>NW_022986951.1:0-600000 GCF_010093935.1 Zasmidium cellare ATCC 36951 | reverse complement strand
CTTCTGCAGATACTCCTCTGGCGGAATGACGCCGATGAGCGGTGAACACATGAGGTCGTGCTGCCGAGTTCACTTGCGTGCTAGTGGCGTGCATCTGGTGTGTCCAAAGTGAAGACGCTGGTATGACGGACAGCAGTCGAAGCGATTGACGACAATGATTGCTGCCGTAGCCGCAATCGACAATCAGTCACATGGTGTGAACGGTAGTGGTGATGGCCTTCCAGAGTTCCACCTCACTGTGATGGAAGTGCCTCTGCGATGCAATGCCGCAGTGCAGTTGGCGTCGCATAGGATCTTGTGCGTGCAAGGCCAATGTTCAATCGTCACCACGCCCACCTCCTCGGCGAGCACTCTTCTTCTTGCTCTGGAATTCCTTCATCTTGCGCCGTCCCGCAGCCTCAGCTTTCTGTAGCTGTTCCACTCGCTTCACTTGCTCTTGACTTGTCTCGCCTGGAACATTGTCTCGGCCAGCTTGTTGGATGAGTTCATTCAGCTTGCGAAAGCAGGCATTGACGTTGTCGTTCTGCTTCCGCGAATCGTCGGCTTGAATGACCAGGTCGTTCGATTTGGCCGCATGGTAGCGACTGCTGACGATGGATGGGTGGAGGAGCTTTGGGATTCGCGGTAGAAGTGAGGATATTGGGATGCGCAGTGTCGCTTTAGAAGACACCCTGCAATCAGGTCATATTAGCCCCACGTGATAGACCACAAGTGAAGTCAGGCTCACTTGTTCACATTCTGGCCGCCGGGACCTGACGATCGGCTGAAGCTCACGTCGCAGATGTCGCGCGGAATGGTGTCCGGGTCGAGCTGTGCAAGCCAGCGTCTGGCTGCGGCAAGCTCGGCTTCGTCGTCCTCGCCTGCGCGTCTGGTCGCAAGCCATCTCGTAACAGTAATTGACGGGCCATATGCGAGGGGACGGCGATGCGTGATGGCGTGCTGCATCAACAGTCTGCCATTCTTGCTGTTGTTGCGGAGCATCGCCTGCAGACACAGCAGCGAAGGGGAGCTGGAGGAGGATGCTGGGTTTCTTATCCAAATCGAGCAGCAGCAACGGTGCTAGCGCAAACCTTCGGCCAAAGCTTGCACGTGCGTCGCGCATCCCTCCAACCTCGAGTTCGTCGCTTCGTCGTCGTCGCCGCTGCGTGTGCATCATCCAACAGTCATCGACCACCAACCTGAAAACCACCCCTTCGCCCACCCCGGCGCCACCACCCATTTCCGTTTCCTCCTCGCGCTCGTCGCACACTCGTCTTCATCGTCACGCGCACCTCGTTGTGCCTGCGCATCGCATCGCACGTCAACCCAGCGCCCAGGCGCAAGCGCCATCTGGAAAAATTTGTCCAAGGTAAAAAGGCACCCCCCGACGCTCGGCCCGGAGCATCAGCGGCAGCAGCAGCAGCAGGCAGGGCGAGAGCGCGCGACCAGAGCAGAGCAAGCAGAGCAACCCACCGGCGTGGAGGAGGCAGCGTCTTGTTTGTCTGTTTGTCTTGAATTTTCGCCCGACCAGCCCTCTTCTGTGACCTGCCCTTGTATACCGCCCACCCATCCTCGTCTGTCTTTTCCTAACAATACGCAGTGAGCGCTGCCTGATTACGCTCAAACTATGCATGAGCCCCCGGAGACCATCCAGACTGTCGCTCCTGTCGCGCCGATGATGCGCTGTTGATCGATTCGATGAATGACCCAGCCAGAGACTCAGAGCCCCCGGACGAGCCATATCTCAGAAGCGCTCCCAGCATCCTCTCGCCAGCCTCTCCCAAGCCCTTGCAATTTCCACAGCCGACCAACATCCCCGTCTTGGAGAACATGATGGACGTAGGTTTTAACCAGACCGAGGCCCATATGGGCGACCCAGCCATGCACAACACGGATCTGAGGCCAGACGCATGGCGCGATCCCAACGATCAGAACAACCAAAACAACCCGACGGACCACGCATCGTCCTTTTCCACTGGAGGTGACAACAGCAACCCGACCAAGGGCGTGGATGCAAACCAAACAGACGTCGCGGCACATAGCAACGACACAGCTGCCACTCAGGCACATGATTCAGAACCAGTCTCGATCTCAAACACCATCTCCTATCCAGCCGACTCTCATCCTCCCACGGACGCCGCCCCCGAGCTCATCTCAGCGGACGTGCCGCAGTACTCCTTCAACGCCAGCGCTGAACATGCGCCCACCACCCAGTCCACCGTCGCCCAGTCGAATGAGGTTATCTTTGACCAGTCACAATCAGCGCCACCCCAAGGTGCAGTTGACGTCCAGGCCCTCCTGGACACGTTGCAGACCTCCATCGCGCCGACTGCAGAGGCCAATGTCGCACCTTCTGCAGAAGGCCCGACCGTTGCTACCACCCAATCTCCATCTCAGTCTCAAAGCCAGCCGCCCATCCCTGGCGCAGACGCTTCATCCCCTCTGTCAGCGTCAGGTCTTGGTGCCCCGCCCAGTGGACTTCCAGCTCGCCCACCGCCCCAAGAGCAGCCACTCATAAACCCAAACTATGTCCATTCGCAACACATTCGCGATTACCACCCTCACGCTGCGCACCCAGCAGTATCCCACAATCGTAGCAACAGCTCCGGGCATGCTGTGGATCCAAGCTCGGCTGGTTATGTGTCTGGTGTCTCTACCCAGCAGCCTTCTTCTGCTGGAGCCCAATCCTTCCAGAATGGACAGTCTGCCGGTCATCCAACCACGCAACATCAATACACCACCTCAGCAACGCCCATCGAGAGTCGACGAGAGTTCAAACTTGCTGCTGGCGAGACCCCCACCACAGACGACCAGCCATGGACACAGGATATCCAACGCAAGTACGACCACTTCATGGAGGAGGAGAGGAGATATGTGAATGAGGCGAAGTGGGATCAGTTCCCCCCAGGCTCGCGCTTGTTTGTTGGTACGCGCGACCTGCATGGCAACCGCTTCTCCAAGGAGCAGCTACTTATTGTGACTGCAGGCAACCTCTCGTCGGAAAAGGTTACGAAGCGCGACATCTTCCACGTGTTCCACAATTACGGCGAGCTTGCGCAAATCTCCATCAAGCAAGCGTACGGCTTCGTTCAGTTCCTTCGGGCAGAGGATTGCCAGAGAGCGTTGCAAGCAGAGCAGGGCAGACAGATTCGCGACAAGCGCATACGTATGTATTGGGGAGTACTGGCTAACCTTGCGACTTCAGCTGACGAGAACAGACCTTGAGATTAGCAAGCCCCAAAAGCCGAGCAACCGCCAACAGCAACAGCAGCAGCAGCAGCAGCAGAGCAATCGCCGTTCGCGGTCCCCCGACCATCGCCGTAACAAGTCTGGAAGCAACGTGGATCGCTACGTGGCAGATAGAGGGGCGAACGGACGTGGAAGAGAAGGATACAGACCAGGATACCGCTCGCCATCGCCTCGACGATACCGAGACCGGTACGATGACAGGTACCATCGTAGGTCGAGATCAAGATCGCCTGGATATGGCAGGGATAGATACAGAGGTGCGAGTCCACGTCGCTCGCCGGAGGATGATCTACCACTTCCACGTCGTCAGCCGCGTGACGTGCCAGATGTGCAAATCATCGCACTGGATCAACTTGATCGCGACTTTCTCTCTTGGGTCAAGAAGGCATTTTCGGCACGTGGTGTCCGCACCGACATTCTCTACCTATCTGCACGCTTGAACGAGGATTCGGTGGTGAGACGTCAGATCGTGGAAGGTGTTCTGGCTGTGTCGAAGTTGAGAAGACACAACCAAGACTCGTCCAAGATCAACCTCACCATCTTCAAGCGCACTCGTGATAGCCGCGACGTGCAGTTTGAGGAGTACGACGGCCAAGATCCTGGTATCTGTTGTGAGCTGGTGCTGAGGGAGAAATCGATGCAAGGCGGCCCTCCACCACAGCAGCAGTACGGTTATGGTGGAACTCAAGCGCCTCCAGCTCAGTACGGCTATCAGCATGCCGCCGCACCGCCCCCTTTCGTGCCACCGACTGGCTATCCTCCTGGTTATGGTCAACCCCCCACACCATACGGAGCACCGCAACCACCGCAGCCTCCGCCAGGTCGTCCACCACTTCCACCGAACGTAGACCCAAACAACCTGCAGAGCATCCTCTCAACTCTGAACCAGGCTCCACCACAAACTCCTCAAAGCGCCACCATGCCGTATGGTACGCCTCAGCAAGTTGGCTACCCGCCTCAGCCTGGCCAGCAGCAGTACCCAGGTCAACAAGCAGATCCATATGCGGCGATGCGCAATAACCCAGCTTTTGCAGGTGCAACTCAAGGTGCTCAGGCGCCACAGTCACATGGTCAACCTCCGGCTGCCGCACCACCCGTCCCGCCGAACATGCAGGACATTCTCGCTCGGCTGGGTACGTATGGTGGACAGAGATAGTCACTCTCGTCCATCGCTTAGCCAATGGCAGATTTTTCTCGGCTCAGTAGAAGAATAAGACAGACAGTTGAGCATCAGGACATGAAGCAAGCGCGAGCTAGGCTTTACAGGAAGAGACACGCACTATCTTGTCACTTCGGGGCTTGTTGGGTATTCGTCGTTCTCGGCATTGTAGCTGCAGATATAGCGGCCCGCCCACCTCGAGACGCTTGTGTAGTAGTAATTACCACGATGAATACAAGCAAATGCAAAAGCTTGCGGTAGAATCACCCCTTTCGCTCCAATCGTGCTGTGCAATGCAGTGTAGGGAAAGGAAGGGGAGGGAAGATGTACAGCCAAGACACGAACAAAGGAACACTGAAATCTTCACTATACAACGATTCCATCCTTACCCCCGTCTCACGCTTGCAGTAATGCCATACCCAGCGACCCAGCCAATCTTTTCATAATCATCCGAAACCAGGGGGGAAAAAAAGCGACTGGACTGGAATCCAATAATAATTCTCCAAATTCCATTTGCCCATTGTTCATTGATTGACAGTACCTTATTTACACTTTCATGAGGAGTAAAAAGAAAAACGCCCGCCATCACAGCCATGCCCTTCCAATCCATCCCATCCGACGTGGTATCTCTTCCATCGTACACCGTACACGCAGGGTAGAAACAGAGAAAGAAAGAAAAAGTGACAGCGAAACCCCATGCCAAAGGGTACAGTCCAACAATCATCGCTCGCTCGAAAGAAAAGAAAAACCAGATAAAAGAAAAAGGTGATGTCGATGCCTCAAGGGAAGTTCGTCGGACGCTCGCGGTCAAAAAGGTCTTTCTCGACGGCTCCTCAGACGTCTGCAAATCGTCCGCGTCCGCGTCCTGTTGTTGCCTCCTCCTCCTCCTGGACTCCTCGCGCGCCTCGTACTCCCCGGGGAGATTCATGAGATCGAGGACATTCCTGAATTTCTCAAACTCGGCGACGAAGTAGGGCAGGAACGACGACTTGCGGTCCAGACGGCCGTCCTCGATCGCCGAGCGCAGCTCCTGGTAGGTGTGGAGGCTGGACTTTCCCACTCTCAGTGGATAGATGTTCCACACAATCTGCGTGAAGCGGATCTTGGCGACGATGGGGTGGTATTTTCGGAGGAAGTGTCCGTTCTTGCCGCGGAGGGGTGCCAAGGCGTTTTCGATGTCCCCGATAGTCGGGTTGATTGCGTCCCAGATGTGTACAGGTCCGACATCTCCAAGAATCTCCGACTGACCATGTTGCCCGTGTTCCTAACTGCCACCAGTATCCGATGATTGCGCGGGGCTAGTCTGCGTTGACACGTCTTGCATAGAGGCAATTTGCGAGGGAATATTGGCCATATCGATAGCGAGTGGGTGTAGGTGTCTAGACAGATACGCCTGGGCCGAGCTGAGTAGCGGAATGACCGTTCGAATGATTGTGTGGTTGTTGTGAGACGACAAGAGTCGGAGTAGATCCCATCGCAGGTGTACTGGCAGGTCCCATCGTACCACCACCAGCAGCTCTCTCCCGCTCCGCCTTCTCAGCTTCCATGCGCTCGCGGTCGGCCTTGGTGATTCGCGGCTTCCTAGGCGCACCAGTCCCACGGCCCCTCCCACGACCTCTGCCAGTAGGAGCGTTCGGGTCCTTGTTCTTCTCGGCCAACTGTGCGTGTGTAGTACCTGCCGCTGCTGCTGCACGGCCACGGCCTCTACGCCCGCCTCGACCGCCACGGGTTGGTGCGTTGGATTCGACCTGTGCTGCTGAACCTTCTGGGACGAGAGGGCCGGAGTAGACGAAGAAGCCGTCCTTGGCAACAGCTGCCTTCTCTTGCCATGCGAGCTCGGTGTCGTCGATGAAGTCGTCCTCCTTGTCATACTCCTCAACCTTCTTTCTCCGCTTTCGAACAGGCTTGTCGTCTGCGCCGGTGTTGCTCTTCTCTTCGTCGACGCCGCCCATCTCCACATTGCTATCACCATCCATCTCCGACATCAAGTCAACCGACATATCATCTGCTGAACCACCGTCAATTTTGTTTGCTGCGGCAGCGACTCGCAATAGGGCCTCACGATGTGCAGCAGCTCGAGGGTTGATAGCATCCCTACCGTACTTCTTGGCGATCTCCTGTGCGATGTTGACCTGGTTGCCGCCGTTGGGGTTGAGTGAGATGCGGATTTCAATGTCGATGCCCTTGCGATCTGTGCCTTGATTCGATGATGGTCCGCCAAACAAGTCACTACTCGACAACAAACCACTGCCTGTCGCCTTGGGTGGTGAATTGGCCTTGACAGGTCCTGGCTTCGGAGTGGGTGCTGAAGATGATGACTTGGATTGGATCTTGATATCAGGTTTGGAGAGCGGACCACATGCAGGGCTGTCAATATCCATGGCGCCGTCCATGGCGGTGCCGATCGGCTTGACAACTGCAGTCGGTTGAGCTGGAGGGGTTGGGGCTGCTACTTGTACTGGAGCAGCTCGCGGCGGTGTCGGCGATTGTTGTTGAGAGGGGACAAAGGGCGGCGGCGGTTGGTGTTGTTGCGAGTGCATTGTTGCTGTTTGTGAAGAGTAAGGAACGACAGGTGCAGAAGTAGTCGTGGCTGGATGTGGGTCAATGAGGCTCGTTATTGAAGGTGATGCAGATGCCCGGTTGATGTGTGGCGATGCTTGTGCTGAATGTGCGCCGTTTGCTGCGACAGATGTCCGCGGGGGTGCAGAGTCGATGGTGGAACCGCGAATGGGATCGTAGTTCTGTCCGCTGGAAAATGGTCGCGGCGTCGGCGGGTTAGAAGTGTGCGGTTGAGTGTGTGGTGGTAGACTGCTTCTTGGCATGCTGTCGGACGGTGTTGGTTGTTGAGATCGAGGCGGCGGCGGTGGATATTGCTGCTGCGAGGGGAGGGTTGGTTGGTGGTGTTGCGACGGCGGAGGTGCGCTCGCGGGCGGGCCGGGGGGTTGAAAGTGCGAGACCATTTCCGTGAGGGTGGACTGGCGCGGGCCGGCAGGCGCGTCGGCGGCAGTGACGGGGGCGGGCGTCGACTTGTCTTCAGTCTTCTGCCTCTTTCGCGGTGCCGCTGTCGTCTCGCCCTCCTTCTTGACCTTGGGCTCGCGCGGCTTGCGGGGTTTCTTCTCCTTGACGGGCTTGTCATTGCCATCGAGTGTTTTCGCAGGTGCCTTGCGTTGTCTCTTGGGCTTGGCAGTAGAGTCGGCATTCGACAGAGCGCCGTTGGTATTGTGTGCAGTGGCATTATGTGACAGAGCAGGCTGCGCGGGATGTGCCGAAGCCGAGTTAACAACACCTTCACCAAGAGCAGATGTTGGGGGAAAGCGACGGGCGACGGTGATTTCGTCGCCGACGTTTTGCGGGGGCGACTGCGGCGGGCTGGAGATGCTCGAGCTCTCGCTGCCTGCACCCTCCTGCATCAGGGGTGGCGGCATGTTCATCGCGCCGGTATACCGCAAGAACACCCGCCAAGGAAACCGTCGCCAGCAAGATCAGACCGCCGACAGTCGGATGTGTACAGACCGCTCAGTGAGGCAGGCGAGTTGAGTCGGATATCGTTGAGTCGAGGTGGTCCAGTCCAGCAGCTATAGCTGAGCCAATCAGGCCGAAGCTTCCTTTGTCTCGCAACGTCGCAGAATACTCGCAAGGACGACGACAACCCTTTTTCGCGATATACACCTCGACAGCGTGCGTGCAGGCGGGCGCTGATATGGGCCAAGGGAGCGGCGTGGTGGTAGCGACCGATTTGCGAGGTGGACGAGGCGATATGTGATGCCGACGATACAGAATTCGATGGACAACAGCACGGCGACGGCAGCGTACAGGCAGGAAGAACAGAGTAAAAGGAAAGGAGAAGACAAGATGGGCGTGGAGGGTGATAAAGGCAGAAGGCCAACGCCAGCAGACCAGAAGCGGGATTGCGAAACAGGCATGCACGGGACTGGAGCGAGCGAGCGACACGGACGACGGGCCCCCAGCGAAAGGGAAGGGAAGGGGAGGGAAAACAGAACTTAGGACTGACTGCCCGACGACCCAAGGCAAGTCTCAGCACAGCGCAGCACGACTGGACGCTCTCCTCCCTGAGCCGGAAAGTCACCACCGCCGCCTGATTTCGCTGGCTGCTGTTACTCGAGCCCTGCTCGGCGCCTTGGGCCGAAGCCCTATTCCGAGCCTGCATCGCATTGCTTGAAGCTATTGCCGTCTCCTTCGTTGTGCATATCTTATTACCGCAACATCTTATCACGGTGGAATGTCTATTCTAATCTGAGCTGGTGTTTGAAGCCGTGTGTGGCTGGGAGTGAGGGTTGTTCTCCTCGTAGAAGACGACGACAATCGGAAGTCGGGTTCATGGTTGGACATAGACTCCATCATCCTATTAGTCGGCTCGACTAGCTATTTTAAAATTTACATCTGACAGTATCAACTTCCACAATTACCACTCGTCACTTGCACGATTGTGGAGGGTTGCCTTTCACTGCAGTCAAGTCTTCACATATTCATTCATTTATACATGTATCTCCTGCCTCATCCAATCTTCAAGTCCAAATCGATGCTAGCGTACCGTCTCTGTGGAACGACGCCACAACCTAAAAATTAGCCCGCCACGCTAGCTTGGAAGATCACCTGGCTGCGTGTGGCTCGCGCAAACCTTCTTCGTTTCGTCACAAACAAAGAAACAACCACATCGACGACACTCTCCAAAAATGATCCGAGGCGAGAGATTCGAGCTGAACCTGGACTCGGATGATGAGCATGATGGAGAGCAGCAGTCGGTGCCTGTACCGGGGGCTTTCGTCGGAGACGTGCTGGAGCGCAAGCCTGCCGCTCCCAAGCCGCCTACTTTGCCTGCCATGAAGAGTAAACGCGGGTTTCCCGAGCATAGGAAGAGGCCTGTCGAGAGCAGGTTTAAGCAGCAGAAGGCAAACGCTCAAGGTCAGAGAGCGCCCGCTGCGACGGTTGAGAACGATGCGCCGGCGGTATCTGAGAATGCGAGTGCCAGTCACACCAGTGGCAAAGTGAAAACTTGGGAGGAGGAAGAAAAGGAGCGGATAGATCAGGAGAATCGTCAGAAGATCGCGCAGATGTCACCTGAAGAGATCAAGGAGGAGAGGAGGGAGCTGGTGAGCAGTCTGGGACCGGAGCTTCTGCAGAGACTACTACAAAGGTCGAATGTCGCGAGTGGAAGCGAGGAGACAGATCTGTCACAGCCGATGGATACTACGCCTAAAGTCGAGGCACCGAAGCCAAAGACAAAGCCCGAAAAGACAGTCACCTTCGAGGAGCCCGTCAAAGAGGACGTCCAAGAAAAAGAAGAACCCATCGAAGACGACCCAACCCCTCCAACCGACACCCTCCCTCACGACACCATCCACTTTCCACGCCCACCCCAACCACCACCCCTCGACCCGTCCTCCTCAACCTTCTTCACCGACCTCCACGAAAAGTACTTCCCGACCCTCCCGTCGGACCCAGACAAACTCGAATGGATGCAGTCCACCGACAAAGACTCCTCCTACGACCCCACCGCCACCGCCTTCAACGCAACCGACATCCGCTTCAACTTCAAAGGCGAGCTCATCCCACCCAAGACCGCCTCCGAAATCCCCGTCACCGCCGGCTTGCACCATCACGGCGACGCCCCAGATGCCGCGGGGTATACGGTCGCTGAGCTAGCACATCTCGCCCGCTCGACCTACCCGGCGCAGAGGTGTATCGCATTTCAAACGCTCGGACGAGTGCTTTATCGACTGAGTAAAGGGGAGTTTGGCAACGCTGCGGACGCTGATACGCCTGAGACGTTGGACTCGACAGACAACCTGAGGGAGTTGGCAAGGGGCTTGTGGCATGAAGTAGAGAGATTGAAGGTGATTCAAATTCTGGTGGACGAGAGTGAGGGAAAGGGCGTTGATGGCGGCAGACATTTGAGTGCGAAGTCGTATGCTACGGAGGCGGTGTGGCTGTGGCGGAAAGGGGGTGGGAGGAGGTGGAAGGCGGCGTAGAAGTACATCGTACGACAAGGCCATTCCAATGCTGCCCGAAATGCTCAATACTCACCATATTTCCATACCGTGAGCTTTTGCCTATATACATTGATCAATCGACCAGAGCTTCCCGCATCGGCAAGCGTCGCGACCCTCGGCTCGACATGCCGAACGAATGACCCTACCGATCTCAAGCTTTCTTCTGGTGATGAGGTGCTCGCTGTAGATAGAAGCCCTACATCCAACTCTCGGGAACCGATCGTCTCAACCTCACCTCTAATTTCCATAGGTCTCACTATCACCACAAACCGACACCCCCTCTATACATGAACATCCTCTCCCGCCGCATCGCAAAAAGAAACCCAATACGAACCCCCACACCTCTCACCACAAAGGCCTATCCCACCACCACCACCACCACCACCACCACATCAAGCCTCCCCAAAACCCTCCAGTCCAGCAGAACGCTCTACCACAAAGTCGGCGGCAGCCAACAAGAACAAGAAATCATGGAAGGCCTCCCCCACCTGGACCCCATAACCCCCCTCTCCCCAACAGTAACCCGCATCCTCGGCCACAACCCCTCCAAATTCACCCTCCAAGGCACAAACACCTACCTGATAGGAACAGGCCCCACGCGCCTCCTCCTCGACACAGGCGAAGGGAAGCCCGAATGGCTGTCCTCCATCCGCGAAGCGCTCGAAACCGCAGGACCGGATGTGAAGATTAGCGACGTGATTCTAACCCATTGGCATCCCGACCACGTCGGCGGCGTCAAGGACGTGTTATCCCTCCCCGGTCATGGAGATGTGCGGGTTTGGAAACACAGTCCGGATGAAGGTCAACACCCGATCCCCTCCAACAAAGTCTTCCACACCCCCGGCGCCACCCTCACAGCGCACCACACGCCGGGTCACACGACGGATCACATGTGTTTCCTGCTCCACGAGGAAAACGCCCTCTTCACCGGCGACAACGTCCTCGGGCACGGGACGGCTGTGTTCGAAGATCTCGCGGCGTACATGTCCTCCCTAGAGAAAATGGCCGCGGTCGAGGGGTTCACTGGACGGGCGTACCCGGCGCATGGCGATGTGATCGAGGACGGGAGGGGGAAGGTACGGGAGTACATTTCGCATCGCCAGCAGCGCGAAGATCAGATTTTGAAGGTTTTGGAGGAGCAAGGAGGGGGAGGGGAACTGGGGAGTATGGAGATTGTGAAGGTGGTGTATAAGGATTATCCGGAGAGTTTGTGGGCGCCGGCGGAAGGGGGTGTGAAGCAGGTGTTGAGGAAGTTGGAGGGGGATGGGAGGGTTGTGGAGGGGAGTAAGGGGAGTGGGAAGTGGAGGTTGAGTGGGAAGGCGGCGTTGTGATTTTTGAATGAGGGATTGAAGCGTCGTGAATGAAGTAGGATCTATCTATACACTCCCCACGCATCCATCTACTTCTTCTCATCCTTTCCATCCTCCTCCTTCTCCACGCTCTCCGTCGTAGCTTCACTAGGCGCTGCTCCGTCATCCGTCACAGGCGCCTCTTCCTTCGCAGCATCGCCTTCTTCGACGGGGAAGTCTGCCTCTGGAGCCGGTTGTTGCTCTTCGCCGAGTTCTTTGGCGACGTCTGAGACTTGATCCAACGTTGATGAGCTCTCGCCTTCGGGGGCTTGGGTGGCTTGGACGTCGGGCTCTGATGCTGGAGTTGTAGAGGCTGATTGGTCTTCACCAAGTTCTTTGGCGACGTCTGAGACTTGATCAAGCGTGGATCCGCTCTCGCCCTCGGATACGGATTCAGGAGCTTGAGTGTCGGGTTCTGACTCTGGCACGGAAGAGGATGATTGGTGGTAGAGTTGGTCCACGCCGCCGAATTGCGCGAGGTCTTCGTCGGAGAGGTCGTGTTCTTTGTAGTTCTCATTAGTGAGGGATTGGTCGAGTGTTTCTGATGCTGAAGAGGAGTAGACGTCGTCTTCTTCCAGCTCATCTTCTGCAAGTAATAACTTTTCTTCGGCTTCTTCCATCGCTACAGCTTGTTCCCCATCTTGCTCAGACAGGGACGCGCCGCTTTTCTCTTGCAGAACCTTCTCTGCTTGGTCGAGAATGCGCTGGTCTTCAAGGTGTTGCTTGACTTCCACGCCTTCAAGTTCATTAGGCAGATCCAGGTCTTCGGCGGGTAGTGCTGAAGGTTGCCGCTGCTGTGGCTTTGCCCGCGATCTTCTCAACTTCTTCGGCGGCTCCAGTCCATGTATCGCGGGATATGTGACGATCTGCTGCTTCGCGAGTTCGAGCCTCCTCTTTTGTCCCTCTTGCCCTGCCCGTCCAAGCACACCCGCAATGACTTGCACACATCGCAGACTGTCGTCGTTGGCAGGGATAGGATATGTCACCCACGTCGGATTGCAGTCTGTATCCACGATGCCGATGGTGGGGATGTTGTTTAAGCCACACTCGTGCAGTAAGACATAGTTCTCCACGGGGTTCAAGCAGACAACCAGATCAGGTTTCACAGCAGCTTTCACGCCCAGCTGGTCTTCGAAGCCAGGGACTTCCTGGTCGAACTCATTAACCACCTTCTTCTCGCATTTGCCTAGAATCTGCTGTCCGTTGGTGATGCTTCCAGGAATCCATCTGGTGAAAAGATGGCAGCCTTTTGCCAGTGATGCGGCGCGTACAACGGCACGTGCTTGTCCTTCTCGTGTACCCACGAATAGCACCAGTCCGCCTCTTTCGGTCACGCCATTGACGATTTTACATGCTCTTCGCAGATGTGCTGCTGTTGTCTCGAGCGAGATGATGTGGATCGGTGACTCGCCATCGATCTTGCGGCCTCTGACACCAAAGATATACCTCGCATTGGCTGGATGCCACAGTGAAGTGGAGTGTCCAATGTGTGCCTGAGAAGCGAGCAGCAGCTCAAGGGTGATGTCCTTCGGCGAGGGCGGATTCGATAAAAGTTCATGGGGTTTATAATGCGGCGCAATGGTTGCTCCCAAATGGCCAATCGTGGCTTTCTGGTGCTGGCGAAAAGCGTAGTCTTGCGCTACAGGATCATTGGGGTCGTTTATATGCACGCTCCGAACATTGGGGATTGAGTCGAGTTGTCTCTGGGCGATTGAGCCTGGGTCTACGAAATCCGGCTTTTCTGTTCGCTCGGTCGATTCGGTTTCTAGGGAGTAGAATCGTCGTGATGCGCGGAGGGGATTGGAAGGTTTTGGGAGGGCGAGTCGGCCTGCTTTTCATTAGCATTTGATTGAAGACATTGATGAGACTGCGATACCATGCCGCAGCCGTAGCGCTCGTATTATCATGATGTGGTGTGTAGAAAGTGCAGCATGCAGGTCTCGCCGTCGACTTTCATCCCGTCCAATGCTTGGCATCCCCGAAGCAGCCCGCAAAGCTGCCAACCACTCACCTCACGTCTAGATATCATTTACCCAATGCTTCCACATGCACATCCTCACCACTCTTCATGCCATGTCGCGCAGCTACAGTATGCCGCCAGGCTCCTCAGTGCCTCTGGATCACCGATGATATCCTCGCCGAAGCTTTCGATCGATTTGCTCGCGTGTCCAACACCCACAGACGTCGAGCGGAGGGAAGACGATATGGCAGCAATGTGCCGGGGCCATTGGAGGCTCACAGGCGCTCAGCAAAGAGGAGGATGGGTGTCGCCGCGGTAGCGAGTTCGATGCCCTCGCCTGGGATTGACCTGGGAGCGCTATTTGGTCTTGGAGGGTTCACGCCGGAGAGGAAGATCGATGACTGGAAATGGCAGCCACCTGGGGTCAAAGAGACACCAAAACCAACGCGTTGGAACCTTGGAGTCGGTCAGAGGGCCAGGAAGGATCGATGGGAGACTTTTCTGGAAGTGCCTGAGGAATCCTCGCCGGAAGTTCGAACGCAAAAGAGCAAGCAGGCTTTCGAGGAGATGCTTTTACGGTTGAAGGGAAATGATCAGCCTAGGTCAGAAGATACCAAAGATCTCTTTGACTTCCTTCAGACTGCAGAAAACGAGCCAGAAGCTTGCAATACCCTTCGGTTGGCTGAGTGGTTGATCGCGCGAAATTCAATGGACGCCAACTTCTCTGCGTTTTACGAGCTGTTGCTTGGGAAAGTCAGGCTACAAACCCTAGGCCATGGCGAGTTGACATCGATTATGTCGCTTCTGTTGAAGGATACCAATGCTGCACGACATGTGGCGGAGATGGCTCATCTCCTGGATACGCTACCTACAGGAGGAGCCTTGGCCTACACATGTGCGGCTCTTACTCGCATGCTACAAGCCGATATGACAGAGCCGGCTTCATTCCCTCGGCTTCAAGTTTGGTCACAGGTAGTTCGGGCAGCCCAGCGTCTACAAGGAGACCGTCCGCAAGCCGTCCCCTGGCGTGGCGTCTACGACATTCTTGCAAGGCGTTTTCCAGACTTCACTTCGCTCAAAGACCACTTCTCCACCATGAAGCGGATGGAACTCTGTCGCGTCCTCTTGCGACATTGGGTTCCAGTCATGTCGATCAATGGACAAGAGGATGGCAAGGAAATGACCGTGACGGCTGTAGACGGCTCAAAGTGCCTGATGCGACAAAAAGAGCACAGACCTCACGTTGACAAACTTGTGGAGGACTTCGAGTCGCTCGCTGCGAGATGCATGACTCGACGTGAGAAAGCGAGCGGATTTGGGTCCGTGCCACAGCTAATTGCCGTTCTTCACCATCATCGAGTACCCTACCTGGAGTTGTGCAACGGCCTCTTCGATGTCCTATTGCAATCGGCCTCCACAGGTGGCGTCTACCGCGTATTTTACGGAATCACACACCACGCTGGTATCGGCATTGACAACGAGCTTGCGCAAAGGCTAATACGTTTCTTCATCGATAAAAGCCAACCCAACCTTGCGGAGAAAGTCTTCCATGCTGTCCCTTCTCTACCGCTCAGCACTTGTTATGAGCTCCCAATTTTCATTGCACGAGACCGTCGCTGTCGCGCTACACGACTCTGGACAATTTTACAGCGCCTAACACCAGAAGATAGTGTCCCGTCAGGACAACGAAATCATCCCAGGAATCGTTTGACTCCAGAGCATGTCGACCTCATCCACTTGGTGGCCTTTTACATCTCTCGATCGCAGCACATGAATCCGCGGAGCGCTTTCCGCCGCATATGGGAGTGCTACCTTTTCCTTCGCGATCGCAAGGCGCCGGTCAAGCCCATGCTGACACGAGCACTCGTCACGGCTGCAGTTGTTCGTCCCCTCGAAGCATCTCAAGGGGTTAGCAAAATCCAGTTCCACTACGTTCTCATGCTCGTGGCGAGAGTGGAAGGACGAGGAGCCGCGGAATATCTTGACCGTGTAGCTGGGGAAATCTGGAACAAGCACGTTTATCCAAGGGTTCGTGAGAGAAAGGCGATCACCGACCTGCAGCACTTCTCTAGTTCGTCGACAGAAGAGCAGGCCAAGGCCAATGCTACCAGGACAAGACTCCTTACAGCAACAAAGCGGTTTCGTACGGAGAGAGTGTGGTTGGATCCCGAGAAAGTGAAGCGACGATGGAACGCTTTTGACTATGAACCATTTGCCGGCCCTCTTGATGCGGAAAACATCTATGCTGCTAGTTATCGTGAGGCGGTTGCAGAAGAGACTGGTGGATACACGCCATTTCAACTTGCAGAGGATACATCTTTCCCTAACCTACGCGATGGGGCACAACAGATTCCATTATCTGAGGACAAACCGTCTCACCCACCAACGGTTCCCGAACCCAACGAGGCCGGAGAGGAACCTGATGCATTAGAAACGCCTCAGCGGCCGGTAGTTCTGCGAGACTTCCCTTCAGACAGAGGTTCTGCAAGTTTGACCGGCCCGCCCGCCGATGTGCCACGATCTGGCCTGGGCTATGTCAATTTGCCTCACTCGGTCATTCAAGATGCCGTCGAGAGTCCAGCAACGTCACAAGCTCGTTCTGTGTCCGAGGAATCGGCCGACCCAACTTCTCGTGTGACAGTCTATAAGCCAATAACCAGTACAGCATCGAGCGAGCAAGACTTGTCAAACAACGGAAGCACGGTTTCATTACTAGGCGCGTCACAGGATTTTCCTGCTCAGACTTCCCAAGTGGGCTCGAAATTGAGGATATTGCACCACGCTGCTAGTCCTACCGACAAGAGGCGAGGAACGTTGCGTCCCCCAACATCAGAAGAGGTTCTCTCAGATCCAAGCATGTATTGGAAAGCGCGCAACGTCACGCCAGCGGAGACCTGGAGGCTAAAGCTTCATGCTACCTCATTCATTTGGAGGCGCGTGCCTTTGGATTCTAGAGCAATACGGGGAGAGGGTTTGAACACGAAACAACCGAACCCCACGTCGACTCGGCGACCTGGTTCAAGCGGAGGACGTCAGCCTTCAGCAGGAATAAACGAGGCGGAGGCTGCGTCCAGTGTTGCTGCGTTAGCAGGCAGGAAGACCAAGTCGAGGCAGGTGCCTCGGCTTGCCGCTGAAGAAGGACGCAGTCCCGCAGACTCGTCAACTCCCTTCGAAGAGGCAAGCACATCACCAAACGTTGTGACGGAGTCCACCTTGACCAGCATCGTGGAAAGCCAATGCCAGCAGAGCACGACACGTTCAGCTGACAATGAGCCTCGCTACAGATAAGTGACTGCATCTCCTGGCGCAAAAGCTCGAGAGGAAACCATCGTCTCTTCTTGCAGTGCAATAACCTGTTCACCAAAATAACCTGGGCCAGGTTGCAGCTTAAGACCAGGCAATACATGCTGAATGGCCAGCAGGAGGAAGCTGAGGTGATAAAGCGGGTGATTGAGCAGGCAGCTCGGCTCAGGGCGGAGTCTGGGGGTGAGCGTGAGGGTGGCGAGACCGGGAAGGCAAAGAAGGACCCAGCACAATAGCGAGTGCGCATTCGGAGGTCAAGCGGGGAGAGACTGTTCGAAGAAATGGGGCGAGAGTGATTTTGGCCTGGTCGACAGGCTCTACTCCCGGGAAAGGAGAGCACGTAGGATGCCAGGAATGTTCATATGATACCCCAGTCGAGAAATGTGAGTGACTGTTTCTGATGAAGCGACGTTTCTGTCTCAACAAAGTCACAGGAGAGACTCGAGCTTAACGGGCATATGGGTTGTTTACTTTACTATCAGCTGGTGAATGCTCCGCTTCGAGAAGCTAGACCTTGGTGCTTGTTACATTTAGGAGCATCCGCCATGCACGTGCAAGAGAGCGGAAATTCTGACATGGTTTGAAGTTTGAGGTAACGCTCTATTCACTTCCTAGCGAGTGACTAGGAGCTGACATGTGACAGTCCACACTTGGCCCATGCGTCGTCCCTTGCCTCTCGCCTGTCCGACTTGAACTTAAGACCACTTCACTCTGGGCCAACACCTTACCATCCATACACAAGCAGCACGGGCGTTTTCCTCGCTAGATTGTCCAAAATGACGACCACAACTCCCGGCTCCACGCTACCTCTTCTCGCACCGGACCTGACGGTAACGAGTATCTTTGTCGGCACAGAGCCACGCTACTTTACCGTTCACAAGAACCTTCTTTGTCACTACTCGAATTACTTTCGCGCCGCTTACGATTCAGGGATGAAAGAGGCGCATGAGCATCGGTTCGTCCTCACGGATGATGTCGACCCTGCGGCCGTCTCGACACTAATCACTTGGATGTACACCGGGATGATACCGCTGAGTCTGGGGTCTGAGTACGATGGATCTGATGAGGAATATGTCGAAGGCGACGATCATTCGGACACTACCGATTCGGACGCGGGTGACGAACCCAACAGTGAAATGACGCCTGAGGAAGAAGAGTTTTACATCGCCATAAACAACAACCTGCGCGATCGACATTCCAGCCTCGAGCTTGCACTGCCAGATCGCTGGGAAGTCATGAGACAACATTGGCACGGCCAGGAGGTTCTCGAATTAGACGACGGCGACGACTCGAACGGCAAATCCTTGCCGAAGATGCAAGGCAACGAGTATGGGTTCTGGTCTTCGATGCACCAGGGTCGTCCAGAGCAGCATTACTTTCTAGCCGTCGATCCCTATGCTACGGAGGGGACGGAAGCGACAGAGTTGGATGTGCATCAGCTGCGAGTCATCATCCAACTGGCGGAGGTGCATAGGACTGGACACGAGCACGTCTCGAAATGGAAAGAAGTTCTGGAGCAAAAGGAGGCAGAACAGGGAGAGACCGACGACGACGAGGCCGACGATCCATCTACCGACATCTTCGACGATCTAGCCAATCTGTACATCCTGGCGGACCGCTGGCGAACAACCCCTCCGCACTTCCCTCATTCGCGACGGTCATCACCGCTTTCGAGAACCTCCCCTCGACGTCCAAATTACGGCTCTGGATGGTCCACGTCTTCGCCTACGAGTGGGATCCGGAGATGGACAGTCCTAAGGAGGTCGCTTTGCGTGACTTCTTGCCGAAGGAGTTTCTTTTGGAGATGGCTTTGGTGAATGCTAGACGATTGCCGAGGAGATTGAGCGGGGAGACGGCGCTGCTTGATGCGGATTTGTGCTACTTTCATGATCATGTTACGCATGATCAAATGGTGCAGTGTCGGACGAAGAGGGGAGTCATCGTTGGTGAGGAAGATGACGAGGAGGAGGACGACGACGACGACGTCGACGTTGAGGGAGGCGATGGGGAAAGCAGCGAAGAGTCTGGTGATGAGGAGGATATCGCCATGGATGGAGCGTAGATATTATACTATCAGAGCATTGAGATGATCTGCACTCGCTACTCGTCGAACTTGTACCACAACGCTGAGAGCAACATTGACGTCGGCCTAAAGTCCAGTCCAGCAAGAGAGCCGCGAAGACTTTTTGCGTTGATAAAAAGGACCATTGCATGCAATGCCGTGCCTACTAGATAACCCTCGCTCACAGTATCAGAACGGGAAAAGGATGCGATGAACGCAGTGGTATGCTTACTAATCATGCGAGTAGTATCTTCCGCTCGTTTCGGTCAAGGTACGCTCATCAAGCTGACAACTTGCCATGATTTCATTGCTACCTGAGAGGCGCGATTTGCATGGCGGTGCCTTAGGGCACGATCCACTCTGGAACGGACTTGCTATTGAAGGACTTACTCCATATTAGCTCGCTGTCTCGTCCAAACCCTCTCCCCCGGGAGTCGTGGAAAAGGTGTCTTCTGTAGCATCACACTATCAAAGTATTTCCTCAAAGGCCCTTTCAAGTGGCTAACCGCGTTGCACTCCAAGAGCAAGGAAGCGACAATCAGTTCCAGGGTTGAGAATCAACTGCGATGGCCGCAGAAACTGCAGAGGCCGTAAAGTATGGCACAGAGTTCAGAAACGACATCCCTACCGGCCTCGACGTGGTGGAGAAGCACAGCGGGGCCGTCGAAGGCATCAACATCGTGCTTACGGGCACATCTGAAGGCTCGATAGGAGCTGAGGCCGCGAAAGCACTCGCGGCGAAAGGG
Source organism: Zasmidium cellare ATCC 36951 (assembly GCF_010093935.1). NCBI lineage: Eukaryota > Fungi > Ascomycota > Dothideomycetes > Mycosphaerellales > Mycosphaerellaceae > Zasmidium > Zasmidium cellare. Next base: position 580,182 of record NW_022986951.1, on the reverse strand, counting down.
AAGCCTGCGAAGATGTTTCTCCTGGCACGGACGGAATCCAAAGTTGCACCAGTACTCAAGGCGATCAAGGATGCGAACTCCTCAGTCGAAGCAGTCTTCGTTCAGCTGGATCTAATGGATCTCGACAGCGTGCGCAAGGCAGCGAACGCCGTTCTTGCCCAGACCAGTCAAATTCATATCTTGATGAACTTCGCCGGCATCTTCATCAGGCCGGAGTACGTGCAATCAAAACACGACGTCGAGCAGCACTTCGCCACCAACCACCTCGGCCACTTCCTCCTCACAAACCTCCTAATGCCAGCCATGATCGCCACCTGGCCACACGCCCGCATCGTCCAGCTCTCCAGCGGCGGCCACATCATCTGTCCACTCCGGCTCGAAAAGATGAACTTCGACAACGGGGAGACCTACCACCCCTGGGAGGCCTACAGCCACGCCGACTCGGCCTGCATCCTCTTCGCGCGGGAGCTGGCAAGACGCCTGAAAGCTAAAGGCTTCAAAACCGCTGCCTTCTCCGCGAATCCAGGGTTCGTCCCGGATTCGAATCTGAATAATCATCTACCGCCGGATCATATGAAGGGGGCTTTTGAGAAGTATCTGGAGTTTCATGAGAGTGTTCCGGGGGATGTGGATGAGGGGGTTCTTTCGCTGGAGCAGGGGCCTGCTACGCCGTTGATTGCGGCTTTGGATTCGGTGTTGGCGGGGTGGGAGGGAGCCTATGTTAGTGATGGTGTGGCGGTGGCTGATAAGGATATGAGGGAGAAGTGGGTTGTGGATGATGAGTTGGCGAAAAGGTTGTGGGAGTTGGATGAGGAGTTGGTGGGTGAGAAGTTCTTGTGAATAATGTATCGTGGGAGATTGGTTCTTTGTATATCCCCAATATTCGCTATACTGAAATCATTAATATAATCAGTAGTAGATCGTGCAGGTGACGGGGAACGACAGGAGTGAAGTTCACATGCTCTCACCCAAGGTGCACGTGCCAAGCCCTTGCACCAATTCGGCTAGTCTATTCGCTTAAAGCAAAGCTTGCCGACCTCATGGCGTCTTCACACGCGTCCGGATTCTTTCTTTTCCTTGGTCCACACCTCTCGACATCTGTTACCGTCAGAGTTCAACACACTGGCAGATATCGCCGGCCTCCGTCTCTCGCACTGCCAGAGATAGAGACGCGGTAGACCGCTTCACCATCAGGTCACCAAAGCGATCTCTTCAAGAGGTAGTACCGCGTGCACTTTCCGTCGCCAAACAGGTGAAATCGAGCCTGCAGTTGTTCACAAGCAGTATTTCGGGCAACGAATTTATTCACATGTGCTAACACGCTGTCACACTTCTACTAGACGCAGATGTGAGAGACATCTTGACTTCTAATAGGTGGCGTTTTCAACCCTCTCCTCACCATCATCTCTCGACGCTCCACCTCCTCGGCTTGAGCACGATGGCTCCCATCAACCCTGCATTTTTCTGGATCCCTCGATCACAACTCTTGTCGTAGGCCCGGAGAAACGCAAGTATGTCGTCCACAAGGAGCTATTGCGAGAGAAGCTGGGATACTTCAAGTCGGCGTACAACACTCCGATGGCCGAGGCCACCAGCAATATTTTCGAGATTGATGACGTGCCCGACCTGGCTGTCAGATCGCTAATAGCATGGCTCTACACTGGCCAAGTCTACCTCGACCCTGGCAACACTGACGCAATTGATCACACTTCTAAAGACAATGTGCGGGTCAATGACAACCCCCTTGATGAATGGAAGGAGGAACCCGCGATGGAAGACGCGGACCAGCAACAGATCGATGAAAATGATCAAGCCCCGGCCGATGAGGATGAGGACGAGCAAAAGGAAGCTGACGAAGACGAGGACGAGGACGAGCAAAGCGGAATCGATGGGGATGAGTACGATCGAGACTCGGCTTATCAGGATGATGAAGTCGATTATGAGTACGAGTCTGGCTCCGAGCCTGACGACACTGAGATAGACCAGACGGACGAGTCAACTGTCTCCCTTCCATCCGCAAGCGAAGTTGAGGAGGGTCTGGAAGAACGCTTGACGAAGCACATCTTCCCTGACTCTGAGCTTTCAGAACTCGATGCATACCAAATCGGTGTACTCATCCATTTCCATTCCGGCAACTTCACAAGCTCTGGTCCGACGTTCGTGCCCAAATGGAGCTTGGCACTCGAACAGAAGCGCGAGGAAGTTCTTGATGAAGACGACGGACCCCTCGAACTGGATGTATACGATTGCCTTGTCGATCTTTACATCGTTGCCGATCGCTTCGATTGTCAGCCGCTGGGTCGCTATCTCGTTCGTCTTCTCGATGCCGAGCAGCGTGCCCAAGCGAACATGCTCCATGGTCAGGCATTGCCGACATTCCAGACCGCGAGCAAGGCTTTCGAATGCCTTCCACGATCATCGGAGCTTCGTCTATGGCTACTCTACATTTTCGCAAACCATTGGCGTCCCAGCGGTGACAGCGCAGAGCAGGTAGCCGCGCGAGACTTGCTGCCAAAGGAATTCCTGCTCGAGCTGGCGCTTACAGCAGCTGAGCGGGCTCAATTTACTGTCGGAGCTGAAGTTGTGCCATCGTGGCGCTTGCTGTGGATTGATCATGCCTACGCGCCTGCAGAGGCAATCGAGCCAGTGTGATTGAACTGAGGAAGATGGGCAACGAGGAGCATACGTAAGGCTGTGATTGGGTCCGATAAGTGAGAAAAGCAGCCTTATCTAAGGGATAGAGCATGGAAAGGAAGCAACGCGAGACATGCGTGAGTTGTACTGCGCCTTCCGTTGGCGAGAATCCTTTTGATCGCTAAGCACATACTGACTATAGGAGGGTAGCGGTGGGCGAACAGACAGCGATGTCTGCAAGTCTCTTCTCTGTATGTTGAAGACGGCAATAATCTCATCACGGCGAAAGACCAGTGCAGTGAGGATTGAGGAACCGAAGCACACAGAACAGTCATCATCAAAATGTCATCATGTCCTTCACTCCGCGTTACACTGCTGCGCTGGCAATCACATGACAATCAACCCAATCAACCCGAGCCAACAACTGAAGTCGACCATCATCCGGGTAACGGGGCCGACCGTCCATGGTACAGGCCGATGTCATTGCAAGGCACACCAGGCACCTCAGGCACCTCTCCCAAGCCCGCAGCCGATCGACCCGTCCACGTCCCTCGCCTCATATCACCTGCCACGCATGCGACATGTGCGAATGCACAAGCATATGCAGCGTCGGCAAATGCAGCCACAAACCTATCCATCTCCCACCGCAAGGAGGACCCTGAAAGGATCCAGACCCTTCGCGAACGCCACCCTGTCCTGGAGCTGTGACGCCTCGGTGGCTGTGCTGAAGAAGATCGTTACCATTGACAGTACATGATCGACTCTGTCGAACGTCAAGGCAAGCCGACGTCCAATGGCGGGGAGAACGTGGATGACTTCTCTTACAACACACCGCAACCGCACCTCGTCTCGCTGTACGTATGTATTCATCAGCTCAATGCAAGACGCGTGTGATGGCACATGGATTGATGAATATGCAATTTGCCACCCACTCTCGCATCGATTATCATTGCTGCTGCTTGGTCTCTTGTCGCGGGAACGGTGCATGATCCCGTCGCAAGCCAAACCATAGCTCGTAGGAGCGAGAACGATATGTGCGGCCACGTCAGACTGGCATTGCCTGAGAAGTGAGGCTTCAGAAACGGATGGGAATAGGAACAATTCTGGCCCCCTCCATCTTTCTCTCCATCACAAGACATGCTGGCAACAACGAGGCTATAGAACACCACACGAACGAGAATAGAATCCCGCCCAAAAATGACACCATCTACCCTACCCTCCCCATCGCCTCAATAATCGATAACAGAACAAGGCCCAAAATCACTATAGCACTCCCCTCCCCAGCCACCCACCCCAATCGAACCCTCTCACGTTTCACATCGACCCTCCCCGGAAGCAGCTACAGGGCACGAGTGGACTCCGCGGAACATACACATGCATCTCTTGCGGAAAAGTGAAAATCGCCTAATCTTCCCGCACTAATCTCCAAGGCAGATAGGATGTTCCAGGTACGTAGGCTTTCTGCACAGAAAAGTGTCCGTAGGGTTTTCGTCTCGTATCGTTTCGCGTCGGGGCCGATGAGGGCTGATTGACAGCGGTTAGATTTTTCCCGAACGGACGGGTCTGAGGCTCGTATAATGTGTTGTTAGCCGCGATGAACCTTGGTGGTTTGTAGACAAGGGGAGGATGGGAGGAGAGACCCTGAGCGCTGTTGACGACGACTGGAACGCTGCAGCCTGGAGTTTGTATCTGGAGAGGAGGCTCTGTGCTTCTAGCTCGGGAAATAATGGAGCGTGCGTGTGCGAGGTTGAAGAAACGCGCAGCAGAGACAAGACAAGCGACAAGTCATCAATGTCACACCGTTTGACAGGCCAATGACTCGTATGCTGCAATTCTCTTCTCATCTGATTTGATTATTTCCGTACTTGCTTGACCGACTAGTTGTCATTGCTAAAATCTGAAGCATCTCATTGTTGGGATCGGGGTATCTCCGTTACTTCTTCTTGATCTTGTGATCTGATCCTCAAGAACACTACCAACTATCCCACTCCTATCTCGAAAAACGCCAGTGACCCGTCCTCAGTCAATGTGAATTGCCCCTCGAGACAGCAGGAGTCCTGCTGCTGCTGCCACTGGCCCCTATTGAGTAGATAGAATCGAAAATAAAAATGTTCCCCTCGTGTGCAATAGACAATAGCTCTCCCCCCCCCCCTTTCCCCTTTCCTTCGCGCAGTCTCGTCGTCGTCTCTCGTGTAGCCGAGATGCCAGAAAGAATAAGTCCGTCCCAAAAAGTAAAACGCGTGTTGTGGGGTATCACAAAAGTAAAAGAAAGCCTCGATATCAGAAGGCTGTGGTATCTCGAGGGTGCGCGTGCGCGGCACACCAGGGGGTTTGATATCGTTTTGGAGTTTTCCGATCTTTCATGTACACTCATTTTTCGTTCTTCTTTCGATGAAGGTGTAGAGGAGGGAAAAAATTACATAGGCGTGCTTCGTCGAAAAACGGAATCGAATCGAATCGATCCGATGCGTTTGGGTTTCGTTGTTCTCGTCCGTTTCATTATGTATTAAGGGAGCGTGGTTTCGAGGTTCCATTCTGGCTCGTTCGTATCGCCAGAGGTACTTCGACTGGGGCAATCAAAAGCAAGACGCCAGGCATATATCGTAAGTCATCTCAATCAAAAGAGAAGCTTCAGTTCGTAGCCGCTGGTGTTGACATTCTCGACCGTGGATAAATCGCCATCGCACTGGATATCGGAGGCTCCCGAATCCCATTCCCGCTTGGGTTTCACTACTGGCGTGTTGGTGTCTTCTTCCTGAATCTCGCTGAATTCAGCTGTCATGTCCTGGCCTTCTGGCAGTTCGCGGACGCAGTCGTCGTCGAAGAGGATCTGCAGTCCATCCCTGTTGATTCGGTATGTGCGCAGGATGTCGGTGGGTTCGATGTTGCATTTCATGGCAATCGCGTTGGTGAAGTCTTTGAGGGTGCGCTTGGTGAGGTATATTGCCCGGTAGAAGTTGTCTGGAGGTGTCATGCCGATGATACGAGGTTGAACGAAGAAGGATGCAACCGGTTTCACCGTTCGCTCTGGAGGTGGCTGATATGTGTGGTCGACGCCCAGTGCTTCGATCCAGCCAGAGACAGAGCCATCCTTTGGAGATCTCGTCTTGATCTTGGTTGGATTCCCATCGGGAGGGCTTTGCAGGTGCTCAGAGATCGTCGGCTGAATGTCCATCGTCGCAGTCTGAGGATTATTCCTCCACTCATTCGAGTTGACTCTCGACGGTCCCCCGATCGGTGTCGGCTGCTGCATTGTCGAGTCTTTGCGGCTGCCGACCAGCGAGTTCGAGCTCGGTGTAGGCGATACCATCGACGAGTTTGCGCCGGTCTGGCTTTGCTTCTCCCAGATGCTACCGGAGGTTTCGCCAGAATCGCCTCTGACCAGCTCTTGCTCCCCAGTGAGCTTCACCGGGTGAATGTCAGGATCGTCTCCTTCATCACCGCGCAAGTAAAGCACACTCGCAGGCCTTGTCGATGTGAACATGTCTTGCAGTGTCATGAGCTTCATGTGAAGATCCTCTTCTGCGCTACCCCTGCCGCCGTTCGAAGTCACAGAGGTCATCGACCACGTTCTCCGATGCTTGGGGACTTTGCCAGGTCGATTGTCGAGGCCCTTCGCCATTGAAGCGCTCCGTTTCCTCTTCCCAAGATCGCGCATACCGGATTCGATCTGGGCAATCTGTTGGTTGAGCTTGTCGATGGTCTTCTTGACGTGCGCGACATCGTTGGAAAGCTTGCGCTCGGCACCATGGTCTCTGAACAGCTTCACCTTGCAGTAGCAGACTTCAGGGCCAGTTGGTGTTGCTGATCCCATCGCTAGATCTTCGACAGCCTCAGTCTTAGCACACAGCCTGACTGGAATGCCCTTGACACCTTTGGAGTGGCTGAAATCGGTCGAGAGGAAGTTGAATCGAACTGAGATGGGGCATTCCGAAGCGCCAGCAGAAGGAGTCCAGAGCACGCAAAAGCCGTCAAATGAAGCGCTTTCGAGTTCGATCTTGGGTTTGCTGGGATCTTCGGCGCCTCCACTTTGACCCGAGTCGACATACTCTACAGCCTGCAACCGACCGCCTCTTTGGTGGGCCTCGTTCGTACCGCGGCCCTCCTTCCAAAGCTGCCAGCAGGCTGCCGGCTTCAATCGTTGTTGCTCGTCTTCGAAAGACACACGCACGAAAGTTCGGTACTTTCCAGCGGGCGCGCCTTGTTGAAGCTGTGTGTCGACTACGTTGATAGTGTACGCTTGCCCTTTGTTCAAGTATGTGACGGGAATCTCGTCTGCGTGCTTGATCATGGCGGTGGGCGCGTTGAGTGTGACATGATATCGAAACCTGTAGACGTTAGCGCAGTCGCAGGACGATACACCTTGTCTGACTCACTTATCACCAGAGGGATGTAAAGGGGGTGGTTGCATCGTGTTTTGAAGATTCGGAGGCTGGAAGAGCATTTCAGGCGACGAGTGGTGATGGCTCATGCCCATGTCCATTCCAAGGTCGTCAACAGGCGACTCGCCAACCGGTCCCTCCATCGCATCGAACGAGTTCTGATGTGTGAACTGATGCGGCGGGAAGGCCTGCGGTTGGTGGTGCATCTGGAAAGGGTTGACATTCTGGAAAGGCTGCGTCTGGATATGCTGCGGGAGTTGAGTGTGGAAGCCATTGAACTGCGCGGCTTGCTGTCCAGCATGCAAGGCGCCCTCTGAAGTTGGCATTGACAATGGCGTGTTGAGTCCCACTCCGAGGCCCGGCGTGTGGAGGTCGCCGGCCTGGCTGTGGTAGAGGGTGTTGGTGCCGCCGGGCGTGGGCGTGTAGTAGCCCGGCAACTGGTTCGCGAACATGTTAAAGCTGTTGCTGTTTGGATCCATGAGAGACGGTGTGAGTCCAGAGGTTCCAAAATTCCACGCTTCGTTGGAGCCTCTTGGGGTGGGGTCTGCATCCTTGATATCGTGCGGCTGACTATTGTCAAGGGACCTGTCACGGAATCAGCGGTCGCGTTCTCTCACAACAAGACAAGCGGTCCCAGGCGCAGCCTGCTGGCACGGCGGTGCGCAGAGATCTCCACCTGGGTCGTCCAGCAGCGATACAGGGAGAAGCCTACCGCGGGTTAATCGGCACGTCGAGCGCCTCTGCGAGCGATGTCATCGGCTGTGTCTGGGCCGGCGCGCTCGATGTCGGCGGGTTGGTGGTCGAGAGGCTGGGGAAATTGGCCTTGAAGTCACGGTACAGCTCGTCGCTGGGCTTCTGCGACGTCGTCCTGCGAAGGGGATATATTGTTAGCACACGCACGCCTCAACGTTAAAGTTCCAGCGTTGCGCAACGCGGAGGCCGATCGTGTGGCAGTGGAGGCTGCTCTCGAGCGCGCTGCGTGGCAGCTGGCGGCGCTCCCATCGGGCCTGGGGGGCTTGCGGGGGCAGAACACTCACCTGTTTCGAAACATGGTCGGCCGTGTGAAGTCTAGCAACGCCGCTGGCGAATACTGAGGGCGGCGAGCATGTAAAAGAGCACGACGGTTGGCGGTCAGGTGTTTGGGCGCAGAAAGGTACCAGCCGTGAAACTGGGCGAGAGATTATGTTAAGCCACAGGTGGGCGTGCATGAATAAGACGGACGGGGAGAGCAGATACGCAGACAAGGGGCGGCTAGCGTGCTCCCACCAGTCCCGCGGGCTTGAGATCTGCTGCGTCGCTTCTTCCTTTGACAACAGTGATCGGAGGGTACTCCTATATGGCCGCAGAGACGCACCCGCAACGCTCCAGACTGGCGTCCACGCTGGCAGCCCGTCGTTATCGATTCGTGCCCCGTCGAATGGAAGCGAGGTGAACGGTGGCAGCCTCACGGCACAGCCACAGCAGAGTGGCGTTCGTCGATCGATGGATGATGTGAGTGGGCATCTCACGTATGCGGTGGATCCGTGCCACGTATCGTCTGCTGGTCGGGCGCCTCAGCGCAGGCACTAACGCTGCATGCCACCTCTGCACCATGCTCGAAGAGCTCTAGCTGTGGTTCTGACTGTGGCTCGTTTCGTCTCATGCTCCGTCTCCGCTTCGTGGGCTCCTCTCAGACGATGCGGTACGCCAGCGCGAGGGCTCCTCCAACTGCCGCTCGTCGTGGTTGCTTCTTTCCGGGTGGACATTGATGAGATACGGGCGCGCTATTGCGTTTTCCCCCGAATTGCTCTCATCTCGGGCACGTCAGCGTCGACACACTGAGTCACCGCGGCCATACCTCCAACAGGCAGCGCGCGATGCAGTCCTGCGCCTGGGGCGAATGGAGGCCAGGCTTGGGCAGAAACGTGGTACCCCCGCCGTCACCTAATTGCACTTGTCTCTGCTGTGAATAACAGCAACACCTCTCACCGTCTCAGCGCGTGTCAGTGACGTGCTGTCGAAGCCGTCCTTTCATCTGTCCGATGCTGCGCAGTGCCGCGAAAGGGGTCTTCCTTGCAGCACATCCCGCCGGCCAGACTGCCACACAAAACGGCTACCGGCGGTGCGTGGATACCAACATGTATCCAGTGACCGGCGACCATTCGGCCGGAGCACGCCGTCCGAAGAACAGCGCAGCGCAGCGCAGCAGCAACGCGAGGATTTCAGTTCAGAGCTGGTGTCGCTCTGACACCTCCAGCATGAAGTGTAAGCCCGCACACCGAAATCAAAGGGTCGTCGTCGTCTAAAGTTATGCGGCATTTTCATCTGACTTGCTGGAGCTAGCCGAAATGAACAAAACTCTAGACCCTATCGCACCGAAACGACGGTTAAGCGTCAACGGTCGTGTGAGTGGCTGCTGGGCACGTTGTTGAAGGCGGACTTCCGACAAGTCTCTTGCACTAGAAGTCTTCGAAAAAAGATTTCCATCATGAACACGCGTGTCGCGTTCTCGTTAAGGTCACATAAACTGGCGCGCCTAAGAAGGTGAAGCCCGTACGAAGATTGATGAACCGCACCTAGAGCGTAGGCGAAACGGCAACACCGAGATGCTAGCACCGTCCCAAAAGTCTTTGACTGTGTTCGTCGTTTAGAAGCTCGCGGGAAAATCGTCGATCAACGTTCATCACTCCAGCAGTGGGGCTTCTCACTGCAATGTCCGTTGCGAGAGAAGAAGCGCATGTGCACTCTGTGTTGAGAGCAGACATTCTACAAGGTGACACAACGACCACTTTCCGTGGGCGCACGAGCGCTGGGTCTCCTCTCATCAGCGTGTGTCAAGGTCCGAGCCGGAGAATTTTGCCGATGGGATTCGTGGTGCTGCAGCAGATACCGGGCGGCAAGACAAGGCTGAGTGGCGAGTGAGTGGGTTGAAGGAGAAAAAAACGTGGAGAGTTCCTTCGAACACCACCACAGAGTGTGGCGCAGCAGCTATACCCCTCGCAAGATGTGGCACATTGGAACGGAGCTCCTAGTCGCTCATGTTGTTCTCGAACACTTTCGCGAGGCGTGCTGTCCTAAGCTGACGCGGTCCTGCATGGTGTCTTCTGACCTGACTGCTGATCTTCGAAGCAGAACGGTAACATCTCACGCAGATCTCCAACAATGACAAAAGCTTGTACAATCGATGCATGCCGCAGAGAGGACACCAGCCACACCATGTACGTCACTTGTGGAGTGGGAGCGGTGCTGTGGTCCAGGTCTCAATCGAAACGGGGGCGCCTCACCCGACGACAGACATCATGCCGCATAGTGGAAATGGTCGGACCTCTTTCCGTCGGGCATCAACCGGCGGCAGCATGCGAAAGGAACATTCCAATGACTGCAGACTCCACCCTGAGGTCGTCATTCTGCAGGCATCCACTGCAATGGAACAACGGCGGATGATGAAGGCTTTCGGAATTTGCTGCAGAGAAAATATGCTGAGACACATAACCTCTTGGCCATCGGAAAGTTTTTGACAGCCTTCCATTTTGCCAGGAAGTTCGTTGGTGAGGGTACCTGCCTGTATCAAAGACGCCTCACCCGTTGAAACCCCGGTCAATATCAGACTGCATCCATGTCAGAAGAGTGTCAAAGTCCAACTTTGCCACACCGCTGCGGAGCGCCAACAAAGTTCGCTACACACCGTACGGCAGAAGAGCCGCGAGCCGACAGCTTCGACATGTAGTCAGATGGATGTTACCGTGCTGTTCAAATGCCCACTCCTTCCCGCAGCGATGCTTCCGTCGACTGCGCCCATCCACATCCATGCGAACGACGTTGGCGAGGCTGGTGAACACCGGGCGTCTCGGTTGGCCAAGTGCTCGAGCAGCTAATGCGCATGCGAGAACATTTCATGGCAGTCAGTGGCGAACACTCGTTGCCTGTGCGTTGTAAGAGATGGCCTACATGGTTTGCGGTCGAAGCGAGCAAGGCCAATGTCGTCTGAGGGCTGTTGTTCCTCACTGCGTCGGATCTTTTATTGGTTGCAAGCTGTCAGACCGTGAATTGCTCTTGTCCGAGTAACCGCTGTGGCTGTGGTTGCTGCGAGTACCTGGTCGCTTCCGATCAGCTGTCGAATTGACATTCACGTTCTCAGGACCGCCAGCGACAGCGTGTGATGCAAGTGAGGCGCTGCTGCTGCGTAACGAATTCGTGCGGTCGAGCAGGCGGAGATTGGTACCGAGAGCGTACTCGACGGGCTGCGAAGCCCTGCTGAGGTTGGGATCCTCCGGCTTGGGAGAAGGTATACTGTAGGCGGAGCTCGACACAGAGTTGCTGCGCTTGCTAGTATTTTCGGGTTGACGAAATGCAGTGAGTAAGGAAGACGCAGAATCCTCGCGTTCCTGTCTTGGTCTTGCGAGAGAACCCGAGCTGTATACTGGAGTGGGGATCCGTGAGGGTGGTCGTCCATCTGCAGGAGTGACAGAGACTGTAGAACTAGATGGGACTGGCGAAAGCATGGGATCAACAACGGCCGTTGTTGGCGGTATCTTTCCCAGGACATCCAGCGAGACGCTCTTTCGGAGTATGCGAGTCTCACCGCTTCCAGCATTACCATTGACTTGAGGCATCTTCTGAGCTGCGGCGTCATCTCCTGGCTCAAACGAAAACCTCCGATGCAATCCTCGAAGGTTGCTGGCGTTCTCGACACCGAGTTGGGGCCTTAGCTTGTGGAAGAGGTCGGAAGCTTTTGTGACGACGCTCTTGCGCTTTACAATAGCATTGTCGGCAGAGACCATCCTGGTCGACAAATTGCGTTGCGGTTGCGGTGCCGTGATACCGAGAGCGTTGGGGCCGTTCTCAGTCACGCCAATCTCCTGGTCAGGAGGTGGATCGAAAATCTCCAAGAGCTTTGGCATGACCTGGGAGGGATGGATGTTACGACGCTGGGCCAATGCGTCTGCAAGGCGCCCAATGTCTCCGAATTCATCGTGTGCAGCTTGTTTGTGGAAACCATCTCCGTTCACCGTGACTTGTGGGAGCGTTTCGCCTTCGCAAGCGAAAGACGAAAAGGTATCGTCAGACTCAGTGGTTGATGTTGTCACTGCGCACTGGCGACTCTTGCGTTTTGCTTGTTGTTCGAGGAATGATGCTTGTGTGAGGGAGAACCTCATGTCTCCATCTGGAGGCGTGCCGAAAGGTAGATCGGCGTGAATGTTGGTCATGGACTTCTTCTGCGAAAGCTTCTGCGACCACTTGCGATCCTTGTCGGATGGTGAGAAGATCAGGGGCTTCATTGTTGCTGGTGAGAGGTAAGTCATAGTCTGTATCGGTGTGATTGATTACATACCTCTCTGATTGTCGTACAGTCTGCTACTGTGTCTGTTCGTCTTCTCCAGGAACTCAAAGATTGTCTCCTTGTGGTCGTCATCGCTCAACTTGTGGCTGCGGAGCTTGCTGTCCTGCCTCGCCAACGTGACCTCCGCGAGACCACGTTTGCTTGACTTGGCCAGCAAGACCTCCAGTCGCTTGATCTCGTCCTTGTAATCTTGCTTCTTGTCTTCCCAATCTTTCTGCGCCATATTATGCTCGCTGATCACTGACTGCATTGTATCCGTGGACTCCTGAACCTTCTGCTCCAATTCCAGCTTCTCGTCCTTCAATGTAGCGTAGGCCTCGAAGATGCGCATCAACGAGCTGTTGTAGCGAACGTCGAGCCGAGCATAGGGCTCTGACATCAGAACGCGCATCACTGAGTCCATCTCATCTTCAGCCTTTGGCTCGGGGTACAGCTCATCGACCGGCCAGGTGGGCAGAAGCGAAGTTGGCGCTTCTTCGTGGAATGACAAGGTCTTGGTGTTTTGGCCCAGATCAAAGTACGACGACACCTTCTTCTTCAGACATCGCTTCGGCGGTACAGTCTGCGATGGGGTCTCTGGCATGTCGTCTGGCTCCAGTGGCGTCCGGGCTTTGCTTGGTTGGATCTTCTTGCGCCATTGCTGGATGTCGGCCATGTCGCCGGCAGGCAGCACCTTCGGTGGACAGCAGATCGTCCTCGTGCAAGGAGCGGCGGTGACTCGATTTGTGGTGTGCAGTAAGCAAAGACGAGGTGACGTTGAACTCGAGTGGTGTGGTTGAAGTGAAGTTGAAATCAAGTTTGTTGCTATCAAGGAAAGCACGAGAGCGCGACAGAAAAGGCAGGAGCGGAACCAGATTCATGACAAGGCAAGAGCAAAGACGCCGTTTTTGTGAAGATGAAAGTGGTTTCATACAAAAGAAAATATATGACTGCAGCACCACTCACTTCATCTTTCACTCCTGACATGTGATCGCTAGTGACTCTCCTGCTTCTCGTACCTACCGCGTTTTATGAAGTCTTCCCCGACGAAATTCTCATGCCAGTATTCAGCACGACTTCGATTGAAGGTCTGTGACCACCTCTTCATGCACAAACGCCGACAGAGAGGTGCAGCGGTCGTGTTTGGTAATGAGATGGGACTTTGATCTTGGCACGTTGGATATTCCCTTCAGACACCTTCGCATGGAGAAATTGCTGGGCGCTGTACACACATATGCCGTACGTCTTTGCGCACACCCTCAATGAGAGTCGTGGTTTTGATGTTGGGGTGGGTGGAAGATGGGACTGTGGGACCACTCAGATCAGGTTTGCATTCCAGCTACCTGCTGCGTCAAAAGAAACCGCAGTCTCCATATTGCGCCGATTCCATGACATGACATTGCTTTCTTCGCATCAGTCGCCCCCGTGTTCGCGTGCAGTGAGAAAAGGAAGAGTCTTCGCAGGTCGCTTCGTTTATGCCGCATCCCGCTTGCCCTCCTTCACCTCCTTCTGTTCAGATTGTCAGTCCACCGCGCTTCGATATCTTGCTCCTGCTTTGTGCACATACCAAAGCCCTCATCGTGCCGTGGAGAGCATGTCTGTGGTTTCTCCTGAACTTGGGGTCGGTTCCCTTGAGCGATGGGTATCTGTGGGTCTTTGGCTTCTTGATACTGCAATAAAGAATATCATCAGTATCTAGATTCAATATCCGCTGAAATGGCGATGATCGAGTTCGAGATGGGTGCGGGAGAAGGGGAGGTATCGTACCCGTTACGGTGGGCCTTCTTCGACTGGTTGTGCTGAGACGAGTTCTTGGATTCTGCGCAAAGCTGTATCAGCATCTTCCAACAGTTTTCGCATCATGTATCTTGACGTACTGGCCATTGCGACGGCTTTGTTGCTGTTCTCTGAGCGTGCGAAGTGGTGGAAGCCGGCCAGATGATGTTCGAATTTGTGTGGGCAAGAGCGATGGCGGCTGTTCCCGCCGCTTGCCAAAAGCTTGGCACGACCGCGAATGATGAAGATAACTCAGACCACACACAAACAAGCTGAATAACGCAGAGAGTAATCGTATGGACTTTCACTGGTTTTCCAAACTCGTGTCAAAATACAGGGTGCCCAGACTACCAAACGCGCCTAAACTGGAAACAACTATGCACAATGCTACATGCTCATCAAGTCTGCCTGCTCCCTCTGACTTCGTGTGCTGGCCGCCCTTGATTTCATGACCATAATTCTCCGTTTCTTTGCTTCTTATAACCTCTTTCAGTGCAAGCTTCACTACGACGAGGCCTTCTTGGCCATGGTGTTCAATGCGCTGCCGTTCACGAACCACTCAAGTTGTGACTCGTTGAAGGTGTGGCTGAGCTTAACTTCGAATGGCTTGCTGCCGTCTGCTGGGTGGACAACCATCGTGATTGGCTTGCCAACAGCGAGCTCGGTGGCCTTGAGATCGACACGGTCGTCTGGCTTGATCTTGTCGTAATCCTCTGGGTTGGAGAAGGTCAATGGAAGCATACCCTGCTTCTTCAAATTCGTCTCGTGGATACGGGCGAAGGATCGGGTGATGATGGCGAGACCTCCAAGATGTCTTGGTTCCAGAGCAGCGTGTTCACGGGAAGAGCCTTCTCCGTAGTTCCAGTCACCGATAACGACCCACCTGATGCCTCGCTTCTTGTAGTCACGGGCAACAGCTGGCACAGCGTCAACTTCGCCAGTCTCCTGGTTCTTCACCTTGTTGGCCTCGCCGTTGGCTGCATTAATGGCACCGATAAGCATGTTGTTGGAGATGTTGTCCAAATGGCCACGGTACTTCAACCATGGGCCAGCCATCGAAATGTGGTCAGTGGTGGTCTTGCCTTGTGCCTTGATCAGGATGGGAAGGTTGTTTGCGTCCTTACCATCCCAAGCGTTGAATGGCTCGAGGATTTGAAGGCGGTCAGAAGCTGGGAGTAGATCAGCAGAAGTCGTGGTCATGAAATTATGAATGAACTCACTTGGGGAGACGGCGACAGAGACTTGAGAGCGATCTTCTGGGGGAGCTTGGTAGGTATCTCTTCCAGCGTCATAACCGTTCTTGGGAAGACCGTCGCCAGTTGGTGGCTTGAGCTTGAACTCCTTGCCGTCCTTGTCCTTGAGAGTGTCGGTGATGGGGTTGAACTTCAAGTCACCGGCGATAGTCATGGCGACGACGAGGTCTGGAGAGGTCACAAAGGAGTGAGTGGCAGGGTTGGCGTCATTGCGGCCCGTGAAGTTGCGGTTGTACGAGCAGACAATCGAGTTTGGCTCGCCTTTCTGTGAAAATTGTCAGCGAGATTTCTCAGAATGTTGAGGTTAGGGAACACTAACGGATACGTCTCTGCGATCCCACTGTCCTACAAAGGAACTGTTGTCAGTATCGATGCCATGGGAGCTCGGTCGATCGTGTTTTTGGGGGGATGAACGTACCGATGCACGGGCCACAAGCATTGGCGAGGACCATCCCACCGAACTCCTCGAGAGTCTGCAACTGGCCACTGGAATAACGTCAGATCCCTCTATCCCCGCAATTTCAAGTGTGGCTATGCCAACTTACTCTCTCTCAATGGTAGCGCGAATCTGCTCAGATCCGGGAGTGACGGTGAAGATAGATTTCGCCTTGATGCCGTGATCGAGGGCATCACGGGCAATCGATGCGGCGCGGCTCATGTCCTCGTAGGAAGAGTTGGTGCAAGAGCCGATAAGACCGACCTTGAGCTCCTCTGGCCACTTGTTCTCCTTAACAGCCTCCTTGAACTTGCTGAGAGGGGTGGCAAGATCTGGGGTGAAAGGTCCGTTGATGTGTGGCTCCAGCTCATCCAAGTTGATCTCAATGAACTCGTCGTACTCAGCGCCCTCATCTTCCCTCAGGTCGGCAGCGTAAGATCGAGCGAAGTCGCCAATGTGTTGACGCTTGGTGGCGGCCAGGTAGTCATACATGCGGTCGTTGAAGGGGAAGACGGAGGTGGTGGCACCGATTTCAGCACCCATGTTACCTACCAAATGTCAGCAATCAGTCGAGACGTGAAGTGGGCAAGCCTTACAAATGGTAGCCATTCCAGTGCAGCTGAAGCTGTTGACACCAGGACCGTGGTACTGCGTGAGAGTCAGTTCAAGTTCCACTCATTAACATCTGAGCTGTTCGCCTTACTTCGACAATGGCACCAGTTCCTCCCTTGACGGTCAGGATACCGGCAACCTTCAGGATAATGTCTGCAGACCGTTAGCTTATTTGCTCGTACTCACAGCACATTTTCAGCTCACCCTTTGGTGCAGTCCAGCCAGAAAGCTTGCCAGTGAGCTTAACACCAATGATCTTAGGAGCCTTGACCTCCCATGGCAGGTTGGCCATGACATCCACAGCGTCCGCACCTCCGACACCAACCGCACACATGCCAAGACCACCGGCATTGGGCGTGTGGGAGTCGGTACCAATCATGAGACCACCGGGGAAAGCGTAGTTCTCAAGCACGATCTGGTGAATGATACCAGAGCCGGGCTTCCAGAAACCAATGTTGTATTTGGCGCAGGATGTGCTCAAGAAGTCGTAGACCTCTTTGTTGATGTTGTATGCCCTCTCAAGATCCTTCTCGCCACCAACCTGCGCCTCAATAAGATGGTCACAGTGGACAGTGGTAGGTGTAGCCACGCTGGGCATGCCAGCGCTCATAAATTGAAGGATAGCCATCTGAGCCGTAGCATCCTGGCAAGCAACGCGGTCGGGCCGGAGCTTGAGATAGCTCTTGCCTCGCTCAATATCTTGGCCGTGAGGGTCGTCAAGATGGGAGTAAAGGATCTTCTCGGCGTATGTGAGTGGGCGGTTCAGGCGACTCCGCACAATGTTGAGGTTCTCGTTCATGCCGGCGTAGTTGATGTAGTGGCCCTTCTCCCAGTTGGTCATCTCGACCTTCTTGGTCAGGGCGGTGTCATTGACAGTAGCGAACTGCCGGCGGCCCAGCCGGGGCTGTTTGAAAGCATTGTCAGTATTTCTGGGCTCTCAATGGGCGTCATTCAATAGCAATGGGAGCTATCCCTGTGTTGATAGCTTACCAGCTGGCGCGCAGCCACTCGTGCAGACAGCATTGTGAAGGCGGTGCAGCTGCTGAGAGGAGAGTGTTGAAACCACAGACAGGCGGAACTAGCAGGACCAGCAGCAGGCCTGCAGTGTATATGGGGAGGGTATCGGCGGTGGTGGGAGTGGCAGAAGAACAAAAGACGTCGTAGCTGCGAAAACAGAGAGCATAAGCGGCTGGCCAATCAGCGAGGAGGCTTAGTAGCCCGGTCGTGCGCGGGCGGACACCTCGGCTACGGCCAGACCTGCAGACCTGTTCGAATTTTCCAGCTAGCGATATCGCTGGCTAGACGTGCGCGATTGCTTTGGCACAGACGCTGCACCCGGTCTCCAGACCTCAAAGAGAACTATATTTGCTGCACACAGCCGCGTGCCTCCTGTGCCGGAAGCATCAGCGAACGCGCTCAACACAGCGACCTCGGCAAGCATCCGCATCGCCCTTGCGCCCACCATGCCGGCCATCAGAGGCCCCAAGTCCAAGTCCAAGACCAGACGACACACCCGCGACCTGGACCAGGTCCACGCAGACGTCGCCTCCAAGGAACACCTTCAAAAGTACAAGGACCTACACGCGCATGAGGATTTGCCTGGATTCGGAGACTTCTACTGCACGGAATGCGCCAAATGGTTCGAGTCCCAGACCAACCTCGACAAGCACGCGAAGGGGAAGCCACACAAGAGACGTGTGAGGGACTTGAAAGAGGAGCCATATAGTCAGAAGGAGGCAGAAGCAGCAGCTGGATTGACTACCGACAATGGGAAGAGGCTGAATGAGGAGGATATGGTGGATGCGTCGGAAGATGAGGACGTGCGATGAAGAAAATGGATTCTTGGCGGACACGCGATGGATGAAAAGCCGCGTGGTTGTCTACTTCCATCATCTGTCCCTCTCTGAGGACTCGTCAATATGCACCTCGAGAGATGGGAGGTCGGATCTCTGGGGTGCATCTACCAATGCGGCCAAAATTTCTTGCTTGGAGAACATCATCAGTCCAGGAGATGCCATGGGTAATGGCTGTTTGGGGGCGACTCGACTCTGGCAACTTCCTACCACGTCGCTGCATCTGCGTCAGCGGGATATAACCCCGGCCTTGCATTCTCCTCATACGACAACTTAAATCTGGAGCCCCAGATGGTCGCGTTCTCATATCAAGTCGCCTAGCGCCGAAACCGGAGAATGTGTGGATGGGCATCCGGGTCGAATCGGAAGACGCTCGGCTTAGGCATGTGAAAGGCTTGGCACTGGGCACCGTTCATCCGAGCATCAACTTTGCATCAATTGTGCATAAAAGAAGGATGATATGGCACAAGGCAAACGCAATGCGAACGATGTTATTTCATACCTATTTGACATTGCTCACTCTCTGGGATTGGGGACACTCGTTCGAGTTCTGCGTCTGCGCAGCATTTCTGACGTCCATACTGATGTCAATCACCTGCGACAGTGGCCGTCTTCATCACTTCTGATATCGCCCTTCATGTCGTTCGATTGTCAATATGTACGGGAGTACGCTGACCGCAAATATGGATAACCTGTAGTGTCGAAGTCGCCGGCGTTTGTTTACCAGAAGTCGCGTGGAATGCGGTCCATCTACAGCGTTCCTGAACTCGCGCCTGCATTCACCTCCCTTGCTTCTAGCTTGCTTTACATACTATTCACTTTTTCGACGAAGATGTAGGCAACTTTCCAGAGATACAAGATGGCGTCCGTCGAAGATCACAAGTATCAGCCCGTCACACCAACCCGAACCTCGTCATCCATGGATTCCAGCCACGCAGAGAGCGCAGTAACGATACCATTGATGAAAGACGAAGGCCTGGAGGATTACTTTAGAACTGAGCAGAGATCTTTGAGCTGGAAGGCGAACGCGTTTTGGGCGAACATTGTTCTGGGCGTTGTCTTCACCTGCTCCGTTCTTCTGGTACTATGCTGGTCTCTTCACACGCTTCTTGGGCACGATCGCCACAGTTCTGCAAGCAAAACGCCGCCTCCAAGACTGGATAAGGCCTATCAGCCGGAGACGGACTTCGACATCGTTGTCAGCATATACAAAGAAGACCCAGCGGCGGTTAATGATACTATTTCTCGAATCCTGTCTCTGCCATCTGTTCCACCGAATCACCGAGTGCTCCTCTACAGCAAAGACGAAGGCGCCGACGTTGCAGCACTGCAAGCACAGTTCCCTAATGCAGAGGTCATACAACTACCAAACATCGGCCGCGAAGGCCAGACCTACCTCCACCACATCTTGAATCGTTGGGACGATCTCGCGCGACACACGCTCTTCACTCAGGCTGTTCTTGACAACTTTGGCGAGGCACTCCACCGCATAGAGAACTACTACGTCCCCGAGACAGGCATGCTTGGTCTGAGTTTCGCCAGTGAGGTCTGCGATTGCCACCAATGCGCAGACCCTTACTGGCACGATTCGAGCGGTGTCCTCGCAAAGACGTACGAGATGGCCAACAATAGAACATGTGGCTGGTTCATGTTAAGCTACAAGGGACAGTTCATCTCGTCCGCTGCAAGGGTACGAGGAGCCGGGAAAGAAGTGTATCAGTATCTCTATGAGGGCATGACTGAACCAGATAGCTGGGCACATCAAAGCGAGTACCTGGGCGCGATTCAGCAACCAGACTCGCTGAACGCACCGGCGCTGGGGTTTTCGCTGGAGAGAATGTGGAGTGGAATCATGCAATGTGCCGATCTGGGGGTCGCGGCGAGGTGTCCGACCATGTTGAGCGGGTGGAGGAGGATAGGAGGAAAGGGAGAAGATTGTCAGTGTTTCGACCGCGAGCCTGGGGAGGACTTCATCGGGTTCATGTAGGGTGGACGAAATCTTTCGCTGCGAACACAGTAGCACGCACCTTGGAGCGGTCTTTTGTCTACAATTGGACACTGCGGCTGAGCCTGGCGGCCAGTGTTGTGAAACTAACCTCGTTTTGCTGAGGGAACATTTACCGGGTTCGAGCAGTAGTGTCTCCCTCGACGTCACACTCACTCTCCGAACAACCATTCAGCAACTTCACTTTCTCAATCTAAACAAGGATCTCTACCGTGCCGCATCGGCTGGACAATGGAGCCGATTCGGACATCGGATCAAGTCGCGGCAAAGCGCAGGCAGCCTCGCGACGACATCAACCAAAATCTCAAAACCACCAACAAACACCAACAACTTTCACGAGTGACATCACCAACGACGCAGGCAAAGAAATCCCAAAATTGGCGCCACGCCCTCTTCCCACGCACAAGAACCAGCGGATGCCCTCGAATCGAGCAACCCGAATGGCTTCTCTACAACCAAGCTCCAGTTTTTCCTCTTGGCCGCGTCTTGGGCCGAGATTGTCGCGCTCCACCAAAACACCAGCACAGGCCCTGCTTTCTCGCCTCTCCAGCTGGAGTTTCGACGTGAAATGCTCGTGACAGAGATCCACCCCCAAGACTTCGCACGCTGCGCTGTGGAGTGCGCGGGTGGTAATGCGGCGGTTTGGCTGGTTGTCGACCACATGGACCAAGACGCCGGCCCTTGCAAACGCTGCAAACATATCTTGCAACACCAACCGCCTCTCTCTCGTCCTGTCCGTCTCGGTCTCAGTATCTCTAGGCAAGACTCCACGCATGCAAGAGTATGGCGTAGGTGTCGTTGTCGGCGGTGGAGTCCGTTCGCGGGTTTCGTTCTGTTTTCGTGAGGACGTGGTTCGTCAAAGGCCGGTGTCTCACGAGCATATATACTCGCTGGTGAATCCCATGGTCTCAGGCCTTTTCTTTCTTCTTTCCCCAATCTCCAGCTTTCTCTCCGTTCGTCTCTGTCTTTTGTCTGCCGGCTCAGACAAACCATGGCTGTCAAGATCAGCGAGAATGGCGTCCCAACCTACTGGGGCGCCAGTGGCCGGGCCCTCCAGATGCTCATCACTGCCGTAGCCACCACGGACTTCCTTTTATTCGGGTATTGTCAGACCCTAAATGCGTCAGAGACGTGCCTGTTAACCAACAATTTGACAGATACGATCAAGGAGTCATGTCCGGCATCATCTCCGCCGAGGCCTTCACCAGCGACTTCCCCGAAGTCGAAGGGAACAGCACTTACGAGGGATTCGTGACCGCCATCTATGCCGTCGGCTGCTTTCTCGGAGCATGCTTCATCCTGACCTTCGGCGACCATCTTGGACGACGCAAGTCGATCTTCCTGGGTGCGAGTATCATGATCATTGGAGTCATTATTCAGATCGCGGCTGTGCCGGTTGGTAGCGGGGCTACGGCGCAGTTTATCATCGGACGATGCATTACTGGTGTTGGGAATGGCATCAACACGAGCACAGTCCCGACGTATCAGGCTGAGTGTAGTCGGTCTCACAACCGAGGCAAGCTCATCTGTATTGAGGGAGGCAATGTTGCCATTGGTGAGTTGAGGACTCGTTTGTTGGCTATCCATTGCTCACATTGTTTCAGGAACGTTAATCGCCTACTGGATCGACTACGGCTGCATCTACGGTCCTCACGACTTCGTCTGGCGCTTCCCAATCGCGTTCCAGGTAAATGGAATTGCACCAACAATTCAAAAGACCGTTGCTGACATTTCAAACAGTGTGTCTTTGCCATCATCGTCCTCATTCTAATGATCAACCTGTACGTCCTCCCCGATTCCTTCTATACGTGTGATTCGGTTTACTGACAGTTCACAGACCAGAAAGTCCCAGATGGCTCATGTACGGCCTCGCTCTAGTCCTCCCATCCGGCGAACGATACTAACAACCCTCCTAGGACCAAAGACCGCCAAGAAGAAGCTCAAGGGGTTCTCGCCGCCCTGGCCGGCAAACCACCCCAAGACACCGAAGTGCAAGTCCAGGCTCAAGTTATCGTCGACTCGATCAGAGCTTCTGGCCACCATGGCGGTGTTACTCCAGTGTCGGCTTTGTTCAGCAACGGCAAGTCGCAGCACTTCCGCAGGTTGTTGCTTGGTGCTAGTTCGCAGATGATGCAGCAATTGTCGGGATGGTAAGTTGGAATACGTCGCTGATGGACCCAAGTAACTCGAGACTGATACAAGACAACAGCAACGCGGTCATCTACTACTTCCCCATTCTGTAAGTAACCCCCTCCACGCCCTCGTATCAGCGATCGCAATCCACTCACAGCATCCACTAGCTTCCAAAACTCCATCGGCGTCGACCACAACACCGCCCTCCTCCTCGGCGGCGTCAACATGATAGTCTACTCCATCTTCGCCACCACCTCCTGGTTCGCCGTCGAGCGCGTCGGCCGCCGCAAACTCTTCCTCATCGGCACCGTCGGCCAATGTCTCTCCATGGTCCTCGCCTTCGGAGCCCTCATCCCCGACACCGAGTCCGCCGCCAAGGGAGCCGCTGTGGGACTATTCACGTACATTGCGTTCTTTGGCGCCACGTGGCTGCCCCTGCCGTGGTTGTACCCTGCGGAGATCAACCCGCTGAAGACGAGAGCGAAGGCGAATGCTGTCTCCACTGTGTCGAATTGGGTAAGTAAATCTATTCGTATGCGTAGAGTCTCAAGGATATTGCTGACGTGGCGTTTCTTCTAGCTCTGGAACTTCTTCATCGTCATGATCACCCCCGTGCTCATCGAGAAAATCGGCTGGGGCACATACCTCTTCTTCGCCGCCATGAACGCCATCTTCTTCCCCATCATCTGGTTCTTGTAAGTTCCCTGACCTCCCCCAACACGCACCAACCCCCTCTTTTACTAACACACGCACCCCAAAGCTACCCCGAAACCTCTCAACGCTCCCTCGAAGAAATCGACCTCATCTTCGCCAAGGGCTACTGCGAGAAAATGAACTACGTCCGCGCCGCCAAGGAGCTTCCGAGACTTTCCGACGAGGAGGTCGATGCCCGAGCCAGGGAGTATGGATTCTCGTCGGGCAGTGATGAGGAAGTGGGAGCGGCGATGAAGGAGACGCAGTTTGCTGGGGAGAAGGATCGGGATGTTGAGAAGGAGGAGGTCATTTGAGTGAGTCGAACGGTTGAGAACGTGAGTATGAAAGAGGGAGGAGCATGTGTTTGAGTGATCACCAAGCTGGGAAATGTGTGGCGGGATAGATTTAGATGTGTTGATGATACGACGATACCCATGGTGTGGAGATAGAATAGACGAAATGGTATAGAGAGCTCTTGGTCTTTGCGACACGCTTACTCGTGTTGCAGTTGACGACTCACGACACCTGTGGCCGACTGGAAGTGTGAGACCACTCTTGTGGCTCGAGAAGTCTCTTGCATTTGCCAATTCATCCCTTCATCACTACTGTGCAGTGACACTATCGTCGTACACATCATGTCACGCATTCGTATATATATCATCAAATCCCATCACTTCCCACTTGCCAGTCGTCAAACATGACCAGCATCAAAATCATCTGATCATATCCTCATGCATCCCACCATCCCCGCCCCACAAAACATCCCACTAATAAGCAAACCTCAACACCCCCTCATCCTCCGACTGCCGTATCTTGCTATTCAGCCTCTGCAGCCAAAACCTCATCACCCAAGCCCCACTCGCGCACGCAAACGAGAAAGCCGCGCTGGACGACATGGCGATGACGTAGCGCGGCTCGTCGGAGCTGGGCCAGAGGTAGGGCGTCCAGATGAAGGAGGCGTTGGCGATGGTGTTGACGATGGCGAGCGAGGAGGCTTTCTTTTCCTTGCTTTGGCCACAGGTCGCCGAGACCCAGCCGAGGATGATGGAGTTGACGGCGTAGGTGCCGCAGGCGAAGACGACTAGGAAGGTGTTAGTGATCTAGTTATGGGAATGATAAGGTGGCTGGTGAAGTACCCATTGCGAAGTATTTCGCGCCTGTGTTGAGTGTTGCACAGCCAAGGATGAAGCCGAAGATGGCGACGGCTTTGGCGACGGTGATGTGCCATGTTCGCTCGTTGTACCTTCCTGAGCTCCAACTCCAGAAGATGCTGACGACGCCGGCGATGAGGTAGGGTGGGCAGGTGAGGACGAGGGTGATGGTTTGACCGAAACCGAGTGTCTCGACGGCGGTGGGGAAGAAGTTCTTGAAGCCGTTTGCTGCCAAGTGCATGTGCTAGGGGGAAGCAATTAGTACGGGCATCTAGATCGCTACAAGACTGTTGTTTTACTCACCTGCATGAAGGCGAAGAGCCAGATCTTTGGGTCGCTGGCAGCAGCCTTCAGACCTGACCATGAGCTGCTCTGGTGCTTTGCGCCGACCGTGTCTGCAACGATACGAGCATTGGCAAGTTCGCGTTCTTCCTGGCTAAGCCAGCGGGTCTGCAGAGGATCATCAGGTAGGACGAAGGCCGAGGCGATGGCGAGGACAAAGGTTGCGGCGCCTTGGATGATGAAGAGCCTGTGTGATGAGCATGTCAGCTAAGGTGTCTGCGATAGGGTCTTTTGGCATTGAGAAAGACTTACCACTTCCAGCCGGCGAGGCCACCCATGCCGTCCATCTTGAAGATGCCAGCGGCGATGAGACCAGCAAACGCAGTCGCGAGGATGTTGCCAGTGTACAAGATGGAAATTCTGGTAGCGATCTCCTTACGGGTGTAAAAGATACCGAGCAGATAGAGAGCGCCAGGGTAGTATGGAGCCTCCACAATTCCCAAGAAGAATCGAGTCAAGAGGAGACCGGTGAAGTCCTTGCTCAATGCAGTGAGAGCCGAGACGATCGCCCAAAGCGCCATACCAGCGGACATGTAGTACGATGGGCGAACGCGGGTGATGAGCATGTTGGACGGGATCTGGCCTAGAATGTATCCGACGAACAGGATGGAAACGCAGGTCTGGTATTGCGAACTGCTCAAGTTGAGGTCTTCCTCCAAGTTGTTCAGACGGGCGAGGGCGATGGCGTTGCGGTCAAGATAGTTCAGCCAGTACATTCCCCACAGCCTGACCATACTCGTCAGCACTCATTGGAATGCCAAGTGTAAGAGAGGACTTACATTGGCATGATCCATCGATCAAGTTTCTTGACCAACTTGATCTCTTCGGGGTCGGTCTTCTCGTGAGCACCCGAATAATCGAAGCGTGTGGTGGCATCTGGATCAGGCTTGAGAGGATAGTCCAATGTCTGGGTTGGTGAGAGGACCTCTTCATTATGGGTGACGGAAGCCTTTTCATTGCCCATCTTCTCGGACGTCATTTTTGCGGATGAGGTACGAAGAAGCTTAAGGAGAGGAGAGGACGAGCAGAAGAGAAATGCTCTGAAGACTGGAAAGATAGACCGCTCAGCTGGCCAACTTATCTGCTGTGAAACGCGCCTTTATAGCTAGACGCTTTCATCTTTCAGCCGGGCTGTTTTTCTGCTTCCTCATGATCAAAGGAAGCGGCTGTAACACCGCTACCAAGAACGCCACATGGAGCGCATAAGACACCTGGGCGAGAAGAAGCCGTATCCATGTCGTGTCTGGCGTCTTGGGAGGATGGATTTCAAGGGACAGATAGGACACCAAGACGACGGTCACGCAGCCTAAGGCTGTTCGTCGTTGGTTGGGATACACCGACGCACGGCAAGTGAAGGCCATCGCGGTCGAATATCACTCGTCGCCAAGGTCTTCCCCATGGTGAACCCCGGATGCCAAGGGCCAGCGAGAGTCGAGGAGGAGTTGAAGGCGAGACCGAAGCAGCAAGCCGGGGGCACAACATTGGGGTAGGCGTGCTTGGCTGTGGAAGCGACATGGGACAATCTATTGGAAGTTCGGAGCAAACCGTGGAGTGCTGTGCCTTTGGGCTTCTTCGCAGTTCGTACCGCATGCGATGGCCATGCACCAACACCTGGGGCCCCCACTCCCCGCACACGAGCACGAGTGAGTCGCGTGGGTGTGGAGGCTACGCTCGCACTGGCCCGGTCTTGGGATCTTGTCTTTTTGCTGCAGTAACGGCCTTTGTCCTAATCGTCGGGAAATGCTCCCGTTGAGGTTTTCGTTCTTCACGTTGAGATCCCGAGTCGAAGAGCCGATGCATAAAGGATGGGCATTCGGGCCCCGCGTCCACGGGTGGCTCCTTCAAATGGCCGTGGCGTTTCAGCTCCAAGATGTGGGCGATGTATTCAGCACACTCTTCCTAATCGGCTCATCTTCGCGCGCTGGATGTTGCGTCCTCGTGATGAAAGATTAGCCTCAAAGATGGGGCCCATTCCAGGCGAGCGAGAATAGCGTGATTGGCAGTACTGGCTGAGGAGGTTTTCATGGGCGAGTGGGTCGAGTCACATGCACGCATGTGAATGTTGGACCTGACGACCCACAGTATGAGAAGCACGCGATGAAGAAGATTCGGTCGAGACGGCCAAACGACGACGATGCTCGAGAAGACGGCGACGCGCTGTTATTTCACCTGCACCATCATCGCCGACATCGGGCTGCAGGATTCACTCATCGGTACCCTCTTCTAGCCTCCGGTCTCACACACACCCGACACCTCACACTACTTTCGACTACTCAACAACACGCTTGGCGGTATCATATGCTATTGGATGGCCCTTGTTTTACGCCCCTCCGTATGGTTCTACCATGAGTTCGGCCTGGTCTCCGTCTACGAGACGGGCGGAAATGCGTGGCTTATCATTCTCGCGAGGTCTCTGCGCATGTTCGCTTATGGGTATGTAGGAAGGCGGTGGAGGATGCTGTCGGATTTCATATGCTCACACGACTGCGCAGGACGAACTCTCTCATCCTCGGTATATCCATCCCTGCTGCTGCTGCAACGGGCTTGTCCGGCTAATGTTGTCCAGCTCTGTTCTTTGCAGAGATCGGGTTCTCAGACTCCCAGCTGGGGCTGTTCATGACACTGACCTTGCTCGGTAAGCGATGGTATCCGATGACTGCTTTCGACATACTGATTGGTCTCAGGTGATGTCTTTCTGGGCACTGCACTTACTCTCGTTGCGGATAAAGTAGGGCGAAGAAGGATCCTGTTGATGGGCTCGGCATTGATGGTCTTGACTGGCTGCATCTTTGCTTACTTCGAGAACTTCTGGATTCTCCTCTTCGCCGCCGTGGTTGGTGTTGTATCCGCAACTGGTGGTGACTTTGGACCTTTTCGATCTATCGAGGAGTATGCTATTTGCCACTGTGTGATATACTTGCGCTGACGTTCGAGGTCCATAATATCCCAGATCACCAGCCCATCCTCAAGAGCAGATGTTCTCGCCTGGTATGTCACTCTCTCCGCTCTTGGATCCACTGCCGGTAGCGAAGCCTCTGGTCGGATCATCGAGTTTCTTCAACGACGGGACGGGTGGACTCTCGCTGATGCCTACCACTCCCTGTGGTGGGTCTACGCAATCTTCGGCTTCTTGAACGCCGGCCTTGTGATACTTCTCTCAAAGGCATGCGAAGCAGACAGCCAGCAAGAGAAGTATGCTCAAGTGCCGCAAGAAGAGTCAGAGGACAACAGCATCGAGCTGGTCGAAAGCCCAGCGAGGCCAGGTGCTGTGGCTCTGGATGGTCCGACTCTACCTCCGCCGCCCAAGAAATCACGCTTCTCGTGGCTGTCAGGTTGGATTGGAAACATTTCAACACCGACACTCTCAGTAATGTGGAAGCTCTGGGCTCTGCTTGCTGTAGACTCCCTAGCAGACGGTATGGTTCCATACTCTCTGACGAACTACTACATGGACGACAAGTTCCACCCGAGCAAGGCCGCACTTGGAGATGTCACGTCAGTGAGCTACTTTTTGAGTGCAGTCGGTGGTGTCTTCGCTGGGCCGATGGCGAGGAAGATCGGCTTAGTGAATACCATGGTCTTCACTCATATTCCCTCTTCGGCTGCCGTGCTGGTCTTCCCGTGGCCAAACATGTTCTGGCTCACTGCGGTCCTGCTTTTCGTACGTGCAGGTCTGAACAACATGGACCAAGCGCCGCGATCTGCGTTGATCGCTGCCATCGTCAAGCCAGAAGAGCGAACTGCGGTAATGGGCATCACATCCATGATGCGCACTCTCGCTGCTACTGCTGGCCCAACAGTAACGGGCCTTTTGGCTGGAAGCAACCGATTCTGGATTGCATTCGTCGCTGGAGGTGCTTTCCGACTCGCCTACGACATTGGACTTTGGGTCATCTTTGTCAATATCAAACTTCACCAACACGAAGAAGTTCAGCCTGAGATGGTGCAGACCGGTCAGCAACGACAGCATGATGATAATGAGGAAATGGGTTCTTTGGCTGGATCGGATGAGGATAACGACGAAGACGACAGGACTACGAAATGAAGACTTATGACACATGCGATATGAATTGGGCGGGATACATCGGAAGGAGTCGAGCATAGACTTGGGGGAATGCATTTTTTGACTGTGAGTTTGAAAAGCGGACTCGCTGACGATCTGAGTCTTGAGTTATACAGGCATCGACATGAAAGCTGCGTACTGATTGCTAGCTTCGCTATCCTCTCATAAGGCCATTGCTTTCTTAACTTGATTACAGACCACCTTTCCTCAAGGCAGCTCGGGTATCCTATCCCGCTCATGAAGCTCATAATGTCTGTCATTCGAAGCAATCTCATGAGTCTGGCCCGCCCCAGCATTATGCCCTCCTTGCGTGGACGGAATCGGCGACACTGGATCTGTGGCCGACAAAGCCGACTTTGGGGGCTTCTCATAACTGTCACCCGCTGGCGCTGCTGCAGGCGCTGGTGCTCCACTGCCTTGAGTCCATGCCGCCTCGCGAGATTTTCGACGATGCCGCAGCACAATCCAGACAATGAACGCCGCAATCAGTCCCAGCCCGACGACTCCGCCTACGACACCTCCCGCAATGGCGCCTACGTTGGTGGAACTTCCGGAATTGCTAGATGAGCCTGAATTCGAATTCGACTTCGAGTCGCCTGAAGATTGATCTGAACTTGCACCCGCTCCTCCACTGCCAGCTGACGTCGTGGAGCTCGAAGATCCTGTGACGACCGCACTTCCTGTCCCGACTGGAGTTGTGGAAGGTGGCGGCGTAGTCGCTGGATCAAAGTTCACGGTATTGCCCAGGTACGTATACGTCGTGTACACGAAAGCGCTGTACCCTTGCGTGGTGGTGCAGCCGATCTCCACTGGCGTCCTGTCTGCTGATACCCAATACCTGGTATAGCAGTATGGTGAAGCCACATCTGAGCTGTATTCACGTGTCAGTGGATGGTGCTCGTAGTAACGGATGTTCGGCTTCGATACCATTTCGTCACGGCAGCATTAGCAGAGCAGTCGCTGTTACAAGACGCTTGAAGATTCGCTGATGCCACACAACTTGTCACTGCTACGCAGTTGGCGTTGTTTCCGAGACGACAGCAGATGCCGGCGATGCTTTGCGTTACATCTGCGGCGCAAGTTGAGCCGGCTAGACAGCCGATCGGGGAGACTATACGGGAACAGATGTCAGATAGCTGTATGGTTTGATGGAAGGAGGAGGCCTTACGGATATCTGCTTCGACGTAGCCGCATGTCTGGGCTAGATCTTGACGAGGGAGCAGCGGTGGAGCAGCGAAAGGCGTGATTGCAGCTCTAGGACTGCAATCTGCCAGCGCAGTGAAGACGACTAGCTGGAGCAATACTTTACGAAGCCGAAGAGCCGACATTGCATATGTCCTGCTGGTCGCTGACGTTCAACAGCACCAGGAAGCTCCCTGCCTCTCCACGAAAGATGAAATGAAGTCTCCAGATCTCGGAGGCTGAGCACGGCGGCCTCTCAATTGCAAGCCCCCGTGCCAAGGCTGAGCGCAATAGTCCAATGCAGCTTCGCTTGATCTAACGCCATACGGCAGGAGTCAAGATCTCGCGGCGAATTTTGATTGGCGAGGCTGGATTGGAGGCGTTCTCCACGTGAGAGACATGGGGTCTGTTTTGGGATTGGTATGGTCGGCTCCGGATGTTGTTGTGTGACTTGTTGCACTGACAAATACCGGGTTTATAGAGCAACAGTCCTGGATCACGAATTTCGTCCGTCAACGAGTGACTACACCTCTACACGATCTCTCTTAATCATGGAAGCACAAGCCCCTGCGCACCCCCCTTCCCATCTCGATAATCATCCAACACCGCATTAACCTCCTCCACAGCCTCCAACCCGCCAACAACCTTCCACTCCGCCGGCAAAATCTCACTCCTCTCCAACCACCCCGGCAACTGCCTCCAAAACTCGCCCTTATGCGGTCCAAGATTCTCATTCGAGCACCTCACCGTCCCCGCCCTTACATTCGGATACGTCTTCGCGATCTCCGCGCCATCGACCCGGTGCAAGACCGCCAAGCGGGCGGGTTTGCTGCTTGAGATGAGCGAGAGCCCGAGCTCGAACGTCCAGTTGTAGCAGTCGTACACGGCGGTGATGTCGTCCTTGGGCACGATGGCATGGATTTGGGATTTGATGGCTTCGGGCAAGGCGTGGCGGTCGATGAAGTGCGTTGCTCCGAGTTTCTTCAATTCGGCTTCGTTGGAGGGCCCGGCTATGGCGATGATGCGGCCGATTCCGACGAGTTTTGAGAACTGAATAGCGAATTTGCCGCAGTTGGAGCCGGCGCCTACGATGATGAGGGTTTGGGCGGTGGGATCGAAGGTGGTGGTCGATTTCTCCCAGGGAGGTGGCCAGGCGAAGCCGTAGTCTTCTGTGAAGAGCGCCATGAAGGTCGTGATGAGGTTTAGCGGGATGGTTACGGCGTCTTCTTTCTTATACGAATCCGGGACTTTTGCCATGCCGTCGACTTTCAGAATGCAGTACTCTTGAGCGGCTGCTGAGTCAGGGGTGTTGGAGTCCACAGGAACGCAGATGCCGGTGACTCGGTCGCCTATTTTGAAGGTCGTGGAGGTCGAGGGACCGATCTCTTCGATTGTGCCGGCGACGTCGCCGCCGAGGACCCAGGGGAGTTTGTCGCCTACGAAGAGGCCGAGGTCGCGCATGTAGGAGTCATGGGGGAGGACTAGGGGATGGTATTAGTTGGGGGAGTAGTTGATGGGGGAGGAAGAGGTGGACTTACGATGAGCTGCTTTGACTTTGATGAGGACTTCGCCTTGCTGTGGGGAGGGTACGGGACGTTGGATGTTCACGACGGGCTTCTTGAGCTCTGTGATGGCGATTGCTTTTTGCTGTGTCCCCGACATCTTTGCTCTGGATTGCAACTATGAGGTGAATTTTCCGATGGTGATCAACAGCGAGAGCATCTGTGACTTTGTGCTGTCTTTTTGCGGGCCACAAACTCCGTTATATATGTACGTCTCACATATCACATCGGTACCACGGAGTCGCGTGATTACTTGCTTCAACAGCCTCGCCGGAGATAGCACGGGAGGCTGCGCGCCCCCAAATGGCCAGGGGCTTGGTAATTCCAAACATGGGGGCGACCTGGTGTTTGTGCACAAGCCATGAAACGAGTAGCTTTTGCGAACACGTACGCGAGAAGATGAGTATACTTGTGGGAACAATTTGTATAGTGATGTGCGTGGCTGAGATGGTTGTGCAACATGTTCAGTAATCTTTGGCATTTAGCTGGAAGGTTGCCAAGCTCGATCACATGCTTTTGATGACTACGCAGGAGTGGTCTTGAGGAGGCTTCTTTAGCTGACGAAAGTACATACGCCCTTTCGCAATCACGACATGTACGCCTCCGTCAACCGAGATGCCTTCCCTTTCCTTTGAGGTCGTCGTCCAGCTCGTACAAGATCGGCACCCCAGTCGGTATCTCCACGCCAGGAATGTCCTTGTCACTAATGCCCTCCAGATCCTTCATCAGTGCTCTCAAAGAATTCCCGTGCGCTGCAATCAGAACCGTTTTGCCTGACTTAAGATCAGACACAATGTCACTCTTCCAATATGGCAACACTCTCTCCAAGACATCCTTTAAACATTCCGTCGGCGGCACAGAGATCCCCTGCGAAGAATACCGTCCATCATCTTCCAATTTGCGGTAATCCTCAGAAGTAGGCGGCGGCCGAACATCATACGAGCGCCTCCAAAGATGAACTTGTTCCTCGCCATTCTTCTCAGCCGCTTCAGCCTTGTTCAGACCCTGAAGACCTCCATAGTGCCGTTCATTCAGCGCCCAGTGGCGTTTGACCGGGATCCAGAGACGATCTGCTTCGTCCAGGGCCAGGTTGGCGGTGACGATTGCTCGACGGAGGAGAGATGTGTAGAGCAAGTCTGGGAGCCAGCCTTCTTGTTTCAGGAGCTTGCCGGCTTGGACGGCTTCTTTGCGGCCTTCGTCGTTCAGTGGGACGTCGACCCAGCCGGTGAAGAGGTTCTTCTCGTTCCATTCACTGCGGCCGTGGCGGAGGATGATGAGCTTGTATTTGCCGCCCATGGCTTGGATTGAGTCAGGGGTGTGCTG
This sequence comes from Zasmidium cellare ATCC 36951, assembly GCF_010093935.1. NCBI lineage: Eukaryota > Fungi > Ascomycota > Dothideomycetes > Mycosphaerellales > Mycosphaerellaceae > Zasmidium > Zasmidium cellare. Next base: position 547,483 of record NW_022986951.1, on the reverse strand, counting down.
ATGGCTTCAAGAGACGTGGTTGCTGTAGGGTTTGCTGCCGCTGGTAGTACCTGTCGTCTCTTCTTTCAGTCAAGAAGACAATGTATACTTTTGGAGCAACGTCACATCAAGATCGGAAGTCGAAGGAAAGCTGCACAAGTTGCGAAGGACCTTGGTGGATTTCCTCGCGAGGACCATGATGGCTTTCGACGAAGCTTTCCACAAGAACCAGGAAAGTGGCGAGTAGTTGCTATTTTCTCGCACGCTTAATATGATAGATAGAAGACGAGATTCGAGTAAGACTACCTTGGATTGAGGTTTCGATCGTATCTTCAGCTTTCACGCCCTTCTGGCGTCTCGTGTATACTGCTTAGCAGTACCGTACGTCCTCTCAAGCCCTCAATTGAGCAGCATTTCTCTCCAGGAAGTCCATTTGCGTCTTGCGATACCCATCGTCAGTAATACGACATCCGTCCTCACGGAATTGAAATTGCTGAGGCTGGTTGGGATTGTACTTTGGCCAAGTGGGCAGGCCAAGGCCTTGAGTATTTGGATCGAGGTTGTTCGCAAACTGCACGAGGCTGCTCATGATGTTGAGAGTGTTCTTTCTCAGTGCAGCGGGGATGGTGCCGAATGCGTTGAGGACCACGTCTGAAATGTGGAAAGAGCCTAGAATGGGGAGGTTGGAGACCTGGAGTGGATTTAAGAGCGAGATCTGACCGAGAAGAGGTAGGCTCTGCTTGATTTGGTAGGACCAGGTGTTTTGGCGGGTCGAAGTGACGTTCAGCAGAGTCCGACGGCCTGAGGTGAAAGTATAATCTCCAATCATACTCGCAATCTTCTTGTACTTGGGACCCAGTTGATTGTTGAGACCGGTGTCGTAGGGAGAACCTTCAGCTGGGTCATCAGAGTAAAGACCGACGAGCTCTTCGATGAGGCTTCGCGGAGTCTCTTGACAATAGACCTCCTGGAAGTAATTGACAATGTCCTGGTTTGTGGTCACATTGAGCTGATTGACCAACGAGAATAGCGTGCCTTCGTCGACCATGTTGCCAATGACAAATGGGATGTTGGCTACTTTGCCCTCGCCTGTGAGCTTAGCTGGATCGTCGACGAGATACTCGCCATCAGGTCGCGGATACCATGGTACCAAGGTCGCAGTATAGGAGAGAAAGTTTGTCTCGCCTTGAACAGCGGCGTAAATGCTCTCGTAAGGGGCCGCCTTTGCGCAAGACAATTTGTCACCGGCATTACCGCAGCCGATTCGTCCCATCAAACGGTCGAATATTGGCTGTGCATGAGTGTAGTCAAGCACTTTGCGAACCTACATTGCATCGTTAGTCGGATCATAGAAGATGGCATTGGATCATCCTGATCATACCGGGCCACTGAACACCCAAGCGCCTCTGAACTTGCCACTGACATCGCCATTCTTCAAGACCATGTGCGTAGTCGTGGACATGGCTCCAGCAGATTCGCCAAAGACCGTGACCTTCCACGGGTCACCACCAAATTTCGAGATATATTTCTGTACCCAGGCGAAAGCAACATCCTGATCTTTCAAGAAGAGGTTGGCGATGCCAGCATCTGTGACCTCCTTCGATGCCAGGGTCCCGAAGAAGTTCAGGCGGTAGTTGGCAGAGACGAACACCACGGGCTGTTTCATGTCGATGCTGCGCTGTACGAGATTCGCACCCTGGGAATTGTGATTAGCGTTACAACGCTTGGAAGCATGACTTTTCCGAACGGACCTGGTATATGACACCTTGCAAGGCTGTAGCTTCCGAGCCCAGAGAGCCTGAAGACCCCAGTTCAAAGCCACCGCCATGGATCCACATCAAGACAGGTAGTTTCGAAGTATCTTTGATGCCTTTTGGTACTTGAACATTGATACTCAAGCAGTCCTCTGCCTGTCTGGTAATGTTTGGCAGGACTGTAGCTTCGATCAGACCAAGTAGCTCACCCACTTCTGCATTGCCCTGCTCGAGGGGAGAGGCGACAAGCTCTTGCTGAGGACAAGCTGGTCCGTAGTCTGTCGCGTCTTGCTCGCCAGACAGTTTGTCTTGAGGTCCTATCAAACGAGGGTTCTCAAGGCGGCCGGCGACCGCAAAGGGCATGCCTAGAAAGCTGGTCGTACTCGTGAGGAGATCGTTGCGGCCCTTGAAAGTGCCATAGTCTAGGCCTATTGTGGTAGGTAGAGCATGGCATGTGCCAACGAGACCCAGAATGGCAGGAGTGATCACTGAGAGAAACATGGTAAATTGGGATGGTACGATTGAATGACCGAACGTCTTCCACGTCGAACGGTTTATCTCTATATATACCCACAGTCTCAGTAGCAATTTACGACTAGCTTCCCCATTCAATCCTTCTCCTGCCGTTTCAAAACCGATGACCCTTCCCGAGCAGTATGTCTTGACTTCCGACAAAAAGAAAAGTAGCAGCCGGGAGCGGATTCTTAGGTTTCCTGATGCAGACTCGTAGCGACGATCGCTCCTTCACGGGCACGACGAGATGAAAGTCTCTTCAAGAGCGCGGGGAAATATCAGATCTACTGGTGTAAGTTGTATTCCTAGTCAGGACGATGAAGAATGAGAAACGTCTGTGACCTGTGGAGTCTTCGCTTGGACGTCCACGTCAGGGGCAACATTAAGTTCGGATGTGAACTTGTCTGATGTCGTGTGTGATCTGGGATAGAGCGTATCTTTAGTACGAGTCAGAACATCCACATACATGTTGCATCTGTTTCTTGAACTAGACTTCTGGAGACTATGCGTTGGGGAGTCTCAGGATGTCGTAAGACCCAGAGCCGAGGATGTCGAGGACCTCTTTGTAAATAGTCGACGGATATCAGCTACTGGTCCTACGGGTGACCAGTACTTCAGGTGAAGTGTTGCATGAGAGCTGCTTCGACGGCCAAGGCTATCGGCTCGAGAAAGAGGAGGCTTCGGGTCGGCAAGCGAAGATCCCGAACCTGTCATTCACTCACTTCCGAAAAGTTACGCTAACGTAATAGCCCTTACTTGCCGAGAGCTTGCGAACACCCAAGTCGGCTTCGATGCGATGGCTTCGCAATTTCTCAAAAATGGTATCTCAGCTTAATCAGTGCTTTTGCACGCCTCATTTGGCGACTTGGCACTTTGGTTGCTATCGCTTGCACGAACACTTTAGTGAAACTTTTCCCTCGTTGTAAGCCAGCTTCTTGTATCTGGCAGCATGATCGGCAGATAGGTGAGGAAAGCGAGATCCACATTGAACCAGTGCAGTGACACGTGGTCTGTCATTCAGCTTCAGAAGTTATGCTTAGCGTCAACATCAGATGTTTGTAGAGTCACGAGCATGCGCCGTTCAACCTCACTTCACAAGCTTTACTGGACTACAGGGAACCATCGATGCAGCAAGCTGTGCACGTGCTTGCTTTCATTCACTTGTTGCAACAAGTCTGTACGGTGACATCAGCACGTGACTAATTTTCATTCACTCACAGATTGATTGGTACGGGACAAAGCCGCTCAAAGCGGCAAATCGCGGTCAACAGTGCGCTTATTGTAGCATGTGAACATAATAGCAAACAAGTGAAGAAGAACGAGCTTTGTGCGGGCGTTTTGCGAGAACTACATATTAGATATCTTTCTGCCTACGTCTATATCCGTCTTCTACAACCACGTCAGAGATCTGAAAGGCGAATCATTGTCCAAAGCGAAAACAAAACCAGAGGTGGCGCGAACAGCCCAGAGCAAACAGTGGGGGATATTTGCAGGACTAACATCTTAACAGCACTCTCGCAACACATTCCTGCGAGATCCCGAGCACCACCTGATCTCGACCCCTTTCACATTGACATACCTCCTCCCAAGATGGACTCACTATCACCCGCGACGCCTGAACAAACCGCGCAAAACCAATCACTTCGCAAAGGATACGAAGTGTACTGCGCCAGCCCGACGGTTCCTGTTCTCGACACATTGCTGAACATTCTCGGGGACCACCCACTGAAAAAGGAGGTCAAGGATACATACAACCGCTTGGTGCACAAGGGTGTTCAAGGTCTTCCTCATGCTGCACACGCTGTGCTCCTATTCTGTGTCTTCGAGGCGCTCTGCGACGACACTCCCGTCAACCCAAACCTCATCAACCGCTTCCACAAGATGCTTACTGGGCTGGAGCAACGGTTCGACTATCTCCCTCGACACTGCTGCTCGAACAATGCGATCTACAACCACATCTACGGCATGTTCACAGCGTGTATCATCGCTGATGAAGCTGTCATCCCCGCGGATCTGGCTCGCATTTTCCGCAATTCTGAAGGCAACGACGAGATCTTGCAAGGCTTCGAGGCTTGGCTGCAAGTCAGCAACACGACGGTTCACAACAGCTACCACCCGGCTTTCCACAACGCCGTGCGAGATACTGTCCGTCTGTTCCTTGCTAGGGCACCGCAACCTCAGCCGCACATCCTCATCAGTGTCATGGTCGCAGCCGAGCAATGGGCTATCTACCTCCCAATTGCCAACCACATGGCCAAGTTCGGCGTCCACATCGACCTCGACCCGAAAAAACAGCAGCTCTACAACCAAAGTGCGGCAATGCAGGTCGAGCCGAGAGTCGCAGCTCTCCACGTTCGAGCACCGACCCAGCGCAGCGTCTTCGCAAACCCACCACCAGGCTCTGATACGCCTTGGCAGGTGCTGCCACCTGTTCCAGACCCGTTCCCGGCTCAAAACACCCAGTCACTTCCAGCCATGAACCCAGGCGGCTTCTATCAGAACGGAGAGGCACAACAAGGAGCTCAGCGCCAGCGATCCCCTTCAAGCCCACAGACCTTCCAGCCTCGGCGGACGGTGTCTCTCGCTCAGCAGAGCCAGCAGGTAAACAAGCCCCAAAGCCTCCTCGCAGCACACCTCGCCCAGTTCGACGGACAAGGTCGTCGACGTGCTTCAGCACCACAGGTCAACGCCGCCGGCTCTCGGGGCGCCTACCCGATGCCTGTTTCGACCCCATCGAGTCAAACTGAGCCACGTCGGGTTTCCACACCATCGGCAATGTCCGAAGTCTCCGATACGATCCATGTAACGAGAAAATCTCAGCAGCAGTCGAGGTACGCAGATATGTTCGCGAAGCAGGCCGAGCAGCATCCCGCCAAGCAACAGCCTCGACCACAGCCTGTTCGATCACAGGCTACCCGGATGCCTCCACCGCCAACGCCCAAGAAGCAAACACCCAAGAAGCAAGCGACGGAGCAGACGCCGACTCGAAGCAGTACACGTCGTCGTTCGGCTGCATCCGCTCCGAGACAGATCAAGTATGATCGAGATTCTTCTGATGAAGATGAGGACGAGGATGTTGCGAGGATGGTTGTGCCGGATGATGATCCGAATGATGAGGATTTTATGGGTTGAGAAGGATGGGAAATCGAGAGCGTGGGGAGCGAGGGGAGCGAGGAGAGAGTTGATCTTTCCATGAAGCTTATGCTTTCTTGGTCTTTGTATTATATTTGTTTCAAAAAGCGATCGAGTTGAGGAGCGGCGTCCGAGGAAGAGGAGAAGATACCCATTAGTTGTGCTCTTGGATCGGAAGCGATGAGATGCTCCGTTGTGGTGGAGTACTTCATTTCTTCGAAGACATCATGTTCTACTACATGTATCATTAGCTTCATCCAGATCCAGCCATCACCCACCTCTTCTAGATCTATCATCCATATTTCCCCCTCCATACCCATCACTCAGTCCCACTCATACCTCGTCTCCATCCTCCCCCCAGCGCCATTCCCCAGCCTCGGACTCGAAGGCGAAAGCACATAACTACTCTCAACATCAACCTCCACCGTCTTCATGACCCCAGAAATCCTCCACTCATTCCACTCGCTGCCATGACTTTCACTCCTGACCAACGCCTCCTCCGGCCTCTGGATCTCCAAGGGCGATATTATGATTTGCTCTTCGCTGTCGGAGTGACGGAGTGTAGTCTTGATGCGTTCGATTCTGCTGGAGGGTGTGGGTTTGGAGCCGGTACGGGAGAGCTTGGTGGGTTTGAGGGAGCTGAGTTTGATGCAGTTCATGGTCGGGTGGGTTGTTGTGTCGCGGTCTGTTCGATTAGTCGTAGAGAAGGGGAGGAGGGCGAGGAGTTTTCGTGGGATGTGCTTCAGGACGGGTCGGAGGACTGGCAGGCACGATGTTATGATCTGCGACCATGAGGTCAGCGTGTGCTATACGTTGATGCGAGGATAGAGAGAGATACTCCAACGTTCAACTCCATCCCACTCCGAACTACAAACTGCGTACTGTCACCATCTCCATACGCAATGCGATGGATTTGCGTCATGCGCAGAATCGAGCAGATCGTAGTCAATAAGCCCAGGCTGAAGACGATGCTCAATCCAAGCTTGACCGCCCTCTCGAGTCGAAGCCGGTAGACGAGGGGGATGGGTATGAGGAAGATGACCACATCGCACAAGATCGTGATGGAGCTCATCGTGTAGCTGACGGGTGCATATGAGATGCAAGAGCCTTCGATTGATGGATCAAACATCTTGGATAACTGGGTGTAACGTCAGCTGGGGCTCGTCATCGATCAGTGGTTAGGGAGACCGACCGGGACGCAAGAGAAGAGAAAGACAAAGACAAACGTCGTCTGCGCCAAAGTCGAGAAGACTGCGACTCCTATGATGAGTCTTCGAAATCGGTCGCCTAGGGTCCGCTTCGTCATGCGGAGATACATGAGGCAGAGTGCGAGCTTGAAGCCCGCAATGCCCCAGAGGTAGAATGGCCGACTTGTGTAGTTGATCTGCAGAGACGAACGTGGTCAGAGCGAGAGTTCAGGGGACTGGGTGGGAGCGGCGTACAATGGCATAGTCTTTCTGGTCTTCTTCTGGTCTTAACCTCAAAGGCAATCCAAGCCCGTATTTCGTCTCTGTTAATGCTCAGATTGATGGCCTTTGAGAAGGTATAGGTGACAATGATCAACTTACGAATCACCGAAGAAGCGCTGTAAGTGATGCTGAAAAGCTGCCCGACGACAGGTCAGTCTCTGGCGGCATGATTATATCACGATCAACATACTGCAGTGACGACAGTGACCCAGTCCTCTCGATGAAGACTCTTCCTCCTGATCCATAACCTCAATAGCACAATCAAGATCATGAGCACCGTCATCGACAGCAGCTTCGCAATGACCGATCGCCATTTCGATACATGGTCAATCTCTGGCGAAGCGCCCACAACCCATTCCATCTGCGCTGATGGTACGTCGGTTCATCCGCAGTAGGAGGTAGAGGTGTAGGTCAAGCAACGGAGCCTCATGTCTGATGTGTCTTGGAAGGAGGTATACGACATCGTCTTGCCCCTCTCCGCGAAACCCCGGAATGATCCCAAGAATTGCCCAGACCTTGTTGCAGCTGTTGGAGTGACGAGCTGAAGTTTTGAGTTGCCGGCCAAGCATGGCGAGGACCAGGATGAAGGTGTTGGGTTTGCGACATTTGGAAGAAGCTTGTTTCCTGGTAGATCTGCTGCGTTGTTGCTTGCTGGTCTTTTGCTCGAGGTTTTTGTACGAAGTCGCGGTCAGAGAGGGCAGCAAGCATGACAAAGGATCGATTGATATGGAGCTCTGAAAGACCGCAACGTTTGGAAACGCTGATTGATGATAGCACTTGGCCACTCAATGATCCGTCGGCGGAGATCAAGTTTGCGGGCAGGTATCTTGACTTTCCAGATGTTGGCTCCCAGGGCTGTGAACAAGCATCTCCATCCAGTAACGCCACGGCCTTGTCAGGCACATCCTCGTCGAATCCTTGGCCATCGGCATGCCGCTTGCGGATCACTCACGTGTCGTTTCATGCTATTTTTGAGTGCCGTGACCACGTTGACTGACTCGACGGCATCTGAACAGGTGATGCAGATACCGAGCGTGTATACTGCAGCTGACGATGCGATGATTCGAAGTGCCATAGTGGCTGTCGTGAGAACTTTTGCTCTTTTCATAAGACGTGGATATCTAGAAGTACACGCTGCTGGTACACGCACCTTCTCCAAGTATTCCACTTCCTTGTGAGATTTGATTCGAACGCCTTCAAACTACAGCTGTATGCCGCCCACCCACTACTCACTTACATCGCTTCTCCACAATCCGCGCGCCGAACTCCTCGTATTCTTGCCGGCTGACCCACATCTGGTGGAACGTTCCTAAGCTGGCCAGCACGCTTCCTCCAATCCAACCTCCGTATTTTCTCTCAACTGAGTTTTGGTTCGCGATCACCCTGATCTTTGGATTTGGGTATATGGTCTGAAGATCTGATTGTAGTCGTTCGGGCAGCTTGTCGATCAAGCTTCCTGCTCCGGTAATGATGATGTTGTTCATCAAGTGTGGCCTTGTGTCGACGTCGCAGGCCTGCAGCGCATTTCTCGCGACGCTGGTAAGGGTCTGGTCGCCGGCTGGTGCAGGATTCTCCGCGTCTGTGTATGCGGCGTTGTGGTCGAAGAGTCCTTCGGCGACCTTGAAACGCTCAGCGCTGAAAACCTGGTTCCAGCCGTCTGGCATCTCAAAAGGCTTGGGTGGATAGTTCTTGACGTGGTCCAGGTTCGTGAAAGCACCGGCGCCAGATTGGGATTCCAGTCGGTTCGGACCAGGCCAGGTCTGGACGACGCTTTCCTTGAAGGCGGTAAGCACGCGCTCTTCTTCTAGTTTACGGAAGCTGTCTGTAGGTGGTTTGTCGAACTTGACGTATGTCGCGTTGCTAGGTGCACCGGCGTCAACTGGCTGCTTTGACTTCACCATGTAGTGCGGGATGAGAGGGGCTTGCAAGCTGCTAAGCATGAGGCGAATCTGGTTGCTGAGCCAATTGCCGGCTAATGGAGTGTGATGGACGCCTGAAGAATGTCAGAACTTGTCTTCGCGGAGAGCATATTTGCTAAGGGTGGTTTCGGGGGAACAAGTCAGTGTACAAGCCTGGTCAAAGGCTGTATCATCAAAGCAGTGCTATGTCGACCGTCGTGAGATATAGAAAGAATCATCATGTAAAGCACTGCGTAGAGAGAGGTTGGAGACTTACTCTTTCTCAGGACCATGCCTTCCCACAACGCAGTCACAGAGGTATTTTGATGTCCAACGTCGATCACAAGCGCTGTGGCTTTCCCTTGCGAATACCTGTCCCAGCGTTAGTATAGCTCGACTCTCGCTTCGTTGACAGCACGTACGCGGCTAGTTGTCCGTTCTTGGCCAGAAAGAAAGCCGGCACACCCCATTGCTCCATGGCAATCTCGATCGACTTCTCTCGCGCCTTTTGTGGGTTCCACGCGGGCTCTGCCATCAGCAGCGGGTATTCGCCCAAGACCTTCTCTTGATCCTCCAGTTGCTCCATCTGATCGTCCATGTTCACATCGCCGTTCTCGTCTTTATCATCGTTGAGCCCATTCTTATTTGGAGGGGTTTGCTTCGCTCCAGTTAACCTCGATGTGACGCTGTACTCCCATAGCTTGGTGGCCGTCTCCCAATCTTCTACGATGCCGTCTGAGTCGAATGGGTTCTTAATCTCCATATCTGGTCGCGGTAGGTGGATCGCATTCTCGCCGAAGACTTTCTCGCCAGACGAGAGGAGGCCATAGTTGGTTGGAATGACCGCTTTGGGGGTGTCTTCGCCCGCAAAGCCCGCGCGGGTGGTGTAGGAGCCGGGGTCGAGGACGAGCGCATTGATCTCATCTAGCACAGAACATCAGTACCATCCGCGACGCCTTTCTTCCTGTGTACTGACCTCCAGCATATTCTTGGGCCGCTGGCGGCTGGGTCGGAGGCAGTGTGGCCGCCATGTTGGGTGGGAGGGTATGCGATGTTCACATGCAGCAGCGCTAGTTTTGGCGACAGTAATGAGACTAGCGGTGAGCAGTGAGTGAATGTACGGGGCGCGCAATTCGAGTCGGTGTCTTCCATCACAAGCAGCCATCAAGACGCGAAGTCCAAACCGCGATCGAAACGAGGTGGCCAGAAGTCGTGCTCAATGCTCGCTTGGCTGCGCATTATGGCCGCTGACCATTACGCGTTACTTCACGTCTTCTCCTTTTCGAACTTCTCCAACGCCCCAGACATCTGGATATGCGGCCAATTGCACGATGAAGGTGACGGATCTGTTCAAAGTCGAAACCCTCGACACTCGCTTTGCCTCGTCGACTGGCCAGCCTCGTCCGGACGCCCAGCCTGCACGATGGAACACCCCCGAATACTGGTTGTACGGCCTCTGCTTCGCTTCCATCCCAATCTTGATGTTCAAGGCGGTATATGATGTCTCGAGACCGGAACACCCTAGCTATGAACACTATGACGACCTCCTCTCCCCAGGCTGGATACCTGGAAGGAAAGTCGACAACTCGGACGCACAATATGCTGGATTTCGCGAGAACATCCCTTACATGGCTCTACTTCTTGTGCTACACCCATTATTGAGAAGAGCTTATGAGGCCATTTCATCTCCGAAAAGAATTGAAGGTGCGAATGGTGTGAAACCACACTCTGGAGCCGTCTCTTCCAAATCTGCGGACGACAGGAAGGAAACACGAATCTTTTTCGACGTTGTCTTTGCCGTCATATTTCTGGTGGCACTGCATGGCGTTTCAGCTCTGAAAATCTTCTTTATCCTCTATCTGAACTACCAGATTGCGACTACATTGCCACGTCAATACATTGGTACCACGACCTGGGTGTTCAATATCGCTCTGCTTTTTGCCAACGAACTCTGCCATGGCTACAAATTCGCAGACATTGCTGCAGCAGCACTTCCCCCCACCACGACTGCTGCTGATAAGCCACTTGAGGACAATTGGGGAACCTGGATCGACAGCTATGGCGGCCTCATTCCACGATGGGAGATTCTGTTCAACATTACAGTCTTGCGACTGATATCCTTCAACTTTGACTATCTTTGGTCGATGAATCGAAGAGCCAGCAGCCCAATCGAGGTATGTACATGCAACGTGACCTGAGCACCCTGGCATCAACTAATCCACTTCAGAAGAAAAACCTCGATCCTGGATCTCTTTCAGAGCGAGATCGTGTTGCATACGGAGCACAACCGTCTGACTTCACTTTCCGCAATTACATCGCGTACATCCTATACTCGCCGTTGTACCTTGCTGGACCCATCGTCAACTTCAACGACTACATCTCCCAATGTCGATACCCACTCCCAACGATCTCCACAAGTCGCATCATTCCATACGGCATTCGCTTCGGGCTCTGTTTACTTTGCATGGAACTTTGTCAACACTACTTGTACGCAGTCGCTATATCCAAGTCGAATCCGGACTGGAATGTGTACACACCATTTCAACTAAGTATGCTGGGATACTTCAACCTACACATCATCTGGCTGAAGCTTCTTCTCCCGTGGCGCTTCTTCCGATTCTGGTCTCTCGTGGATGGCATAGACCCACCTGAGAACATGGTCCGCTGCATGTCGGACAACTACTCGGCTCTGGCTTTCTGGCGAGGATGGCATCGATCCTTCAATCGATTTGTCGTTCGTTACATCTATGTTCCTCTTGGAGGAAGCGAGCACTCCAGGCTGCGTCATATTGTCAATTATCTCGCCGTCTTCACCTTCGTCGCACTCTGGCACGACATCAACCTCCGGTTACTCATGTGGGGATGGCTCATCACGTTATTCGTCCTACCAGAGGTACTAGCAACACTTGCCTTTCCCGCGAAGAAGTGGAAAGATCGACCAAATCAGTACAGGTGGCTGTGTGGTGTGGGGGCTGTTGCAAACATCCTCATGATGATGGCAGCGAATCTTGTTGGGTTCGCTGTTGGGTTGGATGGCTTGAAGGGCCTGGTCGATGGCATAGTTGGGACCTGGGGTGGCCGAGCCTTTCTCCTCGCTGCATGCGCCACGCTATTTGTCGGCGTGCAGGTCATGTTTGAGGTCCGCGAAAGCGAGAAGAGGCGGGGCGTGAACATGAAATGCTAAGTCGAGCATCTATTTTCCGTATCTTGTATTACTGACTTCCACGTTCTCAGAGCACGCTGAACCTCCTTGCCACTAGGCCCCTCAACTGACTGCACCTGCGCTAGACATTACCGGAGCAAAACGTTTGTCAATGTGCCATAAAACTGTCTTCTCCTCCGACCGAATAGTGCCGATGTCCCCATGTCAATCTTGGCAAACACCTCTGTTGCGGAGAACGTCTGGAGAAAGCGGAAAAGTGGACCTGGAGATACATCGGCTGCCACACTTCGCTTGAAGATATCCCGCCGTTTGGGCAAGGCCAAGAACTGCCAAGACTATCGTTTGTGAATAGTTTTGAGGCGGCAGTTGCACTTCGAGTAGCAGTACGAGCACATTGTGCAATGGCCGATGATACATGCCGGCGAACACGATGTCCAGCGGGGAATGTGTGGCGTATTCGCCGCACTGGTGAATGCTACGTTGCCATGTGATGAGAGAATGAGCGGGTCTGCGGGCCTGTTGGCCGGCATGGTCGGCGACGGTAGTATATAAAGTCATGCGGTCACCAACACGTGGAAGCAGGGGAGCGTGTTCACCTGGAGCCAGAACTGAACTATCAACATGGGCAATCACAAGGCTTTCGCAGCTGCAGTGCTGGCTTTGAGCCTCGCCACAGGATCATGCACCAACACCACATTTCCATACAAGGACGCCACACTCTGCATCGATGCCAGAATCGAGGATCTTCTCTCGAGAATGACGCTCGAGGAGAGCGCTGGCCAACTGTCCCACAACAGTCTCACAATTGGACCCAATGGAACTCTGACGCCTGGCTCTTCGACCTCCAACTCGACCGACAATGTCATCGGCGAGAAGTTCATGACGCATTTCAACCTTCGTGGTGACATTGAGGACGTCCATCTCACTGCGCAGTGGTACAATCGGATCCAGCAGCGGGCGTTAGACACGAGGCTGGGTATTCCGATTACGCTGTCGACAGATCCACGACATGCATTCACTGAGAACCTGGGAACTGGTTTTGCCGCGAACGATTTCTCTCAATGGCCAGAAAGTCTTGGACTCGCGGCGCTTCGAAGCCCTGAACTCGTGAAGCAGTTCGCGGAGGTTGCCAGAGAGGAGTATAAAGCGGTTGGACTTCGTGGCGCTTTACATCCCCAGATCGACCTATCAACCGAATATCGCTGGTCGCGTATTGGCAACACCATGGGCGAAGACGCCAGCCTCACAGCTGAACTCGTCGTCGCCTACCTCAAAGGCTTCCACGGCGAGACATTCGGCAAGCACTCCGTCACCACCGTCACCAAGCACTTCCCAGGTGGAGGACCCATGGAGAATGGCGAAGACAGCCACTTCACCTATGGCAAGAACCAGACATACCCTGGAGACAACTTCGACTACCACTTGATCCCCTTCAAGGCTGCCATCGCCGCAGGTGCGAGACAGATGATGCCGTATTACTCCAGGCCTATTGGGACTGAATATGAGGAGGTCGCCTTCGGCTTCAACAAGGGCATCATCACCGATCTGCTCCGCGGTGAACTAGGCTACAAAGGCATAGTTGTAAGTGACTGGGGCCTCATCACGGATACTTACATCGCCGGCCAATACATGCCCGCCCGCGCATGGGGTGTCGAGTACCTCAGCGAGCTGGAACGAGCAAAAAGAATCCTCGATGCTGGTGTTGACCAATTCGGTGGCGAAGAGCGTCCAGAGCTTGTCGTCGAACTAGTCGAGACTGGCCTCGTCATAGAGGAGAGACTCGGCATCTCCATCCGCCGCCTCCTCCGCGAGAAATTTGAGCTCGGCCTCTTCGACAACCCGTTCATCGACATCGATCAAGCCGATAAGATCGTCGGCAACCCCTACTTCGTCCGTCTCGGCAAAGAAGCACAGAGAGCGGCTTACACACTCCTCAAGAACGAAGACGACATCCTCCCACTAAGGTCGAACGTAAGCCGCAAAGTCTTCGTCGAAGGCTTCAACGCAACTTACCTTTCTGCCTTGCCCTCCCTCACCCTCCTCGACGAACCCTCCGACGCAGACATCGCTCTCCTCCGTCTCCAAGCGCCTTACGAGCCTCGTCCAGGAGGTTTCGAAGCGAATTACCACGCTGGCTCTCTTGAGTACAACGTCACGGAGAAGGCTCGACAGAAAGCTATCTTCGACGCAGTACCCATCTCGATTGTGGATATCTACCTCGATCGACCTGCTGCAATTCCTGAACTCGCGGAGCAAGCTACTGCGCTACTGGGCAGTTTTGGCAGCTCACCGGAGGCGTTCTTGGATGTTGTGTTTGGGGTTGATGGGGCGGAGCCGAAGGGACGGTAAGCAACCACTATCTTGGTTATGTTCTTGTGCGGATGTGTGCTGATATGTTTTGTTACAGGTTGCCTTTTGACTTGCCTCGAAGCCTGCAAGCGGTAGAGGACAGTAAGGAGGATGTGCCTTTCGATACGGAGAATCCTGTGTTTAGGTTTGGGGATGGGTTGAGATATGGTGAGAAGTGCTCTTCATGAAGCAGAAAGCTGCGCTTGAGGTACGAGTGGAGTTGAGGCCAGTGTGGATGCACTGCTTAACTTCTTGAGAATAGCAGAAAGGACGACCCCAGGGCTAGGCTGAAGGATCCAGCGTTGAAGTCTACTCTAACCTACCCCCCTCTCAATAGCCTCGAACAATTATTTTACCAACACTCATTTGTCCCAAATCAGGCAGATTATGCGAGGGAGCATAGCCTTGCCTCGCCGGATATATTGCTATCTGCCCACATTCGTCCGGGCTTAGTATTCATGGGCGGTCGCAGAAGGGAGCATTTTGCGAGATGCTTCAGGATTCGGCTCAAGAAGGTTTCTATAGCCTGTATAGGGGCTATGGGGACGTAGCAGCTCGCCTATAGCGCCTAGTCTAAGTGAGGTGAAGTGCTATGTAAATGCTAATCGGAAGGAGGTATGCGGCATCGAATTCATGGCCTCTATGGTAAGCCCACTGATGATAAAGAAACAACTTCTATCATTTTCTCGCCGTCTCTAGTAACAACCACGAGAACAATGAGCTGCTACTCGCTTCAGTCCAAGCAGCAACCCACGGAGAAACGACCCCGTCAATGCCCCTCACCATTCGCGCGCTCCATTTCCCCATCGGCATTCACGATGCACTCATACACGAACGAATACCACGTCTCCGCCCTCGCCGCCCTCCTCACCCACTCCTCCACGCGTCCAGCAAAGTACGCACTCACGGCCTCCACGCCATGCGCCTCGACCAGCGCGACCCCAACACGCGACTCCTCGCAGAGCCCGAGTACCGAAGCCGCGTCCTCCTCGCTCTCGCCATAGTGCTCTGGCGGGAGCTGCGCGGTGTACAAGTTGAAGAGGTGGAAGTTGGCGGGCCTCTCGCGCAGCGTCTGGATGAGGAGGGTGGTTTGAGCTGGGGCGAGGAGGGGCGGGTGGCGAGGGCGCTTTGCGCGACGGGGAGGGGCGTCGCCGGACGAGGTTCTCCGAGGACGCTTGGACGAGGACGAGGTGGTGGTTGTGGCGGCGGGCTTGGCTGAGGGTGCTGCTAGGGGGATGGTCGTGGTGGGGGAGGAGGCGAGGATGGGTGTGGGAGGGGCTGGCTGCTGAGATTGATCAGGCGGCGTATCCGTGTACTGATGCAGAGTGCCATTCTTCTTCACAGCGCGATTGCAAGCAAAGTAGATCAACTGCTTCGTGCTCTGCAAGTTGGTATGGCCAAAAGCATCGTAGATCGATTGCAGGGCCTCGTCCTTCGACTCGTAGTCGTCGTAGGCCTTGTATAGCTTGATGTAGAATTCCAAACTGCGCTCACGTCCTGGGCTGACTGAGCTGGCGAGTTCTGCGAGACTTGGATTGGGAGGAAGCTGGGAGGCTGTCGAGGTATCTGTCAGTCTGTGGTGCATATAAAACCCATGAACAAGCCAGACTTACTGCGATCTTTCTTATGTATGTTCTGTGGATCTATTGCATCGTTCAAATTCCGGCGAACATCATAGTCATGGCGCCACTCGTCATAAGCAACACCTTCTGCTCTCGCCCTCTTCTTCGCCGCGTTGCCAATAGTGTTCACGAGGGTGTTTCTGATGGCCTGGGGGTCGAATCGAAGCCATTGGTGATGGAGCGCCTCGTTGGAGAAGAACTCGGCAGCATCTAGGAGGTCATTGCCTCTTAGCTTGTCCGTCGAATTGTCGATGAGGCCCCGGGCGCGTTCGAGACTGTTCTGGGTATTCGCGTTGGTGGAAGCCATGGCGAGGACGAGGACGATGATCTTGGCGGTCAGATGGTGTTGGACAGCAGGAGATGTGTTTGGTGGATGTGCGAAGCAGTCTGGGAAGAGTTTCGAGGGGTTAGAAAATTGTCAGTGGCGGGTGGGTAAGCTTGGGCCCAAAGTGGGCTTCAACTGTGAGTGAATGTTGAGGATTCCTTGGCAGGCGGGGCCTTCAGACTTGCACCTTCATTCAATACTAGAGTCGAATCAAGCCTCTGTGGACAGAGCCCGCCGTCTAAGCACCTTCGTACTAATTCAACGCTGGATTTCGCCGGAAGTTGCGTGTTCACCCTTAATCACTGCCATTGCAAGCTAAGCCGGTAGTTCAGTTGGCACGCGGGTCCCGAACTTCGACGAGCAGACGCATCGACCATTGTGGCAACAGAAAACCCGTCCTCTAAAGCAGTCTTGATTATCGTCAATCAATACAATCCGTCTCTGACATGGTCCAGCCGCTTGAGGCACAACACACGCGCCCCCGGGTTGGCTGAGGACAAGACCGCTCACAGTCAGGCCATTTGCTTGCTGTCAAGCACAATGGCTCGAGCCACAATACGACAGTCGTAGTGCAGCAAACATTGCATTCTGGGCGCTCACACCGCACAGTACGGAAGACCAGCCTCAATGCGCCAGAATGGGTTGCCCAGGCCTGCCGATTGTTCGAGAACCAACGATGCCATGTGCTAGGTTCGAGCAGCTGGCCGTACACAAGATGTTCCCGAAGAGGCACTGTGAAACGGTTCCCACCGTTGACGTTCGATCGAGAACCCGTTGATGGCATCGCTTTGCCCAATGAAGGAGTGTATCGACCGACAGGGTCGGTATAATTCGCGGAGCGTTGATCACAGCGACAGGAAGGTCCACATCAGCCAAACCAGCACCAAGCCGCCACTCCTCCGTCTGCGCCTAGTCGATGCCTCACGATTCCGATACCCTCCCACGAGCTTGTGCAGTTTTTCACGGGATATCGCTTTGATTGGGGACGGTCGAAGAGCTTAATTGTGTGCTGAAGCCAAGGGACGTCCGTGTTCAATAACAAGAGCCGGCAGAAATAAGGCTCCGGAGACGCATCGTTGTGCTGCAGCGCGATCGATACGCAAGAGGAGGACATCTCATGACCGGTCAGATCACAGCGTTCAGGTCGCTGTGCCTCTTCTCCTGCCATGGTAAAGCTCACGCAACTCCAGATCGTCATAGTCAGCGTCCTCGTCGGTTATGATCTATAAACGTCAGCACCGATACACTGATGCTGTACATAATGCAGTAAGAGTTGGCTCACAATTTCAGTTCGAGACTGTATTCGATGCGGACCCGGATGCAGCTCCCGTGAGCTCTCAGAAGACGGGGAGCCTTTGGCTGAAGTCTCGACAGTTGTCTTTGCTGAACCTGATCCTGAGTATACACCCGGGTCGTAGCTACGCTGCCGAGGGTTCGATCGGCTCCCGCTACCACTGCCACTGCCACTTTTGTAGTACTGTGAGGAGTTCGGGCCTGATGTCCGGAAGATTTGGGATATGGCAGGAATGCATCCAACGATAATGGCTGTGGTAATGGTCAGCTAGGAGTGGAGGCTCTGAGTGGCGGAGGCGACTTACAAACCATGCATTCGACGACAGCCCAAAAGCCTAGCCAAGGTGGGCTGGGAGTACTGTTGCCCGTCTTTGCATAGATGAAGAAGACACGAAGAATGGACACAACGATAGCAATGATGGTGACGCTGAATAGACAAGCTAGGACCCACTTGTCTCTGACTGACATCTTCAAAGTCATGAGGATGCGAAGGGGGAAAGCCATGACTGAAAGGTTAGTCCTTTAATGCATATTCAGAGGTGCTGTGCTTACTCAGGATATCAGTCAAGACATCAACCGCAAAGGAGTAGTAAAGGCTGATGATCTGTGCCCTCTGATTGCGTGGCGATGAACATGCTCCAAGCCTGGTGAAGTCGTGGATTGAGTCGCAAGAGGTGAACTGGGATATCACGCAGCCGATGAAGGTCAAGATGGTGAACGCCAAGATGACCCACCATGCCCGGATGAAGTTGGTGTTGAGGATCACCCGTCGAAAGAAGAGCAGCAAGCTGATTTTGACCGACCAGAGTACTGCCCAGAAAAACATCGTCACCGCATAGTTGTACCTCATCATTTGAGTGTAATCGGCCACAATCTTCTGGCTCAGTTGAGTGTGTCCTGATAGCCAGCCCATGACCGAGTACAGGTATGGGATGTCTGCAATGTACAATGCGCAAAGCGTGATATACAGTGCCAGCCCAAAGAACAGGGCCAGGTCGTCTTCATGGAGTCGTCCTTGCTTCGCAATGCGAACGTAGGCCCGGAGTGCTCCCACTACGCTGGTCACGACGATTCCCAGGATGCAGAAGGCCTGTCGCTTTCGTTAATGGCCATCCTTGACCTAATCAGCGGCGCATGCTCACCTCCAGGACCTCTTTGGCCACGAAAGCTTCCAGCAGTGCCATAGATGGTATGGACCGGCGTCTTCGGCGCTCAAGACATCAAATTGCTGGAGCAGCCTCGATAGACACGATGTCGCATAGAGACGAAGGTGGGCTACTTCAGCCCTCGGGGTGCGGAGTCGTCTTTGAGAAGATGCCACTCACCCGCGTCCCTACGGATGTCAGCGCCGCAGTCATCCTTCTGCTGTGCCAGTTCTCCGTTGTCGTCCTGCAGGAGCATCTGGCTCTCATAGCGAAACGCTTAAGAGCACAATCGGCATAGCACAAACCCTCCTGAAAGCTCAGAGTGGTTGACGGCGGACTTCATTGCTTGGAGCGGTTGTTGAGTTACGGCACAGCAGACTAGTGTGGGTGCACTTAACGATGCGTGGGAACACGCCAGACCCGATGTGTTGTAGACGGTTACACATACACTTTCCACTTGCATCCCGCAGCCAGATCGCCAATGGATTTCACCCAAACCAGTCTTACAAGACGGTACCGGCAAGCCCAGTTCCGTGAGTCGCAAAAGGGTCACCTCGCGTGCGCGTCAACTGGGCTTGGTGCTGCACGCCGTTGACTTTCAAAAGAAATTCCCTCTCCTGTGTCTCGTCGACAAAAATCAACAACATTGGAGTGCAAGGCAAGATGCTGTCAATAAGGGTCTTATTCCTGCTTGTCGCTGCCGTGTCAGGAGCAACGACCAATGATCAGCCAGGCCACCGAGGAGGTCACCAACATCCCGGAAAGTCCCAGGCAGCGCGTGTGAGACGACATCGTTTGGGTAACATGGGCTAAAAACACACGCTAATCGTTGACCAGTGTCAAGCTCTTTGCTCGTGCCTCGACGCAAAGTTTCCCCAGCTCGTGTCGTACGAAGGACAGGCTACCTACATCTCGGAACAGAACTACTGGTCCCAGCAGCAAGCAAACACCAAGCCAGTCTGTCGGTTCACGCCGACCAGTGCGGAGGATGTGTCTGTTGCTATCAAGGAGATTCGTGACTACGGCTGCCCATTCGCGGTCAAGAGTGGTGGCCACGCATCGTTCCAAGGAGCTTCCAATGTTGATGGTGGCATCACGATAGATCTCCTCAAGCTGAGCGAGATCAATGTCTCTGCTGACCGAAAAATCACCCACACTGGTACGGGCAACAGATGGGAAGATGTCTACTCTAAGCTCGATCCCATGAACTTGGCAGTCATTGGTGGTCGCAATGGGGATATTGGCGTGGGAGGTTTGCCACTGGGAGGTATGATGGGTGGTAGTCAAATGGATCCCTACGAAGCTGATCCATCGCAGGCGGCATTTCGTTCTTCTCTGGCTTCCATGGCTGGGCCTGTGACAATGTGCAGAACTACCAAGTGGTTCTCGCCGACGGACGAATCGTCAACGCCAACCAATCTTCACATCCCGACCTTTACTTTGCTCTTCGCGGGGGAGGAAATAACTTTGGCGTGGTCACCCGAATGGATCTCGAAACGTTCGAACAGGGACTGTTATGGGGTGGCTCAACAGTCTACTCGCTCGACAAGAACTCTTCGCTTTACGACGCCTTCTACTGGTTCAACGTCAATGCCAAAGACGACCCCAACGCCGCTTTGATTGTTTCTGCGGCTTGCATCAAGGCAATCGGTAGTTGCCTCTTCTCCAACAACTACAACTACATTGAACCAGAGGTCAACCCACCGGTCTTTCACAACTTTACCCGTGTGCAGAACGTGACGTCGACCCAGCGCATTAGCAATCTCCTTGACTTCACCAACGAGCTCAAATCGACGCAGCCGAATGGATATCGGTGAGTACAGCTACGGTTTTCACGGTATTTCAGCTAATGAGATCCACAGACAAGCATTCTTTTCTATCACTCTACTCAACGACGCACAGATTATGAAAGACATCCTCAACGACATCTGGTATCCCGCCGTCCAGCCTCTGCTCAAGGTTGAAGGCTTTTTGGGAACGCTCGTCTTCCAAGTCATCACCGAGCCCATTATTGAGAAATTCAGCAAAGCGGGCGGTAACGCGCTTGGTATCACTGCAGAGCAGGGGCCACTTATGGGTGAGCACAGGAACGTGGACAAATAAGAGTGTAACGACTAACTCTGTGCAGTCTTGAACATGGACTTCCAATGGAATTCCACCACTGATGACGACCAAGTCCTCAGCATCGAGAATACCATCATCGAGAAAGCAACAGCACTTGCTAAAAGCAGAGGACTATTCCACCGCTACATCTACCAAAACTATGCATATATCACGCAGGATGTCTTTGACGGCTATGGCCCTCAGAGCAAGGCTAGGTTGCTCAAAGTACAGCGAGACTACGACTTGAAGCATGTATTTGTAGACCTGCAGCCGGGTTACTTCAAGATCCGGCCATGATAGAGCATAGTGTAGTTGATTACGGCATGCTGAGTTTGTCATTATTCAGGAGCGAGCAGTATTGGTCAGAAAACGTGACTTTCCACGCACGGAAGTGCATCGAGGCTCCCTCCACAACAGTCAGCAAAGGCTGCATCAAAGCTTCACGTTTCATCCGCATATATGTGCAGTGCTTCTGCCCGATGCAAGACATCTCGCAGATTGATGAGAAAATGCAGGAACACAATGCCGCGGCTGCCAGGCTGGAGAAGAAACCCAGTGAAGGCCGAAGTAAGTACGTGTCCAATAAGTGATCCGTTCCACATCACTAATCATATGTCACATTTCAAAGCCGTGCAGAACCAGTATAAACGCCATTTCGCCACAATCGACACCTTTTGTGACCTCTACGCCTCCTCAGGTACTGGGTCCTCCGGTCGTCTCTGTCGAACCCAGTGGATACACCGAGAATTGAGCGTTGTTCGCCTCCTCTGACCCATATGCATGCTTCAACATCCAGCCGATGGACTCTTGCTGCGGGCTCGGGGCCTCTGGATTTTCCAATTCGTTCTTCAGATCCATCAACAACCTGTTCCACCGCTCCTGATAGTCCATCGTCAGGGTCTTGTTCTCCTTCTCCAGCTGCATGCACAAGGCTTTCAGGTCGTCAATCTCTTGCTGCAGCTCGTCAAGACGCCGCCTCTGTCGGTCACGATATCTTCGTTGCCTATCAAGGTACGTCAGCTCTGACAGTTGCTTATTGCCCTAGGACGCACGATGCTCGATTCTGATCCCTCCTCCGCACTCCTCTATCCTTCGACACCAATCCCTCGAAGATGAGCTCGCCTACTACAGGGATCTGCCCTTGCGGCGAATATATCAAGGATGGGCATCGTGTTGGTACAGACTCGGGAGTGGTGATTTGCTTGGGCATCTCTGGTCGCCCGGCCTCGTTGAATGTCAACTGCGGAGGTTAGAGCGGACTCCCGATTCACTCCTCACACCGCACTCACCCACATGTCGAAGCACCCAGGACTACGACTGGCATACGGCTGGCTCGGAGTCCACTCTGGACAGAAGTCTCTCGACGTAGCCATCGATTATGCACGGCTCGCTCTCGATCTGATATGCAGCTTGGGCGCAAGGCAAGAGCAACGGCAAGAACAATATGTTATCAAAGGACAACCACAACACGAAGCATGACTAACACCAAGCTTCGCATTGCGCAATATGGCCGTGCATCATGGCCGGTCCAAGCAGGGCAGAAAGATGACCGGCGACCAGTGAGGCCCACGAATACTGAGACCCGGCGAGCGGAGAGTGTCCTGGCCGAGGGCCTTAGGGTCCCTGCGCCAACCAACGGAACCTCGACCGGTGACCTGCCGGCTTCCAGTTTCCCAAGTTGCATTCTGGGGTCTACGCAAGCAGACGCTCATTTAGGCTGAGCATTTCAGGTATTCCGCCTGGCTGTGATCACTCGAATCACTTTAGCCGTATTTCACGACGGCATCCCTGCGGTTTGTAGTTTAGACTGCCGTGAGGATCAATTAACTGGTCGTTGTCATATGGATAGGCTTATAGTGTGCATTAGTAGGTGATGACAAAGTGCCTGGAACGCTAGCGCATGCAGGATTAGTGAGCCTCGTGCGGCTTCGGCCCTATTCGTTCGTTTGCTTTTCGCCTGCACGTATTTATGTTCTAGCGTTTTCTGTTCTGGGGACAGTCACTAATCATGTCGAGTGTTGGTTACTGCTTTTGGGCAGTGAGATTTGGGAACAAGTCCGGTTTGGGTGCTCACGGATGGGTTGCAGAACGCTCGTCTTGGACATGATTTCCTTTTTATGTCATCATGAAATCTTCACTCCCTGTTTGTGGCAGGCTTCATTCTGAATTTGATATCTACAACAGACTTGTTCCCTCGAATTCTTTTAATAATGCACAGATCGCCGCAGCATATGCTTTTGGTTGCTTCGTACCAAGGTCGATGAGTTAAAGTCGATCTAGATATCAATGTACAGATCGAGGATATCGAGCCGCTGAGTCTTGGTGAGTATACGATATACAGGTGCAAGGTTGTAATCCCGGCACATAGAAAGCATCCCGGTCGGCATTGGCTCCAGGTCGTTACCACTACCTCCCGACTAAGACCCTTGCTGCCTAAGGCTTGCAGAGCCGGCTGCATCGCAGCGGACAAGCTGGCGGGATTGCCTAGAGCAGTAGCCCAGCTGCTGCTACCCGCGCCTGACTCGGGAAATAGCGTTACCGCTGGCTTACTTCGGAGGCCCGTGAGCGTGGTGGAAATGAACACAGGCATATCCGATTTTTGCAAATTGTCTTTCGAGCAACCTGTTTTCTCTCAGAAGACGTGAGGAAGAACAAAAAGCAAGAAGTTTGATCCGAAGTCGAGATGCTAAGGGTTAGAGTGGCCCGTGCTTGGCGCTAGTGGCCGAACATTCACTCACTTCTCTGCCACGTGACTGGAATCCTATCGAGTACGAGCACGAAGTCGCCAATGGTACGAGGAAGGTTTGAACGCACCGCAGCCGACAGGAATAAGTATATCGAACCATCGCTCGACGTTGAGGACATGCACCTGAGATACTTGGAAGTACTCATCGATGCCAATGTCGATTGGAAAATGTATCACACGCTAAAGAGCCGTACGTATACACTAAAGCGAGCTCACAGTGTCATAGTTCTTATCAAACCTCAGGATGGAGATGCCTCTCGAGCAGAAGACCTTCCTATAAAGACGGCCAGATTTCCAGTCCAACTCCGACGTCTTGATCTCAACATACCTCCACGCCGGCAAGCCATTTAGTTTCTTCAAAACACAAACAATCATCAGACATGCCAGACCAAATGATCAAAGGAGATTCTCAGAGGATTAAGTCCTCTGAGGTAAGTCTTTCAACCACAAAGTGATCGATCATTCTTAGCTGCCAGTCCTACGACAGGCCAAAAGTGGCAACGACCCTGGTTTTGCCGCCCGGGCCCAGTCTGCTGGAGACAGAAACACTAATGCCGCCGCCAACAGCAACACTAGCTCTGGTGGCAAGTCCAACAACTCTGGCAAGAAGTGATTCACGGCAAGGCATC
The DNA here is from genome assembly GCF_010093935.1 of Zasmidium cellare ATCC 36951. Taxonomy (NCBI): domain Eukaryota; kingdom Fungi; phylum Ascomycota; class Dothideomycetes; order Mycosphaerellales; family Mycosphaerellaceae; genus Zasmidium; species Zasmidium cellare. The sequence continues at coordinate 523,363 of NW_022986951.1, read as the reverse complement.
GAAAGATCACATGATGAATTGACGACGCAATCATTTCAACGAATTACGACGAGAGCAAACATTTACACTCCTTCAGAACAGTCGTAGCATCTCATACTGCACCAAGAGAGCTCCTAAACTCCTTTCAGTCCCCTCCGAGTCATGCCAAAGCTGATCTTCATCATATACCCATCCAATCCTCGACCTGTGCGTCGGTGCGAAGCTCTTGGAGCTTGGATTTTACGATCACTTCTCGCAAATCCACAAACGCCTTCTGGACCTCGACAGCCCCAGTCTTGCGTAAATGTGCTATGACATCTTTGAACTTGGGTCCGCTCTTGGGCAGTATCTTGTACCATCTGGCCAGTCAGCAGAAAGCCTTCATACTTAACAGGGCTGAGTCATACAATGTCTCGGAGAGCTGAGTCCCCAACACCAGGCAAATGCCTTTCCCAAGGGTCTTCTCAAGATTCTTGTATCTATGGCCCCAATTGACCATGTCTTTCATGGTGCTCTCGACCTTCTCGGGCGTCGTCTGGTTGAACAAGCCGTACGAGCACAAGGCTCTCGCAGTATCCGAAGCACTGATGCCACGTGGGGCATGGTCCTGAAGCTCTACAAGCAGGATGCAATACATACGAGCTCTGATACGGGACTAACAATCACCGCCAGAATCCTGCATGAATGCGCCCACAACGAATGCTCGAGGGTCCCCGACCGGGTCGATTCTCCAGCTCCAGAAACTGCTTGGACACGTCATCCACTGATGACCACACCCAGTCAGCTTGCTCATAGTGTCTGCATCTGGGCCTCTGTATTCGAAGAACTGCTCATATCGGGCTGTGTCTCGCTTGTCTCGTTTCGCAACTCGATACTTCATCAGCGTCTGCAGTCCTGATCTTTCTTTCATCACCTTCTCGATCGTAGCCACCATATCGTCAAGTGTGCGGGCATCTTCGGCATCAAAGCCAGTGAGGAAGGCCTGAATATCAGCCATTGAATCCAAGCTCTGTGGTTGGAAAAGAGAAGTGAAGAGGCTTGCAAATGGGCAATGACAAGACGACAGAGGTGGGACTTCTGCAGAGAAAAGAGAACGTGAGCTTGCGACCCTTTGTCTTCAGACTCCAACAAGCTCAGTGAGATGGTGTGTTGATCTCATACCTCATTCGATGATATCTGGCCCGACAGCATGAAAACCGGTGTGAGCTTCAAGAATGCTCGCCCAAACTCTAACCTTCCAAGGGAGCACGCCATTGGCCACGCTAAAATTCCGTACAGCCTTTTGAAGCCTGTCGAAAGTGGAGCCTACTCTATATCAGGGGCCGCCCAAGACCTCATCAGAGCCAGTTCGACGACATTGTGCATCAGTACTGCATTATCTTTGCTCTTCGTTCGCCCAATAAGCCCTCGGATATGATCTGAAATCAAGGAATTTGCAGGCAAGTTACCGTGGGAATGACCGACGGATATGATCTATGCCCAATCACAAGGAACTGCACCAGCGCCCTGACCGGCGACTAACGCCCAATACAGGGACTCCATTGACCGCTGACGAGTCGTTCGTACTGTTCTAGAACTACACCTGACATCAAGCTGGAAAGATCGTGGTGGTAATGACGATAGGGTGCATTCTGAACCTGTGCTGAACGCAGGGATTGTTGGCATATCGCGTCATATCTCATTCCCTCAACCTGGAAGGAAGATGGGGTATAGCACAACAAACCTAGTGATGTTCTGAGATTTGGCGGCCTTTCCTTGATCGATGCCCAAACACTTCTGCACATGCTTTGAACTGCAAGTTGACAGAGATAGACGTGGGACGTCATACTCTGAACGTTGATCAAGTCGAGAACATCAAGTCGAGAGACGAGAGAGCAAATGGAAGGTATTCTCATGGAAAGTAGATGGGGATATAAAGGTCGTGAACTTCCGCTGTCTGCATGATCGATAAATCACAGAGTCGAACAGAAGCAAAAAAGAAAACCGACGTCTTTGTCCCATTATTCAAGTCAAATATGCCCGAAAACATGTCTTACCACTTGGAGAGCCACATGGACGATCAGTCTACCAGTATGGGTGGAGAATCTGACAGAGAGCCAACAGTGGTCAACGCCGTGGACGAAGAGTATTTTTCTCGATGCTATTGGTCCGGCAAAGTCTTCGTACATTACATTCTTTCCGATGTAGTGTTTCGTACTTCTCCATCCTCGTGGCGCGGTACTCAGCTCGAGGTCAGTACTCGGGTCATCATCGAGAGCTATCTTACTGACGTTTTGGACAGGCCGAGCTTGCGCAAGCAGTCATTGATTTTCCTTACGCAGACTGTGTGGAGCAGCTTGATGCCTTGCGACCCATCGATGTTCCCAGTCACGGCTCGAGCCCCTATCGAGGCGGCCACTGGGCTTTCATGGCCAAGTTAGGAGCACTACTGGATCGTGAGCCCGAAACAAGAGCGAAGCTGGTCCACTTGATCCAAAGTCGCGGAGGCACTGTTCACGTTAACCTGGGCCCTTCTCAAACATCTCCTCCTTCTCCACCTGAGAGCGAGAGCTCCTTGGAGGCTGGCGAAGGAAACAGAATGGCAATGTATACGATGAAACTGAACGAGTGGTGTATGCAGAGAGGCAAGAACATGAGTTACGATGACGAACAGCTGTCAGTCGATCCTCCACAATGGCAGGTCAATGTGAGAATCGAAGGAGCCATCTTCACAGGCAGGGCAAAGAAGAAGGCAAATGCCAGGCAGATTGCGTCCAAGCAGGCATGCAAGGAGCTTGGGATTAAGGTCTGAAAGCAGAGTCACACGGCTTCGTGTTGTATCTACGCTCGCCGCTTGTGGTTCTGAGAAAACCAGTCTAACAGTCGTTGATGTTTGGCTTATTGATACTTTCACTCTTGCGGTTATCTTCAAAATGTGTGAATAATGAGTTCTTTTGCACAATAACGGTACGTAGAGCGTGGATCGCCGTGTGATTATCGAATCCTCTTACGGCTCAGCTATAAGTACTTGCCACCCCTTCGTGAACGAAAGTCTATGTTCTAACTGTCTCTGTTCCCACACAGCTTCTCGGCATCCGCACCGGTTCAAAGATGTCTCAACCAGGGTCCTCAAACGCTTTAATTCAGGACTTGTATGACGATACTGAAGACCTCCACAAACTTCTCGTACTTAAGTGCACGACGCAGTGTGTCGAGAAGGATTATCATAAATTCGCAACGTCGCAGCCGCATCGAAAGCTACCGAACGACGAGTTTCGACCATGGCGCAGGTATTTGGACAAACTGAGCTACCTCTGCGACTTTGAACGAGCAGGCCACACGGTAGCTGGTGTTATCGCGCACGCTGGTCGGAGAGGTAAAACCTTGACCTTCGCTACGAATTGCTCTCAGGGTCGGATTAGAGACATGATGTTGGACCACATCAAATTTGTTTTGCGTGAATTGGAAGGATCTCGCGAGACGATCGATGAGCTTGTCGAGAAGATTGCCATTGAATCAATCGAATTGTCGAGGAGGAAAGCGGAGGACTATGGCGACAAACTGAAAAGAGAACTGAAACGGATCGAAAAGCAGATTCCCAAGACTGCTAATTCAAACGGTACCGCCCATATCTATGCTTCAAGAAAGGCTTCGTCGCTAATAGTAGTTGTAGAACGCAAAATGCTGAACTCTGCTCTAAACTTATTGCAAGGAGCGAGTAGTGACCCTCAGCGTCTCTGCTCTACTGCAGCAGAGATTCTTTCGAGACCAGAATATGCGTACCTGAAGAAGGCGACCGGCTCTCGGTACATCAACGTCAGGCATTTCCTTGGTCGACTGCGCTCTTGGCATGTGGCTTCTCGCTACGTTGTGAGGTACTCCAAGAAGTTCTCCAGGCAGATTGGTGGTGCACGAGTTGAGCTCCTACCTCACGACATGTTTCACAGAGGCCAGACAGTGACTCTCCCCTCGAACGCAGACGATGTTTTGCTTTGGATCCTGGGCAAGCATAAGCAGCATTTCCTGCCTTCGCTCAAGGGTAAACTGGACTTTGCGAGCGGATTTCTGGAGAAGAACTGCAATACCACTAGTGTCACAATCATCCACGCAGAAGCAGCCCTTGCCCAATGGGCCTACATGAATGAGATAGATTTCATCTTCGGGGATAGATACATCGGATGCAGCAAGCCATCTTGCTATGCTTGCGATATGTACCTTTCGAGACATCCTGGCGATTTCGTGCAAAGGCCTCGTCATGGCAATTCGTGGTTCAAGTGGTGTCCGCCGAGGCTCATTGAAAAGCCTGACGACAGGACGACATCTCGAATACTGCGAGCCATGGCGGTGGACATTCAGGAAGATTTGGATGCGACTCTGGCTGGCAAAGACCTGGGGAAGCGACAGCCTTTCGAGTCTACTTCGGGAATTGAGACGACGATTCGACGCATCCACGAGGCTATGACGCTCCAAGGGGATGTCTAAGCTGGATCATTGGTGGTAGTAATTTGCTGCCCTAACAGATAGAAGCTATTAGAGGAGGATATTGCCAGTCTCAACGAAACGTCGAAGCAATGAGTTGAATTTCTCCGGATTCTCCCAAAACATGAAATGACTTCCACCCTCCTCCTTGTCGACAGGAACGAACTGAGCTCCGGCAACATGATTCTTGACCCACTCCAATGCCGACAGAGGAAAATTGCTACCACTCGCTCCAAAAACCAGTGTAGGAATGTTGATAGTCTCAATTGCATCGCGTCAGTCATTATGCGCATGGTCCAGCAAAAGCGTAGCAGCATTCCTTGGGTCTATGGTCAAGTTACGCTCCAGTGTCCAGTCGATGTATTCTTGGGAAGCCGTCTTAGTGGACATAGAGGGTACAAATTGAGACATGGCGGCTCGAGCATCACTTTCGATCGCAAGGACAAATTCGTCAAGGGACTGATGCGTGAAGTTTGCTCCTATCTCCTTTGCCTGCTTTTCCGACCAGCCTGGTTTCGGCAGCATAGATGGGGATTGATCTACCAAGACTAGACTCTTGATGCGGTGGTGTTCGCCAGCAAACAGTTCCCAATAGCTCAAATGATTGAGCAGCCCATGGAGTGGCCGACCAGTGTGACGTCCCTGAGGTCCAGTTGGGTGAGAACGTCGTTCAGGTCAGCAGCGAAGCGGGAGATTCGGTATCCGCGGTCTGTCTTCTGAGATGAGCCGTGTCCTCGATGGTCATAGGTTGTGATATGGAAGTGCTGTTTTAGGTCTTCGTGTTGCTTTCGCCATTGCAGTGCCGTCTGGCACCAGCCTGGGATGAAGACGATATTTGGCTTGCCTGTGTTTCCATGTTGTTCCCAAGCGAGATCAACGCCATCGCTGGTATTTACTACCCCGGACTTGTGGCTCGCTGTCTCAGGCATGACTGTATTGTAATATTGATGGCTCAAGGGTGCAAATGCGGACGGAAGTAGCTTCAAGAGAATAGTAAAGGGTCAAGCACGGTAACAGCCACTTTTATATGTCGATATTGCGACATTACGACGGTACGACGGTGCGACGGTGCGACGGTGCGAGAGAGCTGACTGTGCTTTGAATGTTCGGTCAGCCTCCATGACTATACGAGCTTTGTGTCAAGGTGCAGATTGCTAGGATCGAGATGCTGAAGCATACATGCTTGCAACGAATGCTTGAGGCGAGGTACAAGGTGTGTCAGACACATATTTCCGGGAGATGATGGCTCTTTCGAGTCTATTTGTGCCCTTGCTGCATCGATCGTATCGATCTACGCATCTGGTGATATCTTAACGATGCTTTCCGGAGCATGCCCAGCCACGGCGGAGTTGGAGTTGCTACTTAATGTAAGGCCGTAGTCATTTTTATCCTGAAACGTCTTCGCCCACCATGCCGAGTTCCAAACCCTCTTCAGAAGTCTCGAATTTGGCCCTCGAGTCCCCATACTCCAAGTCGTCACGTCTTCTGGCGGACAGCTCGTCAGAATGGCTTGTGTGAGGCTGCAAATTCCAGTATCCCCACAGAGTGTACGGAACTCGAGATAAACGAGAGACGAGTGACCCCTGTAAATGACTGCAATGGATCGTCCAACAGTGTGGGAGATGGTTCTGGACAGTTCACGAGCACTTACCTGCCGGACTTCGTGGACGTGTGTTGAGAGTGAAGGGCATTAATCGGGCATATTCCAATAGAGTCGTCGACTTTTGTTCACCAAAAGCGTGCTGTGGCGTTAATCTGCTTCACTCAATTCGCATCATGTGTTTCAAGTGAATTTTTGAAAGCACGGACTCGCAGGAGATCTATGCTCATCACAATTAGCGACAATAGCACAAGGCAACCACAATAGTACTTTGTGCTGAGCGGCGGCTACAAATACCAATTTTACTTACTTCTCTCCACTTCGATCTCATCCTGACGTTGCTGTGACTTCCTACTACCAGTCACTTCAAGACCCATCCCAACCCATACGGTCCAGAGCTTCGAACACCACAACATTCCGACAACAAACCATGTCGGTTCATCTCAAAGCGTAAGAATGTCTCCGCTGAGCGTGTTGAAGGTAAGCACTAACGTTTTTTCCAATAGGGCCTACAAAGCTCGCATCGACAAGCTCGAGTCTCAGAAAGCCGAGCTCAATGCAGCCATCGACGAACTCAAGGGCGTTCACAAGAATACCATCGTGACACCTCTCAACATGTCTGGCGAGGCAATTCAAGCCGTCCTCGATGCGCTCGGACAAGAGAAGATTGTGCGTGCATTCTGGGTTGAAAGGCGGTCGAGCCTTCACTGACTGGGACATAGCGTGCCATCAACGACGACATGGACAAGCGCATTGCTGAGGTCATCTCCGAATACGCAGGCCAGGGAGACCCAGCTGTGACGAGCGAGGTTCAGCGCATCCAGGGGGCGACGTTCATGCGGTACATGTTCGAGGTGCAGACGCCGAGTGCCGAGGGCGACACAGGCTCTTAGGAAACGTCTCTCTGCAGGAGAGCGAGTACATCTCCTTTAAGAGTCTTGCGATCGGACTTCATGTCGAACGGAGGTTGCGGTCCGAAATGAGAGTTTTGCCTTGCTCAACGAGGGTTGTGTCGACCTTCTCGACTTGCGCATCAACATTATCATCAGCCAGCGGTAGTGGCACTCACTCTACGGCACATCGTTGCCGCCATGGTCGAGACACTTGATGGCTCGTTCTCTTCCACTCGCGTGGCCCGACTCTGGACTCAGGGGCTTCGAAGAGGAATCTCTCTGGCTGGTCTCATTAGTCGAAAGCGGAGACTCGAGAAGATGAAATGAACTACAGAATTTTGCTGAATCCCCCTCTCCGCACTCGTTCCAACAAGAAAGACTGTAAGCGTGATTTGATATATCGTACTCGATTTTAGCGAGGTGAAGTCGAGGGGCAGGCGGCATCACTTCGGCAGGAGCGGGACAGTTCCGCAACTTCACGACGTCAATTGTTTCAAGCGCGACTCGACCTGGAGCAGCAACAACTCGCCATGCAGTCGGTGGACGAGTAGACTGCTGCGCCGCACATTCTGTCGCCTTTCTCGACCAGCGGCAACGATGTCGAATCCACGTACCGTCACGGCCCTCAAGCGATGGAGCTGCCAGGACCAGCAGCTTCCGCCGGTTGATCAGATCAAGGCCATCCATGTCTACGACTTCGACAACACCTGTATGTATTAGGCGCTTCGCCATGATCGTGCTCCGAGACTGATATAGCGCAGTGTTCTCCTCCCCACTCCCGAACAAGCAGCTCTGGAATGCCGGCACCTGTGGTCAACTGCAGGCCCAAGACTTTCTGCACGGCGGCACTGGCGGCTGGTGGCATAACCCGAACATCCTTGCCGCGACCGGCGAGGGACTCGAGAAAGAGGAGGCCAAGGCATGGGAGGGCAGCTGGAATGAGAAGATTGTGGAGCTCGTACAACTGTCGATGCAGGACAGCTCGGCGCTGAACGTCCTGCTCACTGGCCGCGCCGAGGATGGGTTCGCCGAGCTTATTGGCAGGATGGTGGCTGCAAAGGGATTGGAGTTCGATATGGTGTGCTTGAGACCGACCGCCGGACCAAACGGCGAGTTCTTCTCAAGCACCATGGTTTTCAAGCAGGCGCTGCTGCAGGACATTGTCCTGACCTACACCGATGCCGAAGAGCTCCGCATCTACGAGGACCGTCCCAAGCACGTCAAGGGTTTTCGCGATTTCTTCGAAGACTTTAACCGCTCGCTCATGTCGATGGGCCCCACCGGACGCAAGCCGTTCACCGCTGAGGTCATTCAAGTCAGCGAGCAGGACAGCTTCATGGACCCTGAGACTGAAGTTGCCGAAATCCAGAAGATGATCAACGCCAACAACCAAGCCATTCATGATGGCATCGCCCCTTCACACGCCGCACCGTACAAGATCAAGAAGTCCGTGTTCTACACTGGCTACATGATTGCACAACCCGATGTCGACAAGCTTCGATCGCTGGTCAAGCTCCCGGCTAACTGCCCTGATCATGAACTGCGGTATCTTGCCAACAACATCATCATTACCCCACGACCAGCGCCGCCTTCGATCTTGCAGAAGGTTGGCGGTATCAATGCGAAGATGAGTTGGAAGGTGACTGGTATCGCTGTTATGGAGAACAAGGTCTGGGCTGCGCGTGTGCAGCCGGCTGTCCTAGGTGCCAAGATCTACACTGAAAACCACACCCCTTGTGTGGTCCTTGCGACTCGGCGACAGGCGAAGCCCATCGAAGCAACTCGGATCCAGAGCTGGCAGCCGGTACCAGAAAACCAAGCGTTTGAGTTGGAGACGACAGTGAAGGAGAAGGTGCTGTTGAGGATAGAGAAGGAGGTGGATAATGAAGATACCTACGAGGCATCCTTCCCGAACGCTAAGAACGCTCGGAAGCACCCTCGTGAGGAGGACTTTCCACCTCTCGGCAGCAAGAGTGGCAAGCCGGCTCGACCTCAACAGCGTCAGAACCCTCAGCACGGCAACTCTGCATGGCAGAACAAGCCAAATGGTGGTGGCTTCGGTGGAGGACGAGGTGGCAACGCTGGACGGGGCGGCGGTGGACGAGGAGGTGGTCAGCAGAACTTTCCGCGCCGAGGCCGCGGTGATGCTCGCGGGGGCGGGCGTGGCCGAGGAAGAGGTGGATATCGGAGCCTCGACGACAATGTCGGGCAGGGATATGGCAGCGGCGGGATGCAATACTAGCAGAGTTGATCCCCTCCCCGCTGCCTGCTTTCGCTCGCTTTGCTTTGCGTTTTGCTGACGGCGTTGATGCAGGGACGAGCCGATCGGGTACGGGCGTCCTGCGATTTCGGGTTTGTCGGCGTTCTGGACGAGAGCTACGGCGGGATGACGACAGTCAAAAGAGGGATGATGTACTTCATACGTGTGTGAGTGATTAGCGAGGAGTATGGCGCAAGTATGGCTCTGCTGTACGATAAGACACGAGGTCTCAAAGATGAGTATCCAAAAGGCTATCTTCAGTAAAACATTCCACGTGATTTGGAGATATTGGAGATGGTGGGAATCTCCACGGCGGTCGAACGGCTAAGCGAAATCAAAATAAGCTCTTCGTTCCTTCCGTATTGAGCGGCAGGTGATGCCAAGCCTCTAGTTCGAAACTGACGCTGGCAGTCCTTTCTCGATGCCCACCAGGCAAACAACAACTTCGCCGCCGCTTGCAATCACAACACCAACCAAGATGGCGTATTACATCTGCACCGAGTGTTACGCCAACGGCATCCCAATGGTAAACATCACCAATTTGAAATGCGATCACCCGTTCATGATTCCTGACTGCGCCCGCAGTGTGACTTCAATGGGTTCAAACCTTGCACCTCGTGTGCCAACAGCAACAAAGCTTGCATGCCGCCGCATCTGCTCAGTCACATGCTACAGAACAAGTATGGGCAAATGCTCTCACATCTCTCCCAGCTTGCTGACCATAATAGTGTCATGAACGCTACTCAAACCACGAGCCAGCCTACGACTATCGCGAGCAACTTGCAAGCGCAGGCATCATCGGGAGCACATGCACTAACCCCTCAAGCGAGCTTGTACATGGACCCAGCTTCCTCGCAGTCCAACCAGGAGCGAGAGAGGCCGCAAGACAGGCCACCAAGAAAAGAGAAGGTCAAGAAAGGCAAGAATCGACCAACACACCTAAATCCCGATGGTCTGTCCAAGGCCACGCGGAAACGGCTTACACGTTACGCTCGTGCAAGGGACGACAACCCAGAGAGCTTCCGGCTGCCGAGATTCAACAATGTAGCCGAACAGCGCTGGTTCGACGGGGTTGTCGAGCGCGAAGGTCTGTACGGCTCAACGTGGAAGCCTTTTCGTCCCAACCAGCAGGACGGTGCTGCCTACCAACCGCAACCGGCGACTCGAGCGCCAAGGATCAAGGTCGAGGAGGAGGAGGGAAGGATGGATATGGAGACTCTGGCTCAAAACGGAACGAGTATGGGGTCGCAGAACACTCAGTTTCGACATCATGGCCTTGGCGGAGCGGACGTTGGGTACAACGCCACTGCTGGCTTGACCGGTGCATCGCATGCTCCTGCATTGAGCAGATCCGACGGCAAGAGCCGAGTCACGGCACAGAGCAGCGAGGCGATACACCCCGACCGTATGGCGATCATAAACGCGGCTGCTCAAGGTCCGAGCTCGCCTCACCCGACGTCGCCTTACCTTGACATGTTCAAGCAATACACCGAAGTCAACTCTGGACACCAAGGGAACATGAGCGAGTCACATCAGGTGTTCGACACTGACGCCGTGGACTGGAGCTATTCTCAGTCTTACGGTCACGACTACCGCCAAGATCAGCACTACGGTCCCAGTGAGAGAGATGATAGCCAACGTCCAAGATACAAGAGGAACTGGTGAAGAGAATCTGCCTCGCTTCGTCATGATTCCACCTGATGCAGCTTCTCACGTTGGGTGTTCTGTTTGCCAGAATCGCTTGTCCTGCGTCTCGATTGCTGGTGTTTTGCTGTCGAGGCTTGGACTTGTCGCCCAGCCCTGCGAATGTTACAAGTCTGTTGGTTTCCCGACCCCTGTTCGACTCTGTGGAATACCCGTAACCACTGCGACATGGATCCTTGGTATAGCTTACAGTCGAGATCTACGACTGACTCTTTATACTGACCTCTTCCGGACGGCGGTGGCTCCTGCGACTGAGTTGGCTCATGTACCGTTAGAACTATTCAGCGACTTGCGATGATGTCAAAAGCGCTTCCCAAAATGAATCACATCCAAGTGGCCACGTCTCTCTCCCTTCCAGTTGTAGAAAACACGGCACCCGATGGCTCAAGCCACCCAGGTGGCAGAAGTGCGTACGTTAGCCCTGCACTAAGCCCGATGACCAAGAGCATGTGCTACCTTACCACCAGCCCCTTCCTTCTCCAGAATTTGCATCTCAAACATCTGATCACCATCATCATGACCCATACCAAAGACATGATGCGACCAATGTGGATCTGGAATACCCACGCCGTCATCAGCTCCCCAACTTCAGTCGCACAACTCCTAACCGCCGCAAAGATGCCTCGGTCACAGATCTCTACCTCTACCTAGATGCAAACCACTACGACAAGTACCACGATCTGATCAAATCCGTCAACGCCCGCGCCTGTGCAACTGGACTGCGAATCTGGGCTCTCGAAGGCGGACGAGTGTACTTCAGTGACGCCGATGGACCAGCTCATTTCTACAAAGGCATCCGCAACATGATCGACTTCAACGCCCAGGTTGAAGCCCATGAGAGATTCGTGGGCTTTTCAGCGGATCTGGAGCCCTATGCAAAAGGTCATTGCGGCTCCTTTCATAATGGAATTAAGACCTCTGAGTTGACCTGTGAGGTTGGGACCGGAGTTTGGAAGGCTTCGCAAGCTGAGGACCGAGCGGCTCTTTTGCGGGACTGGATTGAGATTCATGATACTGCAAAGGGCATGTTGCGTGATGCTGGGCTTTTGTTTGCTGCTGCGTTTCCTCACTGGATTGGGGATTATTGTGGTGAGGCGTTGCAGATGCGGTGGCCTACAGACGATGCCGCTTTGATGCCGGTCATGGACGCTTTGATGGTTTGTGTAGACTACTATGTGGTGATGAGCTATCATGTCGACCCGAAGGTTGCTGCTACTCGTGTGATAAGGGAGCTGGAGTGTGCGAATCAGATGGGTAGATGCAATCCAGGGCGTTGTCCCAAGGTGCTTGCTGCTGTGGAGACGACGAAAGGTATTGGAAGCAAGATCTCGTATGGCGATGAGCCGTCAAAGTGTTCGAAGAAGGTCGTGGTTGACGACGCGGAGGCCATCACTGCTACGCTCGGACACCACGAGAGCTTTGGTGGTGTTGCGATTCATGCTTGGGCGGGCTGGTGTTGCTTGACAGACTGAACTGGATCGTGGTGATGTGTGATAAGTATCAGTACATGAAGTGACTAAACAATAATGCAAAGCGCCGCCCATACAACCCAATATCATTCATTCCAGCTATTCCCCCTCATGACACGCTGCAGAACCACTCCACATGTGCACCCTGAGCCTCAACCTCCTTTACAACAGACCAGTCAAGGCCGGGCTGGTCGACAGCAACCACAATCCCATTAAACTGCAGTAACGTCTGCACGTTCCAATCCGCCTCATCCAACTTTGGAATCGATAGCACAGCAGCCTGCTCAACCAACGGATCCGCAAACGCCACATAAACATTATAATTGCTCAGCAAATGCGTCGCGAGCGCCAACCCAGGCGAATGCGACAGCACAGATTGTCCCCGCTTGAATCCTAAGCCGACGACGAGGATATGTTTCCGTCCAGAGGACTGATTGCGAAGTTTCGTCATGAGTTCGTCGCCAATGCGAGCCGGACGCTCTCGCATCCGGTCTGTGCAGGCCTCGAGTAAGGGGAAGGAGGAGTTGGAGAAGAGGTAGTATGGATTGCAGGGGATGCAGTGGCCGCCGACACCGAGGGAGGGCGTATACGGCATATAGCCGAAAGGCTTAGTTGCTGCTGCGCGGGAGACTTCTAGGGGGTCGATTGCGATTGTGTTCGACAGCCGTCGCTTTTCGTGTGTGCTGTATTTCTCTGAGAGGGACTGTGAGAGCTGTGTGCAGGCGTCTGCCATTTCGTTTGCGTAGGCGATGCACATCATTCTTTGGCAGTTTTCGTAGAGTTTGGTCATTTCGGCGACTTCGGGACTCGAGACGAGAACGAGGTTGTGGAAGACTGCGGAGTAGAGTGACTGGATTGATTGGAGTGATGCGCCGTCGAGGCCCGAGATGATCTTTGGGATGGTCGTGTAGTGTGGGTATGTTCGTCCTGGGTCGACGCGCTAGATCCCTTGTCAGCATTGTCGAATAGTTCCTTGTCGAGGATTTGCGACTTTGCATGAATTAGCTTACCTCTGGAGACATTCCACATTTGAGGCCCTTCGTTTCCATCAGTGACGACAGCAAGTCCCTTGTCATTCCAACAGCCACAGAGCTTTCGATGACAATCGTTGATCCCGGACGAGCGTAGGTCTCAATGGTTTGAATGGCTTTGCGGGTGCAAGCCGTGTCGATATTCTGTCGTTCGTCGATGACCGTGCTAACAGAAATGAGGAAGTGTGTTGCTCGTGTGAGGTCGGCGGCGTTGGATGTGCATGAGACTGATGCTGGCAGAGTTGAACCAATTGTGTCAAGGCGACGTTGGGAGACATCGAACGCGATAACTTCGTATGCCGACGAGAATGCTTCGACGAGGTGAAGTCCCACGTATCCTGTACCGATGACTGCTACAACCGGGTTGGCGTAGGAGGATGGGTCTGATTTCGTGGAGAGTGCCAGGTCACCAAGATAATCGCACGAGGACCTCGTGGAGAGGGGCTCGCAAGGAGGAGTGAGAGGTGGTGTTTCTGGTAGACGCAGAATCTGATGAGGCAACGATTTCAGCTTCATTTCGCTGGGACCGTGATTTGAGGAGTACATCGTCGCTGAAGGGAAAGGAGAAAATGATCACGCCTGCGATAAAAGAAACTCTGAGAAATACGTTGTTGTGCTTGAACTCCATGACCCACGACATCTTAAATTCATTTTCACTACTTGGGAGGGTTCTGTTCGAGAACTGCTCATGCAGAATTCTACACCGTGGCGTCCACCAGGTGGCCCTGAGGAAGGAGAGTTTCCAGCCAGCCGACGGGTCTAAGAGTCGTAGCAAGGCTTCTGCCTGCCTGTCGGATCTTTGAATGTATGTCGGCGGCGAAGAGTCGTGTTGTGTGTTGTAGTGGCTCAATATATCGCATGTAGTAAAACTGTCTCACTCTGAGAACAAGCCACGTGAAGGCCTTCCCATTGATCGACGACCGCCTTCAACTTCCAATGCTCGATTAATGGCTTATGTCGTGCTTTTCGCCCAATGCCAAGTGGTGATAGTGCACGAGCTCTGCATGGTGCTGGTCGATTCGATCAAAGTGATCAGGCATCTCATCTCGCAATTGAAGAGCCTCTCGGCAAGCGCAAGGTGAGATATTGGTCACTGAATAAAGTGTGGCACCTATGCATGCCGTTTGCGTCTCAAAGTAGCTGTACTCCAGCAACAGCGTTTGGCGTGGGGTCTACACGCGAAGTACCGGCTGGACTGGACTTACCCCTGACAAATTTTACCCTCATTATGAGGTTTTCTCCAGACGACGCACTCCCGGTTCTCAAATTTGTAGTGGCGTTCTTGCATCGCACAAGGAACGACACGTCGGCTAGCTGAGAGCCTCGTGCAACTTCGCGGAGGCCAGCTGTCGACCATTGACTTCCAGCTATCTCACCGCCAGCTCATCAATCAGCCATCTGCAAAATTATCCAACAGAAGGCTCGGAATGTCGCTGTCGTGTAGCGACAAGAGCCGTTCTGCGAACCGTCATCACATGCATGTTTGCAGGACGGAGAAGCTCGAATATGAAGGCGCAATTTTGCTGATGAGTCAGGGGCGCTTGACGCCTTCGAATTTGGCGGGGGCAGCTGTTGCACTGCATAGCGATCGCTGCCTCTATCTTGTCTTCTTGAGAGACAGAGCGTCTGGCTGACGATGTTTTCGCTTGAAACGTTTTGTTAGCTCTGAGACACAGCAATCGAAAGAGTTCCGGGCATGGCGCTGCTGGAAATAAGGCTATGTACACCAGCG
Organism: Zasmidium cellare ATCC 36951; assembly: GCF_010093935.1. NCBI lineage: Eukaryota > Fungi > Ascomycota > Dothideomycetes > Mycosphaerellales > Mycosphaerellaceae > Zasmidium > Zasmidium cellare. The sequence continues at coordinate 508,237 of NW_022986951.1, read as the reverse complement.
AATCGGGAACAACTCATTCCGCTTGAGGCAAGTGCCAAACCCCCAGATCGACGACACCCATGCTGCAGCCGAGACTAAGGAGTTGCCTGTAGGGATCATATGCCGGTGTGGCTTGACCTATGATGAGTTTCGGGAATTTGACGGCCATGCCGAGGACCAGATCGTCCTCGAGCAGGGCGTTGGTCACGAGCGTTGCGACAACACGTCCGAGCGCAGAGCCTCGCCTGCTGTGGGCTCGCTCTTCGAGCGTGGAGAGGCTTCTCCTCGAAATTATGAGACGAATATGCGTTCCGCACAGTCCTCTCAACGACATTGCAGGAGATCGACATGGCAGTCTGGCTGCTAGTAAGTCAGGTGCCTGGACTGTCGTTGGTGAAATGTAAATACTGTCCATGACCCGTGCGGCCATGTGATGGATCTCACACAGATTCCCTGCGCGACGATGGAGGACCATGAGATACTGGTTGAGAAGTCTGAGCCGACACACTACTCATCAGGTACTACATTGCGTGGTGTCGATGAGAGATCCTCAAACGGGAGGTTAGCATCGACGCATCTGTCATGTGCTTCAACACTACCAGGCAATGGAGCATCACAAGAAACGTCAAACCCTTTCGAAGACCCGATCTTGGACGAGAAGGCACCTCCTGAACATCAGGTCTTTGCACCTGCACTTGCTTACCTCCCTCCCGAGAAACCAGAGAACCCGTTCGACGATTCCAACGTCTCCAATGTATTTGGTGATGCTCAGAGCGAGAAGGCAAGGCTTGAAGATCAGATAAATCGAGCTCGACGAAGGAACAGGTGGCTCACCCCTCCTTGGTGGCTGTCCATCATTGGACAGCTCCTGGGGTATCTGCTGCTTGCTTGTGCGGTGTATTTCTTTTTGATCGGATATCCCCTGTGGCACGGAGCCGTCTACAACTTTTGGTGAGCAAAATACCATTACAGCCATGTTAAATCATTGCACTAACCATAACAGGTTTGCCTACAAAGATAGTCTGCATCTCAAAGCCGGAACAGTCATCTTTATCGGAGTGGCACTACTGTACGCTGTTGCACCGCTCTTGATCACTTTCGAAAAGCCACCCGATGTCACTGAAGAATTCCTGCGTTCGAATGCTGAGAAGGCGCTGGACACAGCGGTCATCATCCCTTGCCATCGATCAGCGGATGTTATTCGACACACCTTGGAATGTGCTCTCAAGACTTTTCCCGCCGGAAACATTATCGTCGTAGCTAATGGTAACAGCGAGGAGCCATTGGACCGTACTGGAGAAATCTGCGAAAGCATGAGTGTACGTCACATCTGGGTGCCCATCGGTTCAAAGATCGCGGCCCAGTATGTTGGGACTGCAGCAGCTTACCGATTCAAATACTGTCTACTCATCGACGACGATGTTGCACTTCCAGAGGTCTTTCCACTGGTCACAGAGCGGATTGAGCTCGGAAAAGAGGGTGATACACACGGACACGCGAAGGTCAAATGTGTAGGGTACACACTAGAAGCCACCAATGAAGAAGGAGAACCTGGAAATCTATGTCAACAGGCACAAAACCTGGAATACAAACTCGCCGGCCTGTCTCGAACGTTCTTCGGCAAGCTGGGCAGCGCCTCCTTTCCACACGGCGCCATCTGTCTATGGGAGCGATCATTCTTGGAGCTCTGCTTCCAGAGACATCCGGGGTATCGGATCTCTGAAGACTGGTTCTTTGGTCTGATATGCAAGAAGCTTGGAGGCCGAATCAAGTTCTGTTCGCAAGTTTTCGTCAAGACCGCAGTACCTGGTCACTTGATGCGAGGGGGGGAGTCAGATCGGGCGGGTTACGGCGAGATGACAGTTACTGCTCAGCGGCTCTGGAGATGGAACTTCTTCCTTATGGCTCGGATTCTTTACAACAGCTGGTATATCGTCTTCAATTGGAGGCTGCGGCAGTACGAGTTCTTCTCCAAGCTTGCCATGTTTCAGGAGGTGAGCGGTCATAAATTGGCAATATTCTGATCCTGCTGACAACGCCGTAGCTTTATGGCACGCTGCTGCTCTTCTCCTTCCCGTTCATCTTCCCTGTGGCGGTCGGTGTAAAGCCGGGTTACACAATTGGGTTGACAGTCGGTGTGACAGTCATGTATATGATCATCACCGCCGTCTTTGCCGAAGTCCATCTACGTATTCGCGTCGCGATGGTTGCGAGGAAGACGGTGTACCTCTACTATCCAGTGTACAAGCTCTGGTTGAGACTGGTCAATATTGCATCTTGGTGAGTGAGTACCCAGCATTTGATTCTGTCCCAACGCTGACCGCCCTTGAAGCTACACTGCCCTATTCAACTATGCCCGCTACTACAGTGTTCGGCATCCCAAAGTGGTGGAGGACGAAAAGCTGCTTCATTACATGCTCAGCATTGTCAGCCCAAGGAGTCGAAGAGTAAACGATGTAGCATAGTCGAATCCAGCCTTCCAGTTCCAGCTCATCGCTGCTCTGCGGTACGACTCGGCCAAGATGACACGACTCTTCGCTCTCTTCCTCACCGCCGTCTACAACATACGAGCTGCTGTGCCGGAATTTCCCCAGCCGAAGACCGGGGACGGTTCTCCCCCAATCAGGCTCCCCGACCACGTAGGGAGCTTCAGCCTCACCCAAGTGGATCTCGCCAAGGGTACAGCCCCGGCTATTGTTGGCAATTTCTTGGTTTAGTTCGTAACCCTGAAAGCGTTCTCAAGCTATTTTTCCACCGCCACAGCATCTCCTCCCGCCCCTAAAACGCGAATTAAGCTAGCATCCCACACTGTCAACTAATGCTTTCCAACAGCGAGCATTTACTGGCCCTTCTAGTAGCTGTACATGATTTCGCACGTTTAGCTGAATGCTGGAATCTAGCTTGGCATGCAGTCTATGCTTGGTTTCACTATCGATTTTCGTATCACAGACCGTTGGTGATCTAGCTGGTATGATGGACGGGACGATGTCGTAAGAGAATCGAGACAAGCCTTAGCAACAATACATATAAAGGAAGGGAAGAGAAACCGAGTCTCTCCCAAAGAATCACAGAAACATCAACCACGGACTCAAACCCCACCACATCAATCAGTTCCATTCAGAATGCGTGCCACCACCGCGATCTCCGTCCTCTTCGCTTTGGCGGCCTCCGTCAGCGGATGGACTCTGGCTCTCCACGATACCGACGCTGGCTCTAACCCAAGCAACTACGTACGTCGAATGCATGATCCATCTACCAACATCGACCAAGCTGACTCGTCAACAGTACTCCCTCGAAGGCAGTGCCACATCCGAGGGCTCGGCAGGCTGCATCACCCTGCCAGGCAGCATCCCAGGCGATGTGTCCTACTGCCGATTCTTCACCGGTGGTGGTAGCAGCTCCCAAGCCTGCTCAGCGGGAACTTTCACCAGCCCGTCTTCTGCACTCCTGAGGGACGGCGGAGCGTGCACTGTGTACCATGGCGGACAGTGCTCTGGCGCTTACAGCGGCTGGGGCGCTGGTAGCAGGTCGAACGTCAACAACCCCTCTGCCAACTGGAACAGCGTTAAGTGCTGGAACACTTAGAAGCTTCTTGATGGACCGGGCAAGGAGCGCGAGGGATAGGAGGGGCATCTAGCTTACTTGATCAGAGATAAGAAAGACTTTGAACTGAACGCCGGAGTTGAATCCAACAATTTGTACATGTGTCAGTCTCTTGTGGCTTTGTCTCAGCTCCTTCCACAATATCCGGAAAGTGAAGGAGGAACACTATGCCATGTCTCATACAGGATTCTTTGTCAGGATCCTTCGCAATTGTTATCGATAAGAAAGGGACGTAGGACTCACTTGTAGCGTTTCTGGTTTGCGCAAGGCTGCGATGAAAAATCTCAATTTGATCTTCACATCATTCCATGCCTCATTCTAGTCATTGAGCGTGAAAGGTCATGTTGTTCCATCAACGAATTTCCTCTGCAATGAGCTCCTGACCTCCTTCCATCATGTGTCTTACCGCTGGACAAGTACAGCTCGCATCCTTCGCCAGATGTATCCAGAATCCGTATTCGCAGGGGCTGAGTAAGTATCCAAGCAGGACTTTATTCATCAGCGCAACAACTTCTCCAAACTCTTGATCTCTCCCGAAAGACATGAAATAGAAGATAACATCACAGATGCCATGTCTCGCCTACTCAGAACAGCAACAAGACTAACAATCCTAGGCGGTCTAATCGTCGCGGGAGCATGGCCCCTCGCCGTGAGCTACGAATCCTCCAGACTCCCACGAAGTACAATCACGACGACCCACACCATCCCGGATGTCTTCGCGAGGTCTCCTGCCCACCGCATAGTCAATCCGCGGCAGACACCGGACGTGGGCGATACTCGTTCGACGAAGTTAAATATCTCGAAGGGTTCGCAAATCTCCAATGGTCAGATCCGTGTGTGGCTCACGGACGGCTTGTTCTCGAACTGGATCTTTTTTCCTGAAGCGGTGGTGATGGAGGGCGTGAAGGTACTGACTGGGAAGGAGTTTACCAGTCTTCCCAGTACGTTCGTGCAGAGGACCGGACAGACGGACACAGTACTAACGAGCACTTCTCCGTTCAGCGGCTAGTCCAAGCGAAACCCCCGAGCCAATTTGGAATATGAGAGAGCTGTCAAGGAGACGCCCTCCAGGGCTGAACACGAAACTGTTCGGAACTTTCCAAATCGTCGACATGTGGGGGATTGGGAGCCCAGACGGAGAATGCGGCGTCGACCTAGCCTTTGGATCAGATCAGTGATCATTCTCGGGCTGTCATCGCTTGAGCGTGAAGAAAGCAGAAGGGGAAGGAGATGAAAGCACGCAATTTGTGACACTGACCTTCTCGTGTGTTGTTTGTAACCCTACCAGCGAGGAAGGGATGGCCCTGAATGACAACTTGCCGTTCATGGAGAGTCTGCACAATCTGTACTCTGAACATTTGTTTAGGGCCGCCGTGGGGTTTGCCATGCGCGGATTGAGACAAGAGGGCGCGAGTGTCGTCGGTGAGTTGGAGGATAAGCAGGTGTAGCCTATGGCTTAACGATCGAATTAATCTATTGACGAGACAAAAGACTGCATGTCATTGCTCTCTTGTATCGTAACGGAACCACCTAGGTCACTTCCGTAGCGCGGCGTACAAACCATCAATCTCTCTCTCATACATCCGAATTGTACTCCGTCTGTCCAGCGTATTCTTCGCCGTCCTCTTCAACGGCCTCTCAGCCTTGGCAATCAACGTCATCTCCTTAGTCAAATGAGCATCATGATACAACGTCTTATTGGCCTCCTCAAAGATCGGCCAGTTTTCCTCCAGTACCTGTTCTCTCGACAGCCCTTTCTGATAGAAGTCTGGAGTCAACTGCACAATGGCAAATGCGCGAGGCTTCTCGTGGCCGCCGACTAGCGAGGCTGTGATGTCTGGGTGGCTGTTTAGGGTCTGTTCGACTTGTGTGACGTTTATTTTGGTCATGGAGTCGAGTTTGATGTAGTCGTCGACACGACCGGCGTGGGACCAGTAGTCTTTGTACTCAGGATACTGTCGAAAAGACGTCGAGTCAGATAGCTGCTACTGTTTCAGAACTAGATCGAGACTTACCGTCTTGAACAAGTCCTTCGTATGGAAAACCGTCCGCTCCGGATCCACAAGAAAACAGTGCCGATTATCATTCGGTTGCTTCGTGATACACAGCTCATACAAATCATCCAGATAGTGCTGAAAGTGAAACCCCTGACAGTCAGGATGCATCCGATACATCCACCACGGCGCCTTGGGCTCCTCATCCCACAGCAAAGGATAAATTCCAGAATCCGTCGACCCCATAGCTGATTGAACACGGGCGCCCGTCTTCTCCCGGACGGTGTCTCCAGTCGCTCGGTCGAGTCCAGCTCCGCCGAAGTTGATCACGTCGAACTGCTTTAGGGACTCCAGACGCTCGGGTTTCCGGATGTACTCTCGAAGGAGATCGGGGATGAAGAAGACGCTGCTGGATTTAGATTTGGGAAGGTAGGGCAGCGATTCGTAGACTTGCTCGGGCGTGCAAGGCTGTTTCCATTTGGCTGGCAAGAGGATCGGGACGTTTCCCGTGTAGAGCGGCCAAAGTGCGGTTGTGACGAAGGCTGCCGCCCATGAAAGGGGGATGAAGACGGGACTCAGGTGGTCCTGTAAGTCGCGGAATGTGCCAATTCGCATGTTCGCGGGGGAGTTTCGTGACGTTTCGACCATCTCTCGCGTTGTCTCAAAGGTTCGGTTAGATTGGAGGATGGGTTGCGGGTTGCCCGTTGTGCCTGAACGGATCGTTAACGCTGTCCCGCACATTGTTAGAAGTCAAGTTATATCTCACCAGATGTCTGAATCACGAGTGCTTCATCGTCGATGCCATCCTGCAGCGTTCTGGTGAAGGGGTAGTGTTGGACTTCTTTGTCATGGAGGAACGATGCCAAGGGCGGCATTTCAACGAGGCTAAGGCTCGGCATGAACTTCAAAGCCTTGTCCCACGCATGCGAGGCTTCTTTTGGTGCAAGCACTTTCTCACATTTGGCGGCTTCCAGTAGCTTGATGAGACCTTCTTCAGTATTGGCCGGGAATGGAATCAGAACCTTATGTCTCCGTCAACCATTTGTCTTCTCTTATTCGACTGCCATCATACCTTTCGTTTCGTCTTGATGCAAGCGTGTATCAGGAATACGTATCGTAGATCTTCAAGGCCAATGTATGCGATGGTCGGGAAGCCTTCTTTTGCAGGTCCCAGGGTCTCGTCTAGCCACCATGCTGTGGCATCAACTGCTTTGGCTAGGTCTTTGTATGTGACGGAGGCGAAGCCTTGGGTGACGTCGACATCGCTTCTCGCATGGTAGCCCCAGATTCGTTCCGGAGTACGTTCAGCACGATAGTCGATCGCTGCTGGTAGCAGACGCTTTTCGACGGGTATATCTTCCATATCGTGGATTGCAGTACTCGCGATCAATGTTCACTCACGATAGATGTCGAAAGAGAGCGAAGAGCTTGATAATCACCTTTATCTCCTCGCGACAAGACCGATGGCTGGGCGCGCCATTTTTTACGGAAAGATGTCCCGTGGAACTCCATTATCCGGGTCCACGCGTACTCGCGAAATCCTCTGGGCTGAACATTCGTTCTCACATACGCAACGGGGCAATCTTCGAGATGCTTACGTATGCAATCGTAGAGCTGGGTTCGCAAAGGAAGCAATCGTGTTCGTCAGGAATACAGGGCAGATGTTGCGATATCAAACAGAATGTCATTTTCATGGTCGTTGGCTCGTCGCTTGATGTTTTGCATGCAATGGCGGCTATGTGGAATCAGCATTCGCCCTAGCCAAACGATAGCTGTAGGAACAATAGAATAGCAACTAACGAAGTTTCATACGCACCGGAGAGGACTATGGAGCAATCCTTAGCCGTGAAACGCCCACTAATAAAGCAAACCCAAAGTCCCCGTCGTCCACCTTCCCCCATTTGGTCCCCACAAATACCCTTTACAACCCTTGATCCCTCAAAAACTTCTGAATCCACTCGTATCCGCTCTCAGCCGCATAATGCAAATTCCAGCCGTGACCCGCGTTCGGCACCAAATGACTGTCAAACTTGCCCTGGTCGAGCCCTTGATATAGCACCCCTTTCACCGCAGCAGCTTGGTCGGTCGGGAAGCTACAATTGCCCATGCAGTATGGGAAATCTTGCTGTCCGTTGATGACTGCCACGGGAGATGTGTAGTTGTTCGGGACTGGGCCACCGATCATAGGTGAGAAGAGCTCGCCGAAGGCTTGAGTGCCTTTTTGTGCGTTGACTTGGGTTAGGATGGAGGGGTCGAAGCCCGGCAAGGAGAAGAATTGGATTTGGTTGCCTTGGGCGGAGGCGGGGACCATGTAGCCTAGAGGGAGGTCTCCGAAACGCTGCGAGTCAGCGAGCGAGGCGATGGTTGGGTTCCCACCCAGGTCGAAGCCGAGAGTCGTAGCGGCGGTGGAGTTGATGCCGAAGCCGGTGAGGATGGAAGCGTCGACGAGGGTAGGGTAGTGGACGTTCAGAGCCTGGACGATGCCACTGCCGAAGGAGTGGCCAACGGCGATAACTTTGGAGAATTTGGTCGAGCTGATGGAGCCATTTCGGAGGAGGGAGATGAGACTGTGGGCAATTTCGAGCTGGATGGGGGTTTGGACGATTAGGGGTCGGGGTGGTCGCTGGCACCGTTGCCTAGGCGGTCGTAGAGCAGAACAGAATGGCCTGCTGCGACGGCTGCGTCGACGTAGCTGTAGCCAGCTGCAAAGTCCCAGTAGAATCTATCGAAGCCGGTGCCATGCGTGAGAAGCTCGACAGTAGCTGGAGGAGATGATGCATCAGCCGGTCCACAGAGCGAGGCACCGATCTTGAAGATCGACTGAACGGTCGTGAACTCTGGAGTCGGCATCTTCATGGGTGGCGTGAATGTCGACACAATCATGCCCGTGAGTGCCGTCTGGTTCTGCGGGATCATGTCCGGAGACAGCTTTGCGTTGTGTGTTGTGCCGGCTTGGACTTCGAGAATGCCAGATACGCATTTTGATTGACCTCCTCGTGATGGGCCATAGGTCGCATCTTTCCAACCTGCTGCACTGAACGACTTGATTCCAGCGGGGAGCCCAGCGCCGTAGTATTCGACTGGGATAGGCGATTCTCGAGATGCGTTGGTGGAAAGGGGGATCGCAGCAGCAACGCCGAGTAATGCTAAATTGAGCAGAAACATGATAGCGCCGTGGAATGCAAGATATCAAGGAAAGAAGAAAGAAATAGTTGGTGCGAAATTGTTGTGTCGACGAGGTGATACTGTGGTTTGGTGATGATAGAGTCCCCGTCTGGTCTTGGCCCTTGCTATTTGTACCGGTATCGCAGCACCGGCTCATAGCTCAAGGCCAGTCACATGGTCTGAAATGACATAGCGAAAGTAATGTCATCAGTGGCAGTGACCGTTATTGACAAATTCAGGGCTGCAAAAAGAGCCATAGCACAGCCCGGTGTCACTTCCGGAGCCACCACGGAGCTGATCGAGATATGTTCCAGTCAGGATCCAGGAGTATGAAGACTAGGGCTGCGGGATCAGAACAGTCTACACATGTTTCTCCGTGGAATGGATCGCTCTATAGCATCTGGTGCTTTTTGTTGTGAGTAGTAAGACTGCGAGTGCCACGTTGAAACTGCTGTCTTTTGGCCCAATCTGTCTCGTCGTTGAGCGTGCAGGCCGTCGGCGATGAGAACTCCACGCTTGCTCTTGAATCTCATGCTCGCAATCACGGGTAATTTATCGTACCACATGCTCCGCCAAATAAGGCTTCCAACATCTGGCAATAGATATCATGGCCGGAGCGAAGATCACCGAACAGGTAGTAGGGCAAGCTGTTCTGCGCTGCTAAGTCAACGGTTTCCTTCAGCAGTCTTATTCATTGCAAGCGAGATGACCAAGGCACTATATAGAGAAGCAATGTAACTCAGCCGTTCGAAGATCGATGCCGCGTCATTCGTGGGTGGTCGTTTAGATGTAGGCGTCCGCGGACTTCCCGTGGGGTAGGGGCAGGATGACTGCTGTAGGCTTGCGCCGGTTCAATTTAACTGCAGTACAGATTTGGTACATGAGAGTATTGCTACATACTATACATCTCCGCTCTCTCTTCCACATGCCACGTCCATCATTATGAGAAGTATCGTGGCTCGTTGAAGACGTGATATCTGTGGTCACGAACGCCACGGCCTCTGAACAGAGTCGGGAAGCGCATATCGGAAGGTACTTGTTCTTCAGAGATCATCTGGTTCGAGAGATCCTCAGGTTGGCCGACTTGGAACTTGCCGATCTAGAGAAGATGTGAGGTTAGTACAGGTCTCACCAACGTGATGCATAATTCACTCACCTGTAGCTCAGTATCCGTGATGGTGCTTCTGCTCATGCGTGCATATCCGGTCCTCTTCAAGCCTTTGTACAAGATGTATTCGCACCATCGATCCCAATCGCTTGGGTCGATGTCCTTCATCCCGCTACGATCAGACACCCAGGTGTTGTAATTGCCCTCCTTCGGTTTGATAACCAGGTAAGATAGCAAGATGGTCGGCCGTGGCGAATTGCCCATTAAGTTGGTGAGGTATTCAGTTTGAAGTCTTCGATCTTCGGGGTCCTCTTCTTGGCCGGAATGGAAGACGACAACATCGATAAGCTCGCCGTACGCATCAATGGTAGCATGAATGGCAGGGGCCAGTTCGCCAACAGGGCTTGGAAGAAGGTGGTGGGTGGAGTTGACGATTGGGAACTTGGAAAGCAGCGCACTTCCCCAGGTGTGCTTGTTTGGGCCAGGGCCGTAGTCCACGTACATGCCAAGCTCTTCGGCTAGGTACTGAGTGGTATCACGGTTGCCCATGATAATGCGCTGCAAGTCGCTCTCGAGCAAGCCGACCAGGTCGAGCTCTGACTCTCGGATCAATGATTCCATACGACGTTCTGAGCTCCACATGTCATTGTCGATGCTGAAGTGAATCGTCCAGATGCCAGCGGTGATCAGCTTGCTGTCAGGGTGATAAGGCCTGTAGTCGTAGCTGGGGAAGCGCAGGTATGCAATGCTGGCGCTTATAAGCTGGAGACCGATCAGGATGTAGATGAAATAGCTTCTTTGCCGTCTAGCAGCTGGGCTTGGTGCTGGGCTGAACGACTTCTGTTTGACCGGGGTGCTGTTCTGAATAGCAGAGAAGACACCACAGCCGATCATGATCATGGTGGTGGCCATCACCCAGTCAGTATGCTCACGGACGAGTGGACCACCAGGCACGAAGGCGTATGCCACAACCCAGACGTGGAAAAGAACCATGATGTTGTAAAAGAAGAAGCCGACGAAGAATGTCCGTCCAGGTGCAAAACGGACAGCATTGGTGATGAGAGTTGGGGTGACTGCCATCAAGTAGGCAGCCAGAGCAAGACCGCCATAGTATCCCGTCCAGTCGGAGAAAGTTGTCAACACAGCAGCGCCGACAGATCCGATGCCGAAAGCGCTCCAGCTACGGGCGAGGTTGGGATAGAAGAGGCCAAAAAGAAGACCTACGCCCATGGCCAAGATGGTGACGGCGCCGTGTGGAACAGCAAGTGGACCCCGGACCGGGTAGCCTTCCCAAACCCAGGAAATCATGGTGCTTGAGTCGGAGTAAAGAGAGTGAAGACCGAAAAATACACCTGTGAGTCCAAGTCCGGCAAGGAATGAAGGTCCCTTTGGCTTTTCGACAGGCGCACTGTCGATGTGCTTGGACTGTTTCTGGAAGGCACGCAGTATCGCCAGGGTAAAGAAGAGGAGACCAGTCTTGTTCAAACCGCCGTTGTTCTCGTTCATGATGGGCCAAAGGGGGTTATTGGTCCAAAAGGCGAATTTGGCGATGCTGCTGGCGATGAGGCCGAGAAGCCATGCAGAGATTCTCGATTCTAGCATGGCAGGATTATTGCGCTTGGTATGCCAAGCTGCCGTCCATGCTAAACAGCCTTGCCAGACACCAAGACTGACTGCACCCAACCGCCATTCTGGAGATTTGATGAGGTAAGCAAGGAGGCCGACAACTGTGGTGAGCATAGTCATGGGCACAGACTTGGAGACCATTCGTCTGATTGGAGGAATCTCGAGAAGAAATGGAGAGATGGTAGACATGACCGCCACTTCGTAACCAGAGATGCCCATGTGCCAGAGTGGAAAGAACCAGACGACGACGCCAAGGCCAGTGAGAATGGTCCAGAATGTGAACTACAAAAGCGTCAGTGAAAGCGCTCCCACAAGTAGGGCCTCAACGTACCCCAAGGTAGACATCAGCCAGAGCGTCGATCATTTCGTCCCACGAGAAACGCTCGTCGAAGACTTGGCCGACTGCCTTGTCCTTTTGCTTTTCAAGCACCGCATCGGCCACTCGCTTCTTGTCTCTGTGGGTGCTTATCAGCTCTTTCTGTCCTGTCCATAACCAAGCGAGCACATCGTACCAGCTACTTTGGAAGCCACTGAACGTACCCTCTGCTCAATCCCTTTACATCTTTCACAACCAGCTCGAAGCTGCTGAAGTCCATTGCGGTCACGGCATCGAAGGCGACATCTAGGAGGACGAGGGACCATTCGAAGAAGGCGTAAATGGTGTAGGCTGAGAAAGTCAGAATCAAGCTACTATTGCGAGCGGACGTCCATACCTCCTGGCACGCGGTGGACCTTGTGCTGAATGAAGAAGTAAACCAGGGGTACGAGAGTGCCGAAAAATGCACCAGCCAAGTACTTGCGATACTTGATGGCCTGCGGATTGGGCGGACTTAGGGCCAAACAGCCCAAAGTCCATGGCAGAGTAGCCACAAGGTAGCTAATCATGAAAATGTCGTGCCAGTCATGGTCGTCTGTGCTTGTAACATATGTCCATCCTCCGCACGTCAACGTCCTGAAGACTCCAACTCCTGCGACAAACTTAGGCAAGCTGCTGTTCGGTCTGTTGGCTAAGCAGTACCAGAGGAAGACCAGCGCGAATCGAGGACCAGAGCAAATGGCAATAAAGACTTGGAAGACGGATCGCTCGGGATAGCGATCGCCAATGGTCGCGCTGACTGAGGGAAACCACTCAATGGGGTATCCGAAGTGCTCGTTCTCGACAATCTTGTGGTAGTGCAACCACACGCCCACGATGAAGGCTCCCAGAAAGGCGGCATAGGCGGCAATGGTATGGGCATGGGAGATGAACTGGCCGGGAATCTGCTCGCGTGTCAGCGGAAGACGTGGAGAGAGTAGTGAATGGATGCTGCATACCACGGCTACGACGTCGCCGTCGCGGTGTTTGGGCGGCATTTTGATTAGTGGCCCATCAAATGAAACGAAGGGCTGAACGAAGGAGAAGACGACAGTGCAAAGAGAGACGTGAGGGTGTTTTGGTGGTGCTGCAGCCAGGAGACGTGTAAAGCTGCTTCGACTTGCCTCGCTTCGAGCGGAATCCTGCCGTCGGTTCGGTGCAACCTTAACTTAAATAAAACCGAGGGACGTCTTCTTCAAAAGTCCAACCTCGAATTTCTAGAAGACATCACAACCATGGCGGCCGCCAGCGACAGAGCCCGCTTCTACCTGGAGCAGTATGTGCCCGAGTTGCAGGAGTCCGAGCAGAAAGGCATCTTCACCCGCGACGAAATTTCGGCCATCACCAAGAAGCGAAGCGACTTCGAGCACACTCTGAATGCGCGAGGTTCTACGACCGCCGACTACGCCCGCTATGCGACCTACGAGATGAATCTGGACAGTCTGCGCAAGAAGCGGTGCAAGCGATTAGGCGTCAAGTCAACCACGTTCAGCGGCCAGCGCACCATCTTCTTCATCCTTGATCGCGCGACCAAGAAATTTCCCAGCGACATGGGTCTCTGGATGCAATACATCAACTATTGCAAGAAGGAGAAGGCGAACAAGAAGCTGAGCAAAGTCTTCACCGCTGTGCTGAGACTGCATCCGCGCGACTGGAGTCTGTGGGTGCTGGCTGCGAAATACTATGCCGAAGCGCAAGGAGACATGAGCACCGCGCGGTCGTTCTTGCAGAGAGGACTGCGATTCTGCAAGGATGAGAAGAAGTTGTACTTGGAGTACGCGAAGCTCGAGATGGTATATCTCGCCAAGTTGTCGGCAAGACGGAAGATCTTGGGTCTGGACGGGAGCCGGGAAGAGAAGCAAGAAGACGATGAGAACATGATTGCTTTGCCCACCATCACTGCCGAAGACATCGACCCAGATGCCGGCAAGGGCATTGAGGAAGTTGATGAGAATGCACTGAAGCGATTGGAAACCGCACCTGCATTCTCTGGCGCCATCCCCATCGCCATCTTCGATGCTGCCATGAAGCAGTTCCATCAGAATGCGCCTGAAGTGGCCGAGGCCTTCTTCGATCTTATCTCGTCATTTGACAATGTGCCTTCAACGACCACCATACTGCAGCACATCCTGGATTTCCTGCACTCTGCCTGGCCATCATCTCCCGAAGTCGTCGTCTGCGACGCCAAGCTTCAATTCTTCGCCATTGATTCGCAATCGCCAGAGTTCCCAGCAGCTCTGAGTAAAGCACTTGCATCCGTCAAGACTGGCCTTGACAAAGCCTCGAAGAAAGATCGTCTACGACTTGCAGAGAGGGCGATTTTCTTACTGTTGCCATATCTTGACACAGCTTCAGAAGGATCCGCAGCAGTAGATGAAGACATTGTCAAGGTTCTGGAGGCGAGTGTCAAGCGGTATCTTCGTATCGCAGCAGAAGCCAAGCCCAAACCGGGTCGAAAGGTGGGACCAGCAGCTATGATCGAGCAGGCTCTGAAGAACGGCGACGAGATGCAAGCGAGTTTACTGGTGGGGTTTGCCTCAGATCTGGGGCTGAGATGATGGTGGCGCTCAATCGATGGCAACAACACTCTCGTCCAAAAGACTCTGGGACGGAGTCATCTGGGTCAATCGCCCTCAATTCTACTTCCGCCCACAAGAAAGACCGAAAGATGAGATTGGGTCCCTGCCATATGTATTTCCCGCACGGCCCCCATTTTGTTCCTCTCCCGCTGCCCAGACTCCATATCAGGATTTCAGGATGCGCGGATCCTATTTCAGTGCAAAGACCTGCTATTTCCGACCCCCACCCCACCGCAACAATTTGGTCTTTGGTGTGAGAACGAACCTGGCCGGTGCCTGACTCCTCGCCCAGGTGGTTCCCGTGGCTTGTCCTCGTTGGACGACCAAATGTCGTCAGAGGGCAAGGACCTCCTGGTACTGCCCAATCTGTACGCTGTTCACAAGCATGGCGGCAGGTACGCCGCGAGACCTGTGGCAACGCGATCCATGACGAAGGGTAGACGAAACGGACACTTACCATGTCGCCATTCCCAAGCCCAGGATGTCAGTGCGATCAGCAGTCTATCCACGGAGCTTCTTGTGAAGATTCTCGAGCATATCATTCCCACTGGCGGCATATTCCACTTCAGCCCAACGTCATGCATTGCAGGCGGTGCGCTATATGTGTCGGTTCATCAGTTCCGCAGATCTGGGAATTGGTTTGCGGGCTACTGGGAGAGGAATCGCTGTGGTAATCAGAGAATCTGCTACCAGGCCGCCTGGAGCATATGGGGCGCAAGGGGAACCGCCTCGCGAAAGAGCGCGTGGAGTGGTCTAAAGAAGAGTCCGCTCAAATCCGATTCAGAACGACTGTTCACCGCCTCTTCATCTCTTCTACCTCGCCTTGATCCAGTCCCACAGCCTCAAAACGTAATCTCTGTCAAGCGACCTCATTTGTGCCACAGCCGGCATCGCCGCAAAAGTCCTATTCATCTCATATACCGTCCTGGATGGCGTCTCGCTGGTGCTTGAGCCCTCATCTCTCGCCCCATACGTGTCTTTCCAAAACTCAAGCAGCTTCAAACAAGGATTCTCGCTTCCTTGCGCCTTCAACTTCTCCAACCTCCTCAGCCATTCCTTCACTGACAAGATCTCGACGTCACTTGCGTCTTCTTGGATCCAAGCAGACAACTGTCGCCATGTCGTCTCGCTATTGTAGTTTACGACATGAAACACCGCCAGCTGCTGTCCATGGCTCTTCTCCTCACGCGTCAACTCAACAAACGCCCTCGCAGCCAAATCCACCGGCACCCATCGCATATCCTCACCATCGCCCAAATCTGGCAGACATCTCGTCTCTCTCGCGCTGCTCAACATTAAAGGATATGCTTCGCTCATATTCCAGATGCCGTGCATGGTGTCTCCGCTCAACTGGCCTGCGCGGACGATGTCGATGTTCAAATTGGGATGTTGCTGTCTTGCCTTGAGGAGGATATTTTCTGCCACCCACTTTGATCTGGAGTACCCGATACCTCCACTTACGGCTGGATTTTCAACGACAGCTTCAGCCACAGGACTACTACCATTCGAAACGGAGGCAGTGCTGGAGCAGAAGATTAAGTGTGCTGGTTCGGGCTTGCGCGCCAGGGCGAGGTTTGTGAGGGATTGTAGGCCGGTGAAATGCTGCCTGAATCCTTGAAGCGGCAAGACGAAGTCGACGGACCAGGCGAGGTGGTAGATCACATCTATCTTACCCGCGAGGTTGGCGTATGTCTTCTCTGACAGTCCAAGATAGGGTTTCGACAGGGCGCATGTGTGGATGGTCAGTCTGTCGTCGAAGTCGTTCGGAATGGGGATCTTGCGGGATTGAAGAGCTTTTAGTACTCGTTCTCTTGCAGCGTGTGCTGTGCTACCGCGCAGAAGAAGGTAGATGTGGACATTTGGATTCTCCAGGATCTGGCCGAGGAGATGGCTCCCCAGAGAGCCCGTGGGACCTGTCAGGAGGATGTTCTTGCGCTTTCCATGGCTGGAGCCGTTGATACCGGACGTGAACCCATTTGTGCCCGGTGATAGATCGAAATGGCTATATTGCTCCACCAAGCCCAACATCGTCTCTCCAACATTCTTGGTCTCGCTGAGATCTGGATCCTTGCCCTGCCTCATGTCAATCAAGACCTGGCTCAGCTTTGATACCGTCCCGCAGTCCTGTACTACGGTCAGAGGTAGTGGAACATGACCCTTGGGGAGCAGGTGAGAGACGGCATGGCGAATCCGAACGCAAGCGATCGAGTCAACTCCACAAGCGAATAGATCGGTCTCCATATCAACAGGTTCGGACGTCGGGGTGTTCACGACCGTGTTGACTATTTCCAGGACTTTGTCAGGGACATCGTCGTCAGGAACATTTTCGTTCAACGAATCGACCTGCTGTTTGTATGCGGCTTCGATATTGGAAGCGTATCGCTCTTCTGCTTTGCCGCGCAAGATGGTCCCTTTGCTGCTCTTCTCTAAGGGCTGCTCGGTCCATGGCATGGGTATTAGCATACTTCTGTCTATCCTCGCGTGGCTCTGGCTCTCCTTGTTCAGCTGTTCGATTTTGGGTCCGATCTCAGCCAGGACGTCTTGGTCGACGACCTCCTTTGCGTCTCGCGAGCGGAACAGCAGAGCCCCAGGATGTGGTTGGCCGTTCCCAAAGATTAATACATCACTAAGCAAAGGTGTGGAAGCGCTGATGGCGGATTCCAGCGGCGAAGGGTCGAACTTCTTGCCCGTGATAAGAGTGAGCTGCGAATCGGCTCGTGAATGATATTTCCAGGCCCCTTTGATCCTCGGATGAGGCTGCAACAGATCCGCCGTCGCGAACGATCCATCGTCTCGATTCCTCTTCGCCATGTGCGGCCAGCCGGATAATACGACCAGTTCAGACAAGCCATCCTCTCGTGGCTCGAACCGAAGTTTGTCTTCATCCTCATCGCACCTCAGATACTGCCAATCTCTGTCGTTTGCAAAGTCTCGATTGCTCGACATCAAGAACCCACACTCTGCACTCCCGAATCTCGATACCAGGTTCACATTCCGCTCGACAAGTCCGTCACCCACAGAAGCCGGCAGAGCAGCACCACCAACACCCACGATCGCCGTCTTCTGCAGGCACTTCAAACCCCTCTCATCCTCCGCCAACATCTCCAACACATACGGTACACTCGAGAAGAACTCCACCCTCGGTGTTCCAGCCTTCTCCGCAGCCTCAAGGCACTTCACAACATTCGTCGCCGTGATTGGGGCTTCCTTCCCAGGAAACAGCCAGATCAACGCATGACTCGTCCAGGCTCGGAAGAGATCCGCTATTGCCCCGTGATACAAAGGTGTCGTGGTGAAGGTTGCATGGTGAGAACCTTCGAAAGCGGTATAGACTCCTGCGCCGCCGTGGTGCGTTTGCGGGATGGGTTTCGGGATGCCGGTTGAGGTGCCAGATGTGTGGTGGAGGTAGGCTACATCAGAAGGCTTCACGTCTTGTGCCTTGAGCCTCGAGTTTACAGGCTGCTTCGTCGTTCCCAGTACCTCCTCGTCCTTGAACGGTAGCGGAACCAGCTTGATCCCATGCCCATTCCCTGCCGCTTTTGAAGCCAGTGCCAAATCCTTATACATCTGATCATAAATCAACCTCTCACAACTGCACTGTTTACAAAGCTCCACAACAGCATTCGGAGAACCCTGTGGAGCAATAAGCAACACAGGATGTCCCAGCCTCATTGCCCCAAGCCAAGTAAACAGGAAATTCGGCGAACTCGGACATAGCAAGGCTACAGTCTCCTTATCCTGCACGTCGAGAAGGGTAGAGAGCCTCTCAGCATAACAGCATGCTCCCTGGAGCACTTCTTTGAAGGTCAGGACTTGCGTTCTCCAAGGCTGGTTTTGGCTTTCGGAGGGGTTGTAGAAACCGACTGCCGGGTGGTTGGGGTAGTCATGTGCTTGTTCCTCGGTGAAGTCGTTTATGTTGGTGAAGTCTTGGGGTTCATTCTTGTGGCGAGAGGCTTGGCCGAGGGTGCAGATGAAGTATTTCAGGTCCATTTTCGTGGATGGTGAGGGGATGCATGTGTAGGTGTGGTTGAATAGATGTAGGAGCGAAGGCTTGGACGAGGGAGAGATGCAGAAAGAAGATCCCACACATTACGATTTTGAGAGTGACATCATAGAACAGAGGTATGACACAGACTACTCGGGTTGACTGAGAGCAATACTACTGACATTTTGGGAGAATAGAGTGGGATTAGAGACACATTTCGAGATGAACACTGAAGCTGCAAAGTTCATTCACTCGAGGAACCGTGCCAAGATGCTTTTTCGCTGGAGCCAAGCTCACAGCTCTATCGATCGACTAAAATGCAACGCACTGACTCTAGTGAACACCATTGGTGTGGCCGTTCCCATTCACAATGTGGCCGTTTGGCTGGCCCTGAGTCCCATCAACACCTTCTGGTCTTGAAGCGTGGTACTTCGCATCCTTGACAGCATTACCGTTCGTCTCCACACCATTGGCATGACCATTCGCACCATTCATGCTGGTATCATCGTTAAGTACCTTCAGCTTCTTCAGCTTCTCGCTGACACCGTTGGCATGCTCAACGGGCACCTGGTTCATGGTGTAGCCGGTATCGGAAGCATCAACGAACGCCTCGATACCATCGCCCTGGCGAGGAAAGCTCTTCATAACCTCCTTATGTTTCCTCAGTGCCTGATTAAGCTCATCCTGAGTCACATCGTTCAGGAAGACACATTTGCCCAACGGGCTTGGGATGGCCGCCCGAAGCTTGCCGTCTCGTGTTCGCAGGATGGCTTTGGTGCCCTTCTGGAGGATTTCTTCGTTGAATTGGTGGTGGTCCATGGAGAGACCTGCACGGGAGAAGAGGTTGAGGATGCGCTTGTAGTCGGTGTCGGGGAGGTTGCCGCGCATGTGGGCGAGGGTGGCGGAGTAGGCCATGTCGATGGAGATTGCGTGACCATGGCGGAGGGGAACTTCGGGGACGAGTTCGTGGAGTGGCGACCAGGTGTGGCCTGGGAGAAGAACACATTAGTTTTGTCATCTTCCTTTGTTTCATGGAGGATGTACTCACCATAGGCGATCACTCGATCAAGACCAATCTCATGCAAATTAGGCGTCTCACTGTGAGATTGATTAGAAACGCTCGAAACCAGCCATCAGTTCACACCTACAGCTTCAGCATCTCATGAATGCTGTCCCTCTCCAAAATATCAGAAGCCTTGCGGACTTCAGGAGAGGCATTGTCTGTACGACCAAACGCGGTGCTAATGATCTCTTCGCAGTACTTGTCAAGGGCATCGAATGTCTTCAGGTCGGCACAAGAGCTGATCTTGATGAGCTCTGCAAAACCATTTCTTATTTGAGCTTCTGGCAGGGTGCGAAGGAAACCAAAATCGAGGAAAGTGCGGATTCTGGGCAATCGAACTCTTAGCAATCTCCCTAAATATTGATATGGGCAGCAACTTACGGGGCATGGTAAGCTCCCAGGCGGTTCTTGTAATTGCCGTAGTTCACTGCGACCTTGATCGACACCGAAGCGTCGATGAGACCGATCACGGTGGTAGGGATACGGATGTAGTTAGTGTTCCTTCGGTATGCCGCACATGCGAAGCTGCAGAAGTTAGCTTATTCGTTTCTCAATTGATCATTGAACTGCCTTACCCAGCAACGTCTGTGACCAGTCCGCCTCCAATCACGAGGACTGGCTCCTGAGGATATCGTAAGCTATTGAGAATCTTTGAACCGTGGAATTGGTCTTTACCTTTCTGTAGATGCCAAACTTGTTCATGGAGTCCACGATTGACAGAAAAGTCTCTATGCTCTTGGCCTTCTCGCCAATCATAGTCTTGTGAACGTCGAGCTCGATGTTGTGATGCTCAAAGTACTGCTGCATCTCTGCTCCATAGAGATTGAAGATGTTCATATCCATGATCGCAAGACATCTTCCCCATCGTCTGTAGCAATCTGCAAGGCCGTTGTTGTTCTTGTCGAAGACTCCGTCAATGAAGGTGAAGTCGTACTCGATCTTCTCGTAACCCTCAACATGGAAACCGTCGGCACTAGGTGCCACGGATGCTTTCATATCAGACATGATTGCGGTATTGCTGACAGAACCAAGGAATTGAACTTCAAGAGATAAGGCAAGGTACTCTGTTGACAGGGCTCGTCAACAAAAGAGAGGTAACGAGGTACCCATAAATACGCCCTCGCTGGAGGACGCGAATCGTGACGCGACCACCGCATCCCTCTTGGCCGACCAACACAAGAGCATTCGGGACCCAAGAGTTCCACCACCTGGCGTGGTTGATTGGCGTCTGCAGACATCAATCCTCCTCAGACCGACAGGAACGTTCACTCGTGCAGCTCGTCGTGCTCTTCTTGATCAAGATCGTTCTCGAAAAAATCACGCAATGGCTTGGAACCTTGCCAGATACAGGGTTAGATCTGCTCCGCGATGCACGAGATCGAGGGGTGATGATGTATTACACCCGTCGGCAGATGGCCGGCATGGTAAGCAGTATCCATATCTGACTGGACGATTGGAAGGTGACAGATCCTGAACGTGCCGAGTCCACGTTGCGAGGGGTCTAGTGCTCATCTGCAAGATCCTAGCGCATAAATTTCTAGATTGAGTTTTGTTGATCTCGGAGAAGCTCCCGCATGTGTTGTGGCCGAGTGCTGGAGGGGTATCACGAAATCACTGGCACCGATCAGGCTTTGTGTGAATGGCGCGGTGAATATCTCCACGCGCACGAGAGTCCACCGTAAGTTGGTTTTCTTCAACTTGGCAGTAACCAAAATCACGAACATGGAACGCACATCTGAACTATTGTGGAGACCTCTTGCAACATATACGCATCAAGCAGCTGTCATCGAATCTGCATGACGAAAAGGCTTTCTCCGCATCTTGCAATATCACCCCACCAACGCTTTGCCCCAGGCCCAGATTACCGAGATCTGACATGCGAGAGGTTCACGAAGCTGCAAGGGGAATCGCTGCGATTGGTTGGAGCTGTATGGTGATGTATTATTTGGTGAGGGGTACCAAATTGTTGTGTTTGTGTTTGAAAACAGTGTCTCATAAGAGGGCCGGTGTGAAGCAAAGATCGTATTTTTGGCATTGATTTGATTTCAATCATGGCAGAGACGAATTCGTCGAGTGCATTTGATGCAGAGCAAGGCTATCAGAAGAAAGGGAATACATATGTTAGTCCATTAGAGAGACTTTTATAGCCTCAAGCTGATTGAGTAGTTTGACGATGGTAGAGAAATCGAACTTTTGCACTTCGTCTACGATCGAGCCGAACATGTCAGGAATTCGCCATCTGCAGTACTGGCAGCCATCGATGAATATGCGCGATCGAAGAATTATCTGATGAACGTAGGGCAGTACAAAGGCAAGATCATTACAGAGCTTATTCAAGAACAAAAGCCGCAAACCATGGTGGAGCTGGGAGGATATGTTGGCTACTCTTCCATACTATTCGGGGACGTATTCAAAAGATTGGGCGGCAAGCGGTACTTCACCCTCGAAAGCAGTCCCGAGTTCGCAGCTGTTATCATGGCCTTGGTAAGGCTTGCCGGGCTGGACGACGTCGTCGAAGTCATCGTCGGAGATAGCGGTGCATCACTGGAGAGGCTTCACCGCGAGAAGAATCTCGAACATGTCGATATGCTGTTCATCGATCATATCGAGTTTGAGAGGGATATCAAGCTCTGCGAGAGGCTCGGGCTC
Source organism: Zasmidium cellare ATCC 36951 (assembly GCF_010093935.1). Taxonomy (NCBI): domain Eukaryota; kingdom Fungi; phylum Ascomycota; class Dothideomycetes; order Mycosphaerellales; family Mycosphaerellaceae; genus Zasmidium; species Zasmidium cellare. The sequence goes on along the minus strand of NW_022986951.1, from coordinate 486,131 downwards.
GTGTCTCCAGGAACCCTAGTTACTGCTGACAACTGTGTGTACCCTGGGCAACCTGAATATTGGAGTTATATGACTGCAAGTGTGCAAGAGAGAAGACCAGCCTTCAATCGGGAGGAGGATGAGAGGAAGCGAGGAAACCCAGATCTGATCTATGAGAGCAGGTTAGTGGAAGGCTTTGAGCCAAGCGGCGAGAAGGTGAGTCGAAAATTACAGTGCGGCCTCTGAGCCCCTATTGACTGGGAGCAGGACGCAGTTGGAATATCGAGGTGTACTGGCGAAGCCACCAAGTCGTGAGGCTCACCGTCGTCGACAGCCTGATTCGCTATATCGCTTGTCATTGGCCGCTTGACTGCCGCATCGAGCCTAGCGGATTATGAGCACCAACCTCACCCGTTCAAGTGAATGATAAGATTGTAACGTATCTCGTACTATAGCATCTCCAGAATTTCGTGTACAATCTGAAGAGGCTTTGCGACCGTACAGACATAGTTTCGGCGCCCCAGAAAGGCGAAGACCGCGCCAAGTTCTGCACTCTTGCATGTAAGCGTCATTGAGCTCCACTTTAGTCGGGGTCGTTTCGACGTCACGTGCTCGTAGTGACAGTCGCCAGCATGAAACTCTCTTGAATGTAAAGATGAACTTTGAGCATGTGACATCCTGGAGTTAGTCTTTTGGATTCAAGGCAAGTGACGGGCGGTCGCATTTGGAGGAACATGTTGTTGAAAATGCTGGATGCAACTTCGTCTCGCACAGCTCACGTTCTGCAGAATGTTACATTAATATTCTTGAGCGTGGCCTTTTTGCCCATCACTTTGGTCATAGTTCTGCTCAGCCTGGCCGCTAACAAGTTGCTGGGTCTTTTGAGCGGGCGGAACATAAAGAGCTTGAGATCATCATCTGGGAAGAATGTTCTTGTGACCGGAGTGGGCATGTCAAAAGGTTTGACACTCGCTCGATCATTCCAACAAGCAGGTCACAGGGTCATTGGGGCAGACTTTGAGCCAGATGGAGCTTTATCGCCAGGAAGGTTCTCAAATTCACTTGCAAGATTCCATCGACTCGAGAAGCCGACAGCAAAGCACGGATCTGCGCCGTACATTCAAGGACTGCTGGATATCATTCAAAACGAACAGATCGACCTCTGGGTCAGCTGTTCAGGGGTTGCATCCGCGGTCGAAGATGGTGGAGCGAAGGAGATCATCGAAAACAGAACAGACTGCAAGGCGATTCAATTCGATATCGCGACGACTCGGACGCTGCACGAGAAGCACACCTTCATCGACAAGGTTCGAGCATTTGGTTTGAACGTCCCGGAGACGCACACAATTACGAATCACCAACAGGTGCAGGATGCTCTTCGAAAAGCCCCTTCTGGTCGGAAGTACATCATGAAACCCATTGGAATGGACGATGCCGCCAGGGGGGATATGACACTACTTCCCAAGGCACCTTGGGAGGAAACGGTCAAACACATTAATCAACTACAAATCTCCGAGAAACAGGCATGGATCTTGCAGCAGTTCGTCAAGGGGGAAGAGTTCTGCACCCATGCGGTTGTCATAAATGGCAAAGTGAAAGTCTTCGCAAGCTGCCCATCCTCAGAGCTCCTCATGCATTACGAAGCACTACCAGAAGGCTCTCCACTGAATCTCGCCATGCTGCGTTTCACTCAGCGCTTTGCGGCGAAGTATGGAGACGGCTTTACGGGACATCTATCGTTCGACTTTCTGGTGGAGGATACGAATCAACAAGATCCCGAACAAATCGTGCTTTATCCGATCGAATGTAATCCGAGAGCTCACACGGCGGTCGTCCTCTTCAGCGATGACCAGGACATGGTTGCTGCGTATCTCAGCCTTCTGGCTAAGGATGCGAGCACGCCCACCGTCGTGTACCCGAAAAGTCCGAAGAAGTACTACTGGATAGGACATGATCTTGTCGAGAGTCTACTTCTTCCACTGGCGCGACTGCTGTTGTTGAGAATCTCAGTCGTCGAGTGTCTGCGCCATGTACCCGTATTCTGGTCGCATTTGTTCTTTTGGAGAGATGGAACGTACCGGCTTGATGATCCGTTGCCATTGCTAGCGCTGTATCACATTTACTGGCCTATGCAGTTCCTCAATTGCGTTCGAGAAGGGCGAAGATGGAGTCGACTCAACGTGTCGACGTTGAAGATGTTTGAGTGCTGAATTTTGAAGGGTCTTGTGAGGACAAAATAGCTCCATGCAATTGAAGTCTCCTGCTGGGCATCTCGCGATCACGACACAGTAGTCTCTTCCGAAGACTTCTCCTCGCGAGCTCTGATACGTTCCAACCTATTCTCAACCGCAGTCTCACGATCTGCTCTCAGCTCTCTTCTCCAAACCTCCAAAGCGAGCATCCGCAACCTTTGTGTACCCACTCTCTCCTCGCTTTGCAGACCATCGTCTTCTCGATCGAAGTAAAGTGCCCATAGAGGGCAGCCATCCTCTTCCTCCACAGCAACGAAGCCTTCCCATCCCTCACATGTGAGTCGTCGATCGTACTTGGTCACCTGCAAGCGTATCAGCTGGGATCGCCTGGGAATTTAATTCTGGCAGACTGACATCCCAAGGTCCTACAACATGAGGTTGCGCTTCATCTCTGATGCCGTACTTGACTTCATGTGTCTGACGATCCACGTATACCCAGTTCAGGAAGGGCGGGTCATCTGAGATTGTCGTGACCATACCCTCGCCTTTGTGGTAGCCTGCGTCGCGCCAAATCTTCTCCATATCGCCTGGGTACGGGAGGAAGTAGCCGGTGACTGTTCACAATCAGTATTGAAGTCTTGTCGCGAGAATGCATGGCATGTACATGGGTGTAGCTCCATTCGCCTGCTGACGCCAGTCGTGTCAATCCACAGCTTGTTATCTTTGAGTACAATCGGTGCTCCGTCGAAACGTTGGCTGTATGCACTTCGATTCAGCAACGAGACCACCAAGTGACTCTTGCGGCCGCGGTGTTCTTCGCGTGCATTTTGACGTTGGCCTAAGTGGCGAAGGTATGAGCGATTCGTGTTGGCAGACCATTGTTGCCGACTCCTTACCATGTCTCACTGCCTCAGTGGTCCCAATGATCGCAGGACATGCTGCGACAGCTGTGAGGATGCCCAGCACCTATTGCTCATGGTCAGTTCGTGATGTTCATAGAGGAAAATAACGTAGCAGACCATCACCGTTCCAAGCAGTCAAATATTAGCTTTGAGTCCTTTGCAAAGCTCTTCACCCAGCTGTCGGCAACTGATGTAATAGCTCACCGAGCTCTCACGAAGCCGAGCTTAGTTCATGCGTCGGAGAATTTGTGCATTAGCCCAAGAATCCGTCGATGTTGCCAGGGCGGTTGAAGCTTGTGTAATTCCCCTTTCCGTCTACGATCGGCGTCTCGACTGAGGAGGCTGCAGTAGTGTTGCGGCACTCTCTGTTCTGTTCAGTGCAAGTTTGGGAGAGCTGCCCGCTTCCTCACATCATGAAGAACTTGATTGGGTGCTTGCGACTGATCGAGCGGTTCTGGTGATGCACGGCAAGCGGATGGATCGGTGCGCTATTCGTCATGTGTACCCGTGGGTGCTTGGAGCTGCGTTCAAAGCTGCAAGTGTGCGCAACCTGTTTGCCTCATATCTTCTCGCAGTCCCACCTGTCCACTTCCATCATCTCCAAGCGAAGGCAGTGGAGTACTGGACTATCCCTCTGACACCAAAAGCTCACAAAATGGCAAGCAAAGAGAAAGATCAGACTTCGACGGGAACTCCTGGTCTTGGTGGACTGTGAGCAGCCTCTCGTCCGCTTTGCAGCATTGGTCTGACCATTGGTAGGGGCAGCAATCCAACTGGAGCTCTGTCCCAAGTTGATCCAGCTTTGAACGATGTCACTGGAAAGAGGAAGCCAAGTGCCCCTGGCGCCGGCGGCAACACGGTAACTTCTGCAATTCAATTTCTGTCTTTTTGGCTGTCAGCTGATGTTGGAGTCTTAGGTCTCTGATGGCGAGAAGAAGAACAGCTTGAGAATCAACATTGAGCTGGACCTCGAAGTCGAGATCCACTTGACTGCAAGAGTGAAGGGAGACATTACGATCGGCTTGTTGTAGAGGAAATAAAGGATAAAGACGAGAAGAGAGACAATGCCGGCCAGAGCAAGGAAACGTTGCACTGTCGACGAGCTTTCCTCACCAAGAAACATCAGCCTCGAATCCCATCTTGCCGTCCCCTGGCCATTGGCCAAAAGTTGCCCAGTTCCATCTCATACGACACACCCTGTTGACACAGATGTGACCATGTCTTAGACCCTTCAACGAGTTATGCCTTCGTCCGTCATTCCCACTGCCGTTGCCAAGTGTGTACCGGCGTGATGCATGTCTACGGCCATCTTGCACATAGAAGGAACTCGCAGAAGGTCACACACGATCGAATAGCCTGAGCAGTCGTTCTCCTGGCTGATCTCGATCCTCTCCTCAAGACTGCAGCAAACGCTCCCAACTCAGCGGATACTGCTGCAGCAAGATAACCCTCACAAGCCGGCCAAGTCGAGGTAGTCGTTGCAGCTTCCGCAGTCGTTCTTGAAGCTCCGCTGGACACTGAATTCTCTGCTTCTTGTCTTGATCTCCAGCTTTGCAGTCCTGACTATCGAGCTCACACGCGTCCAGGAGTGCGGATATAGCTTTTGAGTCCAGGATGTCGTCAGTCAGATGTTCACCTTGATCGCTGGCAGATCTTGCTGATGGAGAGCTGTCACTGTCTACATCCAGGCGTCGTAGCTGGCTTGATATCGAAGCAATCTCGCTGTTGACCTTTGCGATTTGGACGACTGCCTGAGCTAGAGTCGTGATATGTGTTGGCCTGGCTGCTTTTGGCGATTGGGATGGGCCCTGCGAGCGCTTCTTTGTGATTCTATGACTCGATTTCATGGTCGAATTGGTCAGTTGTGTGGTTTCTGGGTATAGACATTTCACTCAATTCTTCCTTCCACGACATCATTTTGTGCAGATCTAGATCGATTGCTACACCTAGACTTGCATGGCAAAGCATATGTGTCTGCTGCATAGTTCGGTAGCCTCATAAGGGATGACATGGCTTGATGAAAGACTGTCTTGAGAAGTCTTTGTTGATGGCAAACAACAACTACGAGCTTCACCCAAACGCTGCAGGATCTTCGGTAGAACATTCTACCGAAAGCAGCGATGAGCGCATCGTGCCAAGAAGTTCCGACTCAACGACCTGAAGAAGTCCGAGTCCCGGTGGAAAAGACTTCATTCCAGTCATTCCAGAAGTGAGAGATATTGACAAGACTTCACCACTGCTCTTCTCCACGACGAGCGCAAAATTCCCGCTCCGACTCAACCTTCGTCAACATGGCGCCCAATTCCCGCATCTTCCTCACCCGACACGCTCAAGCAGAGCACAACGTCGACCTGGACTACAGCAGTAAGATCACATGTCAAACCTAGACACCGCCATATCCAATACTGATCTTCTACCACAGTCCCCGACGCGCCTCTCACCCCACTAGGCAAGAAACAAGCCGCTTCCCTCGCACCCCAGCTGGAAAAGATCCACTCCAAAATCGACCTGGTCGTCTCCTCGCCCCTCAAACGAACTCTCCAAACAACCAAACTCGGCTGGGCCCCGGCCGTCGAGCGCCTCGGGATCCAGAATGTGATTTGCCTCCCTGAAGCCCAGGAATGCAACGCCTTCCCCTGCGACACAGGCTCTTCCAAAGAAATCCTCAAAACCAACACTGAATTCGCTGGCTTCGACTTCTCCCGCCTGAAACCCGAGTGGACCAGCAAGAAAGGTTTCTGGGCGCCCGAGTCGAAAGGCGAGCGGGCGAAGTGGGTTCGTCAGTTTCTGCGAGAGAGGCCCGAGAAGAACATCGTTCTGGTGGCGCATGGAGATATCTTGAGGTCCATCACGGGAAACGAGGGCGGTGAGAGTACGTACATGTGGAAGAATGCTGAGGTGAGGGAGTTTGTGTTTGATCCGAAGTACGTGCAGACGGAGGAGTGTTTTCTCGTCCAGGAGGAGAATGCGGCGGCGGCGGGTGGGTATGCGCCGAGTTCGAGTGAGGCGGATTTGGTGTTTGGGAATGGGAAGTTGTGAGGGGGTTCTTCTTTTACTTGCGATTAGATTGCGGTGAGTAGATGATACAGGGCGAATGATAGATGCGGCGATGGAGAGAAAGAATGCATAGATGAAGATTCAAGTGCGAGACTGCTGTACTTGAGACTCACACGCCAGCTGATACGTCGTGAGGCGTATCTTCGATATGGAAAGGAGGTTGAGCTTACGGTTCAAAGGAAGAGCTCGTAGCGTAAGAAGAGGGGCATCATGCCAGACCTCCAAAAGCTCCTCGACAAGAAACAACACAAACACCAACTCCAAGCGACGATGGAGAAAACATCACCAGACAACAACCCCAAACACCCCTCCCTCATCAAAACAACCCCAGGCTTCCACTTCCGCCCACCCCCACCCCCGCACAACCTCACCACCTTCATAACCCCGGACACCTCCCTCTTCCAAACAATCCACATGGGCGCCGCCATAATCGACCACAACCTCTGGCGTCTCGAGATCCACGGCCTCGTCTCGCACCCCTACACCCTGTCCTTGACTGAACTGAAAGCCTTGCCGTCGACGAAGATCACGGCGTTTCATGAGTGTTATGGCAGTCCCCTGAAACCGCCTACGGAGTTTGTGAGGCGCGTCGGGAATGTTACGTGGACGGGCGTGCAGTTGGCGAAGTTATTAGCGATGGCGGAACCTCTACCGGAAGCGGATTTCATCTGGTCGGATGGGCTGGACTCTGGGACTTTTGCCTCCGTTGAAGCAGATCGGTATCAGAAAGACCTCCCGCTCAGCAAGGCCTTTCAGGATGAAGTCCTCGTCGCGTACGAAATCAACGGACAGCCTCTGGATGTGCGGCGAGGTGGGCCGGTGCGACTTGTGGTGCCCGGGTGGTTTGGGACGAACAGTGTCAAGTGGCTCTGTTCGTTGGCGGCGAGGAAGGGGAGGTCGCCGGGGCCGTTCACGACGACTTTTTATAATGAGTTGGTTCCGGGGGATGAGAGTGGGAAGATGAGGCCGGTGTGGGAGGTTGAGCCGAGTTCTATGATCGTCAGTCCGGAGCCAGATGTTGTGGTACGAGGTCCGGAGGTGAGGGTTTGGGGGTGGGCTTGGAGCGGTGATGGTGTCGAGAGGGTGGAGGTCGATGTTGATGAAGCTGGGGGTTGGGTTCCGGCTTCAGTTATCCCACGGAAAGAGTTCGAGTGGCAGAGGTTTGAGGTCACACTTCGTCTCCCAGAGGGCCAGCATACCATTTCAGCGCGAGCCAGCTCTTGTCAGGGCCATCAGCAACCACTGCGAGGGCGTCGAAATCAGGTCCACAGACTCGCCTTCCAAGTATTCTGACCCATTTCCCGCATTCCTGGAGACTAGACGAAGTACGCTCTCAATTGAGAAAGGAAGGACAAGGGAAATGAATGAATAAAACAAATGGTATCATGATGCACGTCACCCTAACAGACAAGCAAAGCCGCACTCGCGCCAGCCAGCCAGCAACGCAGCCAAAAACACCTCTGTCGATATGCGGGATCTTTCTAAAACCTGTGGCCTTCCATGGCCTTGACGTCCATCATGACACTCTGCCGACTCACGGCAAAGTTGCCCTTGGCCATCATAGACCGGTACTCCATCAACTCGTTGTTCTGCGCCTCCCACTCTTTCTCATGCGCGGCGGCTTCAGCACGGCCCTTCTTCCTCTGGTTCACAAAGTAGAATGCGAAGGCGATCAGGGCGATGGCGAAGCCTCCCAGCACGCCAACTGCGATGCCGATCTTCGCGCCCGTTGAGAGGCCGCTCCATTTCTGTTCGACTTTTTGGGTAGTCGACAGTTTGTTGATGGCTTTGTATGCTTCGGATTCGCCTTCTTCGACTTTGATGCTTTCGTAGGAGCCGGTGTTGTCGCCGTAGCTGTACGAGCTCGAATTGGTGGTGCCATCGGTGATGCGAATGGACTTGACGTACATGGTGAAGGGGCTACAAACATGTTAGGAGGACATCATTTGGTTTGTGAATAGATACTCACGCTTGGTCGAAGTTGGTATCACCGCCAGCCCATTGTCGGGTACCTTCGCTTTCAGAACACCCACCGCACCACACGCCAAACTGCACTCGAGCTGGGGTCTGGGGATAGTTTCCGGGAGAGTCGTATGAAGCCTCCCTCACAGTATTATTGTTCAGAATCCACTGAATCTTGTCTTTGGTCCAATTAATCGTATAGTTGTGGTAGTCCGACTGTGCACCATCAAGCGCGGGATATTCAGAGTTGAACTGGGAAGTATTGCCCCAGCCGTAGTAGTTGTTCTCGACCGTGCTGCTGTTTCCGCCCATGATCTCCCAATCGATCTCGTCCAGATCATCGGACAGCAGGATCACCGTGCTGATGATTCCAGTGCCCGCCGCTGCCTTCATTATAATCTCCACGGTGCCCCAGAAGATGTAGAAGTTGGACTTGACTGTGACCGTATCGCCCTTCTTCGTGAGGGGCATTGAGGCGCCATCGTCGCCGAAAGTGATGAGATCGGTTCCCGCAGTGATGTTCCAGAAGGTCGGGTTGAATTCGGTCGTGGACTTGTTGAATGGGCTGTCGAAGGTGGTGCCCAGGGCTGGATCCGAGGGACATGTCGAGTTGAGGGGATTGCAGTCGGTCGAGGTTTGAGCCCAAGCGCCTACGGCGAGGAGGGCGAGGGGGAGGAGTGTGCTGCGAAACATGGCTGCGTCTTGGTCTCGGTGGCGTTTGCAGATAGTGAATTAAGTAGGTATGGTTGATTGATTGATCGATTGATTCACAGGGCCGGCCAGCCGACTCTGCAGTAAGGACTGACTGAGGTAAGGTGGTTATGGGGGGAATGAGTGACTGCGCGAAACGACGAAACAATGCAAAAGGCAGCAAAGGCACTCGCAACGGCGGTGGAGGAGGAGGTGTTGTACAACACGATACTCCTGGCGCAACGGGAGGACACAGGGGAGGCGGCGCGCTAAGCTCGCGCGATGGCCTCGATGCCGACCGAGCTCTCCCATTGGCTTCAGCTATCACGGCTAATCTCAAATGCAGGAACCAGAAGCAGTGTGACCTTCTCACACACCTTCACCAAAACATCTTCCACATCCACATCAATTCGTTATTTCGCATCAAGCCTTATACGCATCGAACCTGGATTCGCCAGCTTCGCCAACATCATGTTCGCTTGACGAGATGTACTACTTCTTGAAAAGTCCCAGTCGATCATCAACTGCTCCACTGATGCTAGTCAAGGATCACCACCTCTAGCAAGTGATGGTTTTTGCACAGAATACGAGATCTCATCAAACCGCAGCCATGGAGTGATTGAGTGGATTGACAAGTGGCATCGACAGGATGCTCTGCTGCCTTCAGATGGACATCAAGAACAGTAGATGCGAGGTATCGTGAATCGTGTCGTGTATCGTCTATGGATCATGTATCCTTGTCATACGTTTCGAGGAAGACCTCAACCTTCAATTCTAGCATTCTCTACTCCAAGTTCCATCTGGCACTCCAATGATGCCTCGGTGGGAAGCCTCCAGGGCCCCAGCTCCCAGGCGGTCCCCATCCACCAGGAGGTCCCCAGTGAGGTCCACTTCCATTGCCACTGCCAGTGCCGTTGTATGGCGCGACAGTCGTCAGTCGCGAGCGAACATCGGTCTGAGCCTTACCAAGAGGTGCATCATAGTCGACGGTGAAGACACTGATACTGCCCTGGCAGCCGGTGTTGACAACATTCGTCTCGCCTGGGAGCGAGCAGTCGCCGTTGATGCAAGTGTTGCCGCCAGGAGGGACGATGTTCTGGTAGGTGAAAGTTCTAGAGGTGGCGTTGTAAGCTGCAATGTCGTAGTCCGCGCCGCCAGTCAGTCGGGTCTGGACGAAGGGTGGGTTGATGCAGGTGTCGTTGGTGAGGGATGTGATGAATGGAGTGTTGACCGCGAGGCCGTATCCCAGAGGTAGAAGGCGCTCGCCTGGCGGGGTGCTCTTGATCAAGGCGTTGACGACCTTAAGTGCGAGCTGGGCTTGGATGGTTGCAGGGTCGGGGTGTCCACTTGCGGTGGTTTGGTTGATCCACTGATAGGAACGTTGCTCAGAGTTACCACCCGAGAAGGCGATAGCTGGGTATCCACGGCCAACGGATGCGTATGTGTAGCCCGCTGTACCGCTGAGAGTGTAAAGGAAAGGACCCAAGTTCGTGCCGAAGTTGGGGCCAGCAATGACCAGATCGGGGTGGGAGAAATTGGTAAAGTTGGGAATTACATAGTCGAGGCCTGCAATGTATCAGTATTTGACGAGTCTTTTGATCATGTTGTACGAACCGACAAAGGCACAAGCTGCAGGAGTGCCGTTGTAGTACCAGATGCTGTGGTCGTTTGGATCGGTGCCGATTGAAGGGGAACCGGCAGGGATGATGTTGTACTCCGAGTTGACAACAAGCGAAGCGTTGTTGGTGAAGACAGCTCGACCTCCCATGCCAGACTGGTTGTCGGCAGATGCAACGAGAACGACATTGTGGCCCTCCTGCTTCAAGAGACGATATGTCTCGCGAACGTTGGCGGCAGCGAAACCATCGTCGTTGCCCAGGAGGATGTTGAGGGCAAACGACTGCGACGAAAGAGCGAGTGCTGCTGTTACAGCGGCGGTGATTGAGAAACGCATGATTGCAAACAGAATGTGCTAGCGACCTACCAAGTCTTCACACAATGGACCAAGCAGCGAAGATATAGCTTGCCTGTCTTAAGCTTTGGACCTGCTGCAGTACAACCGACAACTTGTTAGGCGAGGACGGCGTCGATGGCCTCTCGAATAGATCCTGGGCACACGCAATGGCGGGATGGCCACTCAGAGACGCTGTCCAGTTGATAAAGCAAATGAACACCACGTGGTTCGGGTGGTAGACCGTCTTCGGTGTGCCAGCAGCGATCCTGACGTCGGGATTCCGTTGAGGCTGAAGGATGCTGTCCGTGTCTCCACTCCAGCATGAACGACTTGCCTCTCTCGATCGCTGAACGAAGATGCATCATCAGCGCTGAATTCGTGCTTTGTCGAGATCTCACTAGGTGAATTAAGCGAAGTCCTCCTCGTTATCCCATCACTCGAAAGAGGTGTTGCTGGAGGTCCCAACAGCTGTGTCCTTGGCGGATCGTCATTATTTGTGATCTCATCCCCACGAGTTCGAAAGCTCGTTTGGGGGCGGACAGGTGGGATCGCGCCTAGCCCACTTGGCGCACATCACGACCGTCTCGAAGCACCGATAGCGTCTAAAATGGCGACGTCTCCATCGACCTCGAACGGCACAGCGCCACGCATGTACAAGTACGTACATGAGATGAGCCCGGAGGAGCGATTAGAATCACTCAAAGAGTGGGCTGAAGACAAGCAATACATTCGGCCGGGCGAGGGAGGTACCTTCTCGGTGCATGGTCTGGGTGGGATGAAGTCGATGGCGAACGGTGGACCGATGCCATATGCGCGAAGTCAGAGCCAGGCTGCCGATCAGTACGGTGGGCAGTACGATGCGCCTGTTGGACCTCCGTCGTATCGAGTCGCCACGAATGAAGAACAGAGCGAGGTGAAGAAGAAGGGCGCTGTGAAGAGATGGTTAGACAAGAGGAAAGAGAAGAAAGAAATGAAGAGGAGGGAGAGCGCGCCTGCATACTTTCCATGAAAGCCGCAACTGCAAGCAGAATTGACACGAAATCGATGTCCCAGCACCTCCAAACAGCATGCTGTAGAGGAGAGCTGTACAATCTCGCGCAAGCTTTGCTGAGCACGACGAGCACTTGCGAAATGACCAGCCTCAGAAGAAATGGCCACTTCGAACTCGCATGCGGTCTATACGCTGCGTATGATCAGAGACGTCACTTCAAAGTATATGAGGAAGCCCACTTACGGTTCATTTGGGCGTTCTTGACCTGTGTTGCAGTCTTTCGGTATGCTCTTGGAAAATGGCACTTTGCTCTACGCAGCCGGGTTCTCGGACCAGCCCGCCTTCTCCTTCAGAACCTTCTTCCTATCCTCCCTCCACTTCTTGTCCCAAGCATCCAATTTGCCGCCCAAGACTGTGGTGCCGCGAGCGGTCAACATGATGACGCCGCGAGCAACGAGGAAGTCCTTCAGGACCAGCTTCGACCCAATCGCCATAGACACATCGACCCCATTGACTGTCTCCAGCTCAAATGCGTAGACCTTGTTGCCCTTGGCGTCCTGAAGAAGGATCTTATGCGGTCCAGAGGGCGAGTTGGCGTTGGTTGGAGGAGGGTTCGGATCTGAATTGTCCTCTTCATCCTGCACAACACGAATGACTTCATGCCCTTTACGCGTCTCGCCTCGCTCCTCCATCTCTATAGCCTCGACCTGACTCCATCTGCTGCGCCCAATGTCCTCGATATCCAGCACCTGAACGGGTACAGGCCCAGGTATGCGCAGTTCTTTGACATTCGGGTTGGTAATCCCAGAAGGGAAGGTAGACTGAGTCGAGGACTGGAGGGAGGTGACGATATCGGTGCCCAGCAGACGGAATTCGGCCGTCCGTTGCAGAGCCTGGATGGGAGTGTTTGGACGGATGGACTGGGCAAAGGCGATCATCCAGTCGTGCGTAGGGGGGATGTGCTTGGCGGCCAGCGCGCGCGAGATGTCGGCAATGGTGTGCTGCACGTCGCCAGGCATCGTCAACTGCCGGATGCGGAGTCTCACATGGTGTTGTTGCTGCACATGACTGTGCTGGTGGATGTGCTGGCGGAAAACGCGTCTGTTGCTGTTCGACTTGCTCGGCTCGCTTTACCTGCCTGGGACACTTCACTCACTTCGCCTGGAGAATGCAGGGTCCAAGCTCTGGTACCCTTACCTCGACTCCCACCTCTCCTCATTCTCTTCCTGCGCTCACGCTTGGTCTGGACGACTCTCCCCACCTCTCTCCGTCTTCACACTTCCCCGAACCCACCACCCTTCAACCCGTCCCTACCGCTTTCCTTCCGCCGCGTAAGCCCAACATCCCCAACAACCACCGCCATCGTCTCCAACCACGCGACAACCCCGATAACCTCGACCGCCGTGAAATCACCCAGAATCCCGCCTTCCGCTATGACATGTTGGGTGTCATTGGTCGCGTCGAAGATCCCCGTGAGCGTCGTTCTCAACAGTGAGCACGGATATGGCGAGCAGGGACATCCATAGCTGTCACAGCCTGCCAAGGCCGATGTCCAATCAACATTTCCCGTCATGCCGGCACTCGAATGATACGGCTGCGCGATGGCGTGTACAAACCGCGTGTATTTCGACGTGAGGGGTCACGAAACACAGATCGGAGCAGGTGGACGCTTCGCCATCCTATCGCACGGCTCCTGCCAACTTTCGAATGCCGTGAACAGCCAAAGGGACCCGTCGCAGCACATTTCCATGCACCACCGCGGTTGTTATCTCCGGCAAGATATACCGGATTGACACACTCGCCAGATGAACCAACAGCGCAGCCCCACCATTCGTCTGGATATGCCTGCCTATACGTGTTGATCTTTGTCACATGCTCTAACAAGACACGGAGGGCGATAAGGCTCGCCTGAAAAAGTACACCTCCATACCCTAGATCCCGGGGAAACGACAGGCAGAAGCCTCTTCCCGCCCCCAGCATCCGCTGCCGCACATCGCCATGCAGGGCATGTGGGAGGGCAAATTTGGAAAGTCGAAGCTCTATCACGATATCTCGCTCGGCGCTAAGAATAACGCGACACGGCGAGGTCGGACCATCGTGAGCCTGGGACGTGAGGATAAGTAGAAGCACATGCTGCGGTTCTGTGGTAAGATCATCCATTCCTCTTCTCTCTCAGTTCTAGCTAGCTCTTTCACGAGTCACGGCCTCTTCGCCTTGTCGCGATCTTAATCTCTCTCCTCATCACCTAATATAATGTGTCTCTACCGCTACCGAGTCTGGCCCTGTGGCTGCGATGAACGCTTCATCACCAAGCCCTGCTCTTACTCCTCATACAAAGGCCACGTACTCCACAAAGACCGCGAACGAAGCGACGTGTCAGTCAAAGGATCTTGCCCTTGGGAATGTCCCATTCGACGTTCGAAAATGGGCCCACCTCAGGTGGATGTCCTGGCACCACAACCGACATACGTTGCCATGGGCAAATTTGCATTGGGCATGTTGAAAGAGGTCACTAAGTGAACATCTTCTCTTGCTGCGGTAGAGTATGAAGGAGTTGTTGGTGTACTCAGAGACCTTTTTGGTTGACTTGTGTTGCAGAAACCTCATCGAGAAAGATCCTGAAATACTGGCGAGGATCAAGGACTCGGAGAAGGCGTTTCTCGACAAGGTCAGAGACTCCAGTGTCATGCCGTATACTGGAGGCGGCCAGATTGAAAGCCTGAATCAATGACGACTTTGATATGATACGAGACTGTCGACTGGCTACCTTGGAATATGGAGACTGGCATGAGTATGCTTAATCAACGACTGCTTGGGCGCGAATTGGCACTTTGCTTCCCGGACCGTCTGCTGCGTTACAGCACCCGTCGCGCTACGATACTGGCATAGCTTGTTGTTATGGGTTGGAAGCGAGGGGATTGAGGAGATTGCGCTTGTACGTTATGATGGGTCTCGAAACTGCTCCTCTCAACGATGGCAGTAGGAGAATAGATGGGGCTGGGAATTGTACGGTAGGAATATGTGGGTAATGTGAACTGAATGAACGAAGATAATGATTACTACTGCTTGAGATACCCAGAGTCGTGTTCTTTCGCAGTCTGTCTTTCACTCGCGCGAGAGTCTGATGTCGCAGCGGACTCTGTGAGCTGACGAAGCTTTGCGGGGAACGCCAGAATACTCAACGACGGAGACAAGAAAGCCAGCACGACGCTTCTGTCAGACATTGGTAAAGCAGTCATCGGTGTCCAGACATATCCAGATGAAACGAAGTACCGCGCCGTCTACGTTCAAAGTACTTGTCCGTCTAAAAACGAGCTGCTGGAAATAGCCAAGTCAGGATTCTCTCCCAAGACCACGCAAACGAATACGTTCAAGTTCAAAACACAACGCTTATGCCAAGCTTGAGAAGGGCAAGGACCTCGATAACACGACGATGGATTTTGTATTTGAGAGTGTTTTGGGGGAGGGTTTTGCGAGCGAATGGAGCCAAGAGACTGGCAGTGAGTTGTTTGGCATGTAGGGCCTGTCCTCGCATGAGTCGGAACAGCTTCTGCAGCGCCATGTCCCTTGACCCTCTTGTTGGTCATTAGAAGCCGTGAGGCTGAAATACACTGCCAGTTCACAACACGCAGATTGTTGTCATGATTGATCCAGGCCAAGGGCGGGACACGTGCATGAGGGTCGCAATTCTCTCTTGGCAGTCTTAAATCCGGGCAGTCGTTCGTCGTTTGGATATCGGCTGAGTGCTGAACGAGGTGGATAAAAGAGTAGATCAACTATCAATGAGATGCACAGCGATGAGTCTTGTTCCTTGTTGTCGCACATTGAACAGTGGGAACTATTGATCTGGGGCAGAGAAGCATGGAGCTCAAATCGATGAAAGCATTCCAGCCGCTGGACGAATTCAGGGCCACGAAGGGAGTCTTATCATCGCTCTTCGTCGGTGCCGCATCGACTGTGCTGACCACGATTGCTTTCGTTGTTTTCATGATCATCAACGCAAAGAGGACCAACGACTATGTCGTGGACATGAACAATTGCACTTGCTCCTGCTTTGATCGGCAGTTCAAGGGGCACCATTTTCACGCTTCGAAGCAGTACCGGTGAGTTTGCTCGCCATCTGGAATGGATGTAGCATGCTGACAAGAACAGTCACATCTACTTCAATCTCACGCCTAGTGCAGCGCTAGCGTTTTTGTGGTCGGCGGGACACTTCGTTCTGCTTTGGATGTATGTGAGCCGGGCTGTGTCGTGCTTGACGGTGACGCTACGATACCGGAACCCTGACGCACCTGGTGCTTTGAGGTGGGGAGTCTTGGCCTTGGGCAGTGTCAGTCTGTACGGATTGGTAAGTCAGTGAGAGCCTCGTGTTTGAGTGAGTTGAGCTGACGGTGCAAGGTTTATGGGTGGTGGGTTGTGTTCAACTACGTCAACGACGCTCATTATCTGTCGGAAACTGGTAGGGAATCTTGTTCCCTCTATCACACAACTCACTGACAAGACCGTGCAAGGCGTGCTTTGGCCAACTCAGCTGTTCTTCTCCGCCACGGACCTTGTCTCTGCAAATGCTTGTTATCGTCTGCTAGCTGTGGACGACGAGCCGTCAAATGAGACTATGCAGCTTTCTGTCACAGTCGCCACCGCACATATTGTGTTAGCATTATGTGACCAAGGTCTGGGAAACATTTTGGCATTGCGGCCACTCTTCGCCCGGGACATGATGTTCTTCGTGTCAGACCTGGCGTCGCTGGGCGTTATTGTTCCCCACATGAAGAGAATTACCCGGGAAGAAGTGATGAAGATGAGCCTGCGGTTCGTAATACTTTGCGCATCTTACTGGCTGTTGAAACGCCTAGTGGGGAGCTTCTAGCTTACAACTTGGTCGCAATCAAGAATCCATCAATCTGTTTCTCCAACTCCGTTTCGTCCTGCCTGTATATACTTCCATAGTTCAAGGTTGGGATCAGACTCGCCCTCACCCTCTTATCACCCTTTACCTGATCGATCAAGTTCAGCCTCGTCGGCTCGTCTCTCGCCCAGTCTGTTATGCGTCGAATGGCATTGTCGACGTAGATGATCCCCCCGGGCCGGACGAGCTTCACGCCCCAGTCAAAGTACTTGTCTTGGTTGGCGTTGTCTGCATCGATGAAGATGAAGTCGAAGACCTTGCCTTGCTCTGCAAGCTTGGGCAACAGATCGAGAGCTGGACCAAGGAGTGACTCCACATTGTCAAGGCCCTTGAGGTTCTCCAGCGCCACGTCGCGGTGGTGCTCGCGCAGTTCGAGGGTGGTGACTTGGACGCCAGGAACGGAGGATGCGAAGAACAGGGTGGAGTAACCGCCGAGGGTTCCAACTTCGAGAATATTCTTGGCCTGGATGGATTTGCAAAGAATAGAGAGGAACTGTCCTTGCGCTGGTCCAATAGCTATCGGTGGAAGGCCTTTGGCGGTGGAGTTGCTAAGGGCGAAGTCGAGTTGGGGATTGGTAGGAATGATTTCATCCTGGGCTTCTCTGATGGTCTTTGCGATTTCTTCGTGTGTGATAGACATCTTGGCTGATTGGATGGCTGGTGTCTGTGTTGTATTGGTAGTTTCGAAGGCCTTGATATATATCTATTTCGGACCGTGCCAGCCGCGCCATTTTCGGCCGATTAGTGTCTGGGGCTGTACAGTACCCATATTCGTCGATCTGGAGAGCCAATGACCAGCCGAGGCTGCCTGATGGATACCTATATGCGTCGATGAACAGTCATAGCGGTTGCCATTTCGGTGCGTTGAGACCGAAATGGTGCACCTTTTCCGTAGCAGAATTGGTTCCTTCCCTGGATCCAGGGGAAGGTAGAGATCGTTCAATAGTAGCTTCAACTTAGCTCACAAGCTATTATCAGTCCGATAAAAATCGATGCCTGGTGCAAAAATGGAGTTGACCGTGTTGAAAGGAAGGAGGTGAAGTTGTTGGTGTCTCGGGATGGGCCGTGATCTGCCGAGATTCACCCGCAATGACATGTGACAGCTTCCAACTCTCTTACAACGGCAGCAGAACAACAATGTCGACCATTGCGTCGCCCCGGATCTCACCGCGCCCTTCCCTCTCCCTCTCCTCCCGCCGTGGCTCCGCCTCGACCGACAACACCATCACCTCCGCCTCCAGCAAACCCACCGCCTCCTCCGTTGCCGATCGAGGAAGCCTTCGCCGGAATCGCGCCGCACTTCGAGACTACTACAACCTCCAAACCACCGCTCAGGCTGCGTCAATATCTTCAGAACCACCCACACCGACCACTCTCGATGCCGCACAAGAATCGGAGCTGGACAAGCCCGGCTTCTCTCCCGAAGAATATGTCACTCACCTTCTCTCCAACTCAGGTCTGGAGGGTGTACTACGGGTCGAAGCGGGACTTGTGAGTGATATAAGGTCACTGGATGGAGAGAAGAAAGCATTGGTGTACGACAACTACTCGAAATTAATTGCTGCTACCGAAACTATACGAAGTATGAGAGAGAAGATGGAGCCATTGAGCCCGGGCACGAGTACATTGAGTCCAGCTATAGGACATATTGCCGAAACAGCGGCTGGGCTGAAGAAAGGACTGAGGGAGCATGCCCAGCGTGGTGAAAATGGGCTGCAGCAGGACAAGCAGCAGCAGAGAAAGCTGGTTAGATGGGTCCTGGGTGCGCCGGATAGGATCGAGAGGATGAATAATGAAGGCGAGAAAGAGGCGGCCCAAGATGAGTGGAGGCAAGTGGAAAAAGTCTTGGACAAGTGGAAAGGCGTGGATGGGGTAGACGAGGTTAAGAAGAGGTGTCTGGTCGTGTTAGAAGGTGACAGTGAGGGTTGAGCTCACGACATGAGATGCGGAAAAGTCCCGTTTCCAATTGGCATGCCCATGGAAAAGTTTGTTGATGAATCTGTTGTTTTGCCATGGGCAATAAGGATCCAGTCAACCACCACTACGTCGATCTACGCCACAACAGCTCCTTCACACCGGGGATAGCGAAGACGTCTACATTGACCTGATCCTACCGCTTTGCCAACACAGGCGCTTTGACACCAGACTCGGTCGGTGTGTTACTATGCCATAATGCGGCTGGTCGTTCATGTTGATCTCAACCATTGGTCGCGGTTATCTCTGTAGGATTGAACGCACTGCGTCCAGCTTTGAAGAGGATCAAACGATGGCAGGTTATTAGCCTCCGACTATCTGTCCCTGGAACTTGCAGTTAGATCCAGGGCCAAATTTGCGAACGGCGTGATCTAGTGGGCGCAAACAGCAGAGATCTTTACTCTTGTGTCGTTGCAGACTTTCAACATCTTGTCGAGTACGGCCTATGCGTCGAGAGGACCAACTTCTTTGAACAGCCCCAAGAAGCTTCTTGTGCACTACTGCTCAACTCGACGGGTTTTGCTCTACCTTGCCATAACCAAATTCCGGGAACATGGATCTCAAATCTAGCATCCAAGCCTTGACGAATGCCCTGCAAAGCTTTCCAAAGACAGTCAGCGAAACGGCAAGATTCGAGATTATTTCAAAAGCGAAAGATCTCATCTTTGCCTTGCAGAGCCCGGAACAGCATGTCCTTCAAGTCAGCGCCAATGTTAGCTTTTCTGCCGTTCGCATGAGATTTCTACTGACTGTAGTAGACTATGGAGCTTGTGGCGATTCGAACCGTGATGAGAATGGGAGTGCTTGAGGTCTTACCGAAAGAGAAAGACGAGGCGCTTGAATTACAAGTCCTTGCAGAGAAGACCGGAGTGCAGGAGTCTTTGTTGGTTGGGTGTGGCAATTGACAAGGGGATTCTGGAGCTGATATAATCCAGAAAGGTTCCTCCGTTTATTGGTTGGAACGAGATTCATCCAGCAAGACAGTGCTGGCAAATATTGGCATTCGCACGTGTCCAAGGGATCCGCGGATGGAGGCAATGCTGAAGCATGGTTTAAAGGCGTGGTGTACGATGTTTCTCCCTCTCTAACGACCTTTGCTGACCTCTTTCCAACAGCTACGATGTTGTCATGGACGGATTCTTTCTATATCCCACCGCCTACCTTGATACCCACCCTTTAGAAGAACCCAGCGACCCCAGTGTAACACCGGTCACGTGCGCGTGGAATAAGGAGGGCGACAACTCTTGGCAGGTGCTCGCTCGAGATCATCCCAATAAAATGCTGAACTTCCAGCGTGGTATGGCTATGTTGGTTGATGCGGCGCCTGTGACAGGGGTATATGACTTCTCACAGCTTGTGAAGATTGAGGTAGAGAAAGAGAGGATGGTTTTGGTGGATGTTGGCGGTGGTTCCGGGCAATGCGTTGAGGCGATTTTGAAGGCACATCCGGATATACCCGCCGAGAGATGCATGGTTCAGGACCTAGGACACACGCTCGAGCATGCTCGCCACAGCGAGACTTTGCCAAGAGGTTTGCAGCTGCTGGAGCACGACTTCTGGACCCCGCAGCCCATTGTCCACGCCAAAGCATATTTCATGAGGTGGATCATTCATGACTATGTCGACAGTTTATCAGTCAAGATCTTGAAGAACACAGCGGCCGTGATGGCGCGGGACAGCGTCTTGCTGATTCACGAGGCGATTGTTCCAGAAAGACTGAGCGAGACGACGATGATTGCTGGGATTATGGACATGTTTGTGTTGAATTGTGCTGGCAAGGAGAGGACGAAGAAGGGGTTTGAAGTGCTACTCGAGCAGGCTGGGTTGGTGGTGAGGAAGTACTGGCAGAGAGAGGGCACGGCGGCGACCATGATAGAGGCGGTCTTGGCATAGATACCTGGTTGCATGCGACCTCGAGGCGAACTCTGAGGGTCACGAGCAGGAGTCATCGCCGGCTCAGCAGTGAAGTGAACAGCATCTGGTAGACATAACCCATGGAGTAAGCTTCTTGCCGATAGAGGTAACTGCAACGCGCTCTTCGGGCCGCCCTTCTATATATGGCTTAGCGTATTTTCAAACAGCACCATTTCGTCAATATCACGGCTGTGAGCCGTCGCTGCTGACACTGACTGCTGCCTTCTCCACACAAACAACCGCAACGACACCACTCATAACAACCCATCTCTCGCCATGGACTACTCGGAGGACTCAGAGGCAGAATACACCACGAATAGGCGCATGAGTGCTCGCGCTCGCAGACGGGCTAGAGGCCTGTTGCGAGACCGCAAGCGGCCTGTCTGGGAGCCGCCGGTGCATCGCTCCGGCGACTGGATCGAGGAGAACCCCATGTCAGAATCGGGTGCCATGGACTGTCTTCTTCGACAAGGCTGCCAATGCCCTCCCAAACACTACGCATCTACCCACGAGTGCCTCATTCCTGGACGTCGTCTGCAATGCCTGCGAGAAATCCAGCGCTGGCAAAATTACCGACATGTCGTTGAGGCAATCGCTACCAAACTGCCCAAGGAACTCGTCCTCGAAATCTTCGAATACCTTGCCGCCGATACCCAGCCTCATCTTCACCTACAGCACAAGAGGTCGCTGGCGGGTGCAGCGAGATCCATGATTGGCGAGTCATCCGTCCTCACCCAGCTGCAGCCATTGGCAGAGGAAGCCATTCTCAACGCGTCCACCATCAGCGTGAACGTGGCCTTTCAAGGCGATCAGAGAGGAAAGGTTGCTGTCCTGGACGAGTTTGTGTCGACTCTCCGCCACCCCATTCGACACTTCGAGTTGCCTGTGCATATCGAGATTGCCTTTGAGCGCCAGCAATATCCTGCAGCCTTCTATGGCGCAGCAGCGGGTATGGGGTCGCTCTTGTCACAGCTGCCTCGTCTGCAAACACTTTACCTCACCCTACGGATTGCACTCAGCCAACACCCAAGAGACCCTCACCGAGTGGGTGCCACGACCGACTTCTTGAACATTCGTTGTCGAAAGGGCTTCAGCGGAACAACCACGTTCAAGCAAGCGATCGTAGACCTTTTGGACGCGGCGCGGACAGGTGAACGTTGCCCAGCTGTGTCGCTAGAGCTGCGATACGAGCACCCGGACAAATGGCGGGCTCCGTGGCGACCTGAGCTGGAGACTTATCGCGTTCAAGCCGGCGTTCGACCTGCACAGGATGTTGTGGAAGAAGCAGACGCCAATCATCAGTGGTGAGAAACCAATACTGAGGAGGAGTCTGGCAAGATGCTCATGGAATGTCGACAAGACGAGTTGGATGTACACTACCTTGTGGTTCTATTGTACTGGACTCGTGTGTTGGGCTCACATGCGACACCCATTACGGCAAGGCCTCGAAATATCAAGCTCTATGCAGGGTTCATATGCACTGCCTATCACGGAAAGTCCGATGGCTTCCTGCGTGGCTGGCTGATGAATGAAAAGCCTCTTCTTAACTATACCTTGACTGCACGCTGCCACTTCTTTCACTCAGCTGAACTTGACCTGCTATCATAGGCCCAATGCCTATACATGCGACAGTAAGTTTGACGGCGCCTTGGTCGCATGTACAAAACAGATAAGAGCGAATCCTCCGCATTCCAAAATTGGAAGTCACACTCGTTCCTGCAAATGCACCATCACAGCGTGGTGTAGAACGGCCCTGTCGCCGCAGCTGCACATTCTATGCACCGACTACAACGAGGCACTGCGGTGAAGGCTAGATCGGAAGCTTGTGCCATAGTCTGGAAGATGTCTCGCCGCACTGCTTTTGCCCAGCACATGGATACATCACGATATGAAGCCGCCACGATCCCATGCGCTCGCAGAAAGTGGTCTGTGATCTCTCTCCCCAGTCTGATACGGGGCCCCTTGATACCACACAAAACTTCCTACAGCACAACAAATCATGGCTCCAGCTTCTTTAGTCGATCTGTTTGGCGAGACACCACAAGACGCTGCAAATGCAGTATACAGGCGGAATTCTATCGGCGCCGATGAGCGTTCACCTACCTATCATCAAGATAAGGAAGCCCAATATGTTCTTCCAAACGAGTACGTAGTACCATGTGATAGTGCTAGCACGCCAGCACTCACCCATATGCAGCTTTCAAGAGCACGTCCGTCTCGAGATCCAAGCACTGCACCTGTCCAACATGATGGGAGGCCATGTATTGCATGCACCAATCAAGCATGGCGGAATTCAACGAATGCTGGACATTGGCTGCGGGACTGGTATCGTGACCGATCTGATGTCTGAGAAATTCCCTCAGGCAGAATGTATCGGCCTAGACCTCTCCGCTGTGCCATCAATCCGCGAGCACGAGCCGAATGTCAGTTTCTTCCAGGGAAATGCAGCCACCAATTTACCGTCCCAATGGCGTCCGATCGAGGATAGACCCGGTCTGCCTAAAGACTCAGAGCTCTTCGACTACATCTTCAGCCGCCTGCTGATATGTGGAATGACCGACTGGCCGGCATTCATAAGAAAAGAATATGAGCTGGTGAAGTCTGGTGGCTGGGTTGAGGTGCACGACGTGGCATGGGACTGGTACAATATCAACGACTCGGTCATCAGCGAGGACTGGTCGTGGCTGCACACACTAAGCATGGCTTGCGAGCAGAAGAAAGGCATGTCCTTTCAGTGCGGCAAGCTCGTTGAGAAATGGATGCAAGAAGCTGGGTTCGTTCAGATCCGTCAATTTGAATATCGGTGGCCGTTCTGTGGGAATACGGAAGAGACTCCTGATATGCGTGCTTTTGGAGAGTACTCGACGACGACGGTGCCGACCATGTTGCATCATATGATTCAGAGGACAATGGACGATGAGTCGGGAAGTGAGGAGAACCAGCAAGAGATCGAGGCGATGCGGGCGGACATGCGGTGGTGCCTCTTGCCGGAGGCTGGAAAGTATCAGGTGTTCTATGTGACGATTGGTAGAAAGCCTGAATAGCTGACAGGAATGTAGACAGTCTTTGATTCAGTACGTATTGGCCTCTTTTTCTAGGTGCCCTGAGAACAGATTCTGTCTACCTGGGTCTTCCGGGAAGTCTATATCGTAAAAGCGCTTCATGACATCTTTGATGGCATCGTAGCAGGATCCAAATCGGATGACGGAGACGTCTTTGAAGTTGATCATTGTCGAAGACGGCCGAGGGTGGACGTACTTCATCTTGCCGTAGTCGATGACAATGTCTGCTACGGCCAGAATTTCGGGTTCGATGTCTTCGGCGAAGGACTTGGTGCCTTTGCCGCTCACATTTGCGGATGCTAAGAGGATATGTCAGATTTTTCGCCTGGGCTGCACTGCGGTGAGGTTACTTACATCCCATCAACGGAACTCCAGCCTCCACGGCCAATCTTGAAAGCTCATCTTGGAAAGGGCCGCCGTTCACCTGGATCACATCAGAGTCACACTTCTCCAACGAGGCCAATTCGAATACACACCAGCATAGATAAAGTATTATCCATTGAACTTCTCGCCAACAAATCCTCACCCAATTTCTGAATCAAGGGATGATCCTTTCGGAACGGGGCTACAACTCCCAAAGGCATATCCAGCGTTTTAGTCAGGAGTCCCACCATGCCCGCTTCACGCTCAGGAAGGACATGAATCTCCTTGTGCAAGGCGTAGCTTCCGATCATGGCATGACGTTTGTGAGGTTTCCGTTGCTTGGTCTCGAAGGCTCGTTGGAGCGCTACTGGGTCGGTGGCTGTGATTGCGTATCCAACGCTGAAAGGCACGATGGCAAGTCCGCCTTTCTGGAGTACATCAAAGGCTCGGCGAGCGTCTTCTTTGACGTTGGGGATCTGGACTGGGGAGGCGGAGGGAGACATGGTGTGGAGATTCTGTGGTGTAGTCTGGGTATGATCGAGCTGCCAACACCAATCACTCTTCGATTGTTTGTTCGCTTACCTTCTTATATTACTGTCATTCAAGAAGCTGGCAGCTATCCTTGATCCTTCGCTGTACATCCTCCGCATTATCGGCCTCGTGAAAATGTAATTCCCGGCTTACCCCCGGTTCTTCATTTGGAGGACTGTTGCAGAACGGGGAAGCCATGAAGGATTTTCAGCAAGATACAGCCCTGAACGAGCATGTGATTCATCATCGTCGTCGGGGTTATGGGGCAAGGAGGAGAAGATGAGGAGAAAGAAGGGGGAGACGAAGGCCGAAAAGACAGCCGACGTCGGGGAAATCGGTCGAGGTCGCACTTCGCTCTTCGGCTTGCGTCTTCCACTTCATCTATCTCCTTCGTACACAGTATCATCACTCAAGACGCCCGAGAAATGGTGGGCGATATCGGGGGAGCTCCTGAGGTGGATAAGCAGATGGACTGATGTGTCAAGCATGAAGCTGACTCAATGAATCAGCTTCTTGCGAGTCCCGTACACGAAAGAGGTCGATAACGACATGTTACTCCAGAAACCAGGTCGACAGAGTCGCCCGAAGAGAGAGAATCCTTTCTATACTCGCCCAGGAAAGCAAAGTCTGGAATCCAAACGTTGCGACAGCACGCCATCAATTTTCCGTCACGGCTCGTGGTTCAACGGCTGCGTGGCCACGGCGCAATATATCAAGACGACAACTTGTCTCATATACACCATGGACTGTTCGCCACCATCCCTACAGCGACGGACTTGCTGGCGGTGATGGACGACCGACTTTAACCCGGCAACGTGTTGCTTATGCCACAATTTGCGTGGCGCCGGTCCTCTATTGACAGCCTTACTACTATGTTTCCGCGCCCTGGCCCCATGCCGTCCAACGCAAAACAGAGCTGCGAGGTTTGGTAGAGACATTACTTCTCATTTCCACTGAAAGGCAGCAAGAGATGCTTGACAACGCCGAGGAGCTGGGTCACTCAGACAGCGGCGCCTGGAGATCGAACTGTTGCTATGCCTACAGACCCAACTGCTCTTCATCTTGGAATACATCAAGTTGCTTTGTATAAGGCCGACTTTGCTCAAGACCCGTGACTCTCAAATCGGTTCTCATTATCTTCAACATTGCCTACTACCTCTTACTTGTCAAAGATATCTACAAGACAGTCTTCTAATCTATCGACACATCAATTAGTACTCATCATTGTACAAACAGCCTCTTCTTCTTGTTCCCTGCGTTGCACTATCCAAGATGCCCCATCACAGATCAAGATCAAAGATCAGCGGCGTAGCAGCAGCATCAGCAGGCCTCTGGCTTGCTCGAGGGTCGACTGCAGCTGGTCTTGATGGGTCGAGCAACGTAGCGCTGTACTGGGGACAGAACTCATACAACCAAGGATCTGGAGACTTGGCCCAACAACCTCTCGCCACTTATTGCGCCAACACGGACATCGACATCATCCCAATGGCATTCATGGTCCAGGTTACTTCTGGCCAGGGTAAGGAGCCGGTCATAAACTTTGCTAACCAACAGAATAATTGTACAGTGTTTCCCGATACCGGCCTCATGGACTGTCCACAAATTGGTGACGATATCAAGACTTGTCAGCAGAAGTATGGGAAGACCATCCTATTATCCATTGGGGGTGCGACCTACACTGAAGGAGGCTTCGCCAGCAAAGACGCGGCGATCGCGGCAGCCAACTTGGTGTGGAATACCTTTGGACCTACTTCTGGCTCCTCATCAAGTAACTCGTCATCATCATCCTCTGCGGTGCCTTCTGCAGCATCGAATTCCACGTCGCTTGTCGGATCAGCCCACAGCACCACATCATCGGCCTTATCGACCGGCGGCACAGGCAAGGTTGCAGCAACGAATGCGTCAACGAATCTCCTTCCCACGCTTTCGACTGCCTTGGTAGTGAATTCTACGACGACGGATAAAGTTAATAAGGTAAAGAGTACTAGCACGCTAACAACGGCATCCGCGACAACGTCGGATGAAGACGCACTAACTGCAGTCACAACGCTTCTGACCATTCTCGAGGAGGCCACTTCAACCGCCAAGACAACCCTTAAGAACAAAGCAGTGGAAACCTATTCGAGCGACAAGCATTCGACCGAAAGCATGGAAGAAACCACTGTCGAGATATCTTCCCATGCTTCCCGATCGACCAAGACTCTCAAGCACACGGATGCAGATACTTCCACCACTGTTCTACGGATGACTCGGACTCATGCAGCCATTCACAGAACCCAAGCTACTCAGGAAGTGGCCTCCTCGAAGTCCAGCACAGCGACAGCATCTGCATCGAAAGCTGCAACCACAGAGGCGAATGCAGAGACACTCAGCTACTCGGCCACTCACCCTCGTCGACAAGCTCAGACTTACCGACCTTTCCATGACGCTGTCATCGATGGATTCGATTTGGACTTGGAGACGGCGGTGCAGAACTTCAACCCCTTCGCCGCTCAGCTGCGAAGCTTGATGGACGCCGACAAGTCGAAGAAGTACTACCTCACTGCTGCTCCTCAGTGTCCCTATCCGGATGCTGCAGATGACAGTATGTTGAACGGGGCTGCTGGCATGGACAAGGTCAATTTCGATGCGGTGAGTCAATTGAAGCGTCACAAATGGAGTGAAGATAGACGTAGCTGACGAGACGTTTACAGATCTTCGTCCAATTCTACAACAACTACTGCGGCACCAACTCCTACGTCGCCAACGCAACGACCCAGAACAATTTCAACTTCGAGACCTGGGATAATTGGGCCACGACCAAGTCGGCCAACAAGGACGTCAAAGTATTCCTGGGCGTGCCAGCTGGCCAGTCCGCTGCAGGTACTGGATACTTGAGTGCCGATGCACTGAAACCTGTTATCGACTACTGCAAGACCTTTAAGAGTTTCGGTGGTGTGATGGCTTGGGATGCGTCGCAGGCGTATGCGAATAAGGGATTCCTTGATGGTGTCAAGACGGCGCTGGGTGACTCATCGAAGAAGGCGAGATTGATCAGGAGGACTCTCGCGAGGGAGTGGTGGGGATAGACATTTCGGTGGAACAAATTGATAGTGTAATGAGTCCCTAGTGGGAGGACGAGGCGTTGTGTTTGGCGTTTTGATACCCAGTGTAAATTTGAATCCAACGACTTGACACGATATGAGGCCGAGAAAGGCGTTTTTCATGCTCGAACAAGCTTCATCATACATTTATTTCCCAATAAGACCATTGACAAAATCAGAGCCTGCAGTTGCACCAGCTCCAAAGATCGCTGCGCCTCCAAGCTTCTCTGGGATGCTCTTCAAGAATTGGCCATGCTGTTGAAACGTGAGCAGGACATACTCAACGATGAGATGGAAGTAAAGCATACTTTTGGGTGGTCTTTATGAGCAGGATGCTCGGGGTTATCACGGTTCTTGTGAGCGTCCTCAAGGATCTTCTTGTCCTCTGGACTGAGTTCTTGCTGTGTCTATTGAAGGTGTCAGCATAGCCCCTTATTCAAACGGAAGCATTCTCAAATTCACTTCAGGCATGATGATGTTTATGTGAAGGGTATGTTCCGTGGGAAAGACGTGAAGAGAAGAGGTCCAGACTTTGGGAACACTGCAAGAGCCAAGCTTTGGGAAGTGAATGTTTAAATGCTTGGCTGAGAAGCTTGCCCGCCATAAGCTCCAGTGATGTCAGTTGTACCAAGCACGAATCGGAAGGATGATGATGATGGTGTGCTTCGACCGATCTGATCTGAAGCAAGATTCGCGACAGTGGTCCAAGAACTCTGTTGCATGCCAGCGCCTGGGCCGTTCGTTCTTCGTGTGGAGGACTGTAAGAGCAGGTCAGGCGAGGTGGCATTCACACACTCGCTGTGCTTTCATTATTTTGATAAAAGGGTATCAATTAGCTTTTCTCCCACCTAGTCACCAAGCACCTGGTGCAATGCATTCGTGCGATACGTCTCCGAATCCCTCAGCAGTTCCCGATGGGTTCCCTTGGCGGTGCATCGTCCTTCCTCGATCACGAAGATCCGGTCGGCTTTTTCGATTGTGTGCAGTCGATGTGCAATGGCAATGACAGTGATGCCTTTGCGCACGTTCTCGAGAGCATCTTGGACCATCTTCTCGCTCTCACTGTCCAGCGCTGAAGTGGATTCATCAAGTAGCAGTAGTCGCGGCTTTCTGAGCAATGCTCGTGCGATGGATATGCGCTGCCTTTGGCCACCAGAGAATTGGTTGCCATTGGGGCCACACCTGGAACGTTTGTCAGCTCATGAAAGGGGTTCGGTGTGGAGTCAACTCACCTCGTGTCGTACTTATCAGGCAGCTCCATAATGGTGTAGTGGATGTGTGCCAGCTTGCAAGCCTGCTGAATCTCCTCTTCCGTCACCTCCTGGTTTGGTCTCGCTCCCAGCGACAAGTTGAACTTCAACGTGCCCTCAAACATGACACTCTCCTGCGGGACGAGTGCAATGTCATTTCTGAAGTCGGCGCCGGCAAAGCCGCTCACGTCAAGACCGTCGAGTGTGACCCTGCCTGCTGAAGGTCGGTAGAAGCGCTCGACCAGCGAGATGATGGTGGACTTGCCAGCACCACTTGGTCCAACAAGCGCACCAAACTGTCCAGGCTTGACGTCAATATCGAGCCCCTTCAGCACCTTCGTGTCGGGTCTTGACGGGTAGGAGAACTCTACGCGTTCAAACTGGACACGAATGCCACCACTGCCAGACTTCTCTAGACTAGAGTGTGTCGACTCGATGTCCTTCTCCGCGCCTACACCATCACCCTTGTATGACCCTTTGATCGCGTAGTCA
Source organism: Zasmidium cellare ATCC 36951 (assembly GCF_010093935.1). Classification (NCBI taxonomy): domain Eukaryota; kingdom Fungi; phylum Ascomycota; class Dothideomycetes; order Mycosphaerellales; family Mycosphaerellaceae; genus Zasmidium; species Zasmidium cellare. The sequence goes on along the minus strand of NW_022986951.1, from coordinate 456,826 downwards.
GAAACTGTCATGGACTTCTTTCCAATCTCCAGCAGATCCAGGATTCTTGCTGCGGAGAGTTTCGACTTTGAGAAGTCAGGTGCGAGGGCGAATAGCTGACCGCAAGTCTGGGCACTGAACAACATGGCAGTGAGCACAATGAAGAAGGACTGTTGGGAGTATCGCCCTTCAATGATGTTCTGCGAGCCCCACCAGTACGCCAGAGCGTAGACGAGGTTGCTGACGCTGTATGCCGACGCGAGCCAGGCGTTGCTCCAGAGGAGCATCTTCGACGTCTCCTCGTAGGGTGCTTTCAACGAGCGGTGATATACGTTGACGGCTTCTTCCTCCAGTGAAAATATGGAGATGACACGGATAGAGTTGACAGCCTCGGTGGCATATCCTGTAGCGCTCGAAAAGGCTTTTGCATGCTTTTCGTGGAATTTGGCGTAGCAACGAAGGCGCATGACGCCGGCTCCAATCAAGACGGGAACACAGGCCAACAGGACGATGGCGATTCTCCATGCGATAGCGAGCGACAGAGCAATGCCCGCGACGCTGTTGATGAGGACGGAGAAAAGCGTTCCCAAAACAGTTCCAGTCAAGCCCGCGAGAGCTTGAGTGTCGCTTGTGATATACGACAAGAGGCCAGCAGGATCTCTCCCATCCGACTCGTGCCAATCGACGTCCTGGCCCAGCAGCGTACGAAGCGACAGGATGCGAACTTTATAAAGAGTGTTTTCTCCGACCAAGCCGAACGTTCCAGCCATGAACAAATTGGCGAAGAATTCGACGATGGCTAGGATGAAGTACAACAGACCCCAGAACGAACCGGCAGATCGAATGGCAGAGGCAGCGTTGCATGAGCTGAAGCTGCTGACGGTGTGACCAAAGATGACGGCTTCGCCGGAGTAGGATCCTCCAACAATGGCAGATGCAGTGAAAGCCACGAGAAGAAACAAGGCCTGCGAGCGGGTGAGGGTACCAACACCACGGATGGTCGAGACAACACCTCGATTGCTGGCGTTCTTGTCGTCCTTGGCCTTGTCTTTCTTGTCGAAGAAAAAGAATCGCTTTCCTGTGGCAGGCTTCTCTTTGCTGGGCTCAGCGAGTACCTTGTCGTTTTCTCCTGCAAGGGTTTCGCCCGGTAATGGCGTCTCCTCAGTCTTGCTCTTTTCCTTTTCGAATGTGTCGTCGCTTGAACGCTCTTCAGCAGACGAGATGTCGTCCTCAGGCTCGGTATCTTGACCATGAAGTTCTGTGCCGTCATGTTGGCTTACATTTTGAAGTCGAACCATACTTGCGTAAGTGCCGTCAGCCGCGATCAATTCGGCATGCGTTCCTTGTTCCAGAATCTTTCCGCTACGCATGACAATGATGTTGTCAGCGTTCTTGACAGTGGACAGACGATGAACAATGGAAATAGTCGTGCGGCCTTTCGATGCTTCGTGAAGCGCGCCTTGGATGAGCCTCTCACTACGTGAATCCAGTGCGGAAGTGGCTTCGTCCAGTAAGAGGATCTTTGGGTCTCGCATCATTGCTCGAGCAAGAGCAATTCGTTGCTTTTGCCCGCCACTGAATTGGTTGCCTGCAGATCCGACAGAGGTAGCGAGGCCATGGTCCAGGCGATTGATAAAGCCAGTCGCATCGGCAATGGTAGCTGCTTTCATAACTCTCTCCACGACAGCCTTCACCGATGCAGACTGTGAGATGAGCGTATTCTCGAAGGAGCTGGACTTGCGCACTTTGTCTGCGAAGTCTGCAATTTGACCATGCAAAACTGCATCAATTTGTTTCTGTGGAGCTTCCGAATTGATCAAACCGTGAGCAATGTTCTCCAGGATAGAGCGGTCCAACAACGCGGGATCCTGCTGGACAGCACCAATCTGGCCCCTCAAGTGACCGACGTTGAGCTCACGAACGTCAACGCCGTCAAGTCTAACTATACCCTCTTTCGGATCATAGAGTCGAGCGAGTAGAGCAGCCACTGTAGACTTACCACTTCCCGACTGGCCGACAATGGCTGTGTGCTGGTAAGCTGGAATCTTCATCGACAGATCCTTGATGACGAGCGTGTCAGGGCGGCTGGGATAGGCAAACGACACATTGTCGAATTCGATGCCGCCGGAGACGGAGTCCAGACATCGACCGTACGATTTATCAGTACCGTCGATTTGAGATTGCCTTGCGATGGCTTTGTTCAGTTTCTCTGAAGCTCCGCCTGCCGTGCCAAAGATTTGCATGAATGGCGCGATGCGACTGAGAATGAAGGAGGCTGCACAAACATGTTAGCACCAGCAATATTGTGTCAGTGGCAGTACGTACCGTCAATGAGAACAAAGATGACCGTGTACACAGCACCAACTGCGGCTCCTCCTGACCCAGATTCAACTGATGCGGCAATAGTTCTACTTCCTTGCCAATAGGCAACGGCATTGGTCGAATAGGCAATGAAGTAGAGAAGACCAAGCTGAACCCCAGCAGTGATGGTCTTCTTGATGCCTTCCGTCCTTGCACGGCCAAGGTACTCGGTGAACTTGGCTTCCAGTCGCCGGCTTGCACCAAAGGCGTGAACAATGTTCAGCTTGTTCAGCGCTTCTGAGGCGATGGACGTCGCTTTCGCGATCTCATCCGACACCTCACCGGTGTACTTCTTAGTGAAGTGGCCGCCAATAAAGGTCATGAGGAAGTAGGCCGGCACAAGGGAGACCAAAATTCCGGCTAGCTTGGCCGACTTGAGGAATGCGACAATGTATGCGGCAACGAAGTAGGATACGCTGCTGATGACGATGCCGACCTTCTCAGAAGTACCTTGCTGGATCTGGTCCAAGTCGTTTGACAGTCGGGATGAGACATCCCCAGCGGGCAACTCGTCGAAAAACGCCAGTTCCTGTCGGAGAAGACTGCGCAGGTAGCGCTCTCTCAGTCGTCGAACGAGTCGTTCTCCAAACATGGACCAACAGGTGGTGTGGATGTAGATGAAGCACCAGTTGGCGATGGTAACGTAGATGACAAGGAGCACTTTCGTTCGAATCGAAGACTGCAACGTAGAAGTGTCGCCGCCGGTAGACTCGGCGCATGAAGAGGAGTTGACATTATCGATCAGTTGACCGAATAGAATACCCAGGAGAGGAAAGGGGACTCCAGCAGCGATAGATCCTATGAGGCCCCCAACAAGCAGAAAGATGTCCCAGGCGGTGTATCCGGGAGTGAGTAGCAGGCGAAACCAGACAGTGGCCTGCTTGAAGGCAGATTCCTTCTCAACACCGCTCTCCTCTGGCTTGGACTCCTGTTCGAATCAATCAGTAAATGCATCTTCGAACGCAATGCACAGGATCCACAAACCTTTTTTCTGAAATTGAAGCCCATGACTGCGACTCCTGCGACTCCCCGAGACCACGACCGGACATTGAAGTTGACGACATGTTTGCCTCTGAGCAAGCAGTAGCGGCCAGATCATGTGACAGGGTCTCGAGCGAGGCGACGGCGGCATCGGCGGCTTGGCCCAGGGCATCCCGCTCGCAGTACATAATAGTTTGGTGTATAGCGACTTCCGTTTGCGAGTGCTGTGCTTGGGTGATGTCGGTGGGAAAGGCTACCGCAGCAAGCGCATGTGGAAGCGACAGGGGCCACAGGGCGAAGATGACGCCAAGCAAGGCCGTCGTTCATCTGGCGATGATCTGTGCACGATGGAACCTCGGACGGCCACAGCGATCCCTGATCCATGTCCACGGCGGCCCGGCCATATCTGATTGTCGATCGTGCTGGGCGTGGAAGAAAAGGAAAATTTTTATCTGATGGAACCATTGTGCAGTAGCGCGCCCTTGGCCGGTCATTCACTCACCTGATTGGAGCCCACACGCCACCGCTCTCGCTTGCGCTGGCGTTTCGGTAATGACGGATCAGATACCAGAAACGTCGGCGTGGAGCACAACGGCGTCATCACACCACACGTCCTCTCCTCCATGTCCATTGTGTACTTCCTCGTGACGTGAACGCGTGCGACGTCGGAAACTGATGTGATCGATCCAATGGCCACTGGACCTCGCACAACGGCAGCAAGCCGGGGCATTATTGCATGGCGCTGGACGAGCTCGAGCTGGAGCGGGAGCTGGAGCTGGGCATCGGTATCAGCTTCTTCGTGTTGACTGCTTGTTGTTGTAGGTGACTGGTTTGTCTCTTCCCCCCCAAAACTCCCCCATCACCATGTCTTCCTTAGTACTTCCTGCCACGATCCGCCTGCCTCACCCATATCTCACTACCTACCGCATCCATGAGGTAAACAACAACGAAGCTCCCACACGCTACGGCACGAAGCTCCTCCAGATCCGTTACGAACCTCGAAGCTCGGGAAAGACTCCTACCCAGAAAGATGCAAGAGCGCCGCCTGAGCAGCTGCACAACAATGTCTGCTTCTCCAACCCCGTACAAGATCAAAGAGAAGACCAACTTCCTCCTGAATCCAACAACTTCTTCTGGGGAAGAGTGAGGCGGGCACCAAAGGCCGACTTTGTGTGGAACGAGCCTTCAGCTCCAACAATTGGGCAGGTATGGCTCATATTATACGCTCTCTTCTCCTTGCGACCAGAGCTCGAATACTTCCGTTTGGGCCTAGTAGGCGTGGGACGAGAGCAATTGGCGGAGGAGTTGAAGGCAGTGCATCTTGCATGCCAGCATCCCGTGCCAGAGGGAAAGTCCAGCACTGACCCAGATGCCTATGTTGACGAGCTGGTCCTCCTACGAAGCACCTTCTGGCAAGGCGCTGGGTGTCCTTTCGGTCCACGGCCAGTGTGGGCACCAGACACCAACCAGATCTCCGGTAGAGAGCTTGCCACTTTCCCTATCCAGCCTCTCGACTACACCGCAAGCTGCAAATTCCCCAGCGAGCGAGTCCATGCCTTCCACCCGCGTCGACCGCAAAAGCCTGCGCCTGGATCGATCATCTACAGCAGGTACATTCCGCATCTCGACGAGCATTTCAGCATGTATGCGCTGGACTACAATAACGATGAGCATCTCCGCCTATTCAACCAATGGCAGAATGACCCCTTCGTGGCAGCTGGGTGGAATGAGACGGGCACGCTGGAGCAGCACCGGGAGTACTTGAGAAAACTGCACGAGGATGCACATACCATGACCGTATTGGCAAAGTTTGATGACACTTTCTTTGCGTACTACGAGATCTACTGGGGCAAGGTACGTAAAGTCAAAAGAAAGTATATGAGAACACTGGCTGACAGTTGTATCAGGAGGACCACTTCGGTGTCTACGCCGATGCGGGCGACTTCGATCGTGGACGACATTCCCTGGTGGGAGACACCCGCTTCCGTGGCAAGCACAGAGTCTCGGCTTGGTGGTCTAGCATTATCCACTATCTCTTCCTCGATGAACCCCGAACGCAGAGTGTCATTGGCGAGCCCAAGATGACCAACAGTACAGTTTTGAGTTATGATTTGATGTGCGGCTTTGGCGTGATGAAGTATGTGGACTTGACTCACAAGAGGAGCGCTTGCATGAAGGTGGGAAGGGAGAGATTCTTCCAGTTGTGTCCCTTGCATTTTGATGGAGAAACAAATGTGGGTGGGACAGGTATCAAGTTGTTTGCAAAGTTATAAAGCTACCGGGGAAGTGTTGAAGGCGCAGTGTCATGTACAGAGTTTCAACTAGCTGTTATAGTATTCGAAAAGCAGAATTGAAGCACTTGAAAATTGACCATATCGGCCCCGATTTGTCTGATATCGAACATCCCTGGAGCTGCTCCAGATTTAAAGTCAGCGAGCTCCTACGAAAGTCCAGTCCTAACCTCATCCCTTCCTCAACCACACGTGACGGCGCCGAGTCTCCGATTTGACATGGCGGAAGCGCTCTACGAATATCCGCTGAAGCCAGTGTCGTGGAACGAGCGAGATTTACTGCTGTTCGCGAATAGTATTGGCTGTGAGCCGTCAGAGTTGCACTTTCTTTATGTGAGTAGCAGCGTGAGGAAGACGCAGCGGCAAGCAAACTAACATGAATACCAGGAACTGCATCCATCATTCTCGGCATTCCCAACCTATCCAATTGCTCTCACATTCAAACATGACTACACATCAGTGTCATCGTTTAAGGCGCACTTCACGAAGCATCTGACTCCCCCGAAGAATTTCATCAATGGGTTTCCAACACTGGACATCGAAAGAGTGGTGGATGGAGAGAGAACGTTGGAGCAGTTACTGTTCGTATGTCAAGGATATCTGACAGTGATCAGGCTAACAGACACGACAGACCAATACCAATCTCCAGTTCTAGCCGTAACTTCGCGATTCGCAGCCAAGTGATAGGAGTGTGCGACAAGGGCAAAGACAAGGCGACCATCGTGAAGACCGAGCATCTCCTCATCGAAGTATCCAGATCGCTCTCACCCATTGGCGGCAGGAAGCAAGAAGCTGTCTTCACGAGAATGTCGGAGACAGCAGTCTTTATGGGTCAAGGAGGTTGGGGCGGTCCAAACGATGCCAGCCCTTCCACGCCGCCTTCACCTCCAGCAAATGCACCGCCAACCAAGACATACCGACATGAGATTCCAAAGAATGCTAACTTACTGTATCGACTCAACGGGGATTACAACCCTCTTCATGCGACCAACGTCAAAGCGGCAGTGGTTCAGCCGACTCCTATCATGCATGGCCTATACAGCTGGAATGTTGTCAGTCGTTTGATTCTGTCCACTTTCGCCGATAGCCGCCCGGGGGCGTTGATGAGTTTTCGTGCCAGGTTCGCAGCTCCCGTCAGACCTGGTGATGTGCTTGAGACGGATATGTGGGATCACGGTGATGGTGAAGTGCGTTTTGTAGCCAAAGTCGGTGGGAGAGTCGTTCTTGACAAAGGGGTGGCCGTCTTGAATGTCAACAAAGGGATCGAGAGAGGCAGATTGTAGAGGCACTGTGGAGAACTTGAACACGTCGGACTTGAACAAAATAAACCCACTGAGGATTTAATGTTTCAATTTGTCCACGTTCAAATAGACTTCTGCAATAGACTTGTTGCGTGCATCGATACCTCGCCAAGGCTTGCTGTGCCGCGATCGAATCATGTCCCAATATTCAACAGCTCGAATACAGTGTTGGTCTCCTATATCCACAGAGGGTCTGTAATCCGGGCTCAGTAGGGTAGTATATGTGAACTGTGAGTTTCATCGCGCAGGTAAGTTTGACGATCATCACATGTTCTCCACATCGCCATAAGTGAATGACCAGCAACCCGGATCTTATCTACCAAATCGTCAAGTGCTATCAGATAGACTTGCAGACGACCACGTGGGAATCTTCAAGCGCGGCTCGCAGTTTGCAGATCCTGTGCTGCTGCTGAATGCTGTTGTGGATACTTCATTGAGACGCAGCCTTATCTCCTCCACTGTTACCGACAATGGTGACGATATGGACAACTACCGAAGGAACCGTTCCTACTACTGGAGAAATAAGGGACCATCATATACTTGCCGAAGCACTGTTCCCCAATGTAGCCGCTCCAGTGATGTGCCTGGTGGATATGGTTTTCCGGGCCGGCGGTGCAAGTTTGAGTGTAGGGATGCGATCTGATAAGAGCAGCGCTGAGAGTATATCTTGACTTCACCTGATGGTCTCCGAGTGTCTAACAGTACGCAAGAGTAGCCATGCCGTCCCAGTACATCCCATTCGCGAGCAGCACTGCACTCCACTGCTGGCGCTACACTCTGTGCAGCACAATCTCTTACGGCAGCGTTGGCTTGCACGAGGCCTGGAAAACTACCCCGTAACATTCAACGACTGTGATGCGATCGATGTGAGACCAAGGACCGTAAATTCTCCCTTTGGCAACGATTCGAGCAGTATGCTCCTCGATCATTACGACATCGAGTCTCATTTGCACGTTCTGCAGCGCTGATCAAGGCGCTCGTCAGAAAGTGAGAACCTTAGAACCGACTGCAGATCTTCAGTCGCCTAGCAAACGAAGAAGAGGGGGCTACAAAGGTACAAGCTTCATGACGAAGTCTCCTCGGACAGGACAACATGACCATGGTCACGGCCATGCCACAAGCCTGTGTGACTGTGCAGCGTCTTGGACTGATCAAGAGCACGCAATATCACGAACATCGTATGCGGTGCAGTAGGACAGGACCGCTTGAGCTGTTGGAGATCTGGCAGGAAGCATGATCATGGGCGAAGTTCCCCCGAGTGAAACGAGGCATTGCACACCACCGCCGACGTCGGCTCTCTTTCCGAGGGACACTGTGTTAGCCGCCCACTGTGCTGCAAAGCGAAGCAGAAAATTCTCGTCGACGTTTCATCTTGGCGAAGTCGAACATTCACCTGCCTGTTCAGACAAGGGCCGGTAATTAGGAGGACGTTGGTATGATCTGATAAGATTGATAAAAAATTGCCTTGTTCAGCCCCACTACCCACGCCGTCGGATTTACTGCAGTTTCACATGCCACGCACGTTCAATGACGCCGCCGGCGCTCTTTATTAGCGTGAGGATGTGGCCCTGCTGTGGACTTCGGAGGTGGAGCACGATTCGCACTTTCTGCTCGACAGAAATTCCTTTGCTCGCAACGGGATCGACAGAGTTGCAGGCGAGAGTGAGAACTAGAGCAGGATAGTGGACTGTCCAATGTTACACAAAAGTACGAGCATTTGTGTACCTGCCTGGCGTGGACAACAACCCGTGCATGGCCCCGTTCATCGTGCATGCGTGGCGCCCTACCCTGCTTGTGGGCATCGAGGCGATGGCAAAGCTGGCGTGGGCCCTGCATGGATGCATCATTGCCTGCAACACCAAAAATGTTCCAGACACAGGCGGACGACCACCGAGCAAGCAGGCAGATCGACCAGCAGCACAACCTCGTTGCATGAGACTTTGCCCCGTCTGCGGACACATGTCGCCGATGAAGTTGGGCACAAACTAGCTGGTAGTCCGTTCTTGTGGCTTGTATCCCACTTGTTGTGAAGAGGTGGTCCGAGAAGTGGTCACATTCACGGCCGAGGTGCGGAAGAGCCACCACCACATCTTCAGAAGAAGGAAGTGTCGTTTGCGTGTTGACCCGTACCGTATCAGTCGGCCGCACTGGTGCTGTTTGTTCGTTTCGTTGCAAACTTTCTAGCAGGAAGATCGCCTTGCAAAGCGAAGCCAAAACCTATTACTGAGCCAGCGATATGTCTTTGGACACACACGAACCCAAGAAGGGCGTCTCAAAGCAGAGGTCTTTCGACAGGAGACCCAAGCAGACCGAGCAGCCGTTGACATACGATTTGGTATGCGTCGGCTTCGGACAGACAGCCTTGCCACTTGCCGTCAACCTCGCCGACCAAGATACCTCTGCCAGCGTTCTCTTCGTCGAACGCAACAGCTGCTGGGAATGGCAGTCTGAAAATGTCTTGCCGGACAGACAAGTGGGCTCTTCATTTCTGCGAGACCTCGTTACGACTCAGAATCCGCGATCCGCCTACACCTTCATGAACTTCTTGCACGCCACAAACCAGCTCATTCGGTTCGCAAACAACTCTCGGCTGGAGCCTTCTCGCCAACTGATGGGCCAGTACTTCCGCTGGGCAGCAGGACAAATCCAACATCTCGGATGGGTGCATTATGGCCAGGAGGCGACCCATATCTCCCCTCTTAAGGCCAAATCCCAGAACAAGGTGGCCCAGTGGTCTATCCAGCTTCTCAGCAGCAATAATTCGTCAACGCCATCAACGATCCTGGCCAAGAGAGTCATCGTCGCAACTGGTTCTCAGCCATACATTCCGCAATCTCTCTCTCCTGCCCCTCTTGTTCTGCACTCCAGCGCTACCAACAGCCTTCTCTCAAACCTCCACACCGTCAAGCAGTCCTTGAACATCGCCGTCATTGGCAGCTCCCAAGAAGCAGCCGAATTGTTTGAACACCTCTCGTCAGCCCGCCAAGGCAGCCACACCGCAACACTCTTCTATCCCGACTCTGCACTCCGACCGGCCGACGAGACACATAGCGTCCAGGATATGTTGGAGCGAACTGAATCCATGCCTGGCAATTTGCCCCCTGAAGTCCGCGAGCGTCTGCATGGACAACAGATGGGCGGCGTCCAAGGTCCGAAAGTCGACCTGCACACCTTGGAGGCATTATACGAGGCCCAGTACACACAGAAGATCCACGAGCGTGATTCCAGCAAATGGAGGTTCCAGATGAAGGCTCTGTCTGAGGTTGTGTCGACTCAGCGGGATGGGGAAAGGGTGCGGCTGGTGGTCAAGAACACGCGTACTGGCGAGACTTCAATCTCGGGGAAAGCATTCGACGTTGTCATCGCTGCCACAGGATACAACTTCAGCCTTTCGAAAGAGCTGGTGGATGTTCCTGCTGCCTTGCTCGACGCCGGAGCAGTCAGTGTGGACCGCGAGTACCACGTCAACTTCCGCAGAGACACTCTGGTGCCTGGATGTGGCATGTGGTTGCTTGGATCCTTGGAAGACCGCAATGCTCGCTCTGACGATTTCAGATGGATGGCAGAGCGTGCTAGAAGGGCGGTGAAGAGCATCTGCAGGGAGATGGAAGTCGATAAGAAGGCCGAGCCCGAGCAGCGAAGTTCGCAGCAATACGGCGAGCGAGCCATGTTTTAGGTGAGGTATAGAATAGAGTTGTGGTGGTGTATGGTGTCTGTGGCGTTAGTTATCTATCAATCACATGCCCTTTGAACCCCGAAGGAGAAACGTTATAATTAGACTTTTGTTATCGTCTCAGGAGACATGCCAGGGGTTGAGGTGAGGGGTACGCGGCACAGTCTATCTCAACGAAGGAAGTTGCGATTCAAGCTGGAACCAATCTTCACTTCTCTCATGCAAAATGGTACCTTGATGAGTTCAAGGTAATGGGGTCATACAGAACAATGATCAACCACCAACTCCTTGCGCTCAATGCGACACTCCGGTCCAACAATGAATCTCCGAACCTTCCAGGGTATCCCAACTCAAAGCTTGGCCTTGGGCTGCGCAGCCAACAGCTCTTGTCCTATCTTCCTCATCTCAAACTTCTTGATCTTTCCACTCCCAGTGATGGGAACATCTGCCGTTACTCCATCTTCGCCCAACCAAAAGACGTGAACGGGAGCTTTGTGTCGACCGAGGGTTTTCCTAGTCCACTCCTGGATCTCCTCCATTGATGGCCGATTCTGCACACTCTCGACTCGTTGCAGGAAGGCGGCAGGCACTTCTTGATATTTCGGATGGGGCAGGCCAACGACAATGGCACGCTCGATGGCAGGATGCTCCACCAGGCGCTCTTCGATCTCAAGCGGATAAATGTTCTCGCCACCTCGGATGATGATATCCTTGAAGCGGCCTGTAATGCTGCAATAGCCGTACTGGTCAAAGACGGCTTCGTCACCGGTATGCAACCATAGCACGCCGTTCTCATCACGTTCCATTGCTTCGGCAGTCCTTTCAGGGTTGCGCCAGTAGCCTTGCTGGAGCTGATATCCGGCCATGCAGAGTTCGCCACGAACACCCACTGGAACGATGCGTCCTTCTCTGTCTACGATCTTGGCGTGGGCGTGGGGCATGAGTGTGCCTACCGTGGTGAGCCTTCGGTCGATGGAGTCGTCCACATAGGCGTTGAAACAAGTGGGAGATGCTTCTGTAAGGCCGTAGCTGCTGGTGAACTCGGTCATGCCGAACTCATTAACGAGCAACTCCATGAGATGTCGAGGGACTGGCGCTCCAGCAATGATTCCTGTTCGTAACCGGCTGCAATCGAAGTTGGCTGGCCTAGGCAGACTGAACAGGGTATCAAACATGGCCGGTACGCCATGCACCGCAGTGCAGCTCTCGTCGGTAATGGCTTGCAAGACGGATGGTCCATCAAACACTTCAGAAGGATATACGATCTTCGCTCCGTGCGTCATGACTGCAAGCAATCCAAGCACCAGGCCGAAGCAATGGAAGAGTGGTGGAGGACAACACAGAACATCCTCCTCTGTCAAGCTCATACGGTCGCCAATGAAGCGGGCGTTGTTGAGAAGTCCATGGTGGGTGAGCATTGCTGCTTTGGGGTGCCCCGTGGATCCCGAGGTGAACTGCAGGTTGCATGTCTCGTATGGACTTATGCTCTCTTGAAGTTGCCTTACAGGACCTTCTGGCAACCTATCACCAACTCGCACGGCGGTGTGGTAATCGAGAAGCTCGTTGAGGCTGCCCTCCAACAAGATGATCTGTTGGAGTTTCGGTAGCGGCCCGGCATATTTACTGAATCGATTGAGCATTGCTCGGTTGTCTTGACGGCCAATGAAAGGAGTTGCGAAAAGAACCTTGGTCTCTGCAAGGAAAAGTCAGCCTCATTGGACTCATTTGGAGACATCAAGCCCGCCTACCGGTATAGTTGAGAGCATACTCCGCCTCGGGAGTTGTGTATGTGTTGTTCAAAATGACCAAAACTGCCCCCAACCGCATGCAAGCAAAGAATACAGAGGCATATTCGGTACGGTTTCCGGCAAGAATGGCCACTCGATCACCAGGTTTTATACCTCTCGCGTGGAGGTATTTGGCAATATTCAAGCTCTGGTCTCGGAGATCATCGTAGGTCCATCGGTCTCCATTCCAGGGGATGACGATACATTCACGGTCTCCATGTCGTCGGCACTGTGCATCGAGGAACTCGCCGAGGGTGAGAGTTACAAGAGGTGGATCTGCTGGACCGTGGAAGAGCGAGGGGTAGTACTTGGGAATGTCGCTCAAGTCGTCGATGATGGTAGCGGGAGTGGTGGCCATGGCTGGCAGATGAAAGAGAGTTGAAACGAATATGTCACTGCTGTGCCGCAACGACTACACAACGAGCAGGATCAGATAAGATTGTACAGCGCAAGAGGGGACACTGGAGCGAGCCAATGGTGGTGCGGCAGGTCTCTAGCGAACAACAGAGCCGGATGTCCTCGACGATGCCACGGGCCCCTCCTGTCCCTCACCCTCGTCGTCTGCCTCGCGTAACGCGCGCGTGCTGAGGCATTCGTGACAACCGCGGTTTGCGCTGCGTGGGACTACAAGGATAGGCCGACACCGGCATATGCATCACGCACGCAGCAGTGAAGACGTGGGTGGGAGGGTTTGCTGGATGCAACACAAATCGCCGGCTGTCGACGTCACATCATCGTCGGCGGCGGTGTCGATGCTCGCACAATAGCCTCAACATGTTCAAATCGGACGCTGCAAGCGCCTGGATGATGAGGAATTAATTTCGACGTCACCCTGCACGCAGGCTTGCACTACTGCAGAATGGCCGAACAGCCGTGGGCATATGTACTCAGGTACGGAGACCGCCATCATCGATACAGGCGTGAAGAACGTGTTTGCCAGTCTGGCAGGGCCGTGGGAGCTGCAGGGACAGAGACTGGGCAAGGACAGAGCTCGGAGATGCACCATGAAAAAAAGGATCGATCAGTTTGCCGGGGGTAGTCCACAGGAGAGCCACAAGCCCAAGATGTTTGCTGGAGACAGGCACTAAAAAACGCCACACACGGATGGCTGCACGGGCTGGCTTGCCAAGATGGGTCGACCGCCAACGGCGAGCACGGAGGCGGCCAGGATGCTCGGATAGATTATCTGATTCAACGCGTGACGATAACTATAATCGAACCTCATCTGGGGGCCGCGAGACGTGAAGAGTTTGCTGGTCCAGCGGGAGAAGGCCATCCAGAGCGAAGGCTCGTCTCAACTGCAGCATTACGACCAGCGCTAGATGGAATGCCCCATCATGGAATGCGTCAGTGGACCTCGTTGCAGCAAGCTCTTCCAGAGTTTCTAGGGTCCTTTTCACCAAACACCGTCGATCACCACCGCCCACCCGCCCACCATTCCAGTCTGCTCGGAATCGCATATGCGCCTTCTCGTCCGAATCTTGCCTGCCTGACGAACAATACCCGCCGGTCGAAGTCGACGAGACCCTGTTGCACTATTCGTTCGATCGAACCTGAAATGAATCAACCCCGATGCTTAGGTAACGCCATCAGCACCACCTACGTGCACCAACTACTGCGCTGTCGTTGTTTTGCCCATCCCGACGGCTGTCCATCCCATGCCTCGTCGCCGACTGCGGCCGTGTTTGGCTGCTGTCGAATCGAACGACAGGGCCATTCTCCAGGTCATGTGTTTCTGTCCAAGGTCTCACCGTCGCTGCTGCTTCCCATGTGCGCCTGCGGGTAGGTACCGTCGACTTGTACCTGTTCGGTTTGTGCCTGCCCTTAGATTTGGCTTTGCGTCAATCATATCTCCCTTCGTCCTCAGACAGCCTTCCACCGCACCCTATCCACTGTGCTGGCGTCCCGCCCGCCGTGCCACAACATGGCGACCTCACCTCTCTCAATACAGCCTACCCTCTTTCCACGACTAGATACTCTCGCTGCCACCATATCGCAGGATCGATCTCGCCCCGAAGCCCAGCAGAGATACCGACGACGACAGTTCAGTTATGCTAGCAATCCCGCAGCCCAGCCGAAAGGCAAGGCTGCACTGCTGCGAGACTATTCCTGCTTCATCGCATCTTTTACTGGAGACGCCGAAGTGTGTTTCCAATTTGCATTGCGGAACGACCTACAAGCAGTGGCAAAGCCTGAAATAGTGCATGCCTCTGTGGTTGATCCTCAGACTGCCGCTGGAAACGAGAGCAGTAACGGGGATGGATGCATCGTCGAGACCAGCCCACAGCGAAATGTGGATGTTGGCTTTGACTTTGGACTGGAGTTGTTCGCCGATCCAGACAACTTTGAATGTGTTCTCTTTTCGCCAAATTTAGACTGCGTGAGTGAAGATAAACTGACTTGTGATGAGTAGCTAACCAATGCTTCAGCCCTTTGTGGTACAATACCATGCCACAGAACTTACCCTGGTACTGCTTTATGACTCTGCCCACCTGGACGACACCTTCGCAGAGATAGCGTGGGATGTTCTTGTCCAGCGTCTATCGAGGAAACTCGTTAGCGGGACCAACGCAGAGACGAAGCTGTCGGTTCTGAACCATCCACCTCTGCTGCATCCGCCACCACTTTCTCAACTTGGCAAGAGCACTCTACCAGATGGATTGCTTCATGCCGGTTTCCAGAGATCTGCTGCTCGTTGGCCAAACCGAGCTGCACTACACTTTCACACCGAGTCCGTGGACGAGGTCTTTACTTATGCCGAACTGGATGACTTGACCACGTCTTTTGCACATAGATTGCGGGAATACATTCCCACTCGCCCTGACCAACCTGGACGCTCAGCCGTAGTGCCTGCGTACATGTCAAATTCCACCGCATTTTACGTTTGCTGGCTGGCTGTCTTGAAGGCTGGATTTGCGTTCTGCCCCTTGCCGGTCGATGCTCCTCCTGAGCAGCTTCGGGGCATCGTCGAAGAAGTAGGGGCTTCACTCGTCCTCACCAACGGGCCTCAAGTGGGCGGCCGTCCGTGGGATGCATGGTACTGTGACGACGATGAGCTTGCTACTTGTCTGGATGTGCAGGACTTCATCAGACAATGGAACTTGGAACGCCCCCCTATTGACCAGAGTCTTCCCGAAATCCGGGAGACTGACCTGGCTTATATCATGTACACAAGTGGTTCGACGGGAAAACCTAAAGGTGTGAAGATTCACCACCACGCAGCAGCATGCTCAATTGCTTCGCACTCAAGATTCATACCTTCCTCCTTCTTCAAGGATGGCTTCCGTTGGTTCCAATTCGCCGCTCCCACATTCGACCCTTCAATCATGGAAATCTTCACTACCTGGTGGACCGGAGGCACTCTGTGCGGTGCACCGAGAGATATGCTCCTCACAGACCCTGAACATGCCATCAACCAGTTGTCGGCCAACATCATGATGGCAACGCCCAGCATGGCTAGTGTACTGCGACCAGAAAAGGTGCCCACTTTGCGGAGTCTCTGGACAATGGGAGAGAAGTTGACGCCAACGGTCATTCAAAAATTCTCATCCGACTCTCCCAGCAATTCCCCATCGTCGAGCCATACTCCTAGTCTTCAGCGCTCGAGGAAGCTACTCAATGCTTATGGCCCGACTGAAGCATCCATCAACTGCAACATCGTGCCAGACTTCTCCTCCGACGAGCGTGGCTCGATCATTGGCCAACCTATCGACGCCTGCTCCATCCTTGTTATTGACCCGTCTTCTCGTTCTCCGACTCCTGTGCCAATTGGATTCTCGGGTGAATTGGCCATTGGGGGGCCACAAGTCAGCCAAGGCTACCTCAACCGCCCAGAGCAAACGGCGGCCGCTTTCGTCTCTAGTTCAGAGTATGGTAGACTCTACCGCACCGGAGATCGTGCTCGCGTCGTCAAGACTAAGAGTGGAGAACTCACCGTCGAGTTCTTGGGAAGGTTGACATCTGACCAGGTCAAGCTCAGTGGTCGCAGAGTTGAGCTGGGTCAAATTGAGTCTGCGATTGCGACTACCTCTGGTGTCATTGACACCGTGGCGGTCGTGCATCAGCATGGTCCTGTCGGGCAAGGCAGTGAACAAGTTGTTGCATGCATCGTGTCAGACGGCAGAAAACCCGACGAGGATCTCATCTCAGACTGTCGAAAGTCAGCCGAGACGATACTGGCCCGGTTCATGCAGCCTTCACGATACTTTGTACTCGAATCTATGCCAAGATCACGGTCTGGAAAGACAGACCGCAAGTCTCTGGGTGCTATCATCGAAGAGCAATGGGATACCGTAGACGTATCGGCAGCTTCGTCAGACTCTGGCTATGATAGTGCGTTGGCTAGAAGTATGGTGGACGCTGCTACCATGTCGACTGTTGTCGAATCAATTGCTGCAATTAGCGATATTGAGCCCGATGCCATTCGACCCAGCACCGAACTTCTCTCACTCGGACTGGACAGTCTCCGAGCAGTTCGATTGCTCCAGCAGCTTCGCGAGAAAGGCATCTCGCATCTCACCGTTGCGGGGGTCCTGAGCAGCCGAACTGTTGAAGGCCTTGCGCAGGCTTGCTCACAGGGTGAAATGAGATCGTCAAGGCTGCCACAGGCTGACTGGGATGGGAAGCTGAGCCAGTTCAGCAGTCGACACTTACAGCCGTCTGCGAAGTCATTAGGTATCGCAGCCACGGATATCGAGAAAGTTCTACCGACTACCGCAACACAGTCTGGCATGATTGCTAGCTTCCTTCGAAGTGTCTCGAGGCAGACGACGACTTCCATTCGCAAGAAGTACATCAACCACAGTGTCTACTACCAGTCGAAGCGTGTTGATACCGCCAAGCTTGAACAAGCATGGCGAACCGCTCTCGCCAGGCCTGAGATCCTGAGAACTGTTTTTGTTCCTGTCGACGACGAGCTAGCGCCCTTTGGTCAGTGCATACTGGCTCCAAAAGCTGCTGCTACATCCTTCGAGGTCCAACACTTTGAATCTTCATCGGCCGACGAATGGGACGAGACCTTGAAGCAGGCGGAAGCTGCAAGTGAATCGTCAATCACCCTAGACAAGCCACCATTCCGGCTTTCGGTCATTCGATCACCAACTCAAACCGCCTACTTACTCTCACTTTTCCACGCCGTATTCGATGGTGGCTCTCTAGAGCTCCTCCTGCAAGCCGTGGAAAATGCATATCTTGGGAACCCACTCGTTACTCGGACCGACATTTCGCACGCGGTGAGGAAGCACTTTTCAGAGGCAAACGATGAGACCGTCAAGTACTGGAAGGCAGAGTTCCAGGATTTCGAGCCGATCCCCTTCCCATGCGTCTCTGCATCGAAGCCAGAGACACAGACACCCGATGCACTTGTCGAAGAGGTCATTGGTCGTATCACTTTGGAAAAGCTTTCTGAAGCGTCCAAGAAGGCTTCAGTGTCGCCACTGTCAATACTGCAGGCTGCTTGGGCAACGGTGCTGTTCGCCTATACTGGCTCGACCGCCGATGTGTCCTTTGGCAGTGTGGTGTCCGATCGCCTGGAAGAGGATCTCAGCTCCTGCATTGCACCGACGTTTGTCGTGAGCCCAAGCAGAATCTCTGCTTCGACTGCAAGCGCACGGGAGATCATGTCACAGCTGACAAGGAAGAACGCTGAGGGTCTTCCTTACCACCACATTCCTCTCAGTTCTCTGACCACTGCAGAAGGCACCCTGCCTTACGATACGCTGCTCGCATTTCAAGCCTTCGACAAGTCGGTGGGGAGCAGCAAGCTGTGGAACAATATCGAGTATCCACCCATGGGACATGATTTTGCGATCATGATCGAAGTCTGGCCCACCGAGACTGGGCCATTGCGACTTCGTGGCACATACACTTACGAACATCTCGACCCAGCCGCAGCAAAAGCCATGCTGAAGCAGCTTGACAACGTTGTCAGCTTCCTATGCGAAAATCCAGAGGCCTCATTCATTGATGCAAGATTCGCTGTCGATAACGAGGTGCTGTCGCAGATTCCTGTGGTTTCGGAAAATCCATCGGGCCTACCAGAGTCGGACTTACTTCTTCATGCTGCCTTCGAGAAGCATGCTTTGCAGAATTCAGACAAATCTGCTCTGACCTTCAGGCAGGCTATGGACGGGTCGTTGCCCGACATTGAGTGGACGTATGGCAAATTGTACTCCTTGGCAAAGACGTTTGCCTCAACAATCATCAATGACTATGAATCTGTCACCAATGAGCCGGTCATGATCTGCATGGAGAAATGTGCAGAGCTCTACGTGGCCATTCTTGGTGTACTACTCGCTGGCGCTGGGTGGTGTCCAATTGACCCCTACTCTCCACCGGCCAGACAGCATGCCATCATGGAAAGGACAGGAAGCCGGCTATTGCTACTGTCCCCTACCGCCTCAGACGTCAGCAAAGAGGCCATTCCAGCAGGCGTGTCAACTTTGAATGTCGACTTACCCGACATCGAGACCCAAGCAACGCAGGCGGAGGCACCGAATCTCGACGTCCACCGAGATCCATCACACCTGGCGTACCTCATCTTCACCAGTGGTACCACCGGCCTGCCGAAAGGAGTTCCTATCACCCACAAGGCAGGCGCCACCGCCATGCACGCCTTGGCTGAGTCAATCCCCTCAGATGTGAGCGGTGGCGTTGTCCGATGCATGCAATTCTCTCAGTACACCTTTGACGTCTTCGTTCAAGACTTGTTCTATACCTGGACGCTTGGTGGGACAGTCATCTCAAGCACTCGACAGATCATGATACAGAACTTTGCAGAATTGGCGAATGGTACGAAAGCGACACATGCCCACCTCACCCCAGCCTTTTCAGCTACCGTTGCGAGGAGCAACATCAAGACATTGGAGGTTGTGACAATGATCGGCGAGAAGCTGACTGAAGCTGTTGCTGCGGACTGGGGAACGGACATGCGATCCTACAACACATACGGCCCAGCAGAGACGACTGTTGTCTCGACACTGCGGCAGTTCACGGGCAAATCTGACACATATCACAGCTCCAATGTGGGAGTACCGCTTCAGTCTGTGGGAACATATGTCGTCCAAGATGGTAACGTCGTCATACGCGGCGGCATTGGAGAGCTTGCATTGTCAGGTCCGCAACTCTCCCCTGGATACTGGCGATTACCCGAGGTCAACGCCAAAAAGTTCATCTGGAACGAGAAGTTGCAGCAGAGGCTGTACCTGACTGGTGACTTGGTGAGGCATCTTGCTGATGGCACTCTAAACTTCGTCGGCCGCAACGATGATCTTGTCAAGCTCGGCGGAATTCGGGTCGAGTTGGGTGAGATCGCTTTTGCGCTGAGGGAGGCGGATGCCAGGATTGAGAAGTTTGAAGTCTTGCACTGCAAACGAAAGGACGCTGAAGAGAAGCTTGTCGTGGCCTTCATGGCCTGTCCTTCTGTCGCTGCATCCGGGGAAGAAGTGAAAGCGCTCACGACGCCTGCAGCCAAAGAATTAGCTGGTGTTGCGAGGGAATATGGCAGGAAAGTCTTACCTCCTTACATGCTTCCGACCACGTTCATTGTGCTTCCACGGATTCCACGAACGGCTTCCGCCAAAGTCGACAGAGCTGCGATGACGACGATCTACCACGGACCAGATCTTGCAGCCTGGGAAGGCGGAGACGATGTTTCAGGTGGCTCTTTCAAGGATCAAAACTTCTCATGGCGTGCAGAAAACCGCGATCTGTTGCAAATCATCGCGGATAGCTTGCGTGTGTCAACAGACTCATTGCATCCTGCAAGCAGTCTTCCTGCCATTGGCATAGACTCAATTGGTGCCATCAGACTCATTCCCAAGATCAATGCTGCCGGATACAATCTGGCCGTGGTTGATGCGTTCAAATGCCGCACCCTCTCGGACTTGTGTGAGCTCGCGCAGTCCACTATCGAAGCGACCAAGAGGGATTCTGATCAGCCTCTCGAAAAGATTCTAGAGAGATTCGATTCGCATTACTACAGTGCAGTCTCGAATTATCTAGATCAAGACGAGCTGAGTGTCATTCCAACCACGATCCTCCAAGAGAGCTTGTTGAGCGAGAGTTTCAAGGATGCTCAAGCCTACTGGAGTAGCCACCTCTTCCAACTCGAGGCAGACGTTGATCTGAACAAGCTCAAGCGCGCATGGACTAAAGTTGCTCGCAACACGGAAGCTCTTCGAGTTGGCTTCGTTGCAAAAGCCATGCTGAAGCTCCCTGACGACTCGTCAGCACAAGACCGATTGTCGTATCTGCAAGTGGTCTACGACGAACCCCAGGTTTACTGGGAGGAGCACACGATCTCTGACTCTGTGGACGAGGCGGCGAGAGAGCGTGTGCAGGAGATTGCAAACTATCATCACCTGCAGCTTTTCAAGCTTCCGCTTTGGGCAGTCGACGTCTTCCATCGCAAAGATGGCACTTCTGTCATGATGATTACGATTCATCATTCCATTTACGACGGGCCTAGCTTGACTTTCTTGGAAGACGATGTGAAGCTGGCCTACAGTCGTGCTTCCAAGACGCCGCAACGTCTGCCATTGCGAGATGCAGTCACTACAAGGTCTGCGATTGATGCCGACAACGAAGAAACCAAATCGTTCTGGAAGGTCGCACTCGAAGATTTCGAGGCAGAATCGGGTGAGCAGGACATGGCTGATCAAGCAGACTCCAAACTACAGCACCGCATTCTCTACCACAGGAGTACGACTCCTTTTTCGAAGCTGAGGTCGTTGGCCCAGGAGCTTGACTTGGCTTCGGTTGTCACGATCCTGCGCACGGCATGGGCTCTGGTTCTGACTGATCTCCTCGAGAGCCCCCACGTACTCTTTGCTGAGATTCTTTCCGACCGTATCATGGACAACAAGCTGGAGAATGTCATCGGTCCCTTGATGTCGACAGTACCGAGCCTCTTCAAACGCAAAGCCACAGCAGCGGAGACTCTCATCGAGCAGGACAAGTTTTCCAAGGCTGCGTTTAGCCATAGGAATATCCGACCTGGAACCATCAAGACCCTGCTCAGCCGTGGCTCGTCCTCACACGTCTATCCCGCAATGTTCGCGTTTCACCCAGCTGGTGGGGAAGACTCGAATGGCTCAAAACAGCTTTGGAAACGACTTGACGATGCAACATATCTACAAGTGGAACATCCTCTTGCCTTCAACGTATGGCAGGATCATGAGCCATGTCCTTGCTTCGAAATGGCGGTTGCCAGTCACCTCATGACAGACGATGAACAGAAGCTGCTTTTGCGGCAGCTGGACGCTCTAGTGGCTGCAATGGTGCAAGACCATACATCTACCCTGTCTGCTCTTACTGACGGTCTCCCAACCGAGCTTCTATCCCGAACGACTCCTCGAAAAGACACCAAGTGCCCTTCATCGCTTTCTCCTACTCATTATGTCGAGCACTGGGCGGAGACTCACCCAGAGTGGATCGGCGCTGAGGTCGCGTTGAGTATTGAACCTGATGGGGTTGAAGTCGAAAGCTGGACGTATGCGCAGTTCAACGCAGAAGCCAACCGTGTTGCCCACTGGATTCTCGAACGAGGAATATCGAAAAGAATGATTGGCATGTGCCTTGGACGGACACTGATCTCGTTTGCGGTCCTCATCGGAATCATGAAGTCTGGGAATTGCTACCTACCGATTGATGAGAGTTTGCCTGCGGAGCGAAAGTCTTTCTTATTGGAAGACAGTCAATCGGCGTTTGTATTTACCGATGGTGAACGATTTGCAGATGTCGACGTCCCCGAGCATTACCAGCTTGTCAATGTAGAGGCGGAGGACTTCCAACAAGCAATGGCCGCCAAGGATGCTTCGAACCCAGTCATCGAAGCTGACGGCCGTGACAATTGCTACCTGTTGTACACGTCTGGCTCGACCGGTAAACCAAAAGGGGTGCTCGTCAATCGCCTGAACGTAGCGTCCTTCTCCGAGGCACAGTCCGAGTTCATCTGCGACTACTCAACCACGGCTGACACAGCCGGCCGTGGAAGATGGTTGTGTCTGGCAAGTCGAGCATTTGACGTTCATCTTGGAGAAACGTTCCTTGCTTGGAGGCATGGTATATCTGCAATTACCGCTCCACGGTCGATGTTGCTTGACGATCTCGCCCTAGCCTTGTCGTCTCTACACATCACTCACTGCGCCTTCGTGCCCTCACTGCTGGATCAGACAGGTCTCACTCCAGACGACGCTCCAGATCTCGTCTACCTTGGCGTTGGTGGCGAGAAGATGTCGCCTAAAACTAAGAAGTTGTGGGGCGGTACAGAGAGGGTGGGTTTGATCAATGCCTACGGTCCGACCGAAGCCACTATTGGATGTTGCTCGGCTCGTTTGTATCCAGGTTCGGATATGCGTGACATTGGTTCGCCACTAGGCGACTCCCAAGCACACATCCTGATTCCATGTACTGACAATTATGCTTTGCGAAACATGCCTGGAGAACTTTGTTTTACTGGAAGCCTGATTGCGAATGGGTACCTCAACCGGCCGGATGCCAAGGGCTTCGTCGAAAATTTCCATGGAAAGAGAATGTACCGGACCGGAGACATCGTAAAACTTGGCCTGGACGATCACGTCTACTTCATGGGAAGAAAGGATGACCAAGTCAAGATTCGAGGCCAGCGTGTTGAACTGGGAGAAGTAGCAGAAGGTGTGCGTACTGCTTCGCCCGTCGACATCAACGTTGCTGCTCTGGTCGTCAAACATCCAGAGCTGTCTCGTGTGCAGCTTGTGGCCTTCATTGCAGCAAACTCCTCGAAGAACAAGTCTGGATCGCCTCCTGAGATCACGCGCTCGGAGCTGCAAGAAGCCAACACGACACTCCGCAGTAAGTGTCAGAAGACATTGCCAAGTTCGACGGTTCCCGACCTCATCATCCCGATGACATACATCCCACTGGCTTTGACGTCTGGTAAAGCAGACAACAAACTTTTGGTCAAGATCTTTTCCGAAGTGCCAATCAACCATCTCATGCCGCGCGATGGGTCCTCCAACAACGCTGCCATCAACAGGCCAATGAATGATGCGGAGAAGCAGGTGTGGCAGATCGTGTCCTCGGTACTGAAGGAGCAGCCTCAGAATGTGACTGCTGGATCCACGGTGTTTGAGCTGGGCATTGACAGTCTTTCCGGTATCAGCGTCTTCTCTAAGCTCCGAAATGCTGGGTACAACTGCAGCGTCGCCATGGTCATGAAGAACCCGACGATCGAGCAGCTAGCTGCGAGTGCCAAGAGTGAACAGACGGACAATTCTCGAAGCCTGGTCAAGGTTCGTGAGGAGCTTGCGGAGACTGAGAGGCAGTTCTTAGCCACAGTGACCAACGCTGCCGACATTCAATCAGTGAGGCCATGCTTGCCTCTCCAAGAAGTCCTCATTGCGCAATCATTGCATCAGAGTACGGACGGCGAAGATGGCGCCTACGTGAACCACATCAGGTTCAAGTTGGATGCCGATGTTGATGTTGATCGCCTCCGTGCTGCCTGGAGCAAGCTGGTTCGCGACAACGACATCTTCAGGACTTGCTTTTCAACTACAGATGACAAATTCCTGCAAGTCGTCATGAAAGCCGACTCGTTTCTGCTGCCGTGGAATACGCACGTCGACATTGCCGATGTACAAGCTCTTCAGCGTGGCGTCGGAAAGGAGATTGTCAGCAGCTTGACGGAGAAGCCGCCTATGCGTTTGAATCTTGTATCCGTCGATGGCGGACACATCCTTGTCCTCTCGGTTCACCATGCTCTTTACGATGGCAACTCGTTGGAAATGATGATCAAGGATGTCCATACCCTCTATGACGAGCAGCCTGCAGAGGTGAGACCGAGCGTTGAGTCTCTGGTCGAATACATTGCCGCTCAGGATCAGAACAGTTTCGAGAAGCACTGGACAACGCTGCTTGATCATTGGGAGAGTGCACTTCTTCTCGCGGAGAGCTCGACAAAGAATGTGGTCCTTGGAAACGCTGAGCGGCACTTGTCGGCAAAGCTATCAGTACTCGAGGCTCAAGCGGCGTCGATGAACACCACGATGGCAACACTGCTCCAGCTGGCATTTGCCATCGCCATGTCGCAGTCTCTTCAGACCAATGATTTCATCTTCGGTAATGTGTTGTCAGGTCGGACCATTCCGGTCGAGAACGCAGACAAGATCATGGGACCTTGCATTACTACCATTCCGCAAAGGCTCAGGATTGAGAATAGCGACGCTTCAATCGCCACGCTTCTGACCGGTCTGCAAAGCTCAAACTCCAGCAGCCTGGAGTACCAGCATGTCTCTCCAAGAGATATTCAAAAATGGACCAAAGCTGACAGGCCATTGTACGATACGCTGTTCTCATTCATTCGGTCTCAGCTTGAGGACAACATGGCCTCCACAGTCCTGAAGCAAGATGGTAGCGACATTGGCGTTGACTATCCACTGGCTGTGGAATTCGAAGCAGATGCCAACGCCGATCAGCTAATTGTTCGAGCCGGCTTTACTGAGACGTTTGGATCACAGGCAGACGCTGAGCTGTTGCTCGAGAAGATTGAGATGTTGATTGATACTGTGATCAACCACAGTAAGACGGCTGCTAGCTCCTTTGGCATTCCGATCAACGGCGACAATAAGAAGACTGTCGGCCAACAGGAAAAGTACGACGAAACGAACTGGTCGGCACTCGAGCAGCAAGTCAGATCCATCATCAGCAAGCACACTGAAATTCCAGAGAAAGACGTCGACAAGGACTCCGCTTTCATCCATCTGGGTATCGACTCCATATCTGCCATTTGGTTCGCCAAGAAACTCAGGGATAGTGGAATCAAGGTTTCTTCTGCGGACATCATACGACACAACCGAATTGGATCCTTGTGCAAGCATCTGAGCAGCTCTTCACCGGCAAGTTCGGAGGAGACCAAGATCCAAGAGACAGCGGTAGATACTCAAAAGGGGTTCTCGGACGCCCTGAGCTCACACGGTGTTACTGGTCTTGGCCAAGATGTCGAACTTTACGAGTGCACGCCCCTTCAATCTGGGATGCTGGCTCAGAGTCTCGCAACCGAAGGAGCCCTGTACATGCATCACCATGCCACTCGTTGCACTGCAGACATTGACATTGCTCGACTGAAGTCTGCTTGGGAGTCGCTTGTGGAAGAATTGGACGTACTGCGGACGACTTTCCACTGGCTCCCCAAGGCCAAGACGCCGTGGATTGCGGCGGTACGGAAAGACAAGAAGCCATCCTGGTGTGAAGTTGAGGTTGAAGATGCTCGACAGTACTGGGTGCAGCTCACTGAGACGTCGGACTTTATCGATCGCTTGCAGCAGTCTTTTCCCCTGGCCGGTGTCCACATCGTGAAGGATCAAGAAGGAACAGTCCTGATCCTCACCCTTCATCACGCCATCTACGACGGAATCTCTCTCGGTATGCTCTACCGGAGCTTGGCACAACGCTACTTCAGTGAGCAATGTCCGCCAACAACGCCCTTCTACGAAGCAGCCAGAGCCATCACCCAGAATCCCAAGCCAGCCGTCAAATTCTGGGCGGACCAAGTCTCTGGGTACGAAGGCGCACCGCCCATGCCAACGTCGTCAGAGTCTACGTACACTCTCGCCGAGCGCCGTATCGTCGGAGATATATCCAGCCTCGATGCTAAGCTCCGTCAAGCTGATGTTGATATCAAGGACGTTTGCGTAGCGGCATTCGGCAAGGCTCTGGCGTGCATTTATGGACGCAGGGATGTCGTCTTTGGCCATGTCATGGCAGCTCGTCACAGTCAAATTGGTGATGGGAACGATGTGATTGGACCCATGTTCAATACTGTCCCATTCCGCGTGGCAATGAAGGACCAGTTGATGACGAACCGGAATCTCGTCCAGCGGGTGCATGAGGTCAATACAGGCTCAATCGAGTACCAGCATGCATCGCTCGCTGAAGTCCAGAAGCATTGGCGGACGTCTACCTCGGATCCTGGAGCACAGCTCATCGACAGCATCTTTGTGTATTCCAAGATTGAAAAGCCAGACTCCAGGGGAGCGCAGGTATATGGTGCGCCCCTCGAATCAGACAAGTCTCCAGTCCCATCGGAGTATCGGTTGAATTTCGAAGTCGAGCATACTGAAGATGGACTTGTCGCTCGTGCATTGTCGTCTGCGGCGCCCGATCAGATTGAAGTACTCCTGGACCACTTTAAACAATCGATCCACGATCTGCTCGACCAGCCTGGGCGGTTTACCACGGCTCTCCCAGATCAACTCCGTAACCTGCCCGTTGAGACTGCAAAGCAAACCTCAACGGAAGAAGTGTTTGACGATCAAGCAGTGGAGAGATACGGCGATGTCATTCGCAAAGCCATGGCTGATGTTGCTCAGATTCCAGCAGACAAGATCGCCCTCAACACTTCAATCTATTCCTTCGGCATTGATTCGATCGCAGCGATTCAGATCGTCTCTCGCTGCAAGAAAGCCGGGGTTCGTCTCAGCGTCGCGGATATCCTGAAAGGGGCCATGCTGGGCAGGATCTGTGAGATTGTTTCGACGAAGAATAACCAGCAGACGAAAGCCAAGCAAAACGTCGAACAGTCGGCCGAGCTTGTGAATTTCAAGGACCAAACTACGGCACTCGCCACCCTCAGGCCCGATAAAGATGCTGTTGAAGACATACTGCCATGTCTCGCTGGTCAAGAGTACCATCTCCTTAGTTGGCTTCAGTCTGGGAGGACTCTCTACGAACCAGGCTGGTGCTACCGTTCCACAACTCGTCTTGATGTTGAGAAGCTTAGAGCTGCGTGGATCAAGTTGAGGGAGCGCAACTCTGTTCTGAGGACGACATTTGTGGCTGTCTCGTCCCACCGTGCTGTGCAGGTGGTCATGAGAGCCTCAGCCATTAATCAAGACGGATTTGCTGTCATCAATGATGAAAGACCTGTCTTGGATGCTGTCAAAGATCGAGCTCACGATGAAGCTCGCAAGCCATCTGACTTCTTCGATATCCCAGTCAGACTCCGATTGATCAAGGCCACAGATGGCGATGCGGTCATGGTGTATGTGCATCATTCGCTGTACGATGCCTGGAGCATGCCGCGGTTGGTAACAGAGTTAGCGGCGATTTACCGAGATGAGGAGATTGAGCGAGGGCCCGCGTTTGCTCAGCTGATCAGAAATACCGCTGAAACTGTCAACGAGGACGAAGAGCAGAAGTTTTGGAGCGAGAGTCTTGCCGGGTGCGAAAAGGCAGTAATTCCTTCGTCGAGGCAGCCAGAGAATGAAGTCGACAGAAGCCAAGGCTTCGCCCTGACTGAAGGGGTTAAAGTCAGCGTGGCTGAACTGGAGTCAGCTTCGTCAAAGCACAACATCTCGCCCCATCATGTTGTGCTTCTGGCTTTCACCCGGGCTCTTGCTCATGTTACGGAGACCTCCAGCCCACTGTTTGGCTTCTTCCAGCTCGGACGTTCAGCAGCATTCGACAATATCGACAAAGTTACCGGGCCATGCGTCAACACTCTGCCGTTGGGGTTGGCTTCCGTTTTGACCAGGCCAGTACTGGAAGTCCTCAAAGAGTTGCAACGAATACTCGGTGCGAGGGTTCCGTTTGAGCAGAGCAGCTTACGCTCAGCTGTCGAGGCTTTTGATCCAAACGCGACGCAGGTCCCATTCAATGCGTACATCAACCTGCTCTGGCACAAGACATCTCTCGTGGGAGAGGTGTCTGACAAGGATCTCTTTCAGCCGTTGGCGTTGGGAGTACCAACTGACTATTCGTCTCCACGTGCAATGCCGGGACGTACCGCAGTTGATGCACTGGATTTCAGCTTTCTCCAGCCTCACCAGCTGTTCGTTGACGTTGGACCGGGGGAGAAGGGGATTGTATTCGGTGCTCGAGCCGATGCCGCGCTTATGGGTGCGGATGGTATTCGAGAGTTTGTGGGCAGGATAGAAGAGGAAGTTGTGGAATGCATGAAGGCGTTGGTGTGATTTCGGGTCAGCGAGCATTGAGTTCGGGTTGCCGAGCTTCCGGGGCCGATCCAATCGATCCCGAAAAAGGGAGTGAATGATTGCGTATTTCTGCGTAGAGTCCAGCATTTCTTCTTTCCATGCATTCGGTTGGGCATCTTTTGACAGCCTCTTATCTTTCATATCTAAAGATTAATAAGATGAGGTGGGTAGTACAGTCGAGGTACCTGTATCGGCAGGAAGCCGTGCGAGCACGCCATCCCGACACCCATGCACATCATGTTACACCTGTAGTAGGGTTCAACCATCTTACTCACTACGACCACTCATACCAACACACGTCTCCTCATACTATCTCGGTGCTCAAATTATGGTCAAAAGGGTTGCGGTCATTGGCGCTGGTGCTAGCGGTACGTCTGCTGGAGTGCCAAAGCACTGAAAGCTAACAGACTCCCATAGGCGCTGCCGCTGCAGCCGCCCTCCAAGCGGAAGATTACTTTGATATCGTAAAAGTCTTTGAACGGAGAGACACTGCTGGTGGCGTATGGAACTTCGACCCCGATCCAGGCCATATTCCGCTAAAGCCTGGCGCCCTGCCACCGACTGTCGATCCAGCAGTATCCGTACCATCGAAACTACCTTGTACTACTCCGCCACTGTCACAGAATCGATTCGATAAGACGCCCGTCTATGATGGCTTACTTACAAATGTCCCCGATGTGGCCATGTGCTTTACCGACTTCCCCTTTCCTTATGGACCCTTTGTAGGAAGTCATGTACCGAAACAGTAT
Organism: Zasmidium cellare ATCC 36951; assembly: GCF_010093935.1. Taxonomy (NCBI): domain Eukaryota; kingdom Fungi; phylum Ascomycota; class Dothideomycetes; order Mycosphaerellales; family Mycosphaerellaceae; genus Zasmidium; species Zasmidium cellare. Next base: position 427,733 of record NW_022986951.1, on the reverse strand, counting down.
ATTCAGAGCTACTTCTCGCTGCATCAGACGGACTCTCTCGTGTCTTACAACACTACTGTCGAGGACCTGAGTCGACTGCCGGGTCATCGTTGGAAACTGGCTTTGAGGAAGCATGACGCTGCGAGGAATGTCGACGAGTGGTGGGAAGAGGAGTTTGATGCTGTGATTCTGGCTAATGGACATTATGGTGTGCCATATGTATGTGGAGTCAATGAAAGTGAAGAAGTCGGCTGTCTAATTGTCAATCCAGATACCGCAGGTCACAGGACTAGAAGCGTTCATCTCCAAATATCCGAAGAGAGTGGAGCATTCCAAGGCATGGCGGACTACCAAAGCATATAGAGATGAAAGAGTCCTCATCATTGGAAACTCTGCTTCCGGCTACGACATCACGCAGCATCTGCTTAAGTCCCCTGATACCGTCAAGCCGATCTATCTATCTCGCCGCTCAAAACGGGGATGGGATGATGGTGATCCGCCGGATGGGCTGGTGTATAAGCCGGTCATCAAAGAATACAAGAAAGATGGGACAATCTTATTTGAGGACGGTTCATCGCTCAAACACATCGACAAGGTCATCTACTGCACCGGTTACAAGGCCTCCTTCCCCTTCTGGAACTCGGAGGCCAATGGTGGCCATCTGTTCGACTACAAGGCCAATCGCCTCATCAACAGCTATCAGCACGTATTCTTCCAAGACTACCCGACGTTGGCGACCATCGGCTTTCCGGTAGCGCTCACATTCCGCTCCTTTGAATACCAGGCTGTCGCCATCGCGCGTCTGTGGGCTGGACGTAACGCTCTAGCGATGCCTTCCATCCCGGAGCAGAAGGCCTGGGAGCATCACCGTGCGGAAGTGACGCGCAGGACGGGGCAGAGGTTCCATCAGGTCATGTGGGACTCGGGCGAGTGCACGGAGTGGCTGAGGTGGTTCTACGAGCTTGCTGGCCTGCCGACGCTGGAAGGGCATGGGAGGAGTCCGCCTGTGTTGGATGCGAAGACGCGGTGGGCGATTGATCATGTGCGGCGGTATCCTGGGCCGAGGAGTGTTGAGGGAAATTCTGGTGGGAAGCGTGAGGATGCGTTGTGGTTCCTGTGACGTCGAGAGGATGAGTAAAGCTTAGATAGAGATCTGTAGGCTGTTTGCCAAGAGGATTTCTGTCGTTTGAATTGACCTCGGACTGATGCTGATGTGCCTCGACCAAGTCATACATGCTTTCCGAAAGCTTCGTTCCTCAACTTCAAAAGGACGGTTGGTGTAATGGTAAGACAAAACTCAGATGCGGAACCTCCCTACCGTCAATGGCGGTCGGCAGGTTCCGCATCTGAGTTGAGACGTGGGTTCGATTCCTGCATCGTCCAACACATCTTCCTTTTGTTCGTTAGAAATCTTTTGTGTGATACATCTTGGCAATCACATGTCAGCTCACCGAACTCCAATATGACCCTAGGGCGATTAGTCTAGGAGTAAAGTTGTCCAATATCCGACCTGTCATGGACCTGATCGACGCTAGAAATGCGTCTTCCGTTTCGTTATCCGCGTATTGCGTTTCACGGCCATGTCTTGAGGGGGTGGGGAATTTCCCAACGAGTATGAAAGCAGAAAGCGAGGACAGTCGCTCGTAGTGGGCAAACGAATCGACATGTATCCAGAAAAGCCCTGTGCGCCGTTATCAAGGCCAGAGTGCATGCGATGCAATGACTGCAACATCTTGGGGATTTGTGGAGGGACGTGAGGTCGCCGGACCCGGGAGCAGCCGCCGCTAGGGACGCTACCCAGCGCCTTCCTTTAACGCTCTTCCTTCTACACGTTCTGCCCTTCACACGTCTCACAGTCACCATGGCGGACCGCGACCTGGTTATACAGGCGCAAATCGCCTATGGTAACTGCTCCAAAAAGCAGACAGAAGCACGTCAGGTCCGAAACGAAGCAAAGAAATGGCCAGCACCCACTCTGGATCTGACTTCAGTGTCATCGAATGGGGTCGGCAAGAACAGAGTTCCCGAGATACGACACGTCAGATTGATCAGGCGAAGAAAGCCACCGAAGTAAGTTGATGTTCTCAGGGAAGCTGACAAGACGCAGAGTACCAGACAGCTGTCTGCTACGCTAGAACGGGTTGAGCGAACGATCGAAGGTGGAGTCGTTGCTCCTGCTGAATGGCAGAAAGGGGTAAGAGCACGAAAGGCTTTTTTGAAGGGCGTGGATCGTACAATGGCCTTTAGGACCGACGACGAGATGGATGGCCTCGTCAATGTTCAGCAATTGGGACTTCAGCCTCCCTTCGTGGTTAGACCGACGGAACTGTACTCTCTGGATCGGCTTCAGAAGCTCCTTGGTGGAGGAGTTCAGAAGACATCGTGGACACCGGCAGAATGCCTCGATCGTGCCGCCGACCTATCGAACAAAGTTGCTGTACTGGACAGCAAAGAGAAAGAGCTCTCAACCACGCATGAGCTCGCCAAGGCACGACTGGGGACCATCGCCTCGAAAGACGAGTCGATCAAGGATCTCCAAGAGAAACTTGAGAAGGAGGAAGAAGCCGTTCGCAAGCTTCAAGAACAAATTTCCACTTCGATGACTCCGCAAGTCGTCGAAGAGCAAGTAGAGAGTGCATGCAATGCAATTCGCAGTGAGTGCGCCGCCGAGGTGGACAGGAACTCACGGGCAGCGCGAGATCAGGAAGACATCTTCAAGCTTGAGCTGGCCTCGAAAGATCAGACAATCGTACGTATTGTGTGTCGGTCTTGTCCAGAATCAACTGACTCCAAGTGTAGGCTGAACTCGCGGACGAAGTCAAATCAAGAGACTATCAGATCGACGACCTCGAGAAGGCTATCGAGAAATCGGAGACCTCGGAGAAAGAGCAGAAGACTCAGATAGAACATCTGCAGTCGCAACTACAAGCCGCACAGCTCGGAGAGACAGCTAACGATGCTGCAAGCCGTATGCGCGACCAATCTATCGAGCAGCTTCGTCAATCGCTGGAAAAAGCCAAGGCCGAGCATCTCGAGGCTGCCGAACAACTGGGTGGCGCTCGTGCCACTGTGAGCTTGTTAAAAGTAGACCTCGAGCAGAAGAAAAAGGAGGTAGGTGATTTTGGTGTCGAGGTCGCTAACTTGAACACGCAGACAGATGACCTCAGTCGAAAGAACATCGACTTGGATAACATCTTGCGAGACTACAACCTCGTGGATCGTCCGAAGGCCGAGAAAGACTTGAAAGAAGCTCGGCTCGAGTCCCAAGAGCTCAAAAAGACGCTCGAAAGTGTGCGGAAAGATCAGAAGACCACAGCACAAGACCGCGACACCGAACAGGCCACGCTCCAGGAAGTAGAGCAGAGGGCCTTGACGCTGCACGCGGAAAATGTTCAGCTCGAGGAGGAAGTCCAATCCAAGGCTACCACTATACAAGAACGCGACACTTCCATCGGCCATCTGGGAGAACAGATTCAGTCACTGGAGGAAAGTGTTTCGCAAGAGCAATTCGACTTTTCCACTTTCAGCGATGTGATCCTCCCTTCGATACATGGCTTTCTGAACGTGGACGGGGTTTTGCCCAAAGATGTCCTCATCGGCCATCTCGGAGTGAAGAGTACGGCTGGCCAGAAACTCAACTCAGACTTCTATCTGGAGATCCATGACAAGGCTCTTTTCGAATGGAAGATGATCATGTTTCCTGCCAGCGACGTCAAGCGAGTTGTCGTCGATTCTTCGGTCACCCTGCGCATGTTCCTTCACGCATGCGCCGCAAAGGGACTTTCTCATTTGGCGATAATGACCGAAGCCGTCCACTGCTCGAAGAAGAGCAACAACAGGGGTGTCGAATGGAAGCACTGGATCGCCTGTGCTTTAAGAGTCGTCGTGACTCGCATTCAACATCGACAGCAAGGAACCGATCGCGACGGCATGTTGGCTCTTGTCGCTTTGCGACTCGTGGAATTGGTGCTGCGGCTGTCCGTGCCCATCACGCACTGGGAGCTTTGTGACATCCTGAAACAGATCGATCAGTGCCTGGACATTCGTCACTTGGGCCATCCAGTTTCGCATGCATTGTTTCGCTGGATATGGTCTCTCTTGCACGAACCGACCAAAGCTCTGACCGTTGACAAGGCTTTCGAAGAGATACATCAGCAATACAATCCGCTACGCAGTGAGAATCAGATGCTTCTGGCTTATCAACATGGAATGGTCCTGATCAACACCGCATCTAAGAATAGCATGGTCGTCTGTGTCCCTTGGAACCAGGTCAAGCATGAGTACAAATTCTCGACCAATACGGATTACGTTCGTATCCACGGACGATATTTCTTCGATGTCGAGCCATTCACCGCCCACAACAGCCAGCTCATCGTTGCTCGATGGGCAGGCAGCGTAAACCAGGGCTGGGAGCGAGAGCCAGTGGAGCTGTATGTTCCCTGGAGCTTGCGACGCCGCTCGAAGACCTCATTGGGGTCGCAATGAGCGGATCCCTCAAATGCTGCATGTGGTGCTGTACAGCAGATCCATTTGGTCATGACGTCTTTCTCTACTGGCGTCTTACACCACAAATGCCGAGCTTGGCACTTATATCTCATTTGCAGTCTTCTACGACGCAATGCAGGTTTGGCCGTCTTCTCTCATGTTCTTGGCCCTTGCCGTCAGAAATGCAGAGCTTCATGCCCATCTCATTGCAGTCTTCTACGACGCAATGCAGTTTTGGCCGTCTTCTCTCATGTTCTTGGCCCTTGCCGTCAGAAATGCAGAGCTTCATGCCCATCTCATTGCAGTCTTCTACGACGCAATGCAGATTTGGCCGTCTTCTCTCATGTTCTTGGTCCTTGCCGTCAGAAATGCAGAGCTTCATGCCCATCTCATTGCAGTCTTCTACGACGCAATGCAGATTTGGCCGTCTTCTCTCATGTTCTTGATGGTTGCCGTCAGAAATGCAGAGCTTCATGCCCGTCTAATGCTGCCTGCTCAGGACGCAAGGCAGACCCAGCCGTTTATCTCTCTTCTCCCGCTTTGGTGGCCGAGATGCAGAAACTTCCCTTCCATCAATTTTCATGCACTGTGGCGTACGAGATGCAGAGCTCAGACTTCTGACGTCTCATCTTTTGACACTGCAATATGGAAGACGGAAATGATGGCACATCGAGGCAGAATAACAGCTGCTCTTGAGTTTGTCCATAAAGTATCGGATACATTATCGAAGGCGAATGTCTCCGCTCATTGCCCGTTATCCTACTGAATCCAATCTCATACCTTCACATCACAAATTCGTCTCTTTTTCTTCTTCGCACGCCTCCTGGTCATGCCCATTTCGCCATTGTCTTGAAGAACCAGTGCCATCTCCCTCGCGTCTCTCAGACAACAATGTTCAGCAAAGGCGCCCGCAGTACCTCTCAAATCCAGCGTGTGCTACGCGAGACCTCAAAAGATGCTGTACAGGCTTCAGCCGGCGATCGTTATCGCGTTCGTATCATCCAAGGCTGGACGCCACTGGTCCCGTTCACAACCCTCCTTTCCTGTGTCTCCTTGACCCACAACTCCCACCCTCAAGATATTATTTGATGCGGGTCGGAACGATTGGAAGGTTTCAGGAAAGCGGCAGTGGTGCGTATTCTCGATTGTGGGAAAGGTGGCTTGTCGCTTCAGGAGGACGTCTCGTCTGCTCCGACGGGTATGCGAAGCGTGTGACTGGCGACGCGTGCGAATGGCGACGCGTGTGAATGGGCGGGTGGTAGGTCAGGGAGATTGTATAAAGGGGCGTGACGGTCTGTCTGCACAAAGTGTCGGTGAAGATCGTTGATTGCTGTAAGATCGCTACTGGAAGCATGTACGTCCTTTGTTGGGACAATAAGCTTCTCGTGGGTGTCTAAGCCAGATAAGGTACAACGATAAAGAAGAATTCAGGAAGGTCGTCAAATATTTTCTTTTTGTTGTTTCGATGGCGCTTAACTTTCGTGCCTTCCTTGTTTGGCCTCAAGAGTCCGTGCATGCTTATGATGCCAAGACTTGGATTTTGGACTTCCCGCGAAGTCGGCGCGCGACTTGTTACTCTACCAATACACCCACGATTGACACTTGGTTGCCGCCATCGCGCAGTAGTCAAGATGGCAGTCGATAAGTGTATTCAATGCATCGTCAGTAACAATCCGATGGTAAGTCTTCATCTAGCGACTGGCAACCACACAGTTTTTGGCTAATCGTCGCAACAGTGCGACCTCTTCTTCAGAAGCCCTTGCTCGTCGTGTAGAAACCTCGGGCTTGGATCTCAGTGTGCGCTACCAGGCGCAACAGATCTCAGTCATTTCTTTGGGTAAGGCACTGCCTTTCGGTCTTCGATTGCCCCGGTCCTCGACTTCAGCTAATTCATCAACAGCGGCCATTCCGCCCAACAAGAAGCCCCCAGGCGCTTCGCCACGCCCAGACGCTCCGCTGGTCCCGTTCGCGGCTCGGGACCTCAGTCTCATTACGCGACGGGCCCCGCACCTCAGTCTCAGTACCAGTACACGTTCAACGCCGGTCACCAAGACCAGCGACTCAACGCCAAGGACTACGCCGATAGTGGTCAACATCAGAATAAGTCATTGAAGCGCCGCCGTCAGCCGGAGAGCGGTACTGTCCCGAACCCTCCCACTGGCATCTCTGCCAACCGGCGTAAGAAGCTTCGACTAGCTGCTCACGAGAGGCATGATGATGCTTCGGTTCCGGAAGTCTCCATGACCGATGTGGAGAGACAGTGGTACGATCAGTATGTGGCGAATAACGGTTTATTCCCCCGTTCTGAAGCACCAATGCGTGAGTATGGCCAGCCTCCTCCACCCGACCCAGCGATAATGTCGGGAGGACTGGGCGGTCAGCCAAGCGACAGTCGACCACCAAACAACGACGACGCTCAGCGTTTGAGAGAGAAGCTTCAACAAGTACTGGAGGAGAACAAGGGTCTCAAGCAGCAACAAGAGAACAACAAGACTCAGATCAACAACCTCAACAAGGCCCACCGCCGCAAGAATAAGCAAATGAAGATGGATTCACAATCTCGCGGACGGCCCCTTCTTCGCGACGAAGAGTCTACTTCAAGATCAAGAACGCGCCAGCCTTCGACAGCTTCGCCTTGGTCGCCGCCTTGGTCGCTGACTCCACCACCTCGGACGGAGTTCGATCGGATGAACGACGAAATGGATGCCTTAGCTTCCGCCAGAGTCGACGCTGCTCCGGGTGAGACTGTCGCCGATACCATTGCTCGTGCCAGCGAGCCAATGAATTACGATGATTGGCTTACAATCAATCAACAAGGAGTGGATCAGTTGGGTACGCAGATTCTTCCGCCACCAGTCGCCAGCAGTCAGCAACAGTTTGACAGCTTCAACGGCGACGCCAGCCATGGCGCCGCGTCTGGATCCCAGCGTCCGAGTCAGCAAACATTTGACAGCTTCAACAGCGATGCCAGCCATGGCGCAGCGTCCCAGCGCCCGAGTCAGCAACGAGATCAGCACGGGGATACGTCAATGACAGACGACAATCGGGGACATGGGGTCAACCCTGGAGCACCACAGCCCGTGAACAGTGCGAACGAGCAAAGCTTTTCAGAGTTTGAGTCCGATGGCAATCGGTCGACCAATCCTCCAGCTCAGCAGCAGCAATCCTTTGCTCAGCATCCAGACATTGACCGCAGCCTTGGTGAGATTCTCAGCCAAGGACCGAATCAATCTCAGAACAGAAGCCAAGGTGGTCAACGTCAGCAACGTGGCAATGGTCGCCAGCCTCGTGGCGGTAGGGGATCTGGCGGTGGTAGGGGTGGTAGGGACCGTTCTGGTCCAAAGCACCTGGCTCCCAAGGGCGCCAGGGGCTATGGCCAGTGAAGGGGTTAACACCCCCTGAAAAATGTCCACCCTCCCGCCTTCTCAGTCACGGTCGTAGCCCAGGAACGAGTGCTCACGCACCATTCCTGCAGCTCTTCCATCTCACAAATCCGAGACGAGTGCTTGCGCACCATCTCATCCATCTCCACGACCCTGAGATGAGTGCTCGCGCACCATTTCAGCTGTCCTCTGCTCCATGACCCTGCGACGAGTGCTCACGCACCATCTCAGCCGTCTTCTATCTTTACGACCCTGCGATGAGTGTTCACGCACCATCCCAGCTGTCCTTCCCCTTCACGACCCTGGGATGTGTGTTCACGCACCATTCCAGCTGTCCTTCGCCGTCACGACCCTGGGACGTGTGTTCACGCACCATCTCAGCTGTCCTCCTACCCATGACCCTGCGATGAGTGCTCACGCACCATCTCAGCTGTCCGCCTACCCATGATCCTGCGATGAGTGTTCACGAACCATCGCAGCAGTCCTTCGTGCTCAATCATGTGAGTATGTGTCGCAATGCATGACCCTCGGTGGCCATTTTATGGCCTCGAGCTACGTCTTTGCATGCCATACTTGCAGCTGGGCTCCGTCGTCAGTACTTGATAACATAGGTACCAACTATCAAATTCGTTCCACAGATTACCACGTTCCGCGTAGCTGTCTCACATATACCTTGCAAGCTCTCGTTCTTCCTGCTTCCAGCTCAATGTCCATCTCGTAACACTGATATCCGCCTCTCGCTCGCTGTCGCTCCAAAACACAACTCTCTGCTACATTAATCATGTTATTAACTATTCCCCAACCACAATGATATGACAGGTGCTGCGGTACCCCCGGGGAGATGGAAAGAACCAAAGCCTTCCCTTTCTACCAGGTGACGAAGTTCAGTGGTCAGTTCATGGTACTGAGAATGAGGAAGTACGAGATTCACGGATGGGTTGAAAAAAACAAATTTCTGGAAAAGCTGCATCTTTTATCGTTTCTGTAGATGCAAGCAATATCTGGGGGTCTTGGGTCTTTTTTGGCTCTGCAACAAGCCGAACGACGATGACGAAGATCGCCGACAATGCAATCCCCTGAAGATACACATCCAAAGCGCCAACAATGGTGGAGACAGTCCGTCCGCACCCAGAGCTACGTCGGTGATGGCCTTCTCCTCCAAGGCTCGCATCCAAAGCGTTAGCAATGGTGGGGACAGTCCGTCCGCACCCAGAGCTACGTCGGTGATGGCCTTCTCCTCCAAGACTCGCATCCAAAGCGTCAGCAATGGTGCATGTCTGCACCCAGAGTGACATCGGTGATGAAGCAAGTCTCTGCACCCAGGACGCCCAGTGATGGTGATGTTGTCTTGACCAGCTGGTCAGCACCGAGAGTGACGGCAATGATGGTGAAGTAACGTTCCGCATCGAGAGCATCAGCAATGGTGATGATTGTGGTCAAAATCGAGGCCAATAGCAACTGTGGTACTTGGTCGTATCCTAGATGGATACTTGGCCTGCACTCAACCAGCACTCTGTCTGGGTTGGTTGCAAACCTCGGTCGATGGCGGCCTTGCGTGGGAGAACTGTTCGAACGTCGTTGGTGACGCGAATGCACAGTGTGCCGTGGGTTTCGCAATATGCGCAAGAGTGCTCTTGCTTGCTGTCCATGGCAGAATCGCCTCTGGAAGCACGAGCGCTCGCACACTTGGGACCATACGCCTTCGTCATAAGGCTCCCGTAGTTGGCCGCACTCTGAAACAAACAGAGCCCTCTCTGGAGCACTGTGATCATCGCAGGTGATATAAAATCCCCGCTTAGGAGCTTCAACTCTCGTGCAACCTCATCGAGGGTCTTGGTCTTCTCCTCGTCTTTCGGCCATTTGGGTGATCGACGGACTGTAGGAGTTGCCACAGACTTGCGTGGTTTCTGAATCGAGGACGGTGTTGCGGTGGTGAGACTGACTGAGGCCGTGCGAGTGAGCCGACTTGATCGCTGCGCTGCTGGCGTGCGAAGTCGAAATGGGGACGGAGTGACGGCGGTAGGCGTGCGCCCAAGATTGCCGCCTTTATCATCTGTAGATGATTCGGCGACTTGTGCGTCGTGGCCACTGCCCTGCTGAGTCGACGACACTGGCAAGTCGCTCGTGGCTGTTATTCTGACCTGTTGTGATTCGCGATCAAGGTCAACATCTGATATGCGGTGATCCCACAGCTCCAGTGTCGAGGGGCTGTTGATGCGAGACTCAGACGATGATCGAGAGCCTTCGAGGCGAGATCTCTTCCGATTTTCGCGATCAATCCTGCGGCCGCGGTCTTCGGTGTTCACGAACTCCAGAGTGCCACCAGGGCGCAAGATGTCATTCTCTGCTTTTAGCTGCTCGAGTTCTTTCTGGGTCTTGTGGAGTTCTTTCTGGGTTTCGAGCAACGTCTTTCGTAATCGTTCGAACTCTTCATCGCTCTTTCCGCGCGCGGCAACGACCTGTGCAAGATCAGCATCGGGGGATATGTGCAATACCTTTTGTAGAGTCTGTTCCACAGTGTCAACTTGACTACGAATCTCAAAGTCAGCAATCCGAACTGTAGTATGTACATCCATGGCACAGCAACATACTTGTCGTTGTTAGCTTCTGCAGCCTCTAAGGCTTGCACCCGAACATCGAAGTCTTCCTTCGATGCATCATATTCCTCAAGGCGGTCCAATTCGGCCTGGAGCTCACGACGCTCTTGATCGAAGTCTGTCTTGGCATTTGCGAGGGTGCTGCGGGCCTCTTCATGTTTGATCTGTTCGGCTTTGAGATCTTCTCGATCCCCGTCGATAGCCGCCTTGGTATTGTTAGTCGTTAGCCTTCGACTCGTGTTAGGTGAAGATATGTAATGAGAAGACAGGAAACATGAAGTGGGCAGCGGTGTCAAAAGGATTCATGGTGAAGCTCTCATACCTGAAGTGTGTCAAGCTTGGACTCTTTCTCTTCAAGATCCGCCCCTTTCTTGTCGAGCTTTTCCCGCTCTTCCTGAAGCTGTGCTTCCGTCTCATCGAAGTTCCTCAATTCCACGTCAACGGCAATGGTCATGGCCCTGAAGGCACTGGCCAGCTGGTTGTGGATGATTATAAGACCACCGTCATTGGTATTGTAGCTCTGCAAAGCGCTTCCAATAGCCACAAGCTCCCGTTCCGCTTCGGAGAGCGGTTGTTCAGCCGAAGTCTCTTCTTGAGTGACTTCTTCCTCCAGCACTCCTTCGTCTTCGTGCTCTTTGGTCTCGATCGAGTTGTGGATGTGCTCCTCTCTCTCGTGCTGATCGTTCTCATGCCGTACTTGACCTGGCTGAATGGACTCCGTGAAGTCCATTTGGTCCTGATGCTGATGATTGAGCTGATTGCTGATGAAACCGGCATACATCTCCATGGGATCTGAATGAGCCATGGTGACGAGACTGTTGATGGGAGATGTAGAACGTCAACGAGAACGGAGAAATGTCTTGGTGGAGGCATCCGCGAACGTAGGGAAGGAGCACCTGGCGGTACCTCCCGACGTCACCTCTTCATCCCGGCAGCGGTATAGTATCAGCAGCGGCTCGAAACACCCAAGTCAGACAGATTCATACCATACTGTGCCTGCATTGAATGTGCAAACCTCGTTCTCGTCGTCGCTCGCTTGGAGCCTCGCCCAGCCCATGTCGGATCCCACGAGTACACAGCTCCCACCTCCAATCTTGACAATCGCTTCGCTGTGACTTGCCGCTTCGCCGAAGATGTCCTATCCACCCATACCCGTCGATCCAACGGAAGAAGGCGGTGAAAGCGATTGCTTATACGAAAGCTCGCCAGGCGATGAAAGCTGGAGGAGCATGGACTTACTCTGTGCCCAAGAGGACAGCGCATAGCGCAAATACTTGTCAACATCTCAGAAGAGCAATGAAATATAGTCTTGAGGGTGAGGATTCGGGCAAGCGAAAGAGCACATACGTGTAGGCCGGTACAAGGCCGAGCAGTCGAGCGGCCTGCGCAGTGTCCATGTAGAGGCTGGCAGCATCAGAAGCTGCTCAGAGACAACATCGTCTTGCTCCTTCGAAGGTGGCAGGGTGCACCTCACCTTCGTGGCGAGGCTGCCTGTCCATTCGGCACGAGGTGAGGTGTAAGAGGTAGGGTAGGGTCTGGTTAGGCGAACTCCGCTGAAAACAAGGGAGGTCAGCTCGGGTGGGGCGCATTCCACTTCACCTCATGCGCTCCCTTTCACAGCATCGCCTCGCTCATATCGTCCTTCCTCCACTTCATGTGCTACGCCTGTCCTCGCAATATGACCTGGCTCAGAGCCGCACGATGCGACACAGATGATGTATCAGACGTTGGGCGGATTTTCTCTTCGAGACAAGGGAAGTGAAGGACGATCTCAAGGCATAACAGCGCCAGGCCGACCACTGCAGCTGTGTGCTTCAATGACATCGCATCAAAGAGATGGGCTCAGAGCAGGCTTTGCTGACATATCCGCTAGACTCTCCTCCGCGCATGATTGCCTCGCCCTGCTGCCTCGCGTCTCACCGAATGTTCTTCGCCAGCTCAACTCGCATTCGAGACCACTGCATCAGCAAAGGTGGTGCCTCCGACCATGGTCGCGATCGTACCCGGCTTGGGCATATGTGAATAAAAGCCGCTCGTTGCTCTTGTGGTGGACACATCCTCGATCGTAACAAAGTCGTTCTCCTCACGATCCTGGCGCGACCATATCCTTCCTCACTACTACCCACGCTCGCCAGAGTCCTTCTCGTCCCGTCCGCGCTCCCTTGTTCCCATCATTGTCCTCGTCCTGGCCTTGATATTTTGCTTCAGTGAGCAGAAGAATCTGACATGGCGGTCGACCCATTCCACTGTCCCGAAGACTTTGCGCGGCAGAGCGTGAAGAGGAGGGCGCTGTACACGATAAGAGTTGACAAGCTGGCATTGAAAGGCTTGGGATGCGGTATTCGCTCTCGAAACGGCAGCACAAGATCATCTGCGGTAACCAGGAGCTTGCCAGAGTGTTCAATGTGAAAAGCGAGCCTTTACTGTGATGGACCCGCGTGCGAATGGTGAAGTGAATGTCGGTGCGCTTGGGTGTTGCCCCGGTAGCGCTTTATGCTATGTTCTTCCATAAACTGCTGTTGTGTCGATGCTGCCGCCGCCGACAACCGCAGCGGGAAGCCCCGCGCCGACGAAATTCATCCAGCGCGAAATCGCACTCTCTACTTCTCGCTGACCCACACACGCACGAATAACTTTGGTTCCCTCGAGCAATCAAGAACCATGGCCGACTCCGTGCAACACGATCAGTTATCAGCAACTTCAGTAACTTCCGAGAATTCAGCATCCGAGCGCATTGGCGCATCCGAGCAGCCAGTCAACACTGCGGACTCCGAGTTCGGCAACGAAGAGACGCAAGACCTGGTAGATTATGTTGAAGAGCCGAAAGAGATGGAAGAATCTCGCGAAGAAGAGGCACAAGATGCGGTAGAGTCCGCCGAGGACGATAAGTACGAATCTGAGTGGTCGGACACCGACGAGTTTGACGAGGGGGTGGATCGCGAAGAGGACGAGACCACAGCAGCAATGATAGCACCAAACGCTATCGGACAACAGGAATTCGAAGCATTCCAGAAGACGTGCCAGGATGGCGTCGCCGACCTTCGAGTCATGGGTCCTCGTCGACCTCGAGACCATGACTGGTCTCAAGAAGAGGAAATGCAAGAAGGTGACGATTCAAGAGCGCTGGTTCTCTTCGATCAGCCGAAGATGTCTCGCTTCGCAAAGTACGTCGCCGATACGGTCCAGTCACCCGAGATCGCAGACGTGATTCTCCAGATCCTGGTCGCTTCGCAGCGGGCCGCGAATCAGCGCATGAGTGATGGCGTGACGCAGCTGTCCCAGGCATTGCAACTGGACATTGACCAGCAACGCCTTCTCTTGGTTAATCAGCGCTCTCTTTTCAGGACGGCGATAGACAAGTACGATCCAGAGCGGATCGAACAATCAGTGACGTCGGCGGTTGACGACAAGTTTTCGACTCTTCAGCGAATGCTTGATTCAGCATCAGAACTACAAGTCGATTGGCAAGGGCTGGTCCGAGCGATGGAGCAAATGGATGCTCATCGCAAGGACATCACGAACCACTGCGACGCACAAGTCGAGCGAATCCAGAACGAGTTGCAGACTTTGGCGCAACAGCGTGCCAACCTCCCTTCCCGAGGCTCGAAAGAACTGGACCGTCAATATTGGCGATCAACAACTGGAGCACTCAGCTATCGTTCGCGATATTCGAAATCAGCTAAACGATCGTGTGGGTCTAATTGATCAAATACAGTCACAACAAGCAAACGACTCCCGGGTCCTAATGGACCTGGTCAACCGCGTCAACGGTCAAGAGGAAGAGCTCGCAGCCATGAGCAAGGAGCATATCACGCTTCAGGGCAAGTTCAACGCAGTCTCCGAAGAGAACAAGGAGTTGCGTAACAAGACTGAAGCTTTGGAAGCGCGTCTTGAGGAACTCGAGAGGAAAGAGAAGGATGCCACGAACGTGTCCAATCAGCAAATCGGGGTGCTGAAGACGATCAGTACCAAGTCCAAGCAAGAGCATGAAAACGTGTTCGCAGTCCTCTACAAGCACGAGCACATCCTTCGTTCTAATGGTATGCTGTCACCATTGCAACCCGATGGCACATCGCGGCCGGTACAAGCTCTGTTCCAGCTGGATGAGGACAAGTTACAGGTCCCTGTCGAGCGTCTGGGTGATGGAGGTTGGGCTCCCAAGCCGGGGGCTCAACCATCTCCCCGATAGTCCGTTTCAACACTTCGATGACCGTCAGCGGGTTGAAGCTGGCGGTCTGCCACATATCAAGCATCTCCACGGGCGCTGTCGATGGCAATGCGGACTACCATGTCCCATTGCAAACACCAGAGCAATGCTGAGTACTATCTCCCATTGCATGCACCAGAGCAATGCCGAGTATTATCTCCCATTGCATGCACCAGAGCAATGCTGAGTCCTATCTCCCATTGCAAGGCCACAATGCTGAGTCCTATCTCGCATTGCATGCACCAGAGCAACGCGGATCAGCATATCCCATTGCAAGAACAGACCAATGCCGAGTGCTATCTCCCATTGCGAGAAACAGAACAATGCGGAGTACTATCTCCCATTGTAAGAATCAGGGCAACGCGAAGACTGCAGCGATGACGGCCACCATTGTCCCTGACATCCAAGTACATGAGTACGGATGCCCACCACCTACTGCAACGACCGCAGCCGGCGCGCTCCTTGATATGGCCAGTGCAGCGCGGATCACAACATCCCACTCACTTCGGCTTTTGTGCTTGATCGGGATTGATGGACTTCTTGTCCCAACCCTTTCAAGTCACGGGCGCTGCCAATATGTGGGCATTATTCCTTCACATTTCAGCCAGGGTAAGTATCGATCGTATATTGAAAGCTGACACTTCATTTCCCTTCATTCCCATAGCATTCCGGCCGCGATTTGACAGCTACCTGTAAACGCTCCCCGATCCGCGTCACTCGTCCCGCATCTCGAGCCAGTATGAAGTGAAACCGAACCAGCGATATTCCGAACAATGTGCAAATCACCGTCTCCGCCTCGTCTTGCACCTGATCTTGCTTCTGTCGATTTGACACTCACACTCGTGAAACGAACATAGAACACCACAGATGGGTAGAGGCACAGGCAAGCGCTCTCACAAACTACTTGGACGGACGGGAAAGAGCCGGGCAGTCATTGATGTCAAGATGGGAGGAGGTATTGGAGGTCATTGGTGTCAAGATGAAAAAAGGTATTGGAGCCCATGAAATGGTATGGTGTCTCAACCCTTGGGTGGTATTGATGCATTGATGAAATAGGGACAAAAATTCGTATCAGCTTGGCCCCCGAGTGCGAGTGAGCAAAAGCGAGGCAATCGTGGCTGGCAGGGTTGAAGGGAAGTGCATTCACTTTGCGAAGCAAGGGGTCATCACCACGATCAACCGCTTTGCAAGGCAAGAGGTCGTCAGTCCGCGAACTGCTCTGCAAGACAAGGGGTTATCTCAACAGGATCAACCACAATGCAAGCCTCAATCATCTCAACCTCGATGCGAAGCAAAGGGTAGTTTGTCTCTGGACTGCTTTGCAAGCCAAAGGGTTGTCTCAATCAAGATCAACCGCAGTGCCAGGGAAAGGGTCGACGGTATCTGAACTGCTTTGCAAGGCAAGGGGTTATCTCCACCGAGATCAACCACGATGCAAGCCAAAGGGTCATCTCCACAAGCCATCTAACCGCTTTGCGAGACAAAGGGTCATACCGACCGCGATGCTGGGCAAGGGGTCACCTCTCTCCCGAACCACGATTCAAGGCAAGGGGTCAACTCAACCGCTTTGCCGAGAAAAGGGCCATTCCGAGTCCACGACACACTTGACGACCGAACCGTATCAGTCTTCCTCGAGAGCTTCGGCCACTTCCATGAGGGCCTGCTCCCATTCTTCGCGATCATGCTCCCGCTGTTGTCGCGCTTCCATTGCCCGTCGCAACCGAGAGATCCGATCGTCGAGACTCGCCGTCGCCGACTCCATCTCACTCATTCCAGCCTTCAGCTGAACGTCAAGGTATTCCTGTTCCTTTGCGCCATCTCGGAGGCGGCTTTCCACCTTCTGTCTCTTGTGATACTCTGCATCGCGAGACAGCTCTTCCTCGTACAACTCTTCCATTCGCCGAAGATTTTCCTTGACATTGCCAAGAAAGTTTTGCCGAGTTGTGTCTCTCTCCACCTCGGCCCAGTCCCTATACTCCATCTCTTTGGCAGACAAAACCGAAGCACCGGCCTGGGCAGCGTTGAAGCCCCCATACGTTTCGTACGAGCAGCATAGCTGGGATGCGAGGCTCTCGCCCACCTCTGCCTGCACGTCTCGTATGACATCAAACAGGACGAACTGATGATACTGAAAATCTCGATCATGATGCAAATGCTGCAGCACTAATATCGCTAGGCGCATGAGATTTGGCGACCCTCCCAGTGGAATCAGCTTTCGGTGGTCTTCGCATCTTTGGTAACCCTTGCCACTCCAGCCGACCTCGAACTTGGGCATGATGTGGTCCAGTTCCTGCTCACGCGCATCGGCAAGGATCTGGCGATTGACCTTGACAAACTCAGAGACACGTTCTTGCAAGATCTGCAAGCTGTTGTCCGTGTTCTTTCCCAGGCTTTCGTAGAAGTGCTTGTTCTGGTACCTGTAATGCCCCTGGACGACACCCAGCACAAGACTCCTGTTGCGTACGACGAAATTTCCGTTTTCGTCTTCTTTGATCTTCGCGCCCACGATCATTGCGTCCAGAAATCGCTCAAACTCATCGCACGTCAGACCACAACCATCTCTGTCGGCCAGGCTTTGCACGTAGACGACTGGATCTTTCTTGCCCTTCCACTGGTCTGGCCTGCCCGGTCGACGCAAACAGCCGGCGGGGGTCCGATTCGTGTGGTGGAGCTGATCTCCCCGAGCTTTGACTGAGCGCTGGGGCAGCGTCATGTCCAGCAGGCTCTCCAGTGGAGGCTGAGCGGGCTGCATGAGCAGATATGTGGCCACGGTTGGCCATAGATTGGTATTGAGGAGACGTGAGGACTTCTCGCTCATCGCCGAGCGCTTTTCGGCCTTCCCAATTGCCTTCAAAAGGCCCACGATGTCCCCTGACTGATAAAACTTGAGCAGTTTACGCTGATGATCTGTTAGGTATACAGGCCTGATTTCGTGCGTTTGCACGTCGTCCTCGACATCAGTGATCGATGATGAATGCTCGGCGGCATTCTGCCTTGGCCCAAAGAACGCCGGCAGAACCATGATTTCGTGAGTGTGTTGATGGTAGGGGGTCGGGGGAGAGGAGAGGAGAGACGTGAGGTGAAGTGAAAGCCAGCGCGCCTTCCGCTTTCATCCCAGCAAGTCTAACGGGGAAGGAAGGACCGCCATCTGCATTCAGACTCGCCGTCTTTGAAGACAACACCTCACCGCGACGCGATCTGGCGCACATTGAACTACGACATGACAGCTCCAATACATCTTTCACCCGCACCGCAAACACGCCGCAGCTGGTCACCACCGACTCCCCTTTGGCGCCTCGGAATCATCATCTCGGCCTGCCTACCCTCCCCTCTGTGCGCATCCAGCCACGATCGGCATCTTCGCACCCGAGCCACGGTCGGTCCAGTATATATGGGGATATCCGTCGGCGGAACGGCTGGAACAGGTGGTGAAGACAGGGCGGAGCGGACCAGGTTGATCCAGAGACGAAGGCGATTACACAAGCCCACTTCAAGATCTCCAAGAGCGCGGCGGGCGCGTCGCGACATTGTACGTCTACCGAGCACGCATTTTCCATCGGGGCACGACAGGTCCAGCACGCGTCACTAGAATGGCCCAGGCCGCCCTCCAGCTCCAGCTCGCGGTGTTTATAGATCCGAGACAGGTGAATCGCGCCCGCGAATGGTTCAGAACCATCGTCAGGACTCCAGGGAAGAGAAGGCGGTTCTTTGTTGGAAGTTACGAGAAGAACATGGAAACCCTGCCACATCCTGCTTGCGGTACGGGCAACGGGAGTTTCAACGGCTTGAATGAACGAAGGGCTTTGTCTCCAAGGACGAACAGCATTGGCATTGAAAAGATGGAGCAGTTGCGGCAAGAGAGGGACACTGCCAACAGATGAAAGTCAACCGAAAGGTTCAATGGCTGCAAAGATGGGCTTCACAAGTATGGCCTTTACGACCCAGCTGACCACATTTGTAGGGCTCATATCATCCAGCACCTTCTCGACAGCACCGATGGTTGACCCTGATCGACGACTCAGACGCTGCCTCTGAAGCCTTCTTCGCCACTCTCGTATCTTCTACCGCAAACTCATTCTGCTGCTTTCGATGCACTCCTTCCGGCGTTTCTCAAACTCTGCTGTCAAGAATTTGGAAAAGATGCACGACCATCATTTGGAGAAAGAGTCGGGCTCATGAAAGGACGATCAACATGGAAGATTGGGTCTGAAAGAGGCGGGTTCATGAAAGGAAGATCAAGGATAATACAACACAGAAGACTGGGTCTGGGGTCGTTTCATTGAGAATGGTCGCGACTGTTGCAGACAAGGCCTATCTCAGGATGGCGAGTGCTCAAATAGCGGCAGAGACCATCCCCGGCCATCACCGCTACGCTCGCCACGATCACAGCGGACTAGTTCTCGAGGCAATCTTGCTTCTACCATGAGACATCTGCTGGACGGCGCTCGACAACAACGTGGGAGAGAAGCACATTTGAACACAAACAACGCTGGCGCAGCACAGCCAGCGAAGAAGCTTTGTAACCCTGCCTTGCGATAGGCAGCTCTCCCGTCTCACTGGCGCTGGCAGCTGCACTTCTCGATCTACCGGCGTGGTCATAACTTGGATAATCGAGGAAGCGATCGGTGGATTCGCATCCATGCCAGGTGACCTCAATCAGCCCTCTTCAACCAGCTTCCTTCAATCAGCTTCCTTCAATCAGCTCTCTGGATTGCTGAGCTACTCTCTCCTCGCTATGGCTGCAGATGTTGAAAAGTGCGCTGGTGAAGACGATGTCTCTTGCCATACCTGTACTGGAAACACCAGGCAGTTTGGACCGACAGAAACGCAGATCGAAGTCAGCGCACCAAGACCCTGCCTGCGAAGGCAGCTATCCCCAGGTTACAATCACCCATGTGCTTGACTCATTGCAGCGTATACTCGTCCGTTCTTTCGAGTGGAGGGGATCCAATACTTCAGCATCGACGCGGCCGTTCTGTCATTCAGTAGCAACAGCGCGGGAAGTATCTTACATCTGTAACCTTTCTTCAACCAGCTTCAGATACTTTCCATCACCGCTAGGGCGAGGTCCCCCTTTCCGTGCAGGTATACCACACTGCCGAAAGCTGCGCCTGATCGGGGGTGTCATACATCCAACGGAACCTCGCCTCCGGTCACTCGGACGAAACTTTGGGAAGAGATGATATGGCATTCGATTCCTACTTCACCTTATCACTCCACCTATCCATCAACCTCTTTCCTGGAGCTGCTTTGTGCTTGAAACAGCCCCTCGTTCGGCCGTGGCTTTGTTCTGGGTTGTCCACCTCGCGCGTGTGCAACGGCATCAGATCTGGAAGATTATACCAAGCATTCTTCCTGCATGTTCCTCAGTCTGCCGTCGCTGTCTTGCGGCGGAAGATACTTGGCGCTATGCCCAAAGACCACAACCATTGATCGACTCCCGTAGTCAGAACCATGTCTGTTGCCCTGGAGCCCTGATGGCGCCCAGTTTTGGATGAATCCAGCCAGAACGACCAGCAAGAACGGTCAGCGAGAACGGCCAACAACTCACCAGCAACCGTCGTAGTCGAAAAGAGAAGAACAGTGCGGGACTGTTTCGACCTTTTGGAGCCTGGTCGGTGAATTTCTGTCACTCATATCGAGCGCTGACTGTGACTTATAGGTACACCAGACACATTCATACCGGCGAGTATGGTGTCTTTCCGAAGAATATGATCAAGAAAACCACCGCCCTACCTTCACCCCTCCCCTTCCTCCTCCGCTCTTCCCCCTCCTATATACCATACCGCTTTTCCGCTCGAATCAAACATCCGTCTAAGCTTCGACGACGTCGACATATTAGGAGACTGTGGATTGGGCCACAGGATACCTTGTAACTTGGGAAGAGCTGGGAATGCACACAGCAGCTAGGAAGGAGAATGGGGCAACAAGGGGCAGAAGAGGGGAGTAGCAGAAGAAGCAGAAGTTCCTGGGAGACGAGGACTGTCGCTCATGACGGGCAAAAGGCGGCGGAGCAGTTGAAGAGATATTTCACTGGACTCGCGGAACATGTCTGCGAAGCACGTACGACCAGAGTAGGAAGGAGGCAGGAAAGTCTGTCGCTGGACGACTGGCTACTCCAACACCACCAACCCGGGCTCTGGAGGACTGCATGGACAGCATCTCAGCTGCTGAGACCTGGAATCATTGTTCCACGACTGGGAAGCTCACCTTTGCCTGTGGATGAGAGAAAGACACGATGAGGCGAGGTCCCGGACAGCCTGAAGAGCTTGGAAGGGAAGTGATGGTTGGCTGGTATCTGAAGGGCGCGAGGTGGACACCCGCCTCTTTGAGATCTGGATAAATGTGGTAGAGGAACGGGAATAGGATGACCCCAAACTCATTGGTGCAAGACATCAAGGCCGCGGGATCCCGGGCGCCCAGTCATTATGGTGCTGGTATCATCGTTGCGACAGCTTCAAACACCTGTCTCGACAGCATGCATCAAACCCAGGTCAGCGCCACAGCGCCGATGAGCTCGCACTCCTCTCCACTCCCATACGTACGAACGCCCGCCATCAGCAAGCCGCACAACAACTATGGATTCATCATCCAACAACGTCCGCTCGGTGGCTGCCACAATCGCCGGCCTCAATCAAGATGACCGCACGCACAACGAGAAAGGCCGAACTCAAACGTTTCGCGGCGGATACCCCAGTATACCATACCGCCGTTTTGAGGCTCAGTCTATGGTCAGAGTCAGGAAGGCATGATAAATACGACGAACCCGACCTGAATACCTGGCCCTTGGAGATTCCCGGGCTTCCAACAATGAGTCGTCAGATTTTCCTCGTTTCAGCCACGGAATGCTCATACGATGATCCTGCTGGAAGCTTGCATGGGATGTTTTATGTTGGGGCGTACAACGTACCCCTGATCACGGGCAAGTCAACTCAGCACCATCGACTTCACCAGTCTTCGCCGCAGCGATAGCGCGGTCTGAGGTCATGGCTCGACAAAGTACCTGACCTGTCATGGACCGAACGGTGGGCAGAGGGCGATCGAGAACCTTTCTCGCAAGAGACAGGGAACGCGAGAGCCGCCCAACCGTCCCGTCGAGGCATTCAAGGGCAGAGTAGGGGTAATCATTCCTTTGAGTCATTGAGGAGGAACGGCGACTTCGCAGTATCCTTCTCCTGGTCAGCATATCATTCCGCTGGCTACACGAGCTGTCTTGTCGAGGCAGTCAAGGGCAGTGAGGTTGACAGGTAGCCAGTGCTTCGAATTATTGAGGAGGAACAGCGAATTCACAGTATCCTTCTCCTGGCCAGCATATCGTTCCACTGGGCTACTGCGGGATGCAGTCTGCAGTTCCTGATCAGGTCTGAGTCTTGAAGTTGTTTGCATGGGCGAGGGAGAGATCAGGGCTTCTCTGGAGCCTCCAACAGCGACTGCGCCTTCGTCACCTACTGCCACTTCCAGCGGCGTCAAGATGTTGGCAGCTCAACCAAGATCAGTATCGCCCTCGGCTTCTTTTTTGAATGGTTGATCAACTTTCGATGGGCTTCAAGCAAGGCCTGCGCCTCTTATCTTCAACTTCTTGACAACGAGCGACTGCGCAGTTTTGAGCACCTAGCATTGATTTCTCGTTTGAGGTGGATCCGCATCGAAGGACATCAACCTCTTGCCAACATCTCTTTTACATCCAACTCTGGTATCGGTCAATCTCTCAAGGTGCTCCTCACGATGCGCAAGGAGGAAGGGACGATTTATACTAGAAGAATACCCTGCTTTGAGCTATCTTTCAATTGGTGTCACATTTATCTGCGACTTGTACGCTCAAGCCACCTTCGCACAGTGCAGTCTCAATGCCGTGGGTGAGAAGGACCAGCAGATGCTGGTTCTTGAGACGTGATTCCATCTGCACAGCCTTTTATTATTCATGTCCCAATGCTCGGCTACGTTCCCGTTAAAGGTCGACGTCGTTGTGTCGCGTTCCTTCTTTCATTCACCTCACAGCAAGCGCTAGCGTGAACCTTGAAACACGCTAATGCAGGGTCCAAACGCCGCCAAGACTGAGCTTAATTTCACCACCTACAATCTATCAACAACGCATCCGATCGTGACACGCCTTTTTCGACAACTTTCACATACAGAAGACGAGCAAAGACTGAAGATCCTGTACCATGTGTGAGGATGCTTCATATGAATTAAGATGACGTCGAACCCACCCGCTCAGCCGCCTTTCGCCGCCTGAAGACCATGAAGACGCATCAACACCATCCTCATTTCTGGCAAGCCATTGGGTCATCTTCAACACCACGCGCATGATGATGGGACCGCCAGGGCAAAGTACGAAGACGACCTCCGGACGACAGCCCCTCGCCAGTTCAACAAGTCAGCACGCATGCCAACGGTCCACTACGCGCCCTTTTCTGCCGCCGCGTCAGACCACAGTCACTGGCTCCTCCGCACACATCTACTAGCTCTGCGTACCTCAGCGGCTGCATTTCGGCGTCACCTTCGCGGTTGAGGGCGAGCAGAGGCTACTGGCTGGGTGGTGGTCTGCTTCACATCGTTCAGGATACTGTGCTCCCACATGGTGGTGCTCACCTACCAGTCGGTTGCCGGTCGATCATGCATGTGTTCTTGGTCTTGCAATGCTGAAGATCAAGGGTTTGGGGCCATCCTGAAGACACTTTTTTTGAAAGGCGAGGGACGGCCAACCCGAGCGTCGCCACTGAATCCTCACGGCTACCACCAACGCCGACCGCAAACCCGCCTTTCACGTCAATCACCTCACCTGGCTGCTGCTATCGATCGCGCCCTCGACCTCGTGTTGCTTACCCACCGCCACCCGCACCCCCGCCGCCGCGCTGCACCCTCCGACGGACTACGCAACAACCTTGCTGTTTCACAATCATTCGATCCCGCCATTAAACTTCAATCACGGCATCTGAACAGTACAAGAGCAGACGCTTTCACATGTCAATCTCGGCGAAATCTCGTCCTGCATACGCCTGCCCAACTTACTTGGCCTGCCCGACATCAATCAAAACCCGTCCGATCTCGCTGCTCTCATCAGTACTCAAGATGCTTGCCCAGTATCCCACACACATTCTTGCCTGAAGTGAGCCCATCACAACTGCCAGCAGAGGACGACCTGTAGCGACGAAACCTTCACTACTGAAGTCGCCGACGAACAACCACTTCTCTCGAGACTGTCAAGATGGCGCACCGAGTGTGCACGGTATGTTACGACGACGAGATCCCAATGGCAGGAATCGTTCATTCGCATAGTCGTTCGCCCGTTCACAGCAGCTGAGAGCACGACATCCGACTCTTCCACCGCTTGCCGTCAGTACAGCAAAGGTGCACTGGATGCTACACCAACGGCATCCCACCTTCGATGAGCTCACGCCAGATACGTCGTGTATCGATTACACGAAGACCTGCACTCCACTGTACATGCTCGCGGATATGCTCCAGAACTGTGTCAGCCAAAACGAAGAGCCACGCAACGAATTCGCACGATTCATGGCCCAAGCACACATGTACAAGAGCACATGCTATAATTCCGACGTTTGAGGGAGATCACATTATGACTTCCACGACAGCACAACTCCGCGGTGTCACACTTGATGGAAGCGTGTCCTCCACCCACCTGATGAAAAGTGGCAACGGCGATGGCATTCTGCATGAGGACACGCACTTGGAGAGGACGAACCCACCCAACACGACCTTCCTCACGACCACCTCTGTATCGGCCTGCATACATATACGATGGTGGAGCTCGTACGGCTCAGCGGAATCCATCTCGATGACCGCCTGGAATGCATGTTGTCGCGCTTCCGCCATGCTGAACGCGCGGTTGGCCCAGCCGTACTTGGCCTCTACTCACTTGATGGAAACAAATCTTCAACATTGTCCAACTTCTATTCGGCTGGCCTCTCCGCTGCTGTGCTGCGCCGCGCCGGAGGTGTTGTAGACTGGTCTCTTTCGGAAACATGATACCTGGCAAACTCATGCCCCAAACATTACCGCCTCAAGCCATAGGCAAGCCAGACCAACAAAACCAACGCCATCAAGAACGACCCGCGACCTAAGTAATAGCGACATTTCGACTTTTTGCAGAGGACTCCAAGCAGTACACCGACGTGCGATTCTGCAGCGAGCGCCGGCGCCGTTGCCCTGTCATTGCCGCTGGTGCTGCCACCACCACCCTGACAAATGTCGGCTGACAGATCAAGCTTCAATCGAATAACACCTTTCGACTTCTTGCAGAGATCTTCGGACGTACATGTCTCTCCAGCAAGCGGCGCTGCCGGTGCCGTCGATGACCAAGGAGCACCTTTCGACTTCTGCTCCTTACAAAAACTTCAAACTGAGCGTTGCGGTCTCCACTGCCCCCATGCCTATGCCCGCTGCCGCCGACCCAACAGCTTTCGACTTCTCGCAAGAACTCCAAACAGACGACGCACACCTCTCTCCACAAAGTAAAGTAACAGCCAACGGACTCCAAACAGAACACCAACTTCTTGCGAAGAACGCCAAACCGAGCGCCGCACTTGCTAACACCGCCGCCACCGCGGCCACAAAATCCCAGCTTCTTGCAAAGAACGCCAAACAGAACACCAACTCCTTGCAAAGAACGCCAAGCCGAGCGCCCCCGCCCCTACTGCCAACGTCCCCGCCCTCACCCCGGCCCACGCCCAACGAATGAAGCAGCGACCAGGTAGAACAGACATACCAGGGAGCCGGTTTCGACCTCTCACAGAAAACTCAAACTCGCGCCGCAGCAGTGGTACGCACCCACCACCACCATCACCAGCAGAGCAAGCAGCAACCAGGACCACCTTGCGACTTCTTACAAAGAAGCAGAGCAATGCACACAGGTTCGCTGGAGAATTGTACATCGGTGTCAGCATCTGTACGTTATTGACGATGCTAAGATGTCTGCAGCGGCTTTCGAAAAGTTACCGTGCGACGCCACTGCCACCACCGCTTCCACTCGCAAAGCTGTGCCACAAGGTGTAGCGAACAGTCGGAGCAGGTCAACGTGAATACGAAAGAGAAGGTCGTCGTTGTACTAATGGAGGATGAGCTAGTTCGGTTTGCCTGATGAGAGAAAGGAGAAGACGCAGCAGAGCGAGGAGGCCAAGATCACGACGAGGCCAACATCGCGACGAGGCGTTCGTCTGGCCTTGAGCCGGTGGCACCCAACAATTTGAAACGGAGACAGCAGTACAAACATCGCCATTGCAACGACCATTTCGGTAACAACCCAGAGACCTGCAATTTCAACATGACGAGTTCGGCGGAGCATGAACCGAAACAACATCAGACAAACCCCGAACGTCTCTTCGTCGCTCAAAGAAAGGGACAGGACTGGACTACCCGGTAGCGCTCAACAGACGCCTGACTTGACGCTGTCGATGTTTCGACCTACTCTCCCACCCTTCGATATTCAACTCTTCGATGGTCGGCTATTGTGGGCATGGAAGGACGGGAACCTCTTTGTCGTTACAGGTGTGGGAATGGTCATTTGATTTCGAACACGGTCACGAAGCCACCGCCGCATCTGGATGAAGCGCGAGGACAAATCCACTGTCACATCACTGCTTCGGTATGAGTCGCTGGAAACCGAACGATCTTCACCAAGCCCCTCGTCTCTCCACCGAGATGTTGACGATGTCGATCTCTGCAGCGGCTTTTGCAACTCGCATATGGAGGCTTACTTTGTCAACCTTCTCCCTTCCACCTGCAAATACTCGAGGGTACTGCGCGCTGCTCAATGTGAGGCCCTCGATCACCAACGACTGTGAAGACCTCAACGAGGAGGACATCGTGTCCGTCGTTGAATATTCGCACAGCTGTGGCATCTTGTTCTACTTGTCGTGGACAGAAAACAGGCAGGACAGCGAGGAAGTCGAAGGCGCGACGAGGTTTCAGGCTCGACCGGCCGGCCGTACGTGAGCAGGTGGCGCCCAAAGACGAAGAAGACCGTCTACTAGCTGTCGCTGCTTCTGAGCCAGGCTACCAAGCCCTTGTAATTGTTCGTCCACCATCGATATGGGAGAGGCCTGCACGACCTAAGACCCGACTGTCATGCGTAATCATCGACTGCTCAACTGACTGGACGCTGCCCAACGAGATGACGCCATCCTTCACACCGAAAGATCTCAAACAACCTTTCCATCTGCTGTCTTGAAGGAGTAGTCCAACCCATCCAGATCCAACGGGCCTCCTAAATCGTCTCGGGAAAGGCCTGTGCTCTTCAAGGGTGTGCCTTCATGCAAATCTCTTCGCCCACCTCGCCCACAGCAAAGCGATTGTCGAAAGACTAGAACGTCTTCGTCGTTACAGGTCTTGGAATGAAAGGCAAGGTCACAGAGCTGCTGCGCGAGGATGAACCAACGTTGTATCACCCGACTTTTACATCACCGCTCGCACACGAACAACAACGATCCTCACTCGACCCCTTATCTGCGAGACCATTCGAATCAGACCTTCACACCGACAAGCTCGAACATGTACCCCCGTCCCTGGAATCAACTCCACGCTCATTCCGCTGCTTGGCGAGGCTGCCTTTCGCCGGAACGAAGAGATATCATCACCTGCGGTCAAAGATGGTGACTTTGATGCTCGATCGTTGGAAACACGACTTTGTGTTGTCGGCCTTCCTGTTGTCGGCACTCCATGTTGTCAGCACTCCATGTTGTCAGCCTCCTTGTCGGGCTCCTGGTTGTCGCTGCTTCATGTTGTCGGTATTGCTGTTGTGGCCTCCGGGTTGTCGTGGCTCCCTACATGGACTGCCCGTCGTCCCCAAACTGGAACAGCTGCCCTGCCGTCGTCCCAGAACTGGAAGAAATGCCCTGCTATCGTCCTCGACATCATCGCCAAACCTCTGTCCTGGTCGGCACTTCGTCGGCCCTGTCATCGTCATCAATATTCTTTCTTGATACACACCGTCACTGACGCTTGCTGGATACCTTTGGTCACCGACGCTCGCTGGCGAGATACCCTATCGCAGCTAACGAGCACCTCCGCCGCCACGGATGGACGCTGTCGTCGCTAACTCTCACACATAGCTCTTGCTGCTGTCGTGGATATTTGCGTAGCCCGCCGCTGTCCGTCCTCGTCACAACCACGCAAGTCAATCCCGTCGTCGTTACAAAGAGCACCTCATCGCCGCCGTCGATTTGCACCGCTTGCTTGTTGATACTGGCCAACACCAACACTGGCTCAATGTCACGCTGCTGGAACACCCCGCCATCCTGTTGTCATTCACAAGCGCATTGCTGAGACACCCCATTGTCAATCATCACCGCATTGCCGAACCTCGTCACCGCCGCCGTCGTCATGGGTCCATCATGGGCTTACTTGTTGAAGAAACGCTCGGCGTCACCGACGTCGTCGCCAGGACCTCTTCGTTGCATCGTCGACACATCATCGCCAACACGTGGCCGCCTGACCGTCACCTCATAGTTGCAACGCCCATGTCGCTGTTGCTGGCAAGAAATTATAGCTTTTTGTCTTGCAAATTTTCTTGGTCTCGCTCCCCTGCTTCAACGCCGGATGTCATCGTCTTGGATGCGTTGAATAATTGCACAACGCGTAAATCCGTCTTTGACGTGCAAACATCACTATTTACGCGTATCTTGAGGCGCTCGACGCGTTCAATGGCGTATCGTGTGCGTTTGACGCGTTCCATGAGCTGTGTGTGAATTCGCAGCTGGTTCTGGACGCGTTCTAAGTGTGTCGTCGAAGCTGGTCTGAACGGCAGCTACAAACGCGTAATCGCCGACTAGAGTGCGGCTGACTCGTAGGTGCTTAGCGTACCACGCCCCGCTTAGACAGCAGCTACAGCCTTGGCTGAGTCGGGAAGCCTCTGCCCAGTGGGGAAGCTCAACGAATCTCGAAAACATGTCTCGTACAATCTGGAGCCCGTTTTGACTCCAATTCACGCGCATTTCAAGATTTCTCAACGCGTAGAGACCGAGCAAACTGTGTAACTTGGTGTCGGGTATAGAAACTACGCGTACATTGCTGTGTTCGACGCGCCAAACGACAGTGTGACGCGCTGCATAGGTCGCTAAAAGTTCTCACTCGTTTTCTAACGCGTATTTCGCGTGACATCTCTCCATATAGCAGCCACGAACGTATAACAGTCGGGAACGCCGCTTAGAGCTCGGAAGATCTGAAGGCTACGAACGGTTAGCGTGTCTAATCCCGCTGCTTCCGTTGGAGTACAACTAGACAGCGAACGCGGCTTTCGTCCCGATCTGTTGCTTTACCATATTCTGAAAACACTTCGTTCACGATTCAAGACCCTCTCGGACCGTCTCGTTGTGTTGGCTTCACCGGGTTGCGTTCAAAGCCCAGCTTTAAGTCGTAAACGCGGCTTGTTTCCAATCAACGCGTCCGTCGCGTGTTGCAGCGCGTGTAAATGCGTGTGACAGACGCCTGACAAAGGAAGTAACACAGTCTGTGTGCCTGCAAAGATGGCTTAAGAATTTCGAGTGAAAGGACGCGTAATGCCTCCGACTCACTCCGAAGTCTCATCGACGAAACATGTCAAACGCGCAAAGAATCAAGATCATGCAACGCCGTGAAAACGCGAATGACGACACTCGCACGTGTCGGTAGGTCCAGCGATGCAACAGACATGACCTCGGTCCGACAGCCTCCACGGTACCCACATGCATCCGAAACGCATGTTCAGACACTGTAACGCGGGACGGCCCTCCTAGACTTTGGAAAGCGGGCCACCCCGAACAGGGCATCGCTCAGAATCTCCAGCCTTGTACTTTCCGTTCACCAAGGCAAACAATGCTCGTGTGCAGGGCGAGCGTCGTTTGAGATCGGGTGTACAGGTTCAATTGAGCCACGAACATCTTTCGCGATATTTGCGTCCGCAAACGCGTCGACATACGCGTGTCTCCTGCACCTCTCAATCAAATGTTCAGCTCTCGATGCGATTCTGCGACGCGTTCCAATATGGCATTTAGCAAAATTCCATAGCCGGCCTTGTATACGGCCTGTTGACGCTCTCTGTTTCGTTGCAGTTCTTTGTTCTAGACAATGACGCGTGTGGTGCGTGTCAACTGAGCAAAGTTTCAGTCCTGGGCGATCATTCCTATGCGCTAGATACGCGTATTCAAAGCGTCAAGCTTTGCGTTTCGTCATGAAGCATATGTCTACTCTAACAAACGCGTCTACTTATCGCTTTTACGCGATTCCTCACGCGTCCCTTGGACAGCCTTTCTACCTCGTACCCTCGCCTCAGGATACGCGTCACTTGCTTTCCTGTTGACCCGTAAACACTGAATTCATGCTCACAAAAGGCTTTCCTATAGTCCTGGAAAGACCCACGGCCTGGCTAGAGCGAGTTGTCCAGCCTGGAACCATTCTACTCACGCCCCTGTAGACCTCGTACTTCCCATTTTCGGCCGTGCCCTTTTCGGGTCCTGAAATCGCGTCCACCTTGATCCTACGCGTCCATCGTTGCCTCACGCAAAGAAAAACGCGTCACAGCATGGGAAACGCGTAGAAAGTCGATATTCGAATCTATGACTCTCCAGGCTTTCCGGTTTTCCCAGGAAAGCGCAGCACTCCATTCCGTCCCAGGATCGACGTGTTTGATCGACGCGTTTAATCGACGCGAGGGAGATCGCAGACCGCGCCATTCGATGCAACCAACCTCGAAATCCACGTCAAACAGACTTACATGTCCATTCAACGACTTTCAGGGTCACAGCACGCGTGAAAACCTCAATCCACGCGTCCTTCCTGCTCGCGCTCCTCCAACATCACCTACACACGTGGACCCGGTTGTTTCCCCAAGCTCTCAACATGTGGGCCTCATTCTAACGCGATGTACAGCCTCCAAACTGTCCCCAAGCCTCTACACGTCGCCAGCCCGCGTAACCTGCCACCCCCAGGAACGTGCCTATACATCCATTCCCCTGCTTTGACTTCGTGGAGAATTCTCTTCAGGAAAACCTCACCCAACCCTAGATTCTCGTCTTCCCGGCGTGAATTCCCAAGCCAGCAAACCTGAAAACGCGCCTCCTGCCACTAAGACGCGTCTATAAAGAATCACGCGTCACAACGACAAATCAGGTATCCAGACTTCACCATACAGCTCTTTCGATGCGTGCCATGCACCTAATACGCGTGCGCATCGAAACGGGACCCAGTTTCAACGCGCCGAACCCATACCTACCTCACCAGTTCATTCACCTCCCTGCTTCGAGGCTGAGAGGAGATCGTCTCCGAATGACCCTTGAACAACCACCAGATCCTCCCCTCTCCAGCTAGAATAGCCGGAGCTCCCAAGCCGTCGCCCTCGGACCGCTCCATCCTGATCCCAGACGCGTCTTGCCCACCAACAAACCACGCGTCACGACGACAAACCAGATATCCAGACTTCGTCACACAGCTCTGAGAATACATTTCATCCACCTGATACGCGTGCGCATCGAACGAGGACATACCTTGAACGCGTCGAGCCCATACCTACATCAACACGTTCGGCAGTGCTGACACTCTATTTTTCCTGCTTCGAGACTGAAGAGACATGATCTCCGAATAGTAACACTTGAACAACCACCAGGCTCGCGTCCTTCCCTGAAATAGCCAGGCCTTTCCATGCCATCGACCTCGTACCGCTCCATCCATTACCCAGACGCGTCTTGCCCACGAGGGAACCACACGTGCCGACGAGAAACGAGCTATTCAAACTTCACCACACGGCCTTTGCGATACGATTAATGGACCTAATACGCGTGTGCATCAAACGTGGACGTACCTTGAACGCGCCCAGCCCATACGTACCTCACGACCTTCGGCGGTGTGGACAGACGGACAGCGTCAACGTCTTGCTTCAAAAGTTGTTGAGAGTCATCAGACGACCCATTTCTCGAGCCTATCCATACGTCCAAGTAACAGGTCAACTGCGTCGATGAAGATGTCGACGTCGCATTCCTCATACAAGTTTGGTGGGCCGGGAGACGACGCCGTCGAGAAGCCGCAAATCGCACGGAATGATTTGGGCAGCTGGGTAGACTCCTCCGGCGACCCCATACTCTCACTGGTTCGAATAGAAGCTGCTCACATCAACGGGGTGGTGAGATATACCGGCGTCGCCAGCTTCACACAAATATGGTGAGTCAGCCGATCAGGCGGGCTGGATGTCGAGCCGTGGGAAAGTCGCAATTCGCATGGGATTTTTCCAAGGGCTGGGGGGACACCTCGGACGACCCCATAGTGTCACCGATTCGAGTATGCGCTCCTCACATCGACAGGGTGGCGAGTTGTGTCGATATCGCTGGCTCCATACAAATTTGGTGAGCCAGCCGATTAGGCGGCTTCGGGCCTTGGGAAAGCCGCAAATCGCATGGAAATTTGTGGGAATTTGAATACCTCCCTCAGACGACCTCACAGGAGAGCCCATTCGAATTTCCACTCTTTGCATCGACATGGTGGCGAGTTGTGTCGATATCGCTGGCTTCACACAAATCTGGTGAGCTGGCCGATAGGGCTGGATGTCGAGCTCTGGGAAAGTCGCAAATCACTGGCAAATTTGTGGAAATTTGAAGACATCCCTCAGACGACCTCCCAGATGAACCCATTCGGATTTCCACGCTTCGCATTGATGTGGTGGTGAGTTATGTCGACGTCGCCAGCTTCATACAAATTTCAGTGGGCTTGGTGACCGATAAGCCGTGCCTTGGGAAATCTGCCATGCTCGTGGAAATTCGTGGAAATTCATGGGGTTTCATCAGACATCCTCCTCGATGCCATATGCCAAATTTCCACTGCTCATGTTGCTGGGGTGGTGAGCTATGTCGCCGTCGCAGGCTTCACCCAAATTTTGGTGAGCTGGCAGACCAGCTGGGCTGGATAACTGACCCGTGGGAAAGTCGCATCTTTCGTGGAAAACTGTGGAGATTCTTGGAAGTTACTCGGTAGAGGTCGACGAGATGGCCTCCAGAATTTCCACTCTCCAAGTGGTCTGTGTAGAGAATGCCATCGTCGTCACCGGCGTCACCCAAATTTTGGTGGGCTGGCAGACGTGCTGAGCTGGACAACCGCCGCCTGGGAAAGTCGCATCCTTCGCGGAAAAGTGTGGAGATTCTTGAAAGTTACTCAGTAGAGGGCATCGAGATAGTCGCCCAAATTTCCACTCTCCAAGTGTCCTGCGTGGAAAATGCCATCGTCGTCGCCAGCTTCACCAAAATTTGCAGAGCTGGGAGACCTACCCCTGGGGAAACTGTATGCGTCGTGGAAAAGTGTGGAAATTCCTGGGAGTTACTCGGTAGCCGTCAGGAAGATAGCCTTTCGAATTTCCACCCTTCACATGCAGTGTGTCGGAAATGGCATCGCCGTCGCCGGCTTCACCGAAATCCGCTGAGCTGACAGACCCACCCCAAGGGAAAGTGCACCCTTCGAGGAAAAACGTGGAGATTGCTGGGAGTCATTGTCGAGGCATGTCGGAATCTCCACCCCAAACTTCCAATCTTCAAGTATAATGAGTAGGGCAGCAAGACCGATGCTGGGGAAAGTCGCATTCTTCGATGGATTTCGTGGAGATTTGTAGCAGCGCACCTCCTTGCCTATCACATGCTGTATATTGAATTTCCAACCTTTGCATGCCGTGGAACTTGACTGATGACTTCGTCGGGGGTGACAACGAAGTTTGTATGGCCTGGATGACGACCTCTGGAGAAGTCGCAGTATCTCCGTGCAAGAGTGGAAATTCATGCCAGATACTCCAATAGCATCGAACTTGACAGGGAATGAATCTCCAGGGTAGCGGTCGAACGGTCGTGCAGCAGTGATGTCGTCGTCGGCGGCTCCAAGCAAATTTGGCTGTGCCAGGCGACGCCTGCGCTGGGAAAGTTTCCCACTCGATGGATATCCTGGAGATTTGTGGAGTTTACTCCAACAGTATCAGAATCATCGCCGACCAAATCTCCAGAGTAGGCGATATGTCGTTGTGCTGCAGTGATGTCGTCGGTGGCCTCACACAAATCCGCTGGGGCTGGCGACGCCTGCGCTGGGAAAGTTTCCCACTCAATGGATATCCTGGAGATTTATGGGGATTGCTTCAATGACCCTTCTGTTGATCTAGGCCAAATTTCCACCATCAGGATAGTCTGGTTTTCTGGCAGTACCATACCCATCGGCACCCTTATACAAATTTGTATGGGACTGTGGACCAGCATGGGAAAGTTGTGTATCCAGACCGCAGGAGTGGAAATTCCTGGGAGTTATCTCAACATCCTTGCTCTTTCACATGCCCAAATCTACCAGTGTCTCGACTGCATGTTCTCTCTCGGTCACTCGCCGTCGGTGGTCTCACCAAATTTGCGTGGGCCGGCCGATAGGAGCGGTGGGAAGCCTTGGGTCTTGATGGGACGTGTGGAACATCTTGGGGATTACTTCGATGGCTTTGTTCTCGAGTGTGGTGAAATCTCCAGGGCAACGGATGGGTGGTCCGGTCGTGGTACACTCGTCGTCGCGGGTCTCACCAAATTTGTATGGGGCGGCCGATAGCACTGCTGGAAATCTGTAAATCAGCACCGTAGACGTGGATATTTATGGGAGATAGCCGAATACACCTTTCGACGAATTTCCGAAAATTTTCACGGCCAGCGATAGCCACAGCACTTTCCCAACACTGGTGAAGTCTCCTCTCACCAAAATTTGTATGAGGCAGTACGGATTTGCCTTGGGAATCTCCAACACCTGACCAACAGAGTGGAAATTGGTGGAGATTAGTCGTCTCGGGTGTAGTTTGAAGGTATCAACTCTTCCACTCTCCATGATGGCCATAGCACTTTCCCAACGCAAGTGAAGTC
Source organism: Zasmidium cellare ATCC 36951 (assembly GCF_010093935.1). Taxonomy (NCBI): domain Eukaryota; kingdom Fungi; phylum Ascomycota; class Dothideomycetes; order Mycosphaerellales; family Mycosphaerellaceae; genus Zasmidium; species Zasmidium cellare. The sequence continues at coordinate 393,235 of NW_022986951.1, read as the reverse complement.
GGTCTCACCAAAATCTGTATGGGCCAGCACGGATTCGCCGTGGGAATCCCTACCACCTGGCCTGTAGTGTGGAAATTTGAGGACAGCACTCTTCAAGTGGTGTCGTTCAAGGTGTCAGAATCTCCACTCCTGGTAATGGACATAGCAGATTCCCAACGGCAGGAAAGTTTGGGTGGGCTGGTATGGAGTTGCCTGGGAAAGTCGTGTCCTTGAGTGGAGAGACTGGAAATTCTGGTAGGACAGTCTATCGCAAGTTATCTTCAAGCCGGCAGAGTCTCAAGTCCTCGCGGAAGCGTTGGCCTATTCTCCTGGCAGGTGAAGTCCGGTCTCGCCAAGATTTGTATGCGGATTTGCGATGGGAAGTTGCATCCTTTGACCCAAACAGTGGAGTTTTATGGGCAGTATCCTTTCCAGCGCTCAGTTCAAGCGGTCCAAATCTCCACCCGTGAATGTAGTCGCAGCAACTTTCCCAAGCGGTCGAAGTTTTGGTGGGCGAGGTTGTGATGGCTGAGGAATGCGCTGTGAATGAAGAGTCGCCTGGAAACTTGCACTGGATCATCGGCCGACCTCAACCAATAAAGGGAAGAGTCGCTGAGTCTCTGCGAGGTCCGGAATATGGTCTGACGGCAACGCTTATCGATTCAGAGCGGTTAGGTATCGGAGGAGGCGGCCACATCGGATGCGCACTCTATGGATGACGTAGACGTCTTTTCTGCATAGTTTTGCGGTAGATAGGATAGCTTCGAGGTGTTCTGGGAGTGGGGAGAGGTAGAGGAGGTCGTCCATATCGATGGTGCAGCGGGGCGGCGGGCGACAAGGTTGTGTTGGCAGTAGAGGGACGAGACTGCGGTAAAGTTAGCTATGATATGGGGTTGCTTTAACCAGCTCATACTGTCTCGTGGCGTCTGGGATCAAGGAGTGAATGAAAGCCAAGCCAACACCACCAGATCATACCAGTCTCCAGTATCCAACCTTGCCGTGATGTCTCTGACTTATATTCAATGAATCAGAAATCAGTCTCCATAGAATCTGACGATGTTGGAGTCCAGAGGCTTGTCCTCCTCGCGTACATGGGCAGACTTGGCTGGTGGCTGGTGGCGTCACGATACGCCGATCAGAAGCCGATGACACATCCCAATACACCTCCAAAGCCCCTCGCTTGGCTGATTCAATCAAGTCCACGTGTCCTGTTCTTAATCGGATGGATCCATGCGAGAATCCTCAAGGTCTGTAGGATCCAAGTCGGCAAGGCGAAACTGCGGGTAACGCGTCAGGAGGAGGGTGAAAACCGTGAGAAACCGCGTCAAATTGAAGGGGAGAAGTTCAACATACTTTCAAGACCATCAGCCACGTCGTTCATACGCGATTTCTCGATATGAGTAATTCGGTGGTGGTACGTGTCAGCCCATGCTGGCCACGAAAAGCGCGTCAAATGAAGGGGGAAGACCAAACCAGCTTTGGAGCAGATCGGAAAGTGTCAATGAAGTCGTACAAGACGCGACATGCCTTGTACGGGTAGTGGTGTTGGTTTTGATCGTTAGGAGGACTTCACATGCAAACGGGCACAGCTGGCTGAAACGCACTACGGGAGCGGGCCGAAAGATTGACTGCGTTTAACGGAGACTGTGTGCGTAGCATCAGGTCTGTATGGTCCAAGCGTCTACTCATCGCCTTCTGGTCGCCTTCTCGACTTGACTTCACTTCTGACTTCACAACCACCAACCACTGCACACCACGACCACCACTACAATCACCAGTTCACACCACGCCACACTCTTTTCCAGCAATCAAGCAGCAAGACATCACAGTCAAAATGGAAGAGCGGTCCTCCCCCTTCCCTACTGTACCAACGCATTGTTTGCCCGCTAACTTTCACGTCGCAAATGACAATCAAGATCACAGTGATGTGATCGATCCTCCAAGCGCGCAAACGCGTATATCGACGTCTCAACAGTCGCATAAGTCGCTTCAAGACGACGACATGAACACAACACGTCAATTTTCGATCTCCAAGGAGACGATCAAGGGCGCGACGAGCTGGATGAACGGCTCATATGGACTCGATGAGCCTGAGTTTGATGTCAATGTCAAACTCGCCGATCTCCAAGAAGATCCCAACAACCCATTCTTTTCGGTCGACATGCCAATTATCATCACCGCCACTGCGAAGGAGACGAGCGAGAGCGTGACAAGCTGGATTGACGGCTCATATGATGATCCCAAGCCCCTTATCACACTTGCCGATCTCCAGGAAGACCCAAACAATCTGTTTCTGGTCAATCAACAAGTACTGAGCCCAAGCTTCGGGGCAAGAGCCGGGCAGATGACGAAGATGACACGTCGAACACCATTTCGCTGCTGCGAAGAAGGAGATGGGCGAGATCGCGACAAAAGCTGAGCAGATGACGACGATGACACGCCGATCAACACCAGAGTGAGACGAGCACGACAAATTGGATGAACGACTCAGAATGGACTCGATCGATGAGAGTTTGATGTCGAACTCGCCGATTTCCAAGAGGACGCGAACAACCCTCTCTTCTCAGTCAAACAACAAACACTGAGCCCAAGTCCCCTGCAAACAGAGGGACGACGAAGATGACACGCCACTCTCTTCTCAGTCAAACACTTTGAAGACCTCAACCTCAACGGCGTCCCTTTCAACACTTTCCACGGATACGTGCATTCAGTATCTCATTTTGACGCAATGGGCTGACACTATCATCGTAGCAAGGAAGAACTACTCCAAGCCATCTCGACCATGGGCTGCCGCAAGTCGTCGACGAGCGTACGTGCACTGCCGCCGCAGAAGCTCACCGGACAAGACTTCAACCCACAAGCCATGGTCTTTACGCCAAGACATGGGCTTGCGAGGCAACACAGCAGACTTCGTCCATCTTATAGAGCTGGAGTTAACCACTCAGACTCTCCCATGGAAACGACTGGCATAGAGCTGGAGCTCCCCAGCTCAGTCTCTCCCCAAGATCGCGGGCATCCCAAGATCACAAGAGCTGCCAGTCAGTAGCTCAAGTCGACGACACGACGTAGACACTTAATCAAACATGATTACCTCATTCATCTCCATTCCCTTGTCCTCGTGATCAATGTCATTTCCATGGATAGAACGAGTACTGAGCCAAGCACGACTAGACTCAGCGCAACCAGAATACCTTCCCTTCCACCTCCACTTCCGCTTCCACTTCCACCCCGATTCAAAGTTCGTCTTCTGCAAAGCCTGGGTCAGCTCGTTCGATCTGCAAGAGTATGAAGAGCTGCATTGGTCCTGCCATACGGTCTCGGCGAAGAGGTGCTGGAAGTCCTTGAGGAAGAGACTTGCATACTTCTCGCCCCGAAGAAGCTGCGGACTACTGGCATGACCACGACTCGCCGACTCAAAGCGAGGCCCTGACAAACATGCCGTATATCCATGAAACACATCTTCCTGATACGTGACAGTAAGTCTATCCTCCGGGCAGGTCGTAATATGAGGCAAGAACTGGGCTTCAGGGTGAAGAAGATGTCGGTACAGGCCTGGAGAGATTTCCATTGAGATTCACGTCTTCGGGGTCAACAACAGCCGGGCGCCGTTCAGGAAAGGTACCGTCACATGAAGCTCCCAATGAGCTTGCAGTCTGTAGAAGACGGGCTGAAGGAAAGCAAGGATGGTGAGGACGTTCGCGCTTCTTCTCGTCTAAGGGCGGCCAGTTGACGGCGGAGAAAGGAAAATGAGAACACAGAATTAGGCTTTGAACTTGATAACCAGAGTTCCTGCTACTTCTTACAAATGAAGCTGTAATGTGCACTCCATCGCTCTCAGCTCATTCCTAGGACGATCATCGGACGTAATAGTCAGCCAGAAGGAACGGGTGGGAGGTGCGTCACAGAGAGGTGGAATTGCTCGACTCTTGTGCTGGCGTCGATGATATTGATCCCGCAGGGTCGTGGTCGACTCTCCATCCCTCGTGGTACGAGATTTGCCACTGTCCGCCTGAGCCAGACCACAGTATGCCTTCCATCTCTCGTCGCTCGACTTCTGCCGCAGCCCTTCCGTCTCTTCTTCCTCGATGTTCACTGTTGTCGAGTCAGACTGTGCTCTACTCTCTCCATCTCTTCTTATTTGAGTCCCGGAGTCTCTTGTCCTTTCGCCTCACAGGCGTCTATGTTCCACCTCTTCCCGTCCAGTGCAGAAGTCGGTACGTCCCTCGCGAAAGAGGCAGTACGGCAAAAGCGTGGCCGTCTTGTTCGAGCTGAAGATCACAGTGGCCTGAGCAAGGTGGAAGCTGTAGTATCCTCAACAGCGTGAATGCTGAGATCTTGTGTACAATGGAAAGGTTGTGGCTTCTTCGGCTTCGTCTTCGTGCTGCAGACAAGAGAAGAGTCGCAGTGGACCGCCTCGACTCTAGGATCAAGCCTGCACTCCCCAAAAACTCTCGTCACAAGCAAGCTCATGAGAACGTCCTCGAAATCTCTCCCCGGGCATGGAATTCGGGGATAGCCACCGCATCCAACAAGCGGGCTGTCTTCCACCAGTTTGTGGGCGAACCCGCGGACCAGGTCCATAGATCCGGGATAGAAGCTGTGCCTTCGTGGTGTCCTCATCCGTCCTGTCGCTGATGTTCTGCTGCTGCAATCCGCATTTTTCAGGTCTCCAATCAATTACCATGTGATCCGAGAGTGTACTCCATCTTCTGCTAGGTTGAAGTCGTCATCCTGGTGAGCGGCCATGTTACTTGAGGGTACGGACCTTCAATAAGACCAGACCTCTTCACGACAAAGCAATATGCGACATCGCAACGACTTCAGGTGTTCTTCAAAGGTCTCCATTCCACTGAACTGCGAACTGCCATGCCACCTGCGCAGGCATCATTATCTGGACTGCTGTGGATAGTTGCCCACCCTCAATGAAACTCGCTCCTCCTCTTCACGCCGGCTAAGCCATCTACAGCAACGGGCAGCTGCCATGAATCGACCAGGGATCTGGCGTGCAAAAGCCGAAATGAGACTGCCAGATACCCCACGGCTTCACAGGCATGGATTGACGTCTGCTGTGATCCCACCGTGATGAATCTATGTCTTCTCCAGCTCTTGTCGAGTGCGAACACGGGTTTGGCGCGGAGCTTTGGTATCCAAAGTGTATCATGGTATCCTCATATCCTCATTCCATACTAATAGCCCCATTCAACGCCGCACGAAGACCCCAGCTCTTGCACTTCATCCCGCCTGGACGATAGCTACGACATGACCGCTGCTCGTTGGTAGAAATTGGTGGGTCTCGCTCGGAATTGGGAAGGCAGTCTCGGGCTGTGAGTGGACGTGATGTTTTTGCGGAGGAGGAGCCAAACATTGAAGCAGGTAATCGAACACAGGCGGGTGCAGTCGTTTCCAGCGGGGAGTGGTGAAGTTGGAACGCGGAAGGACTCCGCCTGCCAAGGCCGTGCGGCAATTCAATCAGGTGGCTTTGACGGCGAGTTCGCAGTGAAGAGACGATGTCTTGCGAGCTCGGTATGTGGCGGTAGAAGGTGTCGAGTGGATCACATTCTGGAGTGCTGCCGGAAGCTTGCACAGCAGAGTCAGGTTGGCAGCAAGGGTATGCTGGGTGCTCGAGGTCAATGCTCATGGGAACAGAACTCATATCAGGTTGTAACCATAGGATGTGGCCAGCTCCGATCCTCGACTGGCTCACGGCACTTGCAGCGGCGCGAGGAGTGTCTCCCATGGTCAGCGGTAACGACGTATTTCTCAGGAGCAGCGTCATGCCCTCGACAGTCCTTCCAGTGGTATGTTTGGTCAGATGTCCATGTGCATACGTCCCTTCTCTTTCGAGGTCCTGCGTCGAAATGCGGTGGATAGGCAAGGTGAATAAACACGAATCACGAGATAGAGCACCTTTTTATCAGAGGACGAGGAGATGGGGATGGTGATGGTGATGGGGACGGTGAGGGGAATGACGAGGGAATACGGCGAATCTCATGAAGAATGCAACAGTCAGAGGTGCTCACTTCACGGCCGATTGGCAAGACGGAATGATCATTTTGGAGAACGAAGCAGTGTGAGATAGTAAAATAGAATAAGTATGTTTGATCACTACAAAGGAGAGTAGACTTACGGATGCACGCAAGCGGCGAGGGTCATTGGCATGAGCCGGACCGCGAGCGCTGGCAGTGCGGAGCCTCAGAAGCGGTCTGTCCGAGACGAGCTGTAGGAGACTCGGCTATCACAGGCGGTGCATGTAGCATGCGCCCGTAAAAGCGAATGGTGAAGTGGTGTATCAGGACTCATCTCGAGGATGGTGCAAGGCACTCATCACGGGGACGGAGCATTGAACACTCATTCACGAAAGGGATGTTGAAGTGGTGTGCGGCCCTGGTCGCGAGGATGGTGCAAGGCACTCATCTCGGGGACGGAGCATTGAACACTCGTTCACGAAAGGGATGTTGAAGTGGTGTGCGGCCCTGGTCACGAGGATGGTGCAAGGCACTCATCTCGGGGACGGAGCATTGAACACTCGTTCACGAGAGAGGGCGACCATCAACTGCAGTGGGGAACGCACTTGCATGGTTGATAGTCGAGGGGGGAGAGGGGAGGGGGGAGAGGGGAGGGGGAGGAGCGAGGTGACACACCTCAGTCCCCCAAGCTGTTCTGGAGGTCGGCCAAATCAGATTTGGCCTTCTCCCGCTCGGCCAAATCGGCTTTGGCCTGCTCTTGCTTGGCATCAGCAGTGTTGTCAGCAATGACAGGGACTGCAGCGCCGCCAGCGGGAGAGGAAGATGGAGCTGCCGGAGCAGCTGCCGCGTGCGAGGCGATGATGGCCTCTTCTTGCTCGGAAGTGATCGCTGTCTTGGGATCAGCAACTTCCAAGAGTGCGAAGCGATCGGCGAAGTCTGGAAGAGCAAACTGGTCGTCATCGGAGTGAAGGCTGGCGTAAGGCGAACTGAAAGCGCTGAACCGATTGATGGAAGACAGAAATGGAGTTGCACCAGTACTGGTGGACTTCCGAGATCGACCCAACCCAGGGTTTCCGAAAGGAGGAATGCTTGACGTAAGAGTGTCTTCATCGGCAATTCCGCCGTAGGAGCGAACAAAGGCTGATGGCGACCTGCTCTTCTTGAGCGGAGAGAACGTGGGTGGAGTAGAAGGTCCAGACAAGCCTCCCATCAATCCACCGCTAGCGACGGGCTGAGTTTGGGTCGCAAGACCAGCTCCCTCAGCACTGACGCTTGACTGAGATTGCGCAGAAGGATGCTGTCCTTGACCTGCGTCTTCTTGTTGCTTTGGCAACGCAACCGTGGTTTGCCCTGCCTGACTGACAGGAGCGCGGTACTGATGAGGATGAGACGGAATGCTCTTGGTATCCGTATACTGAGTCTTGACCGTCGGCTCGGCCTTGAGCGCCAAGATCTGGTCAGGGTCGTTCTTGCATAAACGCAATGCGTTCCTGAACGACTGAATCGCACGCTCGTTGCGGCGCAAGAACTCGGGGTCCCACTGTTCGTAGTACCACTTGTCGGCGAGATGGGTGTCCAAGGTGCCGTGCTTATTGTGATAACTATAGGGCAACATGAGGCCCGGCGGGGGTAACTCTCCGTCGGCCATGTGGCGGCCTTTGATCTTGGGGTGCGGAGGTCGCTGAAGATAAGGAATCGGAGTCCAATCCCAGTAAACGGGCTCGTACACATACTTGAACGTAAGTGCGAGCTGATCGAAGATATCCATATCTTCTTCATGCAACTGATAGCAGTTGTCGGTGAACTTGCACTGCTTTCGATCGTGCTCTTGGGCGAACTTGATGGCGCATGTTGCGCCCGCTGCCCGACAGTCGGAGCAGCCGCCGGGACGAAGGCAGTCGTGATCGCACTGAAGGTTGTATGCGCAGCATCGGGCGCACCGCAGCATGATCTTGTGCGACTCGTAAAAGATTCGCTTCTCATCGGGAGTGCCGCCGATCGGAAATTCGTCGATGGCCATAGGCGGTCGACGAACGCTGGACTGACGACCACCGCGAGGAGCAAGCGCGATCGGGACGGCACCAAAGCCCCTCGGAGCCGTGGGCTGCTTCTTGGGCACTTCATTCGAAAGTGCCTTGCTGGCCGATGCCTTGGCCGTGGCGTTGAACGGCATCTTCAACGGGGTAGGGGCCTGTTTTATCATTAGCAAAGCACTGTCGGTGAGGGTCATGTTCACTTACATTGCCATCACACCCCGCGGGACCCATCTGTTGCGCGACATTGATGCCGCTTGATACCACGCCGAGACGTGGTTGCTGAGGGTTCTGAGGGGATTGAGCGACATTGATGCCGCTTGATGCACCACCGAGACGTGGCTGCTGAGGGGCCTGCTGAAGGGGTTGCTGACGGGGTTGCTGAAGGGGTTGCTGAGGAGGTTGCGCGACATTGGTGCCGCTTGGTGCCACGACGGGACGTGGTTGCTGAGGAAGCTGCTGTGAGTGCTGTGGTCGGGGTGCTCGTGGCTGCCTCTGACCACCTGCAGCAGGAGATGGCTGATATCCCGGAATTTGCGGAGCGTGAGTGGGTAACTGAATACCTGCTTCTTCAAGAGACTGGCTGGGCTCGACTTCTGGCAGAGGCGTGCCAGGCGGTGCTCTGAGGCCGGTCGGATATGCGGACTGAAGGTCTCTGCCCTTGGGATCGGCGATGCCCCAATACAGGCGGAAGAGGTCTCGCTTGACCGAAAGCTCTTGCAACGACTTGAGAGCGAAGTCTGCCATTGGCTGATCGTCACGGGTGAGTGCTGATTTGCCCATCTGGACGTACTGAGCGAACATGTCGTTCTGCATGAGGTTAGCGGACGAGCTCACGAGAGCATGCATTTCATACTTACCACCGGATTGCCGGGCTGATTCATGGGATGCTGATGGTTGACGTTTTGAGCCATCTTTGCGCACGCTTGAAGAAAGCTTTCACGTGCGTTAAGATAGATGGTCAAGGAAGAAGAAGAAGTGGAAGACGCGAGGTTTGGATTTCGAAAGACGCGACCGTGCCGCGCTAGAGGCGGGGCGACCCGACACGGCTTGGCTTTAGGAGTCATCTCCGGTCCAATCACGGGACATGGGCTCAAATCTTCACCACCACCACACTCTCCCGTCGCCGAGCAGCCATACCAACTCACGCTCGGAACTGAACCAAGATGGCCTCGACAGCTCAATCACCAGACGGCGTGTACTACTACGAATCCGCAGACCAGGTCCCGTCCAACATCACCAAGTACTGGCTGCAGCGGCACAACATCTTCTCCAAGTACGACGAGGGTGTCTGGCTCACCAACGATGCCTGGTTTGGCGTCACTCCTGAGCCCGTGGCAAAGTATGTCATTACACCGTGTCCAATAGTCTCAATCGCTGATGGGAGTCGCAGAAAGATAGCAGACCACGTCGCCACCGCACCCGCCGCCAAGACCATCCTCATCGACGCGTTTGCTGGGGCCGGCGGCAATGTCATCGCCTTTGCCCTGAGTGGCCGCTGGAAACAGATTTTTGCTGTCGAAAAGGACCCAAAGACCCTCGCCTGCGCCAAGCACAATGCGGAAATCTACGGTGTGGCCAAGAAGATCTTCTGGATTGAAGGGGACATCTTCACTGTTCTCAAGACTCGATTGAAGTCCACCGCAAAGAACGCCGTCATATTCGCCAGTCCGCCTTGGGGAGGTATGCCAGTCAACATCGTCACACGTGCGAAGTCATTTGCTAATTTTATTCAGGCCCATCCTACACCAACTTCGATGTCTTCGACCTGTCTTACATGGAACCCTACTCACTCACCCATCTATACGAAGCGTTCAACGGCGCCTCGAGTGAAGTCGCCCTCTACCTACCACGCACCACTGATATTCGTCAACTGGCCAAGTACGCCAAGAAGGACGAGAAGCTGCAGGTCGTCCATTACTGTATGCGTGGAGCCAGCAAGGCTCTCTGCGTTTACTATGGTTCATTTGCGGTGAACGTGCATGCAGATGCTTCAGAATGAGCGGATAGCCAGGAAGCGCTGAATTTCGCTGGGTTCAATGAGCATGTTGATTTGAGACCCTGAGACTTCACGCGCTGGCATGGCATATCTCCATCCGTAACGGCATCAGTAAACAAACGGCACTTTGAACCTGAAGTAAGACAAGAAGACTAAAGCGTCTATGACGATCTGGAAACTATCACAGACTCGCATGCACACATGGATGCTCACACGGCTCTCCTCAACCGCAAGCAAGATCAGGACTGCGAGGCCATCGACACACGATGCCAGGCATTGCCGAGCAGGCCTCGAAAGTTCCAAATCCCATCCATGGTCTGTGGCTGGCAATTATGCGCTTCATCCACAGCTTTCACCACAAACTCGGCATCTTCTGGCACTTGATCCTTCGGCCAGTCAATATTCCAAAGAGTCCACGCCCACCTTCTGGTCCCTTTTGCGTCATCTTTTCGTAGACATGCCTGTCTCCATGTCTTCCCCCCATCGCACGACACATCCACTCGAACTATCCTTCGACCCCCGCCGCTGTACGCGAAACCTTGGACTGAGACCGGTGACTGCTTTGTCGAGCGGATGATGTTTGTGATGGCGCTCTGGACTGGCAATTCTTGGATACTCTGGGCTTCGTCCCAATCTTTCTGGCATAAATCCGCCGCTCGCACATTCGGTCCAAAACACTTGTAATCTCGATTGTGCCAGTTGCTCTGCGACTCATCACAGCTGATGCGCACTCGTTCGACCTGTCTGGCGTGAGCTTTACGTACCGAACCTGTGACTGAACTGGCTTACCCATTTAACACTGCGAGTGGCCACACTCCCCGGCACGATGGCTCTGAGAGGCCCTCCGTGGTCTCTTGGCATCGGCTCTCCGTTCATCTCCCAAGCCAGTAGGACATCCGAGGTGGGATTCAGTGCCGTTTGCAGGGGAATCGACTGCTCGTACGTATCGCTCGGTGCGCAGAAGTGGATGTGCCGGTCATTCTCGGGGTCGTTTGGACAGGCGGTGCAGGCTTTATCAACATCGTAACCAGATGCCATCAGAACATCTCGAAGACGCACGCCAGTGAAATCAGCAGTGCCGATTGCGCCCACGCTCCAAGCCAGGCCGGAAGTTTTGCCGTTTGCAGCTTTGTTCATCTCGCCTCTACGATTCCCGGCACACTGCTAAGATGTGAGCAAGAACACGTCTTCAAGGCTCCTAATTAAATATTCACCCACCTGCAGAGTCACGGTCACAGTGTGTTGCTGAAACTTGGTCTTCAAATCCTCCAACGAGTAGAACATCTCCTCGCCATCCGACAGCTCTATCTCAAGATGATGCTCCTTTGGGTCGAGCTGAGGTACCTGCAGAGCATCAGCGTTGAATTCCACACTTTATCACATCAACTCACCCAAAGGTGATTCCGAACGAAAAACAGCCGCAAGGGCGTCAAGAAATCTACGAGCAGCTTGCTGGGTGTTTCAGCATTGCACGGCTTTGCGGTTTGGACGATCAGGCTGGCATCTCGTTCTGGGTCGTCCTTGAATGGATCCTCCACTGCATTGCAATCGCCGCCAAGTACACTCCAGTCGATGTTACCATTGTCATCAAGATCCCGAGCGTCGATTCGGCCAATATGAAAATCATCGAGAACCTGCTGAACTTCTGGCTTGTTATGAATGCTGAACAACTTCCAGTATGGATCGATACTGCCGCCGCACGCTCGGAGGATGACCTTGCCTCCTGGGTGACAGGCGATAAAGTCGGTGATGTCGTAAACAGCAGTACCTCGAACGATCCACTGCCGATCTGCAGTTTGATCATGTTTTGCAACTTCTGCGAGCCGATACGTTTGTGCGGTGTGTTGGTCGTCTATCCAATGGTCAGCAGCTCACCACAAACAGCGACGACATCAAAGCACGGCGGTTTGAACCAACCTTCCGGCTCATCGATATGGATGTTGTCATCGACATCTTTCATATCAACATGCTCTCTCACCCAGGAGGTCACAGGAGCTGCCAGCACAGCAATAGCAGAAGCACCGAATATGACGGCCAAGGCACCCGCAGCATTGCTTCTCTTAGGCTGGCCATGCTGGCGGTGCCACTGCTCCCATGAGCTCTTGGTGCCGACGCCTCGACGAGGCTGGTATGGTATCCTCGCACATCTCTTGACACCAGGCTGTCTCACGCCGGGCGCAATCTGCGCGCCCTGATTCGCCCACGACGAGGAATGGGCCCGAAACTGCCCAATCGGAGCGTAGCCGAATGTCTGGCCTTCGGGAAGGGGTTTCGGCGTGCCGATGAAGGGTTTGAGCCGGATGGGAGGCATTTGGGACCGCTTTGGGGCGTTTTGGCAGCGAAACAGAGGTAGCGCAGATGGCGTGCTCAGCTGGAGTGTGGGGACCGGGAGGGTTTTGGAGATTTGGCGGCAAGTCATGTGATGCGGCCCCTGGGCCTCCTTCAACCGCTGCCAGCCGACAGCCCGGATATCAACCTCGATGGACTGTCGGCCATGGCAGTCTCGATGGATTGTCGCTTTGGCGAGCACCCGATCCCAACAAACAACAGCACACGCTGAGATATGCACGTCGATAAGCGTCGATAGGTCCTAACAATTACCAGGCAATAGGAAGGGCTTACCCGATTGTGGCTGCCAAACAAATCACTGATAGTTTGCTGAAATATGATCAACCGTATCTGCAACAGCAACTACATCAGACTCATGACCCGATCAAGCCTAGCTGTCGAACTCCCTGCCAATACCCTCGACTCTTAAGGCTTGCCTCACGCTGGGCAATTGTTCTGCTTTTCGAGCCACATCCTGAAACCGCGGATAACGATTCATATCGAAGCTCGCAGCTCGACCCCATCGCCAGAATGTACTATCGAAACAGAGTCAAGAGTGCATTTTAGCGGGAGGTAGGTTGTCTGACTTACTGTAACATAAAGTCCACCACGGTTAGATGCCTTCCCACAGCATGGCCTGTACCGTCAAGCCAGCCTTCAAGAATGTCGAAACCCTTCAAGATCGTCTTCTTCCCCTCGGCCCTCACCGCATCCTCTGCCTCTGACGATGCTTCGAGACCTACCATGCGACTCGGCCGCCAGTATCCTGCGAAACCGTACTCGTTCAGTGTCGTGCTCAACCAAGACATCCACTGCAGCACTTTTGCATTCTCCACAGCATCATGCCCCGTCATGCCTCGTTCTGGCGCCAAACTGGAGATGTAGAAGAGCACAGCTGAAAGCTCGGTGATTGTGGTTTCCCCATCGACAGTCAATGCTGGAACGTAGCCCATCGGACTGATCTTGATGAACGCCTCACGAGTCAGGCCTGTACCATCCGCACCTTCGTACAACCTGTTCAGTCCTTCTTTCATGGGGATCGCAGTAAACGGCACCTCCAGCTCGAGGAGCAGCATATGGGCGGCAGTGGAACAGGCGCCATCTTTGCGGTATAAAATCAGGTCCGGCATTGAGGTGTGTGAATCCAGGTACGTACACACTCTTTTTGCTATACGATGTTTTTGCGAGCTCGGAGTGCTGACAAAGATTCGAGGCCAGCTCTTGATCCATCGTCTTGCGAGCTCTACGCCGCCTTCGTCTGCTCTGACCTTATGCGAGCATGACAAGTCGGACTCGCGCAATGAACCTATGGACACAGCGACTTCCTATATAAGGCGAGCAAGCCGGACATTTTTGTATTTCAGCTCCGCCCGTCAGCACCCGACGGCATGAGCATTGTGGCCGCCATCGGGGATATGTAGGGATGTGCTGACAGTGGCAAAGACGATATAAGTAGAGTGCTCTCGCAGATGGATGCTTTGCATGCAAGACAATCTCAAAGATGACGGCACAGGAAAGTGACTCTCGCCACGATTTGCCAGTCATCATAATCGGTGCTGGATTTTCAGGCCTGACATTGGCGCAAGGACTTCATAAACATGGCATCTCGTTTGTCGTATTTAAACAGGATCATCTGTCTTATCGATCAGGTGGCCATCGATTCCGCATCGACACAGATGGCTCCGAGGCCCTCTACGAGACGATCCCCAACGAGCTTGGGGATCTCTTCTCCAGGACCTGCCCAAAGTTGATCAATCGTTCGCCCACGTTTGCCGATCCTGAAACTATGGAGCTGCTTGACTTTCCCAAACGGCCACAAAAGCCTGGAAGAGGACCTTCACCCATCGATCGGTGAGTTGGAATCCGCCAGGTTCGAAATATCGTTCATGAGCTGAAACGTGAGAAGGACGTGGATACTGCAGCTCCTGACCATAGGTATCGAGGATAGGATACATCGAGGAAAGAAGCTATCCTCATATGAGTTAAATCCTGATGGAGTAACCGCACATTTTGCCGACGGGAGCTCTGTGAAAGGGTGTGTGCTTGTCGGTGCTGATTGAATCCATAGCAGAGTAAGACACCAACTCCAGCCAGATAGGAGACTTGTCGACACCGAACGGCAAGTCGTGTGGGCATGAACCTGGATCACTCCTGAGTTTCTCTCAGCGTATCCGGAAGAGGCTATGACTTGGTTCGTTGGCATGGACCGCCAACATCCCGAGCGCAATGCCATCCTGGAGCCCATCACCTGGAGATCGAGTTTGGAAAAATAATCTGGAGGACAGTTACCCGACGGCAAAGACTATGTCTACTGGTCGCTCACTACGGAAACTTTTGACGATAAGCTACGCTCGCCTGAGGAGCTTCAGAGATTTGTCCTCGACAAGACCAAGACATGGGATAGCAAGTTTCGCACGCTCTTCGATTACGCAGATTGGAACCTCGCAGTGCGAGCACGACTGTACTCCAGCAAGCCAGACATTGGCGACTTTTCTCGGGGAGATGGTCGAGTTGTGTTGATTGGAGACGCAGCTCACCCAATGACACCTCAGGGAGGCTTGGGTGGTAATACCGCTGTCAAAGGGGCTGCTGAACTGTGCCGGACAATAACACAGGAAGGTATCAGTAGCAAGAGTATGGCTGGGTTCGAAGAGCGACTTAGAAAACTTGCAAAGGACGCTATTGACATGTCGTTCAAGACCGCGAAGTTTATGGTAGCTGGCAAGGACGTGGAAGAGTATGTTGAAGTGACAGGTGATGACATTCCCTGAAGACCAAACTATTAACGAGCGGACATGTAGCGACAGACGCTGGAAATTTGCGAGGACAAGACACCGTCCTCGCTGCATTGCATAATACGTTCAGCTGTCGAAAGAGCCCCAAGCCCGTGCTATAAAAAGGTCAATACCATACACCTCGCTTGCAATACCGGTGAAATGCAGGTCGCTTATGCTGGTTTCCCGATAGCACGACTTGCGACCAATTACACACTACGCCTTTCGTGCCCCGATGCTCACCTCATGTCGCTGGGGACAGCAGCAAACATTTTACAAGAAGAACGCCTCCTTCCAATCGACGCTGGAAGTACCACTTGACCAATATCAGAGACCACCAACCATGACAAAGCCACGTCGATGGTCCGGGACGCACTGGATAGTTCCAACCACCATTCTCCTGGCATTTGTTGCCGCCTCCTGTTCACCATCGGCCATCATCTATTCTACACCTGTCTCCAAGGCACACCCGTCGACGATGGAATGTTCGCCCAGCAGTACAATCTGGCCATTGGCAGCGCCTTTGCATTTCTTGTGCGGGCATCATTAGTACTTTCCATTGGTGCAGTGTATTGGCAGCTATTTTGGCGCACGCTGCTGTCGAAAGACTTACCCCTGGAGACTGTCGACTCACTGACCAGCCTGCTCGGATCGCTCGTCGACCTTCTTTTGCCCAGAAGCTGGGTGGGCAGTCCACTGTTGGTCGCCATTGCGATTGTTTCATGGTTGATACCATTCTCGACAATCATCCCGCCCGCGACGCTTACTGTGCGGTTGATTCCTGATGTTGGACACAACCAGCAATCCCTGAGAACGCCCAATTTCTTGGCACGGTCCTTAGCCGACACATATTTACAACAGAGTGATGGCGATATGGCGAATGGGCCGCCTCGCGGCTATTACGTCTGGAACACGTATCACGGGCCAACAAACAACCTCGCCCGAACTGTGAGCAGCACTGCGTGCAGCGGAGAGCTCCCGAAACTGCCGTCTCCGGCTACCAATGCAAGCTATGTGCTGTCCTACATAGCCCCCTCGCTCAGATGTGAAGCCATACCCGACTTCATTCTGTCTGGTTTCGTTCTCAGCATGGGCTGTGATCCGAGTCTTGCGTTCGAGAGCGCTGAACTCTCCGACTCTTGCTACATGTACGAGAGGCAGTCCGTCTGGAATTACTTGTCGTGGGCACCGAACAGTACCGCGAAGGTTCCATTTGATAATGGTTCCTTCTCCGGTGGCTCACTGCCGATTAACGACGGAAGTCCTTCCTCATTCCTGGGCAACTACGAGTCGTCTCCGGCAAACTTGTTCGTTGCAGTGCCTGGCAATCTCTCCGAAGGCTGGAAAGTCTTGAACTGTTCATTGTTCAATGCCACCTATAATGTCAACTTCACCTTCCAAGAGGACGCCCAGATGGTCAAGGTCTTGGACGTTAACATCACGAATCCAATCTTACCCCTTTTCTCGAACGATCGCCGTCGGAGCAACGTCAACATCTCACAGACTGATTTTATTAGATTCAATGCTCAGTCCCTTATGGATTCACTGGGATGCCTCATGGTCGGGTCCGTTGCCACTGCCGACTCCACCTTCAGCTCCGAACATGCTACCGACGGCTCCATGGGAGTGGCAGATGGTGACCTTGCACTTTATTGAACTCAGATTTTGAAGACCGAGTTAGCGTTCACAACGGAGATGTATCCCATTTACACTTCCTCTTGCGATGCTCAAACAACTGGTTACTGCTCTGGATCACAGTCTGTCACCAGCAGCACAGAAGCCTCGCCTACTTCGAAGTGGTATCAACGACCATTGGCAGATGCTATGGAGGATCTGTTCCAGAACATGACACTGTCGCTTTTCAGTCGCAGCGAGTTTTTGGGAGTTGCAGACGAAGCATCAACGAACGTTACTATCACCACAGTCCGAAACGTGTACGCTTATAACAGACAACGTCTCTGGCTAGCCTATGGCCTCGCTGTGGGTTTTTGCTTTGTTGTCCTCTGCGTTGGCTGTTTTGTCGTCCTTCGTGCTGGGGCAACGTATAGTAATAAATTGTCTACTGTTCTGAGAGTCACAGGCGGAGACAGGGTGGACGTTGACATTGATCCGAACGACAGAGGAGGAGCCGATCTTTTGCCAGCACATTTGGAGAAGGCAAAACTTCTCTGCCCACTTGGAAGTGAATCTTTCAAAGAGCTTGATGAGCCTGGCGGCCCAAAGCAAGAGGATTTCGCGGAGGCTGAAACGTCTGCGATGATTCAACGGCCGACATCACGTCCAGAAGAGCTTTAATCTTCTTCAATATACATAGGTCTGTCATGGCGCTTTCGGCATGCCTATTGAGTTGCTATCATACCATCCCCGACGAACAGACAGGCTATGGACGAAAAAGGTACAAGAGCTAGTCGCATCGGATAGAGCAGCCACCCATATCCCTACGAAGCCTTGTTTGGAATGATCTTCGAGTATCTCCTCCCTCAGCATATCGCCAGTCTGAATCGCGGAAATAATGCTCTTTGACCCAGTCCGAGAGCTTAGCGAAGTCACGACACACGTGAAGAACATCCGCCGTGACGACAATGACGTCGAAAACTGTTCCGTCCCCAGATGCATCAGACCACTCTGAGTCCACTTGCTCGGATGAAGACTGTGTGAAGATGATGACCGACGAAGGGGTTTTGTGAGTAATAGCGGGAAGACGTTGGGCAGCTCGTAGATTCGGGCCGACGGTGAGATGCTTAGGGTCACTGCACGTGGATGGCCAACCAGACAAATGGCCAATCTCATGTCGTGTCTGCCGAACAATGCCCTTATGGTGGCGATGCAGGAAGCTGTGTCGGATACGTTCCGGACCCGTGCGTATTGATAGTTCTGGCTGGATTCACGATTCACGCAGCCTCGAAAGACAGATCGATGAGGCTGACTGATATACGCCCACCTTTTGCAAGGCGCCGTGAGGTTCAAGTGCGTCATTTGGGTACGCATATAAGATGGCATACAATAAGAACCAGCACAGGTGAAGATCTTGAAACACTCGCCTTCTTGTACAGCAACTCCAACGATGTTGATGCTCCTTTTTAGCTACGTGCTGCCACTCAGCCTGGTAGCAGCGATACCTTTCAGCCACCACACACCGTCAGGATGCTCCAACGCACCCTCATCTGATCCTTTGCAGACTCTTGTGCATTTCGCGGATGGCACGTGGGCTGAGAACCTCTACATTCGGGCTGACGGATCAATCATCGTCTCGCTTTATGAAGGCGGACCAGGCCAGAATGTTCTCGTCACACCACAGGCTGAAGGACCGGCCACCGTTCAAGTTCTTCACCGATTTCCCAACGAGAAGATCGGGGCTCTGGGAATCGTGGAACTCGAACCCGACGTCTTCTACTTTGCGACAGTTGAGCGAGGACGTCTTGCCACCGATTCACCACCAGGTACAGGGCAGGTCTGGAGCTTCAACCTGAACGACTTTAGCGGAACAGAGTTGCCCGTTCGTTTGGTCTCCAATCTGACAGACTCCATCCTTCCCAATGGGATGACAACAACTCAGGGCCAGTCACCGAAAAAGCTTCTCGTAGCAGACTCGCAGCGAGGTGTTATCTGGCGAGTCGATCCCGATACTGGAGCCTTTGATATTGCTTCAAACGACACTCTACTACACAATCTCACATCCACACTTGTTGGACTCGGCGTAAACGGCGTTCACACGAAAGATGACTTCTTATACTTCACCAACACGCAAGAAAACCTCTTTGGCCGAATGCCCATTTCCGACTCGGGCCTGCAGGTCGGTCCGGCTGAACTTCTAAACAATCTGACCTTTACTGGAGTGGATGACTTCACAGTTCTCCCAGGACCTGGAAATGCAGCGGTAATGGCGAGTGACCCAGATAATGGTACTTTCTTTGAATCCCAATCGTGCACCAAGCGTTTGGCAACGACGAACGGAACAACCGCCAACAAGATCGCATGGTCTCAGATGAAGCCAAATGGCGTTGTGCCGGTGTACCTTACAAGCGAGGGAGGCTTTATGGATGAGCAGCCGGGACCAATCACCGTCGGTGGTACGTTGAGTGTGTTTGAGATGGACTTGAGCCCGCTCATCTCCAGCTGGAGTCACAAGCCATCGTCTTGGAAAGGTTGGCCTGGCCATGTAGGCGACTGGCAGGAGTGGAGCGGTCGAGAGCCATTCGTCATGTGATTAGGGTACATGACAACTGAAATCTGTACGTAGCATAAAGTATGCCTATAATAAAGGGCCTGGCGAATTTTCTGTTTCGTTCTGTTCGTCTGCTCGTTGTGTAATGTCAATCCACAGTCTGTCGGCCGACTCCTATAAGATCAAGTCGACAGCTAATCTTACGCAACTAGGTATGTACGTCCTCGCACTCCTTCATGCTGCACATTTGGGCCTTCTCACTTTGCGAGAGCGCAAACACTAGAGCCTCCGGTTGAATGTCATCATGGTAATGCTTGAACTTTCGCAGAGGCACGCCTTGCTCAAACAAGAGATCAATCTGTTCAAGAGATTTACCCTTGCACTCCGGTATGCAGAGAAGAACAAACACTAATCCACAGACAGCAATGGCACCATAGATGAAGCCGACCTAAGACTCAAGCCCGGCATACTGGGGGTAGAGAAGATATGGAAGTGTGAAGCTGACGACGAAGCTGACCTTGGATTAGCTCACAGATATGGAAAGGCATTGTGTCAATCTTACTTGGTCACAACGTTCACCAAGAACGCCACCCTGGATGTAACGTCTCGCAGTCGTACGCTCATGAGCTCCGTGGTGACGATGTAGGTGACTGGCCCCCATGCGATGGAGAATCCAAATGCCGACACCGAGATTACTGCCACAATGCCTATCTTTATGGAGTCAGTGAGTGTCGAAGAGGCACCTAAGCCTGCCATGGCGAAAAGGGCGGCCGCTTGGATCAGGGTGCCAGCGGATAGAAATGGTCTGTTCTTGGCGGTCAGCAACATGGTACGTGACTCGACACATCATGAGGACATACCTTCTTCCGATCTCGTCCACCAAGAGCAGGCACAGAAGAAGCGAGAAGATGTTGACGCCGGCGTTGATTACGGCCATGTCGAAAGCGTTGACTGTGTTCAATGACTTTATAAAAATGACACCGTAGCTGGAAACGAAAGCTTGGCCAGTGGCTTGTTGGAAGAAGTTGACAAGAAGGAGGATGATCGTCCGCTTGAGATTGGACCCAGTCCATATGTCTTTGAATTGGCCCGGCTCTGGCTGCTCGAGGATGGCGAGCGACATTGCAGCAAACTCTTCGTCGATCTCTTCGTCTGACTTGGTAGACTTTCGTAGAAGGTACAGGTTCTGGCGTGCCTCTTCGTGGCGGTCGTGCAGAAGAAGCCATCTTGGACTTTCAGGAACGCACCAGATCCCAACGGCTACGATGCTAGGTACGATATAGAACAGCCCAAAGGGGATTCTCCAGGCTGCGTTACCATGTATGTTTTCCGTGCCTCGACAGACACAATTGATGACGAGTCCGCCAACGACGAGGCTCAGTTGGTATGAGCCAACCATTAGGCCACGGATAGGGACTGGGACAATCTCGGACTGGAACACTGGGCACACTGATAGTTCCATGCCGATGTAAACGTCTTCTCATGGTGAGTCAAGCATCTCAATCGTCTAGTTGTCTCTGCCTTACAATTGAGCACTCGCGCCGCCAGTATCTGCGCTGGAGTCTTGGAGGTGATGATTATCGTTGCCGTGATCAGTGTGTAAATGCTCATCGCAAAGACACATGTCTTTCGACCGAACCTAGAACTAACCACACCGCCAATGATGACTCCTATTCGAATGTTAGCGCGACTCAGTATTGAGATGCAATCCCACCTTACCCGCAGCGAACCCTACATATATCAAGCTGTTGAACAACGAAAGCCACCACGGAGGCAGAACGTAGGTGTTGTGGGCTTTGACGTAAGTTCCGAACTGCTTCGTGAATGCATCCATGGCTTGCGTGGTGGAGAAGCCTTGGTTGTCAAACCCATAGTTAAAAGTCGACAGGGCGATGAGGTCGCATGAAAAGGCCAGCCTGGTGTTGAAATGGCGAAACAATGGAATCATGGTGGTGCTGGCTCTGACTTTGCAAAAGCAGCAACTCGTTCGGTTGAGAATTGTCCCTTGTTGACGTTCGAGTGAGTGGTCTCACCTTACGAGCGTTGAAAGAGCATTGTGCCACAGAAGGGCTTTGGGAGCTTGTGTTGAAGAGAGTCCTCGCGCTACGGCTCTCGGCACGGCGATTCATATGCCGTCAATTATTTGGTTCTACCAGAACAGAGGTCACGGCATAGCTGGAAGTCGGCATGGCGTGATCTTTCGATTCCAAGCGCACGAGGCTGTGACCGACAGCCGCCATCCAGCGGCTCTCGGTAGGCGTATCGGCCTGGTGATTTTCGCCGACAGCCGTAGCTATCACGCACCCTGATTGACCCTTGGTTCAAAAGAAAACACCTCTGTCTCTCTTGGACCCCAATTACACCCTGAAGGTGTACAGCAGTCGACACAATGCAGAACCACGCAGTGAAGCCCTACTTCATCAAAATGCCCCCTAGTGGACTCGCAAACTCCAAACCAAACATCGTCATCTTTATGCCAGACCAGCTAAGATATGACGCACTCGGGTGTTGCGGGAATTCAAGGGCAAAGACACCGAACCTGGAGAAATTCGCGTCTCGAGGCAATCTCTTCACCAATTGCTTTTCACAGGCCAGTGTCTGTTCCCAAAGCCGTTGCTCGATGTTCACAGGCACTTATCCGCACGTCTCTGGTCATCGCAGCCTCGAAAATCTCATCAAGCCGTGGGAGCCCAACCTCTTTCGCAGCCTGAAGGAAGATGGCTACCACGTCGCCTGTCTGGCTCCTCGGGGAGATACATTTGCTCCGACCGTGACCGAGCTGAGTGTTACAGAGTACGGATTCCTCGAGACACCAGATTTTCTTCCCAAATCGTCGCCAAGCGAGCAGCGCACTGAGGAAGAAGACATCTGGGCAAGGTTGTTCTATAAAGGGGTCCGCGATCCTCAAAAGACTCTCGATTACGACGAGGCGCTTGTGCGGTCTGCTTTGGCCTGGCTCGACTGTCCACCTGCTGAACCGTGGGTGCTATTCATGCCGCTGCTCTTCCCACACTGCCCGTTCTCGGTCGAAGAGCCCTATTTCTCAATGCACCCTCGAGACGACATGCCGCAGCGTGCATTATCTGAGGCCAAAACAGGCTACGAACCCAGGTACATGCAAGTCATCCGAGAGAGGTATGGGACTGCACGAGCCACGCCTGCTATGTGGGCCGAGATCCAAGCCACGTACTATGGGATGATCACCCGGTTGGATGAACAGTTTGGTCGTGTCGTGGACAAGTTGGATGAGCGTAGCCTGTGGAGCGACACCGTGACGTTCTTCTTCACCGACCATGGGGAGTATCTCGGTGACTACGGGCTGATCGAGAAGTGGCCATCCGGGCTGTCAGACTCTCTTGTTCGAAATCCCCTTATCATCGGCGGTGCAGGGCTTCCACAAGGGTTGAGGCACGATGCTCTGACAGAGATGGTTGACCTGGTGCCAACTGTGTTCCAAATGTGTGGCATAGATCAACACTTTCCGCACAATGGGCTATCCTGGATGCCGCTACTTACGGGGTCTTGCTGCAGTCACAAGTCATTCGCATTTTCTGAAGGCGGATTTCTCACAAGCGAAGAACCACTACTGGAACAAGCGCCATATCCATATGATGTCAAGGCCGCGCTCCAACATGAGGACACTAAACTTGTTGGTAAAGCAATCAGCTGTCGAGACAAAGAGTGGACGTACATCTTCCGCTTGTATGAGGCCCCAGAACTGTACAGTCGGCCAAATGATCCATCGGAACTTCACAATCTGGCGGCAGATCCAAAGTACGTTCCCATCGCTCGCAGGATGGAAAGTGAGTGCTTCAAGTGGCTGGTGGCAACGAGTGACGCGCTACCATTCCAGAAAGATCCGCGCTTCCCCCAAGTGGCACTGCCCAGTCCGAAAGAGCTCCTGCTGGAGAGGATCCAGGCCTCATCCAAGGTCCGCGTGAATGGTACGAAATAGAAGGCACGAATGGAGCAGAAATCTATCATATGTTCCACTGGCCTTGCAATTCCCAGCGTGGATCGAACAAAGTATTAAAGTCCATATCCGGGACGTCTGCCGTAGACTCGCTGGAGAATCAACCTCCAAAGGCGTCAACTTGGTCTCTTCCTGGTGACTCAAAGGCTGCTACATGCTCAGTGCTGTTCTGCAGCTGAGTATGGAGATTTTCTGGTGGTTGAACTTGACGACATATGCGTTCTCCTGTGTGGTTTTGCCCCGTTTCTTGGCGAGGAGACAATGTTGAAGCCAGATCTTCTTCGACGGGGTATCTTGCCGCTGCTAACATTGCATTTGATTCAGCAAAGATGAAAGGCGTCTGAGCCTCCTTTTCAGTGGCCTCTTCTGTGCTTGACCCTTCATTATCGCTATTATTCGTTGCATGAAGGGTCTCTGTTGAATGAACCAGCAGCCGAATGTCCTGTACAACCACACTAGCCAAGTTGTTTGGCCGGACCAAGGTCTCTACAAATTGTAGACATGCTTTCAGTGCCGCATCTTTGTCACCACCCACTCCTGGAATAGCCGACGAGTGTGACAGTATGTTGGCGCTTTGATATGCTGGAACTGAGAGACCGGGATCCGGTATTGGACGCTCCAAGTCCATATCGAGTAGCAACTGAAATATCTCGGCCAGTGCAAATGCATGGTGTAAACATTGGGATTGATAATGTAGAAGAGCTTCGCCGGATATTCGACTGATGGCATCCTCGCTGAGAGATTCTCGGCAAGCTGGCATAGTGACGCGGAAGAGGTCGCAATGACCTTTGACCATACCCAAATATTAGTAATGTACAACAATGTATTGCGATGATTCGGACGTACATTGATGCCACCAGATGTGTAGCCACACGAAACGGGGAAAGGTACAGGTTGACTGGACTCGGAGTGACAGATTCTTCGTCGTAAAGATCATGCTCTGAGGAAGTGAGGCCTTTAGTACTTGGAGCTCCTCCTCGAAGGTTTCAATTTCGGAATGCAGCCATTCGACCCCGGTCTTGATCATGGCCTTAGTGTGTCTGTGCTGAGATCAGCTTTTGCCTCATGCTGCGAATCATCTCACGTGCCTGAGAATTCTATCGCGAATGTTGATGACCTTGATATAGTAGCCCAGAAGACTCAAATTGGTGGTGGACGATGCGCTATGCAACGTCTCTGTGTCGACAGGCTCATCCAACTCAAAGCTATGCTCTTCACACGGAAGATGGATGGAGAGGCTTGATACCGGGCATAGAGTCAGATCCGGTAGACCACCTGAGAGCAAAGTATCTGTGGTGTAAATGGACCACATCAGCCTTCTCCGCAGCTCTCTGGTGAGGAATGGTAGAAGCGGAGCCTCGTGATTAAGTCGCATCAGATAAGCCGTTCGTGCGGACAGGGATGACAACAGGAAGATTTTCCGATGCTGTCGCGTCCTAAGACAATGGATGACAATGAGGTGGAGAGCCTGGAGGCGGCCAACGGTGGGGTTTTCGATCAGACTCATCAGATCTTGCTTCGCCTCTTCGATCCATGATCTCGCCTGCTCCGGGCTGACGAGAGCTGCATCCTGCACCGCGTGAACTATGGACCCACAGACAGCCTTGAGAAGTGCAACATCGATTTGGCCGGACTGCCACATCTGAAGAAAGATTGCTTTATGCAGGAAACTGTACATTGGCAAGGGGTACAGGTCCCGGAAGAACGCGAGAATGTGGTTCTTGATGACCTCGCTAGCAACTCCCATACTGAGTGAAATTAGCTGTACAGTCGAAAGATGCCGAACGATAAAGACTCGCACCAGGCGTACGTTCCGGGAGATGTGGGAGTACAGAGTCTCTGCGGCTCTTTGCTATCGGCGGCCATCATCGGCCGGGGATGAATGCCACGACGGGAGGGCATATACTTGCATTGAATCTGCTTGCGGATGCATCTTAACATGCAATCCTCGTCAGTCCTGTATATTCCTCACACTCCACCGACAGTGATCTCTGACCGCTCGCACGATGGCTCTCCTCCTGTGCACCGGGCTTTCTGCGACTTGCAGCCTTCACACGCCAGTCTAGCTCGTCTCCGAGGAAACTGCTCTCGAGTCTTCGACGCTGACGAAGAGCCTGGAGCCACAGCGAGGCTACATCGATGACCCAGTCGTGAGCAGTTCGAGCAGCCTCCACTCTGTCCATCGCAGCGCACCTGGCCATGTCAATCCCGTTACAGGCTAATGACTCTGTCACTCACCTTTCGACTGCGGCATGCGGTACAGATGGGTCGGATAGTACTGGTGGATGGCATTTGGGTACGGAAGAGATGAGGTCTGCGAGAGCCGTCACCTTACGCCTGCTTCCCCTGAGCGGGGAGCCGACATCCGCTTGGTCTGGGCCCTCGGGCCGATGGCTTCTTGCAGTCGGAGGAGGTAGGGGGCAGACTTTGCCCACCGTCACTTTGCGTTGTATTCTACGTACATACCGCACCAGGAGTGATGGCAATTGAGTGTGTCTGACTAATATGCTTGAGCTGCGCAATAAAGCACTGAAACCACATCGTACGCATCTTCTTTTGGAAGGGAATTTGCTCCCCTGATTGCTGTTTAGCACCTCGTTCTGACGTGGGCGGGTGCACCATCTTTAGGATGCGATGTTGCCCTGCCGGTTGTGTACATCCTATCGCCGTCAACACATACCGGATGACTCTTCATACCTTTACGTTCCTGTTCGGTATCCCAATCGGCCCAAGCTAGCTCGGCATCGAATGTACGGACGACAGAGATCAGGACGAGTTTCAAGAGTACAGTAGCCAATTCTTGGCCAATGCACTGCCTGGGTCCGAGTTGAAAGCCACGCCATGTGTTCTTGGGTGGATGAAGCTCGTGACCTTCAGAAACAAGATATCGCTCGGGCAGGAACTCCAGTGGCCGTGAAAAGTTCTTCTCGTCTCGGTGGATTGTGATCGAACTGTCAAAGAGATCAAATCCGTCCGTTGGCCATCGTTTGTCTGATCCTTTGATTTCAAGAGTGAAGTCTGGTTGGCCCTCCCTGATGGTAATAGTGGCAGGGTTCAGCCGCAATGTCTCCTTGATGACAGCGTGGGAGTATGGTAGAGAATCGAGCAGGTGCGGTGACTCTCGAATCTTATCCAAACCCAGGCTGGGGTCTGGGCCCAGAACAGCATCGTGTTCGACACGAATCTTGTCTAGGCATTCTGAATTGGCCGCCGAACGATTCACCATCCACGGTATTACAATTGAGACTGCGTCTTCCCCGCCGAAGAAGAAGATCATCAACTGGCAGCACACTTGCTCAATGAGATCCGCATCGACTGGACATGAAAGGAGCTGCGGTTTTATTGTAGTCACCGCATCCTGCTTCAAGGCCGATTGTGCAACAGTACACGGCTGTTCCGTGGTACTATCCATGCTCGCAAAGATCAATGGTCGAAGCTCATCGAATAGTGTGTGGCGTCTCCGAGCGACATGCCACTTGAATAGGGGCGTCGCCCTCCAGATGAGCTTGAAGATGTTCATCGTAATCTCCATTTCCTCCAATTGCCGTCGATACAAACGAGCAAACGGCGCTGGGCGTGACGATAAAGATCTGAACTGCTCATTGCTGGCGAGTCATCAGCCAAGAGCCTGGATAACGTGAAAGCAGAAGTTCCGTCACTCACACAACAATACGCCCTGTAATGTCACAGGCCAGATCCCCGGATACTTTCTCCAACTGGAATACAGGCCCCCAGCCGCCGTTTTCAACGGCAAGGCCTTGCAGAACAGCCACGAATGATTCGACTTCTTCCACGACGCAAGGCACCCAGGACCTGATATTACTTTTACTGAATGCGGGATTGAGTCTCGATCGCCACATGCGCCATTCCTCGCCATGCATGCAGTTCAAGTCTTTGCCATTGCTGATCGGTCGCAAGAATTCACCTTGCATAGGAGACTTTGGTAGACTTCTCCCCAGCTCAATCTGATTAGACACATATGCTTCAAGCGAGAAGGCCATGGGTGTCGCTATAGGCCAGACATCAACATACACCACTGGAGGGCAGGATCTTTCTTCGGGGAAGAATTGGGCCCAGTGTTTACTAATGTAGTACCCAAACGTTTGAATGAAGTTCGCGTCCGATGCCCAGTCTTTATAGAACTGTCGGACGACGAGGAGGTGGCCGAACAGAAACGAATGCTTCATGATAGGCTGTTGACGTTAATGTGCGTCTTTACAAAAGCTTCACAGAACTTACGACACCGCTGTCCTTCAACTTGCGGAATTTCAGCCTTGCCCTGCGTAGGCTAATGGCGAGCCGCGCGAAAGGCAAAATCGCGAAGACGACCAAGGTCCAGAAGAGAAACACGATTGCCATTATGGAGAGTCAGAATCGGTTACCAATGCACACAGGAGTTTCTTTGGGATTTACCCATAAACCGTGAGGAGCTCGAAGATGTTTCTGCCCATTACCCTTGAATGATTTCACGGGGCTTTTCTTGTGCTAAACCCCACGGGTAGCTCCATCTTGATCAGGATTCTCTTCCTGATCTCTTCCCATGGCTGGCAATTACGAGGATCGCCCGCATCGTGAGCTGCATGCATGCAGGGATACGTTCCCTCCATCAACTATGTGTGACGATGACGAGACCTCGCTGTGGGAGGACATCACAGCAGACCCATGGGCGGTTGAGCGATGCCAATGACTAGGTCGAAAGACAGAGGATCAGTTTGTCTGTGTGTGACAGTCTCGGCTTCGCGAGACGGTAGTGACCCTTTTCAAGCTATCTGCATTGCCCTGTCTCGGTAAGCACAGCCCAACAGTTTCGGCGATCTGTACTACCGCCAATGCTCGGGTCGCATTGAGCAGGATAAGCGTTTAATACTCTTCATAGTGTGGCGTGAAGCCACTTGCGTCGTCACCTGTTCTCGCCACCTCCAGGGCACGAACACTTACGGTGTAACGACGACTTTGAATTCTCTAGCCTTGTGTTGTAGGACGAGGACGTCTCATAAGCAAACTGTTCATTAGCTGGTCTCTCGCAAGTCCACCGGCACCACCATGGCCAGTCTGGAACAAACACAGCTTTACGATCTCCTGGAAACGCAGCAAGTACCGCGATGCTTCTCCCGATTTCCAGCTGGCGTGAACATTGCAGCCAAGCATGTAGAAAACGCCCTCGCAAAAATCGCTCTCCAAGCATCTCAGGATGGATCTCGCGAGAGGCGACGTGCTTTGATCAGACACTCCAACCCGTATGGCAACGCCTTCGCTGTGTGCCATTGTTCTGCGGATCCTGAGAGACTGGAAGTCATAGCCAGTCTGATTGAAGTTATGTGGATTCACGACGGTAGACTCACTGACTTCAAGTTGCTATGAAAGGCTGTGTTGACGGATTTCTCTTTACAAGATGTTACAGAAGAGATGGAACACTCCTCAGTACGTAAAACCTACCCAGTTTGAAGCAGGGTCTCACAGTGAAAGGAGTGCAGGCAACACGCTATTCTTAGCAGAGTAGTCCAAGTCGATATTGATGGAGCGAACTTTCCAGCGGAGAACATTCGACAGAAGACACTGGCAGTATTGTTACGAAAGGCCATCGACATGGACGCAAAGCAAGCCGTCAAGATGGTGGAGACGCTGCAGATCTATCTCCGCTCGTTCGACAGTCGTGACGACGATTTCGATAGCGTGCAAGAATACATGCCTTACCGAGTCTCTAACTGCGGCTATTGGTAGGTCACTATAATCGTTGAGTCGGCAGCAGGTAATGACTAGCATCAGGATCTCGTCCTACTTCATTCGATGGGGTATGGGCATTGAATTGAGTCAAGAAGACTATCAATCTATTGAGTCATTCGACATAGCCATGGGCAACGTGCTAGGTTTGACGAACGACTACTTCAGTTGGAATGTCGAGAAAGACCAGCCAACCGACCGCATCAGGAATGCCGTGAGAGTGTTGATGAAAGAACATGGCATCGAATCTGGCGCGGCGCAGATGATGCTACTGGGAATTATTATCGAGGAGGAGTCGAGAGCTGCAACACTCAAGCAAGACCGTCTCAAGTCGTCCGTCTCTGAGGAACTCCGTCGGTACTTTGAGGCGATTGAGCTCTACGTTGGAGGAAGTTGTTATTGGCACGCAACAGCCCCTCGATATCAGATTTTCGAATGAGATACGTGTTGCTTGCTGGTCCGGAATGAACTTGAAAGGCTTTTGGCATCAGTCGTACCCTCCCTTGTCGATCTTCCTCCCTGAAGGCGAGCAGCGTTCAATGACACAAGCTGCGGAAAAATATGCCCTGTGCTGATCCTCTGCTATTTCGATCAGCAGTCCAACGGGCTCCGTAATTCATGTAGCACGATCCCCAGAACAAAGCCCCGGGTCTCGTCTCGTCTCGTCTCGTCCTGGTTCAAGTGGAGCGCAACATAATGAGGCTGCGTTAGGCGTGGAGCTTCGCGCAAGCTTCACCAGCCTGACCTCGGACGTCTACAGAAGACACCTAACGAGACTCTGTCCTGCATACTCTCCACCGAGCTTTTCCGTTCCCGCAGTCGTGGACCCAGATTGGATAGCTTTCCATCGTGCTCGTCGTAATGGGGCGTTCATCTGCAGGCGGATACTGCATACGATCAGCAAAGGCGTTCGAAGCATGGCAACACAGAGAGCTTTGATCTACCTTGAAGAATGATTCTATTCGACAAAATCCACCCGGCCAGAGGCAGCTACGGCATACTGGTGAAGCCACAACATATTGGATCTCGTGTGTGCACCAACAGACATTGGGACCCTTCAATGGGCTACAAGACGACTCAGAGAAAGCATAAGTACTGCTCTGCTCTAGGAGAGAGATTGTCACAACTCACATACTTACAACCAACATTTGAGGGTATACCCTTAATCAAATCTACTCTTACCAAAGATCAGAACGCACCTCCAACACCATGGCACCATCCCCACAAGAGATCGCCGCTATCTTTGAGAAGATTGGGCCCAAGGGAGGTAACTTCATGGAGCATGCCGATCCCGATGTCAAGCTCGAGGTAATGGGGCATGACCATCCTCACAAGAATACCCACGAGAGCCATGAAGCTATGGCCAAGGAGTTCTTCGACCAATTTGAGTGGGTTGACTGGGACACCATTGAGATCAAAGCCCGTCAAGTCATTGGCGGAGGACCTTCTTCTGAGTGGGCCTCAGTCGAGCTCACTTCTGTAGGAAAGTCGAAGAAAGGTGAGCCAGACATTTGACCTTGTCATGGAATGTGAGATCTAACTATTCTCAGGCAAGCCCATCAACCACGAGTTTGTTTTCATTACGCGCTTCAACTATTCCGGTAATATCACTGAGATCAGGGCATATTTGGACTCTGCACACTTGGACAACCACCACACCCATCACAAACATGGCTAAGCACGCCTTGAAGTAGGAAGGTGGGACCAAGTAGGAAGAACCAATTTAGGAAAAACGCTCTCGTTGTAGCAGTTTAAAAGTATGTCCTCAGCCCCGAGGCTGGGTTAAATGATCACAACGCTCAGAACCAAGACAGATAATACTCTGTCTTCCGCGTACCCATGAAATGAAGTGTTTTTCTTCCAGCCTTGCATTTCTCCATGATCTCCAAGGTCGTTCGTACAAGCCGTTCTATTGTCGCTCTCTGAACTTCCCTACTCAGGGCAAGCGCTAGCTCCTGAAAACGTCCAGTCGATGATCTAAATCATTCGTCTTGAGAATTGCCACAGGACCCGAGGATGTTGCAGTAAGGTGGAGATCTGCCACGTCAAAAGTGCCAACGTGCGAAGATAAAGGCTTCAGGGGCAGGCGGCTATCCGTTCAAAGAGCAGTGCACCAATTCTTGGAAGTAACGACAAGACGTCCTGCCCTAATGTAGTGTTACCTATCTGCAAGTGGAAATAGACTTCAACCTGACGGCGTTTCCCAAGTCAGTAACGAGTTTGTATGAAACGTGATTGTTCGGTGACTGACCTGATTTGGCATCGTCAAACCATTTTAGAATTTCGTCCCGCCCATATGAACCCATGCCCACGACAAGATGTTGCGAGGTCCGGTCAGCACTAACTTCAAGTCTTCCCTCATCGGCTTTTGCAAGCTCTAGATATATCGACGCCCGGAACTTGAGAGCTAGGGTTGTGAAGTACTCCCGCCCCTTGACAAAGCGATACTGTTGAAGGAGATCGACGGCTTTTGTGACATACACAAGAGCCATGGCAAGATCTTTCGCATGTCGAGCTAGGCGCATGCGAACCAAATAGACTCGTACATGATCCAGCTGGTCCACTGGCATCTCGGGGGGCTTTTTCCGGAAACAGGTCTCAACATTCTCGAGAGAGACTTCGGCGTCACCTGGTCGCATTGCTAGTGCTGCAGCTTCTGCATTGGCAAGGCAGAGCCGGCGGTGAGCTCGCGAATCATTCAAGACACCGTTCCCACGAATATCTGCAAGAGACTTTCGCAGTATATCCAACGCCTCTTCCGGTCGTCCAAGCTCACACAGCAACTCTGCCCGATGGCGGTTGAGATGATGTGGATGTGTGCCTCTATTACCGTGACTCTCGCAGATCTTGCTGCAGGCATCTAGCACTTCAGCAGCCTCTTGGAATCTTCCTAGACCTCTGAAAACAAGCCCTCTCAATGTTAGTGTCTGACGTGCGATTTGGAAGTCGAGCTCGGGCCAAGTGTCTCGATGTTCCGGTAGTTCAAGGTGATTAATCGTTGACAAGGCTGTTTCGAAATCTTGTAGCAGCACCGCATTCTCGATGAGCGAAAACCAGAGGCCGTATATCGAACATCGAATCCGTCGGTCGGGTAGCTTCAGGGCCTGCTCTGATTGCCACAGTGTGGACTTGATCATCTGGTTCGACTTGACAGCACCTTCGGCGCCTAGCGACCTCAAAAAGGTACTCTGTGCCCTGACGAGGTCGAAATGGAGATGTCGTGAGATGTCGTCAAGATACAGCAGGTCGAGTACTGAAGCGAAAAGGGGGGGATCAATCGGGCTTTGGATCCTCGACACTCCAACAGAAATCTCAATCAGCTGTTCTCGGATGTTCAAAGGAACAGTCGAGCCATGAGCATTTCTCAAGTGCTCAAACCAGGCTTGTAGCTGGGGCATGAGATCTCTAGCTTCGGGTTGGAAACTGCTGATCATCAGTAAGAAGTGAAAATGACGAATCGATCTCACAGACCTGGGGTCTAAAGCTTCTTCTCGAGGGAATATGTGGCAAAGATATGCCAGCCCATCCCACGGGATTCTTGCAGACCTAGCCTCAAAGTACGATCTAGCTTTGAGGGTATACACGGCTGTCCCGTTTTCATCTTTACACTGATTGAGCCAGCCCTGCTGAAGGCACCTGTCTACCTCATCTTCTAATATAGCTTTGTCTATGAAAAGATGTTTGAGATCGTCACAAACAGCCAGGTCTCGGATATGGACTTGTGCAACGTTGCCGTCTCTGTTCCATCTTTTCTGAAAGGACAATCCTTGAAGAAGTTGTTGGTGAGACAAGGATATGGCCGCGTTGTGAGCTTTGAAGAGGTACAGCAAGGGGCTGAAGCCTTTCGTGAATCCACGTCAGCTTCTGAACCATTCAATACTGTAGGCACACGCTAACCTTGCTTATACTCTGAGGCGGTTGAATCGTTTAGAGTACTGGACTCGAGATGAGGCGGACAGGGGAGCGAACCTGCCGATTGTTTCGCTTTCGCAGCTCTGTCGAGACGTGGGAGTTTTCTTCTTCCTGGACGTTTTGGATCTTGGCTTTCATTACCCAAGGTCGACGCTGGTGTATGGGGTCTAGATGATGTTTTGTTTGAATCGTACAGTTCCACTTTCAATGTCTGTGACGGAGCAGTGACTCTGAAGGGGACGTCGTCGGTCAGCTCGGCGTCGTTGTGATTGCCCAGAATACGACAAACGTCTTTACATCTAAAGAATGGTCAGAGAGTGAATGTTGTATGCAATTGAGACTTGAAGTGGGCTTACGAGGTTATTGGATTCGTATCGCGGGACCTTCTGCACAGTCTCCATACCAGCGAAGGCAACGTGAAATTTGGCTTCAGCGACGTCCAACCTGGCCATTCTGGCACATATCGGGCGAAAGCGGTTACATCGATAGGATGAATCTCGCCGAGTCTGCTTACAGAGAGAGGGACTGAAAAGGGAGTCAAAAGTTGCTATGTGTTGGTCCGAAGGTGTCGAGAATCTTACTCAAGAAGAACAACTCTGTTGCTTGTGGCTCTGTCCAACCATGCTCGACGTGCAACGTACGGATAGCGTCATACACCCAAGCAATGCCTTTGAGACAGTTTTCGCGTCTGGTGGGTGTGTCAACAGTGCGTGAGCATTCTCATCCTTTAGGCTCCCTTAATCGATCCAGCAAGATCAGTGGCAGCGATGATGACTTACACTCGCTGTACTGGGCTGAGCCAGGTGATGATATGATCGATAGATTCTTCGGAGAGGCCTTGATGGCGCAAGATCAGGCAGAGGGAGAGCAAGATAAGTCGTTTGAAGGCCGCTGTTGCCCGATGGAGAGCTGCACTGGCAGAGGATCTCTGGGTGGACTGAGAGAACGTTCTTGTCAACGTAATGAGAGACTCCAATGGCGATGTTTCGATGGCACGAGTTGGATTTGGCTGCAATGAATCATCCTCATCGACCAGGCCACGAATCGTCTCTTCGTACTGCGTTGCCGTGTTCAGCCCCAGTCGGCACTGCCTCGCCCGCCATTCGGACTCAGTCGCTGGGACGTTCTGGATCAGCCAGTTCCATGCTCGAGACTTGCCCTGCATTGCAACGGCTGGAAGGATGAAGTTTTGATGTTTCGAGGATCGCTGTTTCCAGCATGACGAAGATGCACAGCTGAAGGATTCATCGTTCCTCTTTCCGTTTTGGGTGCCGAATTCCAGCATCGAAATTGGCTTAGTGGCGACTGCACAAGGTTTGCTAGCCAGTGCCTTTTGCAAACTCTAGAGGGGATTACACGTTGTTCTGGTCTCATGCCGCAGGAACGATATCGATACGAAACTCCTTGATGATGTCGGGCTATGCGCCACAAGTGCCCAGCCAGATTTACGGACGCCAAAGACAACGTCATATTCTAATGGACCACGGCGTTAGGCG
Organism: Zasmidium cellare ATCC 36951; assembly: GCF_010093935.1. Classification (NCBI taxonomy): domain Eukaryota; kingdom Fungi; phylum Ascomycota; class Dothideomycetes; order Mycosphaerellales; family Mycosphaerellaceae; genus Zasmidium; species Zasmidium cellare. The sequence continues at coordinate 358,889 of NW_022986951.1, read as the reverse complement.
TTGCCTTGAAAAGGATCGCCCTTTGCGCGTCCTTTGGAGTTATATAACAGCCACGAAAGGCCGGAATTAAAAATGCCTTGCTTGCTGTGTCTATTGTACCGATAATGGAAAGCCAGAATCTGGATTTGGAGCAAGGCTCGCGCGCCTCATCCTCAGCAGAGTTACCGGGAAAGGAAAAGCCATCTAGTATCGATATCAACAATGCCGGATCTTCCAACACAATAGTAGATGGGCACGACGAGCACGACCCAGTTGAGCCAGAGAAGGTTAGAGTCATGTGTGCTCTGTTCAGACTTTGCAGGCGCGCTAAGCGATCGAAGCAGAACGAACGACAAGCCAGTCATGACCAGAATCTCGTGAGCTGGGAAGGCCCCGATGATCCCGACGATCCTAGGAACTGGCCAAAAAGGAAAAAATGGGTGGCTGTGGTCACTGTATCGGCGTACACCTTGATATCCTCCATGTCGTCTTCGATGGTGGCTCCCGCACTGCAGAATATTAGTCAAGACTTGGGCATCACGAACGATGTACTGACGCAGATGACCCTTTCGATATTCGTTCTGGCTTTCGGTGGGTACAAGAAATGACCAAGCTCATACAACGAGGCTGACAGTACTTTCCCCAGCCTTTGGGCCACTACTGCTGGGCCCTCTCTCAGAGGTCTTCGGACGAGTCCCAGTCCTGCAATTGGCAAACATGTTTTTCCTCGTTTGGAATCTGGCCTGCGGATTTGCGCAAAATGCCGGAGAGTTGATTGCATTTCGCTTCCTCGCGGGCATTGGTGGCTCGGCGCCTCTCGCTATTGGTGCTGGTGTGCTAGGAGACTGCTTCACAGCTGATCAGAGAGGTTTGGCGGTATGTCATTCATCCTGTCCTTAAGAGACAACTCGCTGACATCTTGACTAGGTTTCCATATATACCCTAGGTCCTCTCCTTGGACCTGCCATCGGGCCTGTTGCCGGCGGTTTCATTGCTGAGACCATTAGCTGGCGGTGGGGTTTCTGGATCGTCACCATAGCCGACACCGTGCTTCAAGTACTCGGACTGTTCTTCCTACGAGAGACATACCGACCTCTCCTCCTGGCACGTAAGCTGAGGAGACGAAAACAAGAGACAGTGAACAACGCACTTTACGCTGTGGATGCCAACGGAAACGATAATCTCACCCAAAAGCTGACGACCGGCTTTGCCAGGCCATTTCGACTCCTCTTTACCCAACCAATTATCATTTGTCTGGCCTTATTCCTGGCATACATCAACGGTCTGATGTATTTCATAGTCTCCACCTTCACAGCTCTATGGACAGATCACTACGGGGAGACGACTGGCATTGCTGGGCTTAATTACATCGCGATGGCGATAGGTCTGACCATTGGCGCCCAAGGAACTGCTCGTCTCACAGATCGTGTGTACCATCGCCTTAAAGAGAAGAATGGAGGAGTTGGCCTTCCAGAACACCGCGTCCTTCTTATGATTCCTGCTGCCATTGGTGTTCCAATTGGGCTGTTATGGTACATCTCATTCCAGTGTCCATTCTTGAGTCGTGTCGCTAATGAATTGTAGGTATGGCTGGTCGGCTCAAGCACACATTTTCTGGATTATGCCGGATATTGGAGTCGCTATCTACGCTGTGAGTGATTTTCCCGTGAAAAGCACTGTAAATGTCTGACATTTTGTGCAAGGCATCGACTATCATAGGTTCACGCACCATACAAAGCTACGTGGTTGATGCATATACACGATATGCTGCCAGCGCCATGGCCGCCGTCAACACTCTACGCTTTCTCTGCGCATTCAGCTTTCCATTGTGAGTATCTGCACGAACATAGTCGTAACTTCGCTATCTCTCCTAACACCCAGCACAGATTCGCACCTTCTTTGTACAGCGGTGTCGGATACGGATGGACCAATACAATATTGGCCTTAGTCGCCGTCGTCCTTGGCATACCAGCACCATGGATCTTGTGGCATTATGGGTAAATATAAGTCTTTCCACCATAAACCATGTCAACTACTAACTGGGGTGCAGTGAACGACTTCGAAAGCGATCTAAGTTTGCGGCAGGAGGGCGATGAGGCAGCAATTGGCACAAGACAAGGGTTTGACAACCTTGAAAAGACTGTCAGGAGTAGGATGAAAAAGTCATGTATATTAGTGATGTCAATGGGCTGTATTTTGTAGAGGGAATGGGACTCATTGGGGTTGTGTCTGTGGTAAAATGGCTGAATTCTACTTACAGAATGGACGACCAGTCACAATTCCTAATCTGTTCTTCCACCGATGAGCGTGGAATGGATACACCACGCTTTCGAAGCTGGGTACGAGTTAGCATATAGAAAGCGTCAGCATTCGTGCACGGCGTCTACATACCTCATCCGGGTACACGGCTTGAGGGTTGCCTCCTGTAAAGCCATATTCCTCCACAAATGCAAACTCTTCCAGTACAGCATCACTTATGCCTTCGATCTTAGCGGCATACTCGGAAGACGTAGCTCGACGATAGCGAGCAGTGACTTGGTTTGCCCGAGCCCATAAATCAACCCACTGCTTCCACGTGAGAACTTCAGTCGCCCCAACCAAGATGGTTCCCGGCTCCGTGTGAAATAACGCGTGACACCAGTGTCCCATGTCGGAATCTAGATCTGCAATCGGTACCGCCACATCGCCAGACCTCGGTAAAGCTAGCTCATAGCCACCGTCGGCTTTCTTGGGTCGGGTCAGCAACACATCCGTGAACGAGGTCTTGTCTCAAAAAACGCTTACCCGCTGAGGGCCGTACATATCTGGGACGTGGAGAGCGTTAGTAGCATAGAAGCCCACCAGAAGTACGCTCAACTTATCCTGAAGCTCAGGTGTAGATTTCAGGATTTCGTAAATGTCTTCCTTAGTATCAAACATCGAGACCTTTGAGTATCGCCCCTGACTCCACTTCTTTGGACTGGGAAGACTGCTCCACAATATCCTTTGCAAACCAGGCACAGAAGCGGCGGCTTCGGCGATGTTGGCACCATGCCTCAATTCGATCGCTCGAGCGTGAAAGCGCGGCGTTTGTCCCTCTTTGAGCACGTGCGGTTGTTTGATAGCTTCGAAAATCAAGCGATTGGAATCCGTGGTGGCGAAAATGTGAGTTGCGCCAGTAAAAGCAGCCTTGAGCGAAGGCAGATCGTCAAGATCAGCGCAGACCATTTCAATCCCCAAGTCCTGAAGCTCCTTTGCTGTCGAGGACTCTGTGTTGCGTGTTACTCCACGCAATCTCATGCCCGGGTTGAGTTGAGACTCCGTATATCGGCGCAATACTGCTTTGCCTTGGTTTCCAGTAGCGCCTAAGACCACCAACAGATGCTGGCCATTCGCTTCTTGAGACATTTTTGGGACTGTCGTGTCGCGGGGAAATCGAAATAATATTCGGATTGTGCTGAAGAAATTCAACGTCAACGAAATCGATGAGCAGTGTCCGACAAGGCTGCCGTAAATTCGCCACGTTGCGCAAAAGCTCTTATCCAGTGCAGGAGAGCAGCCAAACTGAGAAGCGGCAAATTAAGTAGCAGGTCGATATATGCAGGGCAAATAGCAACGGGACCCCTGCAGCTTGCCTGCTTTGTAATGGGGATGGAGTCGGCTTGGCTGACTTGCTTTGGCCGATGGTTTCCGCGAATGACCGGAGGTATTACGATGGAAGCAAAACACTGGGGAGTCGTTGAATTTAGGTTGAACGTTCTTTACGTACCATAGAAACTAAGCTCGCCCTTCGTTTGCCACTCGATGAAACTCGGGAAAAGCTCGGAGATGCTTACAGAAAGAAGTAGCCTCACAGGCTGCAATGAGGCTCAAGCATGCTCGATCTGACGAAGCCATGTCTAGCTAGTCGTCAGCTGAGGTGCCCTTGAAGGCGTACAGTATCTGCCTGCTGGCTGATCGAAGTCGACCAAACCACAGTTGTTGTGCGCTAGTGACCTCGGCTACCATAGACTTGTAGGGCAAATTACCCTTCGACAGACTTGGTTGAGGAAATGTAGACTCTGACCAAAAGTTCATGTTCAGTCATAACAGCCATTATGGGGTATGTTATGTCTTGCTCACATCATGTGAAGTGTCGACTCCTCTCGGTGATTTGCCGTCCGAGGCGCACGCAAGGCTGAGCAAGCTTCGGAGCTTGTGTTGCAGGGGCCTAATCTGACACATTCTACAACCCGAGTGTTCAGCGCTATTTTCAATGAGCTGAGTGTGAAGTAGAAAAGGGCCACTGGATCATATCTAGTTGTCGATCTATTCACTTGGTAGCTTTTTAGGCTATCATTAATTTGACCTTAAAACCGCTTGATCCAACAAGCAAGCACATCTTTGATATCGATGGAGTCGCCAGGAATGCTCCAAGCCTTAAAACTTGACGGTTCGCCCAGCAGGACCATCTTCTGTGAGCTGACTCCGAACGCCCTGCACCAATGCCGCTGTCATTTCCTCCGTCTTTGCGATGCCTCCAAGATCTGGAGTGAGATATTGCTTCTTCTGCAAAAACTCTGCAATGGCTCTCTGCACGGCATCCGCTTGCTTCTGATACGCTGCATTCCTCAACATCTCAACTCCAGAAAGGATCAGCGCCAGAGGGTTCGCAATACCCAGTCCAGCAATGTCCGGAGCTGCGCCGTGAGACGCCTCGTAAGTGCAAACATCGTCACTGATGTTGGCGCCTGGAGCAAGACCTAGAGAGCCCACTAAGCCAGCTGCAAGATCTGAAAAGATGTCGCCGTATTGGTTTGGGGTCACAACGACGTCGAATCTTTTCGGATCCTTCACAATCAGGTAACAGGCCGCGTCAATCATAACGTCGTCGACCTTGAACTGTGGATACTGAGCAGCGACTTCGTAGAAGCAGCGTAGAAAGAGGCCGTCGGTCATGCCTAAGACATTCGCTTTGTGAACGCAGGTAACCCGTTCTCGCTTCATTCGGACTGCATATTCGAACCCATACTTCGCCACTCGAAGGGAAGCCGAGCGAGTCGTAAGTTTGATTGCTTCTGCTGCTAGATCGTTGCCAATCCCATGTTCGTGGCCGATATAGACATCCTCGGTGACCTCCCTCATGATTGCGATGTCCAGGTCTTCATAGGCGCCAGAGACGCCGGTATATCCTCGAATAGGTCTGACATTGACGAACAGACCGAGTTCCCGTCGAACGGCATTGTTTAGTGAGGGATAGGTGCTTTGCGATCCATCAGGCTGAACGCAAACAGTCTTTCCTTGTCCTGGCTTAACAATAAGCGGAGCTTTAATGCAATGCTTCGTCTGCCGTAGTTGTGCCACTACCTCAGGGGCTATCGGGTGTCCGTAAAGCTTGATCGATTCTTCTGCAATAGGTACTTCTCGCCATTCGAAATTGATGCAAGTGCTCTCGAGAACCGCTATCGTCGACTTGATGATCTCCGGCCCGATGCCGTTGCCTTTCAAGACGCTGACTATCAGTGGTGGGTCTGACATATCCTTTGCGGTGTTTCTTGTCAAGTTTTGAATGACATTAGATTGCAGTATATTCAAGACACTTTGTAACAAGCCATTGGAAACGGAGATCGGCGATTTGCCGCCACAGCTATATAGGCACGAAAGGGGTGCGGCATTTCACCGGTTCCAGATGTGGTTTGTACAGGTCACAGGCCAAGGTTGAAATAGTCGGATCCGCCCGTTTCAGATATCTCAAAAAAAGAGATACGGATCCGAGCCATGAATGTGGCTTCTTCTACCCAATGTACGCGAACGCGAAAGCGTGAGGCCAAATACGTAGATCAGGCCGCTGTAGGCGGACTCATAAACGACGTGAATTCAGCTTTCGTCTTGTGAGCGAATGGTAGTCTCAATAGTTGCATACGGCCAAGAAATGACAAACCTCCAGAGCGTGTGAGATGGCGGCGTGAACCACGACACTACCCATTGAGAACAAGAGGCCCGTACATATCACACGCTAAGCAAATAGACAGTCCCCGATATCCTTAAATCGCCCCGTTAAACGGCCTCAAGGTTTCGATCGCGCTGAGAAGGGTCACAGCTAGCTAGTGTTATATGACCCAGCCGTCTGTGTTGGGGTGACTCGTTATATCGTATGACTTCGGCTTCATGCACCATGGCTGGAAAGCTCCTACCGAGAGAACACATATGCCGAGCGAGAGCCCTTGAACTTCTCTTGTAGCAAAATCGGCATTCAGCGGTGTCATAATAGATCAAGTCGAAGCATCAAAGTTGATCTTGGGCCAGTCACTGATGACATCTTGATATAGCTAGTCAGGGGTGCTGCATTGTAAACTACGTGCGCTCTGCACTATAGAGTGCAGAAGAACTTCCCCGGAGCCGTCAGTCGGATCCGCAAAGCAACTTTCGAAGTCAATAGAGATAGATTGCTGTTGGTTGAGATTAATTCCACGGGGTCATTATATCTGCAGGTTTCCAGGACGTCGACGAGCCGAATACTGGGTAAGCTTCTTCCTACTGGAGGCGACTGGCAAGCCTTTGGAAAAGATTGATGCATTATTCGAGCTCCCGTGGTACAAAATTGGCCGTCAAGGGCGTACGGGCTCTGCCAACACCGCGGTCAGTGGAGAGACGAATGATGAATTCGGGAAAGATACAGAGAAGGTAGCAAACCCGCACATGTATTTGGAGAAGACGGACGAGGCGGCGTGAAGTTATACACTGCCAGTGTGAGTGGTCTGGCCACCGTGGCTGTCAACAAGACGAGACCCATTTGCAGTCGAAATCGTAGTATCGGCTACCCTTTGCCCTTCCTAAACTTGTTATAGAGATCTATACGAAGTCGCGGATGCTTTGAAGAAAGTCATCCTTCGCCTCAATCCACGGGAAATGTCCGATAGGGAACAGGTCCACTCGAACTTCCTTTGCCTCTCCTCGTTGCATGTTCTGCTCGGCGATCCGCACAGCCTCCGTACTACAAATCATGTCGTGTTCGCCATGAGAGAAGAGCACTCGTGCCTGGACGCGAGACAGGAGATCCAGCATGTCTTTTGCGTGTGCGTCGGTGGCATACGTGGGCGTAACGGCATTGTACGACCAGACTCGAGGTGGGTGCGCTGGATCAAGCAGCCCCGTCGTAACAGCAGCTCTGCGAGCAAAATGTTAGCGAAAGTTTGGCCATATTCGACCATTCCTTGACGTACCTATCACGATCTGGTTTGACAAGATAGCTCGGCACCATCTCTGCAAAGACGGTTCGGAACTCGTCGTCGGTCTGGGGTGGCGATTGGATGAATCGTGTCCACGCTTCGTACGAGTTCTTCCAGGGTGGCAACGATGAGCGTATCTGGCGGTAGTGCTCGAAGTTTCGTGACTGGTCAAAACCGAGCATGAAAGTTCCAAGGGGGACGAGTGTCTCGACCCGAGTCGGATACAGCGCAGCGTAGAGCAAGACCGGGACGCCAGCTTGGCTGTGGCCGCTGAGGATGTCAAAGGCGTCGAGTCCAAGATGCTGGCGCAGCGCTTCCAGGTCCGCCAACATGGCGGTACAGCTCATTTGCGAAGGATCATCGTTGCCATCAGCGTCCTTGGGCCTGGTCGACTCGTCCGAGCCTCGCGGAGAGAAGTCCAGCACGGTGAAGTGCTCTGAGAGCAGCGGCGCCAACGTCCTGGCGTAGAAACCCCGTCCTGGTCCCCACGCGATGGCCTGTTGGACCCAGAGGCGACTTTTCTCCTTCTTCGAGGGAGTGACATGGTATGACAAGATATTTTGCCCCGTGTGGAAGGTATGTACGCCTGTAGAGAGCAGTTCGACAGCCATCTTAGCTGAGAAAGTGAGGGTTGACGTCCAGAGTGCGGTTTGGGTCAAGACGAGTTCTCGTTCTTCGATACCTGCACCGCAAAGTGGCCATGGAAAACGGTTCGCGTCCTGCTTCGCATTCGTTGACGACTTATATGACTTATATACGCGGAGGAGGAATCGCTTGGACGTTTGGATAGGGCAGTAGTTCGGGAACCATCGTCACGGTGCAGCGGAGATGGTAGCTCTTTCAGCTGTTTTCGAACTTCACCACGACACAACAATCTCACTCAGCACTTCAATTGACGAGATATGCCCATCGCCATCAAAAATCGTTGGGAGATGTCAGACAGAGGTGAAAGAAGAGGCTGTCGCCATCATCCGCCGTGAATCATGATGAAACGCGGCTCCCAGCCACCCTCCCGACACCCCAACCACCTACCCAGCATTTCTTGCCATTGATCAACACAACGTATAATTACAGGGCCAAGTCTCGTCACAATGGCGTCTTTCGGTTGTATCATAGCGTACTTTGTTGCATACACGACCAAACATGCGATATACCGACGAGCGCGACGAGCACCCAACTGAGCGTCTCCCTCGAAAGCCGCAGCCCAGCGTTACCGCCTCGTCTAGTCGCGAGTCCAGGCGCTCCTCCCGGCACTACACAACAGACGATTCTCGAAAACCTCGAACCGACAGAGTGCCGTTGGGTGAACGCCCGGCAGAGCGACCACGATCCACCAGTAGAGATCGACGTCGACGGGAGCGACGAGCAGCTCGCTACGCCGCAGACCCCGAGGGAGAACTGCTTAGACAAGAGCGCAGGCATGAGAGAAGGGAGGAAAGAGAGCAGCGCCGAGCGGAGCGCAAGGAGAAGAGGGCGGAGATAGAAGAGCGGAGAGCGGAGAGGGATGAACGACGGCGGAGGAAGGAAGCGGCTGCTGAGCAGATAGTTGTCCCAGTCGCAGACAGGCCCAGCAAGAAGAGAGACCCGACGGAAGAAGTCGAGCGAGCGACAGAATTCTACAACCAGGACAGCAGGCCAAGAGACACAGTCTACCAAGAGAGCACGGAAAGCGGCACCGTCAATAATCAAAGCACAGAAACAGCCACAGCCATCACACCCAACACGCAAGACTACGATCTCGAAGACGGATACGGACACAAACGACAGCAGTCCAAGAGATACTACTCTGGGCCACCAGCGCGAGCACAATCATGGCAGTCATACTCATCTGATTACTACGAGGATGAAAAGTACCCATACTCGCCATCCGACAACGCGTATGACGAGATACAATGGTACAAACGCAGGTCTTCGCATGATCGATACCCATACGAAGACTCGCGATCCTGCTGTGCTTGCCGGCGAAGATGGTGCATATTGGGTTCAATCGCGGCAACATTGATCGGACTCATAATCATCATCGTGGTGGCTGTCGTGGTCTCGCGGAATCAGTTCAGCTACACCCCCTCAACCGCCCAAGTCAACAACACTGCCGCCTTTGCCAGCGGTGGAGCCACGCAGAGCAGCGTCAACGACACCAGAGACGGCATAGGCGCCGGCACAGACGCTTACAAGTACTACCAGGGCACCGCCTCCAACTTCCCTAATCACACCCTCTGGATCTCGTTTGAAGACATGTGGAACAACAACGTCAACAACATCCAACAATCTTGCGGCTGGCTCAAGTACGGTGCTGATGATTCCGACAAAGAGATCCAAGACATCTACAACGCCATCCAGGACCGAGCCAACGCATCGCTGGTCGATCACCGCCTTATCCTGGCACTCGTCTTGCAGGAATCGCACGGCTGCGTGCGTGTCCCTCACACTACATCCTACGGCGGCGTCAAGAATACTGGCTTGATGCAGGCTCACGACGGGCACGAGTACAACTCGCGTCACATGGACAAGAGCATCCGTTATATGGTTCAGGATGGAACTCAGGGCACCAAGAAAGGAGACGGCCTCGTGCAGGTCTTGAACATGTACGGCAACCCATATTCCGCTGCTAGGGCCTACAACAGCGGATTGATCCCTAAGAGTGGTGATCTCTCGGAATCAGGAGGCGCAACGGCTTGTTATGTGTCGGATGTTGCGAATCGATTGACGGGCTGGGTTAATGCCAAGTCGACTTGTCCTGGCTCATCATAATGCATAATATAAGTTGTCTATCAGAATTTTCTCTGGCCATCCCGGCTTCACAATCTACGCCCAAGAAAAGTGCTCAAGATGAAGGTAAACACCTCCCGTCCCCTGCTTCATGACACCGAGATTCGCCTTGGCAGCCGCGTTGCGAGCATCGTTCTGCATCGTATCCGGACCACAAACATAAAACCCAAGGCTTTTCCCCACCGCCGCAGCTTTCGCGACTTCCTCCCGCACGATACTTGGGACATTGGGTCTGCCGCGTGCCTCGTCACCAGCAACCTCCTGCTGGTGCTTCGGATTGCAATCGTCGTCCGACGACGAAGATGCCTCTGCTTCGGAGGCTGCTACTTGTTCGAGATGTTTCAAAACTTCCGGAGAGTCTTTCTGTTGCTCCGCTTCTCCTGTTAGGTAGACTTCGAGGTCGAAGGCGGGTGAGGCGTGCATTAAGGGGTACTGGTGGAGGAGTTCGTCGACGGTTTTGCGGAACCATACTCTCGTTGCGGTGTCTCTTGTCGCTAGGATGACTCGAAGAGATTTCAGGCCAGTCGCCATTGCCGTATCTTGAGCAGGCTTCTCGTCCATGCCATCGACGATGCCGCCAAGCCCAGCGGCTGAGACATGTTTTCGAGCGAAGAGTTCGATCAGTGGCAGAGCCCATCCGGCCCCGGATCCTCCAGCAACGAGAACGCTACGATCGCTCTGGAGCAACTTCTGGATATCGATGCCTCCGTATGGACCATCAACGAGAACCGGGAGAGTCACACCAGGCCGACCACTTGCATACTTGTACAGTCTATTCGTGAAACCACGCCGAGGACGAAGGTAGAATGTAATCTTGGATGGATCTTCTGGCGCTTGAGCTGGAAGCGAGCAGATCGTAAACGGATGAGATGACAACACTCGCAACCCGAAGCGTCCGAAGCGAAGGAAGCAGTGCTGCCCCGGCATCCAGTGGAAGTTGGCGGGAATGCCGACGCGGATGAAGTCGTTATCCTCGACTGTGACTTGAGCTTCTTGCCAGCCGCCGTACTCGAAGACGGTACGCAGCCAGGAGTAGACGATACAGGGGACGTAAACGGCTGCCGTAGCGACGAAGTAATTCCTGGCATAAGAGTCAGCGGACCAGACATTGAAGATAACATGTCTCAGCGTACCAGGATGTCAGAGTTGCGTTGCAGTGCCAAAAGAAGATGACCACAAAGACAACGATTGAGAAGAAGTGTGAGAACTTGAAGACTTCGTAACCCATTTTTCTGGACGCTGGTCAGTCAACGCTCTCCAACTGTTCCAAATATTCTCACCTAAAGAAGCTATGCGAAGCCACGGTGAGCCAAGCCTGGAAGATGATAGCTACGATTCCCGTCCAGTACTCGAATGTATTCATCGTAGTGACCTGCATCACCATATCGTGGTTGTTGATATGGAATACAATGAAGGGAAAGGTGTGCATAAGCGCCAGCACGAAGAACGCGTACGCGGTCCAGCGGTGAAAAGTCTGGAGTCTCTCGTGGGATACGCCAGTGAGGAGGGTGATCCAGTTGGCTTTGCTTGCCGTTGCGCTGGTTATCATTAGCAGTGATCAGACTTCTGGAACTCTTCTAGCTGAATATACAAGACGAATGGCATGCAAGCAAGAGACAACCAGCCTGATCTCGTGCCCAAAGGCGGCGAGTTTCCCCAGCTGAGGTCAGGCCAGTAGTAGGGTTGTGGAACGAGATCCATGACTACATGCCTGTCAGCTTCTTCAACATCATTCAGCGCTTTGTGACCTCTACGAACGGAAGAAGTAGAGAGTCCCAATGAGCGCAAGCAACAGCAGTCCAATGGGTGCAGAGTTCCACCTCAAACCCGGCATGTAGAATCCCCTATAGGAGAGGTACCTCGTCGCGGCTATGGTCTTCTTCCAGATTGGAGGCGCCTGACCGCGGGTATGCGAGAGGACTTGGTTGATGGCGTTTCCAATGATGAAAATGCCGATGGCGCACATGAAGAAGGCCACGGTGGGGAGGGCATAGACCCAGTCTGCGATGTACCTTGGTTGTATGTTTAGCTCTTGCTTGGGGGAGTTGTGAGTGGAGTTGTTTACCAGAAATGCCATCTCTCCTGATAGTATGTGCAGTTGGCGCCAGCGAACCCGTCCATCTCGCATGTGAATTCCCTCGAGCCGTCGAGCGGCGGGAGTGGGTATGAGAGCCAGCCCGACATTGTGGATGAGTCTACAGTGCCGTATCGTTCGCTCGACTTTTCAAGTCAACAAGAACAGACAGTAAAGACAAGACTCTTCCCAAGAACCTCTTGTATCGACAAGCTTTTCAGTCAAGAGAATCAAGATAATCAAGCTCTCAACACTGGCCACCATGTCTACGCAAATTATACCAGATCAGGGTCCGTAGGGCTCGGGATTGGACGTGCTGGAATCCTTCGAGAACTGTGCGTTGCATTTGAGCACGTTTTCGAAGCTTGTAAGGCTTCGCTTGTGGGAAGGGAGCGCCACGAAGGCTGATCCGGGTCACTTTTTCATGACTGCATACGCACACGTTGCGGGCCAGATCGAGGGTGAGGGCCTCTGACAATCTTCAGCCAGATCGATTTGCTCGGTCTCTCTGTTGTTTTTCACGTCGACATCTTTCGCCCATACTTGCTCACGAGTCCAGCACGACACGACAGACGCTCATTGCCAACGAAAATCTAATCGACGCTCTGATCATTGCCAGCGACTGCAGAGGCTGAACTCAAGCACTACAAGATGGATATGGGTTCGTCAAGCATGAATATGGCAATGTCCATGTCCGATGCTCCGACCAGTACTATGTCAGGCATGAGCATGCCCTCGGCGACCAGCTCCATGGGCATGACGATGGGCATGGGAAACGGCACATCCCGTCCGACTTCATGTCCATGAACGGGATGGCCATGACCTTCTTCACCGCGACCAACACGCCCCTCTTCTCTTTCTCGTGGATACCGGACACGACCGGCCAGTACGCGGGCACCTGCATCTTCCTCATCGTCTTGGCTGCAATCTTTCGAGCTCTGCTCGCTATGAGGATACACTTCTACGACATCTTTGCGTACGTCACGCATCGCCCTCAGCCGAAAGGCTGTGCGGGACAGACTATTCGACCGTGGAGGGCGAGTGAGGTCATGACTGTTGGTCTCCTGGATGTCATTATTGCTGGTGTTGGCTATCTGCTGTGAGTATGCTTTGCCTTTCGCAATGCTTCAAATACTAAAGTTGCCAGGATGATTGCTGTCATGACGATGAATGTTGGTTATTTCTTGTCAGTGCTTGCCGGGGTTTTCGTGGGGAGTGTCTTGTTCGGGCGATTTGTCGCTGGTTCTGCCTCGCATTGAATGATCTATCAGGTACCCTAACCGCTTGGGAAAGTTACATCCGCTCTCAAAGTCTCCTTACTTCGTCAACATGTTCATCTGGTCTTGCGTAGGCTTGGCTTCGATACTTTACGTTCGGCCAATAGGATTTGACACTCTACTCAAACCCTATAGTGCCGTCAACACAGCCTGATGTGATCTTGCCCAATGCCACGATCATTCACATTCTCCTGAATGTTGTCCAAAGGTTCGATATCCCACTCATCGAACCCGACGCAAGGCTTACACCAGAACACGCCATGAGGATCCCACTTCTTCTTTATCTCTAGCAGCTGCTCATAGTTCGTACCGAAGTATTCGGCCTTCCAATTTGGATTGCTGGGATCTCCCTCATTTGCATATGCGCCTGAGGTGGGTGCAAGGCTGCGTAAAGCAGGCTGTACTCGATCACGGATCGCGGTTGTTTCTTCATGCTCCTCAGATATGTTTAGCGGTGTCCATGTGCGGACTTGAACTAATCGAGATGTAAGTGTATGTTGACTGACTCACGTCTAGTGCATTGACTTACCAAGATGTGCGTATGCTCTTCTCCATGCAGGCAAGACCGCATCTGATCCACCAGCTGGTCGAGCATTCGCAACTCCAGCGCCAGCGACCAAGTGCCCGACCCAGATCCATGGAAGAGGCGTACTCTCCCGGAAAACGCTCTCAAGCTTTGTCAAGTTTTGCTCCAACGATGGTCGATCAAAGAGCCAAGGCACATAGCGAGTGCTTGTACCGACGCTCTCGGGAGCATTGGTCGCCGCCCAGAAGCCCAAGAAGTTGTCGAATTTGGTCGTCTTCGATCCCACGTATATTGGATCTACAGCCCAGGAGGCTGCTCGTAGAGATGCCTCAAGCGGCTTGGTGATGGCATCGACTTCGGATTTCGACTTGTTCGGGAATATACAAGTCCCATACACGGCGCCGGATGCGCTACGAGTCACAAGACGGGCGTCTTGCTCCAGGTAGTAATAGCCCATCGCCCCTTGGTCATTCAATGTAGGCAATCTAGACGAAAAGTGTGCAACTAGTCTCCAGAAGGTGTCCGAGCTTGCTGTGGTGTTGAACTGGAAGCCATATTCATACCCAGCCAGCTTGGGATATGCTTTAACGGTCATAGAAAGCATGATGGCAAAAGTTAACGGTCCGCCGCCTCGCATCGCCCAGAACAAGTCGGACTGGGAGTTTGGATTGATAACCCGATACTGGCCATCCGCTGTGACGACCTCCATCTCCCAGACTTGATCGGCTCCCAGTCCATAGAGACTCGAGAGCGGACCATGACCTGCGCCTTGCACCCAGCCGCCAATACCAACATGTGGATCTGCTCCTCCGATGACAGTCAGGTTGGCCTTGGCCATCTCTTTGTACACATCGCCCCAGACCATTCCCGCTTCCAGCTTGACGGAAGCTACTCCATCGCTCTTAGTGGCCACAGGGTCCTCTCGATTGATCGTGATGCCTTGGAGGAGATGAGTCCATATCGAAAGTGCTCCGGCACCCGCCGAGCGCCCAGATACATCGTGTCCAGTGCCTTTGACAATCAGCCGGGCCCCCGTGTTTTGTGCAAATATCACGCCAGCTTGCACGTCAGCGGTTGTCCTGGCTTCGATCACATATGCTGGGTAGCCCACGGCCGAACACGGGGTTCGCGCAGATGGCAAGCAGGTCTCGTCATTATACATCGATGTCCAAGCATTTGACTCTTGCCATAGCGAATTCGTCCAGTTGCTCTTGAGAGCAGCACAAGATGCATTGTTGTAGAGTTGGAGGTCTGGATGGCAGACGGCACACAAAGCCTTCGGTACGAGCAGTCGTCCCGAGGTGCTGCGATTGAGTGCCTGCCACTGGTTTTCAGATGGCCAAAGTCGCTCTCCTGGCAGTGGCTTGCACGAAAATTGTGGGCTTGCGACATGGCCGTACACCAGCACAGAACAAAGGAGTAAGACCGTCCAGAATGGTGGTGTCATGGTGAGTTGAAACCCTGGGCAATCTGTTGGTGTCAGAGAGCACGTAAAGGATCTTATACGTCCATCTCATCGTTGAGACGTCATACCGAGCGTCGAATTAAGGTATGAGTAAGTTGGTTGAGAGACAGGAGTCCATCAGTCATCTCCCGATCTGAGCTCAAATTTACTGTAATGGAGTATACCAATGGGAAGTCTGTGGCGCCGCGGACACTGACGAATAGAAGGCAGAGAGGCGTTGACGTCGACGGAGCTTTCGGGACCGCGCTTTTCATAGCCACAGACTGGCCGCGAGGAGTTCTTGATCGAGCCTTTGTGGGGTTTCCAGCCTGGCGTTGGAAGTAAAGGAGAGAATGGACTGGAGCCTTATCAACTTTCATGAAACACGGGTACCGATTGGTGTTGGCTTTCAACGCACGCTAATCAAAAATTACGTGTTTGCGTACGTCGCCTGAACATGGAGCCGAGTCTTGCTGGAAGACTGGTGACGTGGAAAACGCTTTCCCATCTTCCTCACTTTTGACTCGGCATGCCGGCCGGAATGCCGGTCGGCTTTCCGAATTTCCTATGGCCGGTGCTGGCCACACTTTGCTGTCATCAAGTCAATCCATAAATCTTTCAGTCTCTCCAGCACTTACGATCTGTATTACCGTACCCACGTCCAGGTAGTCTGATAGTAACTAGAGAGAGCTTAAACGCATATGTGCCCCCTATAGACACTCCCAGCTATCCGCATCATCAGGATCTCCATACCCACAGTACCTCGCACGCTTCGGATAAGGGCATATTGGCCTCTGCCTCCAGACCTCATCAAGCAGCGTATCACTCCGCCATTTCGTCGCGACAACCCTCTCAGGAGCCCTGCCCTCCTCCGTCCACCGCATCAATGCAAGCAAGACATCATGCTCCGCATCCGGGAACCCTGGGGTACCGCTGACCGTCCCAGGGCGCACACCAAGGGTGTTGGCTTGGATCGCCCCGCCGAAATACCAAGGTGCGTTGCTGGATGTTCCGGTGCAGTGTTCCATACCTGGGACGTGGAAGAGGCGGTAGAAGGAGTCTACGGTGATGCCCTTTGGGACGAGAGTTTTGAGAAGTTGGCGGAAGAAGTAGTCTGATGATTCTGGAGGTATGAGGCCGTCGGCGAGACCGTGGTAGCTGTTTGAGAGTTATTACGACGCAGCAGTACATGCGAGATTGCACTGACTGAATGAGCTTGCCGCCTCTGCGGTAGAAAGGGGCGAAATCGAAATTCGTGATCGAGGAATTGCCAGGTTGAGCTTCGTCTGCCGCATGGACGACGCTGAAATTGTAGGTGTAGACGTTCCATGAAGGATCATCGAAGAGGAAGTAGCGAATGTAGTCTGTGCCGATGGTATTGGGAGTGGCTTGGCCGAGGATGTTGGTCCATTGGTTTTCGCTGCCAGGGAGTAGGCCGGGAAAGATGAATGTCTTGATGGATAAGTATGTGTGTCTCTTTGACTGTGATACATGAAGGCTCACCTGATTGGTTTCATAATAGGGCCCGTAGATCTTGTAAAGTGTCTCAATCTGCGGACCGGTGAGACAACTCGCATTGGAGTGACTTGTGAAGGAGACATTCGAGCCGCACATCAACGCCTCAGGTATGAACTGACAACCGGCAGGATCAGACACTATGCCATCGACCAGTCCGTCTTGCGGATCACATTGCCGTACGACTTCCACGCCGATGACGGGGAATAGTTCAGGAGGAATATGATGTGGTGCTGTCGTTGGTAGGTTGTTCAAGCCGACTTTGACCTAAGATTTGATGGCATCAGCGAGACTCTCCAAGTCATGCACTTCACCAACGTACCGTCCACGGCTGCAAATGGCTCGACCACCACGCTGGATCTCCCACAAGAACTCCATCGAAGTCGTCGGGGTACATCTCGATTTCCTTCAAGCCTTGCCGGCCACCCGTCGCGCATCCAGAGAAATAGCTGAAGCTCAAGCTCGAGCTTTCGTAATATGCACTTAGGATGAGCTTTGCAAGGACAACAGAACCATGCATTGCTCGATAGCTCCAATCGGTCAACTTCTCCTTGTCGAGAGCCCAGGATCCGTCTTCCAGTGTTGAATTGTGGCCGGTATCCGTGGCTGCTACAGCGAATCCGTAGCAGACGCCCGCGGCCTTGGTCCTTAGCTTATATCCATTTCCATTGTTGAAAGATGGACATACCATAGAAACGAAGTCAATCCCACCAGCATACCCTCCACCACCGACAGCCAACAACCTCTCATTCCACTCATCCTCATCTGGCAAAAACAGGCCCAAGCTGTACGCTGAAGACGCGCTCGAAGTGATGTTGATCTGCACAGCGCAGACTCGTCGAAGCAAGACCGGAGATGTTGGGAAAGCTATGTTCGACTCGGGTACTTGGAATGTTGAGTTTTCTGGCACAGTCGTGGCATAAGCTACTGAGGCTGAGATATTTGTTGGAAGAATGCCTTGGAAGGCTGCCCGGGAGCACTCAAAGGCATTCGCCACGGGCAGCGTCAATAAGAGACCGAGTCTCATAGCTTGCAACTGGCGGCTAGCAGCTGTAGACCAGATAAAAATTACGGGAGACTTGAGGTTGTTCCGTGCGTCGTGTAAAGAGCCCAAAGGAGTGGTCAGAGCAGAGCGAGAGCTACAATGTCAGGAGTGGGAGCTCAGCTACCGAGTTCGCTTGAAAGCGACATGTTGGAGGACGGTTGTCTCCAATGGCGCGAATCTTTACCAGATAGGCGTCATAAAATGCGAGTTCTTGGCTGGCGTATGTGGATGACGTGGATTCTGGCCTGATTCGTTGTCCTGCAGTCTCGACATTTTCTTGTCAGGTCCGGTAGGGACTCTGATGTTCTTTTTGGTGGAACCAGCTTAATTCTGTATGGCTTGCGTGAGATCGCAACTTTGATTTGGGAATGGTCTTGTTGCCAACTCATCCGCTCAAGACTGCGGTCTAGGGAAGTGACAGTAATGTCGCACCCGGCTTGTCGTCGATGCAGCCACTGTTGCACGAAGACGCCTCTTAGGCAAGATGCTGGGTTCGAGGGTCATTTCGTTGGGGGTAAGGATATAAGATGGCATGGTTTGGTATGAAGCACCTTTCGAGTTCTGTTTTTGTTTGAATAGAACCAAGGCAGACACACATCATAATTGTCCGTCGATTAGATTGTCGCCAAACAAAAAGCCGCCCCTACAACTCATCGCTGCTGTGCTAACCCAAGGCAAGGCACTGGTCGAAATAGCTCGTCCCCAGCCACTCGCCTCCGTAGACATATTGCCGCCGCGAAAGATCGACCTCCCCAGGTCAGCACTCCTCTTGAGTGCTGACTGTTGCTGACCTTGGACTCCGCCTTTGATTCTGCCGTTGAAGTGACGCTTTGGGATGTGGCACGATCTTGAAAATCATCTGATATTGACAGGAGGGCCTGGTTCCAACGGTGAAGATTCTGATGCTCTGTATTGTCTTCCAGCCAAGTTGCTTCTTGTGTTGTGCGAGCAGGTAGGCAGGACCTGCGCCGAGCGGAGTTCCCAACAGTGCTGCAAAGGCATCAGTCCCTAGGTTGAAGCTATAGCCGGGGACTGTAGCTTCGTCGAGCTTGCCGTTGGTGACATGGTTCATTATGTGTTCCGTGGGCTTGTTGGTTATGACATGGTGGGCGACATACTGTAACTTGTCGAGCATGTCATTGTCTTTCGTCAGCTCTTGCCACTGGAGAAACGTGACGTCGGACCATTGGCTGAGTTCAGGCACGGTATTCCCATGAGCCCCACGACCTCGCGGGCTCCAAAGTCCGTCAGTTATGATGGACCCCGAATCGACATCGTAAATTTGGCCATAACTGGCCTTGGTTTTTGGGTGTTTCCAGCCAATCAGGCGACTTCTCCTATTACCAGCGGCTCAATTACTGATTCCGATCATTTGCGCCGCTGTGCCCATGCCATTGCCGAAGGGCTCCGGTATTTCAAAATCCATGTCCGCCTCCTTGATCCAACCGGACTCTGGCTTTGCCAGATCTTTGAAGTCGGTCCACTTGCTCTGAAAATCATCCGAAAGATGTGGAGCAGCGTCCATTGCCTCAATGAGCGTCTTTCCTTTAGCAACGGCGTCGGGATAGGTCAAAACTGGAGGCGCGCGGGCAGAAAGATGCCACTGCCCGGCAGACAAGTCGGAAGTGTTGGTTGGCGTCGAGTTGGCAACGATGCTAGCAGTGCTAGCCTTGTCGATGCGCGGTACCTGGGCCCCAGCCTGAATCGACGGAAGGGACATGCAAAGTAGCAGTTTGATTGCCATGAAGACACCGGATTTTGTAGCAACGTGAACATGTCCGGCCGCCATGGCTAGCAAAGCTGATTCACCTGGCTTTCTGTTGTTCCTTAACGAAATGTCGTAGAAATGTTGGATAGATTCCAGCTTTGATGTGTCGAAGTTTCTTGAATTGCAGAGGTAGCTCGTCGGGTGCTCAAAGGTCGAGAGTTGAATTTAACAGGACTGGCATAGGGTCTCGTGATTCTGCTAAGTCGACAACAACACGGCAGAACAGCGATAGTCTCACTGACGTGTCCAGATGCAGACGTGGTACAAGGCGGGAACACGTCAACGGACGGCGACGGCCAGAATTTGGGCGGAAGGTCATCCTTGGCTACCTCTCCCCTGAGCTGGCACTTCGTCAAGTTCATGACCAGCGTGCAAGTATCGCATCGACACTGACGCCTTCGAGAAGAAGTAACAAACAACGGTTATGAATCGAGCCATGCGATGGAGACAATCGCAGGTGAGGGGAATGGCGTGATCCAGATCAATGAAGCTCTGACAATGAGTGATTCATCGACCAATACAATGCAGCTACGACGTGAAGTCCACTCATGCTGCAGCTGCTCCCTTTTCAGCCTTCTTGATGGCCTTCCTCAGCTTTCGGATATCACCTTCCAAGTCCCGCATGCCTCGAGCAGCATTGAGAGCTTTTGACAGAGTGGCTTCATCTAGCACAGCTGACGTGAAAGACTCTTGAGCGGAGCGCAGGGATGCTGGTGTAAGAATGCCGAACCAGCGGAGAGGATCGGTGATTGTTGCGGGATTCTCAGAGGCCTCGTCAGAAGTATCATCATCATTATCAATATCATCTTCCGGAGCAGGCTTCTCTTCGGGTTCAGGAGTCGGTGATGGCGATGGCAGCTGTGTCGATTCTTCTCCCTTCTCACTTCTTTGCCTTGCTTTGCCACTGTCTTTGGCCTCGCCGCTCATCTTCACGATGTTCGCACTTCCAGTATCATACACTTTGACCCTCACGGTGGCCGCCGCACGATCATCGTAGAAGTCCCTGCCATAGCGCCTGCCCGAAGATTGAAAGTTGGCCTGGGTCAATGAGAAGAAGCCGGTCGCCAAGTGTTTTTGGATGGAAGCCTGGGCGATGGTGTAGTCATGCACGAGCTGTAAGTAGTGCGCCCAGAGCAAGTCGAGGCGGTCGTACAGTTCGGGAAGAGCATCATGTGCGGCTTCTGAGCTTGATGTGATGACTTCGACTGCGGCCATTTTCGATGGATTTGGCATAGGAAGCGGATAGGAGAAGAGGTGAGGTGAAGTATTGGGATTTCGCAGGGAAGGTCAAGCGAGGCAGCTCTGACCTCACCACTTGGCAGGAAGACGCCTTCGTCGACCATTGGGTGTATCTCTCACACAAATCGCGACGATGCTATCCCAACGAGCGACGACGCCTCGAATACTGTCTATACGCCCTCTTCGACCACCATCATCACTCCAAAATGCCTCCAAACCGCGGCTGTTCACGCAAAATTCGCCGCTTCTCCTCATCGCCCAGCGCAGCAACGCGCTTCGTCCACAGCTCCCATATCTCACTCAACCCGCCTTCCAACGAGCCAATGGCCCTTCGCAGCAACTGGCACGACTGTTGAGTACAGAAACACGAACATATGTGAAGGAACAGACGTGGCTGGCCGTGAAGTGGACCGTCATTCCCTGCACCATCCTCGCCTTGGCCACTATCGTATATTTTGGCATCTCGATCGAGCTGGAGGAGCACGAGAATCCGACGCCTGACGAATGGACGCTGCTCACGCGACATGGTGTGCGTGGCGCGAGGCACTTCGCCCAGCCGCGATTGCTGGAGACGGCGGGCTTTATCGATTGGGCAAAAGTTGGAAGCAGGCTTCGTGCGGCGCTGAGCAGATTGGAGGATCCTGCAATAGACGGCAAAGGATTGACGGAGCCAGCGGGCGAAGG
The DNA here is from genome assembly GCF_010093935.1 of Zasmidium cellare ATCC 36951. NCBI lineage: Eukaryota > Fungi > Ascomycota > Dothideomycetes > Mycosphaerellales > Mycosphaerellaceae > Zasmidium > Zasmidium cellare. The sequence goes on along the minus strand of NW_022986951.1, from coordinate 337,382 downwards.
CGAAGAAATTGTCATCGAAGGGGTGGGGAGGGCGGGCTTTGATATCTCGGCGAAATCGTGGGCGTGGAGGGCGGGCTACTACGAAGTCGTCATGGGCTGTGCCGCCGCCGCAGAGCACCTGGACAGCATGGTCAGGGACAAGATATCGGGTGGTGTCTTCCAAAAGGAGTTTGTTGTCGGGCCCAGTAATCCTGATCCTCGTCCCATACCAGCCTACTTCAACGTCACGCCGCTGGAGGAAAACGTCGCCCCTGCTTCTCCCCCGCCCGAGACATTTTACATGCGGATCCTCACCGGCAAGGGTTTCACCACCAAGCAGAAGATGGAGGCAGCGCGGGCATACGCGAACTGGCTCGACTTCAAAAACCTACCCGAGAGCGCCGAGGAGATGTATCGATGGAGCCTGGACATCGCCAAATCTGCTCTTCCACTCGGCGTCGATCCTGACGAGCTCATTGACAGCAACACGGCAGTTTTGAAAAGAAGCCAAGCCTCCTCGCAAATCACTCCAAACCTCCTTCGCGCCAGCACCGATCTTGCCACTCACTATGCCACAAACGGCAACGTCACAGCAGCTCTGCCTATTCTGCTATCAGTCCTCCGTGCTCGTCGGTCTACATCCGTCTCACCATTCCCTCCACCGCCCTCATCGCAGCCCCAGGAATCGACAGGCGGGGCGCTGGACATCATCTATTCTCTCTTCTCCAAACCCAAATTCCCTTCTCCACCACCATCAGGCGACAACCCACTCATTAGAATCTCTGACAAACCAACCTGCGAAGAAAGCGCGCTTATGCTCTACATTGGCGAAATCCTGTTTGCGTCCACCCCCTCCAAGGAGAGCCTGGGCTGGACCAAGCAAGCCGTCACCATTGCAGGTGCGAACCTCTCTCATCCAACGCCCACGGCAGACGTTGACGAAGGAGAAGAGAAGAGGAAATGCATGGAGTGTCTCGCAACGGGAGTGAGAAATTGGGAGGTCATGTTGAATCGACTGACCTCTACCGGCGAAATTGATGCCGGCAAGAGCGGGTGGTTCAGCTGGGGAGGAGGACCCAGAATTGACAGTCGGATCGAGGTGGAAGAAGAAAAGACGCAGATCGAAGCATTGAAAGACAAGGTCGCAAGGGAGAGAATCCACCATCAAGCGAAAACCCCCATAGGTGCACTGGCTCCAAACGCGGGTTGGTCACGCTGAAACTGCAGGTTGACGACGAAATCACATCCCAGATGAGGTCATTGGCTTGGGATAGTCTCGACCGGGTTGAGGGTCTAAACAGAGCAATGCCGACGACTTTGGTGCTCTTTAAACCGCCCAGCGTCTTGCCGCACACGGCTTTTCTTCGGCCCAGCGTGGCTTTGCGGCTCGGCATGAGGCCACACGTTCTACGATGCTGCTGCGCCGTTCTGAAGCCAACACTGGGCATTTCGATCCAAGACACTCTTACAAGCCTGGCACGATATGAAGGAGATGGCTTGAAGTCCAGGGCCGACACCCCACCCTTTGTGAAGTCATCCTACAATCGATACGAAAGGTTCATCTCTATGAACTCTACCTTTGGATCGTGTCTTTATACCACGCTGATGGGCGGCGGGTAATCGAAGGATACATGCACATGCAGCAAGCACGTGCAAAATACAAAAGCTCTAAGAAGTAGGACAATGCCGAGGGATCGCACAGAACAGCATCAGCCTCAGAATCTCAGCCCATATTCTGCTCTCTTCTCAGCCTCCACCTCAACAGACACAGCCCCCTCTCTCGACTCTCACCATCACCTAATCCCAAGCACCAGGCACCTTCGCCTCTTTACCGCCATTGTCTCTCAACCACCCCGTCGCCTGCCTCAACAGATCGGCCGTCTTATGAAAACACTGCCGATTCGCCTTGGCATCCGCCACTGCATCTCCCACAGTCGTATCAAACGCATTCCCCGTATGACTATCCTTCGCCGGCACCTTCAGCTTATCCAGCGCCTCCTGTTCAGCCAGCGGCAACGTCGCAACATACAAGGTGAAATCTTCGACCGCGGCACGAGAGGGAGCACTGTCAGCGCTCTGATCATCCAGCAGAATCCTCGCCATCTGGTCGAGACGATCGATCGTGTCTTTCCGCACGCCGGAGGACAATTCTTGCTGCTGTAATTGTAGAGCACCGAGATCCCGTCCTTGTGCGTGTGTCACGATCCTGCCTACGTCCCCAGCGCTGAACATCTCTCTTGAAAGCGGATTCCGCATCACGCCGCCATTCGCTTTGATTGCTGCAGCAAGCTCGGACATATCCCATGCATAGCCGTCTTCGCTTGCGAAGAAGTTTTGTCGAGTGATGGAGCTGATGGAGTCGCCCAGCATTGTTTCCGCGTTGCGATATGTCTTGCGCAGGATTTCGTGTTCGATGTGCATGAACGCCGTTTCAGGGACTTGTGTCATGTCCTTGGGAAGAGAAGACTTGATCGCCGTGGTGCGCTTCCACAAGGCGCTGCGGAGCTCATCGTTACGGCTTGGTGTGTTGCGGTTTCGGAGGTAGCGGGCATTGGATTCGAGATCGGCGAAGGCGATATCTTCCCTTGCTGACATTGTCGCTGCGGCTATGATCTTGGCCGCTACGGCCCTCGTCGCAGGTGGAGGACGGACTTTCACGACAGATGTCAGACGGCCTTCTGCAATGGCCTTCAAGTCCGAGATCTGGCCTGCGAAGTCATGTGAAGGCCCGCAGAGATCTTGAAAGATCTGCAGCTCAAGCGAAAGCGCTTGGGCGTTGGCCATGATGTTCTTGTAGCCGGATTGCAAGTCTTGCAAGGTTCCTGTCTTGTGGACTCGATACCGCGGGCGCTGATTTGATACTGTCTTTACTTGAGTCGCGGGAGCATTGTCGCCTCCATTGTGTAGGTGCGCTATGAGCCATGCGGCGGCTTCTTCATCGCCAGGTCGCAGGGATAAGATGGTGCGGATCTGCTGAGCTGCTTCATCGTTCCAGCCGAAGACTTCGTATTGATGCGCAAGTACTCTGCGGGCTTCAATTGATGACGGGTCGCGGTCGATGGTCTCGAGGAGGTCTGTAATGATGGCCCAGTCTTCGGCCGATACTGGCCCGGTTGATGTCGGTGGGACTGCTTTGGAGGGTGTTGTCGAGTTGACATTTGGGGCTGCTGGACCATACTTGGTCATCATGATCTAACGATGAGAGAAGAGTGTCTGGGCGTGCACTTCTTGACGAATGTTCGCCAGCAAGTCGAAGACACTGAAGCAGCCCAACTCAGCTTCGCAGCTTGCTCGCCGCCACCAAATCAAGCTGCACTAAGCTCTGAGGCATACATGCAGGTTTCCCTGCCTGAGGTCTATGGTCGAAAGGCTGCGCGTTACTGCAAGAAGCTAACACGGGGCGTAGCTCAGGATTGGGCTTGCAGCAAGAGGCCGCCAGAACGACATGCATTTCACGCCTTACCGAGAGCCTCCAGCAGCTAGCATGGCCCCTCCACGAAGCAACACAACATGCCACGATCCTGACTCAATACTCGTCGCTTTCCAAGTCTCCTGTCAGCTCTACTCACCCCAATACTTCACGACATGCAAGCTCCTCCAGAGGGCATCCCATATTCCCGCAGCGCTGCATCCCTACCTTCTCATCCGAAACAAGCACCTCGGAAACACCTCTTTCACCGACTATCTTCCTTGTCGCTTTTCGACAAGAAGCCAACCGCGAAAACATGGCACAAGCAGATCGATAACACGGCGAATGGCCTCAGACCCGTCTCCGCTCACGATGATGCCTTCTTCCTCTTTCCATGGGCGCAGCTTCGATTACATACAGATGAGTTCCTTCGCAAGCAGAAGACACCTGCTGCAGAATATGATGTGGTTCTCACTGGATTGATTACGACACATGCCGACAAGGTCGTTGCTCTGGCTGCATGTGCGCATGCGCTTTCGGAGCCAGCGGTCGCGGAAGTGCTGACTGCTTTCTCGCAGCGGGAGGGATATTTAGAGGACTATCTGCAGGCTTTCGTCGCTGCAGGCCACGGAAAGAGTCATGCTGCCGGTGATGCGGCTTGGGCGACAACGCTTGTGGCGGTTCACGGTGCAACGGCATCGCCCAATCCTTCTCCTGCAGTGTTGCATGCTGTCTTTCTCCAGTCTGTCAATAAGCCACTACCTATTGACCCGATACTTCGATGTAAAGTACCAGACGTTGTAAGACCGCTGCTGTCGAAGTTCAACGTTGCCCTTGGTAACTGGCAGAAGTCTCAGGATTGGACGTCGGCCCTGCCTCTACAAAGCGTACTTTCCAAGATCGATGAGGGGATGAATGGAAGGTTGCCTCTCCTGGAAGAGCTGTTGCAAGCTGATGTACCTAAGTGGAGACACTGGGCCGCATGGCGACCGAACACAGATCGTCTGAAAGCATGGCAGCCGATGTCGAAAGACTGGTTGCGCCCTCTCTGGTTTCTCCTAGGACCGAACTTTGACTTTGTGGACGGCGTTCACGTGTCTACTTTATCTCGCATCATACTTGACGGCAGATTCATCGCTTGGCTGGAAGAGAGCGGGATCACGATTGGACCCGGACTATTAGTTGACGACACTCAAGATGCCCTGACAACTTTCACGCTCCGCTTGTTCGAAGTCATTGACACTGTGTGTGCTAAAGGTGGACTTTCCGCAACGTTTTTCTGGCATTTATGGCTCGACGACCAGCTTGGGCTGGATGGGCATACGCTGAAGCTTTGGGAACTTGCGCGGGTGTCATTGTTCAAAAGAGCTCCACTGTTCTTGCAAGGAGTCCTACAAGGCGGACCAGGCGGTGATGATGCTACTTCGACTTTATCTGTTGGACTCTGTGCGCTTGACAATGCCGCGTATAAGAACCTCCGGACATATCTGAATACCGACATTTGGCATTTTACCATTGAAGCCGGCAATAGTCTGAAATCCACCTTTCTGACGGACTTGCAGGCTGATAATGACTGGTTTCTTTCAGCCACTGCTATCGTGGGATTTTGCTCGACGATTTCCAAGTTTCCCTGGCTGGGCGACTCGCAGGACCGAAGCCTTACTTTGTCGCCAGGGACGCCAGTGACGATGGTGAGCCTGGCCGCGCTTCAGGAGCTTCATCAAACCCTGCAATGGCCAGATGACTTCCTCGAACCAACTGCTCAAGCATACATCTCCAACGTCGTCCTTGGTCAGAACCACTGCGGTCAAGACGATGGACTATCCGTCATAAAAGAGCTTCACGTCATCTGGCAGCACCCAAAGAACCGGCCACATCGATCCGCGGCTCTTGCCTTGGCACACCTACGTGATGTCTCTGCTTCGTACCGGGCACAGTGCTTGCAAGAAATTTACGTTTTCAATGATAGTCAGGTCAAGAAACTGGAAGATGCGATGATCGGAATCAAATACAAAGCAGCAGACATGTGCCATTGCATCGTGCGCCTTGCCGCGAAAGCTGTTAGAAAGAATCCTGCTGCCAAGATAGCGTGGGCAGCTGTCACACGATATGTTCTCGAGACTTACAATATCTCCCCGAGATACGCGGTTGCCGATCGATTGCTGACGAGGTGCAGCTTTAAAAAATACCAGAACTGGGTCAAGAACCTCTTCTGCATCTTTGGAGATTTGGTAGAGGATATCGCAGAGTCTATGGAATGGCTCGAAACTTTGAGTCGACTCAGAGACGTCCTAGTGACGCTGCAAAGGATTCCAGAGTCTCAGCGAGCATTGCATGTCATTTTCACCTCGTATGGATCCCTTTTCTCGCTGCACGTGGTTGACATGCTGGTTTGCATACAACAACAGACCAACCAAGACCGATCGGAGCTCATGTGCCATCTAGTGTTGTCGTTGACAGAGAAGAGTCTTGCGAAACAGGTCTCAGAGACGGTCTGCTTGCTTTCATCGATCTCTCAAGCTGGATTTGATCAGTGCAAGGAGCTTGTGGTTCTGTCTGATCGCGAATCGCTCTATGTTGCAGCTGTCCAGATGGAGGTGTGGCTGCAAGACGAGTCGATGTCCCCAAATATTAAGAAGGCGTTGAGGTATGTTGCTTGACCATAACAGGGAGCTGGAAGTTTTGCTGACCCCTTTCCAGGTGTCTGGGCGAGGCTTTACATTTGCCAGCTTCACCCCAAGCGGTCACCGCCAAGGACTACTTTCTCAAACGAGTCGAAACAATGATCAAGTCTGCCCATGAGTTGGAATCGATGCGGATCTATCTAAAAGGCACTGACCGTGTCGGCGTTGCCACAGTTCTCACGAATCTGGGCCTAGAAGACTCGACGTCACTCCTAGAGGAAGAAATCATGGACCTTCCCAACGAGTTCTTCAACTTCGTAGAACAGATGGACGACCAGGTTGTCGAGCTACAGTTTCCGCTCACCGGCGTGAAAGAGTTGCAACGCAACGCAATGGGACTGAAACCCAACGAGAGCCTAGTCGTTTGGTTGACCACCGACGTCGATGGTACTAGAGAGTCGTTCTGCGTGCATGCCATTGACACTGATACAGAATGGTCAAAATTACAGCATGATCCAATCAAAGTCTTACAATCGAAGCCACCAAGCCGTCAGTCCTGCAAACACAGTCGGCCTACCCGAGTTGCGTGCATGATCATGCGATGCGGCTGGCAGAAGCTGCGAGCGACACACAGGGCTACTCTGGCGGAAATATACCAGGATATCGAATCGGCTATCAAAACGTATGGTGATAAATGCTTGGTCTGCAATGGAAGCATTGGGGCTCATCTGTATCGGCCCACAGTCTGCAGCAAGGCCGCTTGTCGAAGCATATATCTGTTTTCAGATCTCGACGTTCGACTTGCAGATCTACATCTGAACCAGAAGGCCGTTGGTCTCTTGCTCGCAGCGGTGCAATCGGCGGCGTTGGCAATGTCGAGTCGAGCTGATGATACGAGCATTGATTTGCTGCCTGATCGACCCATTCGACTGGCCGACAACAAGAAACTTATCACGATGCTGGATTCCATCCCGGCAATCACAAAGATGGTCGGTGGTCTGAGCGATTTCAATTCCATCCGAACCCGGCATTCAATCCGTCACGAACTCCTCTTCTCGTGGACACTCAACACCTATCAAGGCTTCATCGTCGAAGCCACTGGTTCACTCCGGATTCCCAACATGCCCAATGTTCTGCAGTTTGTCCTCGCCGACAGTCCTCCCGGAATCATGGCTGCCTTCGCCAAGCATGATCATACCCAGCCACGCCAAGTCTTGTTTCACGGTACATCCATGGATCGACTCTTTGCCATCCTCTGCCAAGGGCTGAAGGTCCTGGGCCAGACATCCCTTCAAGTCCACGGGGCAGTCTACGGCACGGGCATATACCTCGCTGAGGAGCCGTCCCTCGCTGTATCGTATAGTCGAGCGACGCAAAGACGATCCTCATCCTTTTCTACGCAGCATGCTGAGTTTGTGAACAAGCGAATCTTGTTGGGCATTGAGTATGCAGGCGAGGACGGTAAGCAGGGCAATGGCATATATGTAGCAGCTGATCCTACAAAGCTGCTTTTGCGGTATATCTTTCTGCTGCCGCAGACTTTCAAAGCTCCACTGGCGAACCATGTGGTGCCGGCTTTGCAAAGCAACTTTCATACATTGAAGATGGGCGCAAGACCAGGATGAAATCAGTGATCCGAGAAAGACTCATCCGTTGGCTATCAACACTGTGGAGCTGAAGCATGGAACTCAGAGACCACTTCCATGGCCGATTTTCACTGCTGCTAGCAGATCCCATCGTTCCTCCACCTACACGACCGAACGAGTGGCCTCGTCCCATTTTTCGTCTGACTGCTTCAACAAATTCGAAAGCATTGGACCATACGTTGCCGCATCTTCACCCACGAGCAACCGAACTGGCGGGTCGCTCTCCTTGTATATCCTCGCAATCAGAGCGGCGACCTTCTCCACCTTGGTGGTAGCATTGTCCATGGCGCCTTGAATTCTCTGAACGGATGTGTCGATGACCTCACGGTATGGCTCACTGGGATGTGGTTTATCCATCGATGAGCCAAACCAATCAGTCACCATGGCTCCCGGCTCGAGCGTGGTCACCTTGATACCAAGAGATTGGACTTCAGCCGCCAGCACGCCCGAAAACCCGGCAACGGCCCATTTGGCTGTTTGGTAGGCGCTGAGTCCCGGGGTAGATATCCTGTCGCCCAAGGACGAGACTTGGAAGATGTGCCCACTGCCCTGCTTGCGGAGTGCAGGGAGGAAAGCCTTGCAGACGTTGTAGACACCGTACAGGTTAGTGTCGATTTGCGATCGGAAGGCCTTCACGGTCATATCCTCCACGGACGCGAGGTCGCTGTATCCGGCGTTGTTGACGAGGATGTCCACGCGGCCGAACTTTTGAATAGCTTTCTCGGCGGACACTTCGCAGGCTTTGTAGTCTGCCACGTCGAGCGGGAGTGCCAAGATGCGGTCGTCACCGTATCTTTTGACCAGGTCGGCTATGCTGTCCGTCTTCCTTGCCGTGGCGACAACTTTGTTGCCATTCTCGAGGGCGTAGGTCGCGATCGCCTTGCCGAGTCCTCGGGAGGAGCCCGTGATGAACCACACGGTGCTCATGTTGAAGATGCTTGAAGCAGTGTTTGTGTGAAGTGAGGTTGCAAGATGCTACACCTTCGAAGGAAGAACAGGATGGGCTCAGGTCTTATATCAACTGTAAAGGAACTCTCCTTCAGGAAGAATTTGCGGCCGCAAAATCCGCACATATGATAAGGAGCGTTACACAGCATACTTAATATGTCTCGTTCCGATCGCCTCGAGCACACCCCTACTCCGGGCAGGGCTTAATCCTGATTGCGTCGAAAAACAAGCGGGTCTTGCAGTATGTCGTACATCTTTTGCCGAAACTTTCAATCTATACGCAAGTGACCATCCTTCACTCGAGCTTCGTGCTCGCGGCAGGAGCGGCCGCACGTCAGGAGTTGTAGCGTGATTCCTGCAGACTAGGGCAGCTTAGGCAGGTAAGTGAAAGTCGGCTGCCACAGACACGATACACAGGTTTTGAATGCTGGCAATTGCCCCAGTGACTGGATCGCCGTCTTCCACTTTCGCATTACCCAAATCAGCGATGCTGTCTTTCGGCAAGAGTCCGATGCCAAATGTGGCAGCATTGTCCGAGAAGGGTCGAAGGAACGAACAAGCCAGCCTTGGTGTCGGTCCTCGTCGACCGCATCTCTTCCCGCTTCGAGGTCGTAGATGATTTTCAGACATTGAGTGCGTCACAAGGATCCACAAGGTAGGCTGAAAGTATCTCCAGGTGACAGAGTGCCACGAAAAGAGACATCTGCTGGTATTTTCACAGGACACAGACGAACAGTTCTGAGACTCAAGTACGTTGACGTTCGAAAGTCGCTTCTAGGTCAACGACCTGGTGACAGCCTTGTCTCGGGGTTCAGTTTACTAACTTCGCCATCCGGTCCGGAGTTGCACTCTAAACGATCCATGATGGAAGAGATTGATGCAGAGTTGAACGACCCGATGGCAGTCATGATCGGAGAAGACTGACATTCGATGGAACAAGCCTTTCCACGCCTAATAGTCAAACGATTGGAGTCGGGGCCTGCAACTGCCTCGAAAAGTCCCATGTTCTTTCTATCTTCTTGTTAGTCCAATTTCTACTCTCAGGTTTGTCCTCCTCTGATCTGGATGTCACATCTATACCGAAGAACATGTCCTAGCCGAATGGCGATCAAAAACGAAGCCTCAGTTTTATGCAGGGCGTGTGGAGAAGGTCTCGATCCCAATGTCCATAAGGGGTTGAGGAGATCGATTAGTGCAAACTCGAATCTTCTTGCATTCAACACCTACGACTTTCCACAGTGATTGTGGAAGAGGGGACCCAAAATGGTGCCTAAAGTGCCACGCAATAGGAGCCACATGTAGCTACTGTATTGGTCCATTTGCTCACGACTGGGTCATCCGATAGCGGCACTCTCGGTAACATTTCCGCTGCAAGAAGAGCAGTACCTCCTGAAAGAAACACAAAACGTGCTAGGTATAAGGCGGATGATGCTGAACGCCTCTGCCTACTCAGCCCTATATGAAGCAAAACAAGACTCTGCCAAGCATACCGGCGCCATTAAAAACAGCGACAACGGACTCGTTTCCGTCTTAACTCCTCGGAAGCGGCCTCAAAATTGATCCGCTCTACCTCGTGCTTCTCCCGAAGTAGGCCAAATGGGCGTGATTCGTAATCAAGACACCTACAGCTGGAGCTTTTAGCGAATCGCACCACTTCCTTTATAGCTTTGGGAACGACCGCCTCTTCTGGAATATCTTACATAGAAATAGGGAGATTACTATACACAACATGTCTGGAAACTCGGGTATTAAGGTCGTTTTCGGCACGGGCAACGTCAATCCTCAGTATGGTTTCGGCACTGTCGAGGCCGTGCAGGAGGCGTTCGATATCTTGGTATGTAATGGAGTGTCTCTCACAATGCCGCAGATGCTGAGTCTACTCTAGGAGAAAGGTGGCTGCAAGGCCCTTGATACTGCTAGACTTTACGGTGACAGCGAGGAGCTCTTGGGCAAGGCTGGAGCTGGTAAACGGTTCATCGTAGACACCAAGGTAGGTGCCGGATATGTCGGAAAGACGAATTCTGTTCTAATGAGTATGCCAGACCAGAGGCGGTTTCAATCGTGAAGGTGCCACGAAGGCCAATATTCTCGATGACTACAAGGTCAGCAAAGGGTTTCTGGACTCCAATGTAGACGTATACTACATCCATGCTCCGGACGCCAAGACTCCTTTGGAAGACACTCTCTCGGCCATCAATGAGATTCACAAGTCCAGCTTCTTCAAACGCTTCGGTCTGTCCAACTACAAGGCCGAAGATGTCCAGAAAGTGTACGATCACTGCAAGGAGAAGGGCTATGTCCTCCCAACGGTGTACCAAGGCAACTACAGCGCCGTGGCTCGCAAGCAGGAGGAAATCCTGTTTCCTACCCTGCGAAAGCTGGGTATTGCCTTCTACGCCTATTCTCCACTCGCGGGCGGATTCTTGACCAAGACCAAGGAGCAAATCCAAGAAGGAGCTGGCCGATTCAACGACCAAGCTTTGGGCGGGATGTACAAGGAGTATGTTCAAGAGCATCGAACCTATCAATAAAACGCCCGCTAACAACTTCTTGTAGCATGTACTCCAAGCCTAGCCTTCTCGAGGCTCTCTCGGACTGGCACAGCATCGCTAAGGAAGAGGGCATTACCAACGCAGACCTGGCTTACCGCTGGGTCAAGTACAACTCGCCACTCAAGCCTGAGCATGGTGATGCGATTATCATCGGAGCCAGCAGTGCGCAGCAGCTGAAGCAGACTCTGGACTCGATCAACGGTGGGCCATTGAGTGCGAAGGCTGTCAAAGGGATCGATGCAATTTGGCAAAAGATCGCGGATGAGGCTCCACTCGATAACTACCATAGGTAGCTTGACAGGCTGAGATAAAGGACTATAGGATACCGTAGACTAAGCAGAGCAGCTCTATGGCTATTATCGGAAGCCCACATAAGCTTTCAAACTACGTCTTCATCCAGGTGTGTCTCCATGGAACTAGTAGGTTTGGCTGGACAAAACCTGCACGACGTTCCACCGATCTGCTCACTACAATCGCCAACGGAAAGGGGCTAAGAACAAAAAGCTGGAGGGTATCTTTCATCCAAGTCTGGACTATAGTAAGTACTTCCTATATTAGACCCTTGCCACGAACTGTGATGCCTTTTGCTAAGCTCTTTATATCGACAACTGTACTCTTCTTGCTAACCAATGATCAACTGCTTCTCCTTCTTCAGGCCTCTCACAGCATCGACGGAGATGTTCAATACCTGAGCCACGACTGGAGCAGGAGTCAACGCCAACCACTGGGTCAAAGAGATATCGGCCACACGATCAGCTTTGAAGATCTCGATCCAGATGAGATCCTCCGAATCGGAAGTGTTCTCAACATAGTGACCCGAGTTATCCGGGAACACAGCAGTGTCTCCAGCAGCAAAGTCGAATGTACGAGCCGCGGCGTTGCCGATGAAGACAGTTGCTCGTGCCTGCCCTTGGGCGAAGAAGATCCATTCCTCAGCTGTGGGATGCCAGTGAAGCTCACGTAGACCGCGAGGCTTGATGGTGACAACTGAAGCGGCGATTGTTGTGGAGATTGGGAAGCTGCGGGAGTCGAAGATCTGAATGGTGCCGCCACCTCCTGGAGCCTGGATTGGCTCGACGTCGCCAGAATGGATCACGTATGATCCGTTGCCACTGCTCAGATTGCCGTAGGGAGAGTCAATACCCTCAAGCGAGACATTGCCTGCTGCAATGTATGGGTTGGGAGATGGTACAGTATCGAACAGCGAAGCGTTGACGCCAAAGTTCTTCGCCAGGATGTCCTTGGGAGTGTGCGAAATCCAGTCGTCGACGTTGAATGTGGTTCCAGATGCCTCAAAGTTACCATCATCAAATACGAGCAGATACTCGTTCTCGTCCTCAAGACCTTGAATGGTATGCGCTGCGCCCTTTGGAAAGTACCAGATATCGCCGACTTCGAGGACTTCCCATTGATTCTGACCATTCTCATCTACTGCGGAGACAGCCACACGACCAGCATAGACGAAACCCCACTCCGCAACCCGATGCCAATGCAACTCACGAGCCGCCCCCTTCTTTAGATGCTGCTGAGCTCCCGATATGTCTTTGCTGGAAGGCAGATCTTGAATGACCTGCTCACGCACCCAGCCGCCTTTGAGAAGGCGAGTCTTGGAGTCGGAGAAACGCCACTTCAAATTGGGAACGAAACCGCTGTCAGTAGATCTGGAAGATGTCGATGATTAGCTAGGTTCCTTGAGTATGAATTCTTCTTCGGTTGCAAAACCTACTCTTGGCCCAGATTACTGGGGTTCTCAATGTCAATCCTGTTGTTCGTGCCTCCGGACAGGAAAGAGCCTCTGCCGTTGCTACTTATCGGCTGTCCACTGGCGAAAGCGCCCTCAGCATAACCTGGAACAGTGGGATCAGGCTGAGTAGATCCAATGACCTCCTCGCTGCTGTCCTGGCGACGTTCCAGCACGGGTCGCAAGTGCTTTGAATCGATATTCGATGGCAGTGCACGCTTGAAATTGAATGCCTTTCTGGGAGCGGCATCTCGCTTGGCTGGGTATGGTGGCGTCGCAGCAGCCTCGACTTGAAGGCTGAGAGCAAGCCCGACCGCAAGTGCTGAGACGACTTTCATTGTTGAGGAAAGGTTAGAAGGTACGTGTGTAACCCTTTCCCCTCAGGAGAGTGGGCGTGTCGAGCTTCTTTAACTAGAATAAAGATGATGCGATCGCTGAGGGATGATCGCCGCCATCATGAGCATTACCCAGGTGGTAATGACGACTTCAAGGAGTCTGTAGGCTTTCCGTCCGGCACGCTTGCCAATGCAGCCACCAGCTGAACCTGCAGTAGACAATCTACTATGGCCCGAAGTTACGATCGCTCTGCTAGCCGCTCATTTGACAGGGGCATGGATGAAGTCACTCGTAGGACAACACAAGCATTGAACCGGTTTAGCTTGAATGGCGTCTTGTATTCGTGGTATTGCAAATGCTGGGCAAATGCTAGGCACTCAGGGATCTTACACGATTTGGACTCATGGCGTGCCGATCACTCCATACCTGCCCTATAGTGTTAGCTCGAAGTGCATATGGCGTAATAGGCGGCGCTCTTGGCTGCATCAAACTGGGATTCCCCGCCGTGCCCAAACAGGAAATTCTGCACTGCAGGTGAATCTGTGCCGGCGAGGTTCGGCCCACGACGAAGAACTCCCAGCACACGATATCAGCCGGGAATGGTGCAACGTGCGCGCAAATCGTCTCCGACAAGACCATCCCTACCTATTTGATGGGCTAGTAGGTTGTGGCTCGTATGCTCGAGATGAAACATCGACAGCCTTGTGCCTCTTGTCCGCAAGGATCGTGGAAAAGATCTTTGTGCTGGCGGAAAGGCTAGGAACTCTCGAAATTGCCCTGATGTCAGCAACAATGGGGGCTACTCTGCGTGCTCTCACGGTTCTCTCTGAGTATCTGCTCTGCTTTGGTCCATGCTAACATGCGTAGAAAGGCCTGGGAATTTGCTTGCTGCGTCCGCCTTGGGGCCCAGCAAGGAGTACTGGCGTATTGTCTACCAAATAGCAGTTACAATAGAGTTAACCTCCCTTTTATGCTTAATTAGCGAGAAAATGAGGATCGTGCCTTGCATGTGAGAGTACGCGCACCAGCCGGGCCTTTCCCAACCGAGCGTCGCATTCACCATACGGCACGACTAGAGCGTGACGCAAGGAATCACACGCTTGCCAGGACTTGTAGAAACTAAGATGATCACCACAATGAGCTTTCCACAAGAGCGTCGGAGATGAGAAAAGTTTAAGCTAGCGACATCTTTCGTTGAAGATCTTCTGTGCTTAGACACCGTCGTATATAGGGCGTGACCTGGGAACGCAGTAACCGAATCACCCCCAATAGGGACCGCCAAGGAACCAAAATGTCTTAGCAGTCTTGACGTCACGCATGGTTATGCGGCCTTGCGGTCTTCATGTTGTGGACACTACGAATTCTTGCCAGCACAGGCAACGAGGCTGGCTCTTACGCTGGAGCTTTCCCCGGAGCTCCAAACACTCTATACACAGCGAAAAAGTGGCTTTGTTATGTTAAATGAATCTTGATGTGCCGCCTGGAATTTGTCGGGCTAAGATTCCGCGGCCTTGTGCAATACCGTGGGCTTCCGCGATCCCCTACAAAAGACGCAAACGTAATATGTCGTGATTCTTCTTCGATAAGTTCTCATTTAGCACGAGCCGATTGCTATGGGTATTGCTCCACGACGTCTTGGTGTTGTCTCAGTCCAGCTCCTTGTTGAAGATGGCGATGTTGTTGCGATCGACAAACATCCGTGACAGGCACGTAAGCGATCCTGTCGAAAGCATGTTGCCGGATATACTCAGAATAGCCGATGAAGAGGCAATTAGTTCGGTTGAACTCCAATATGGTGGTATTGTCCCAGGATGCTGCTCCCAAGATCGGTAGTGTCTTGTCGTGCAGGATCGTCGGACAAGCACTTTCGCTACATAGTAGACAAAATTGCGACTTCGAACAAGCGTGTCTCCAGATTTCAGACTATCGAGTACCGCAAGGGCCGAGATTTGCATCAAAATACTCTGTCCGAATCGGGTACTCCATCCTGGTCAGTTGAGGCTGTGAGGATGCTCGTTTAGGTAGGCTTTCCATTCGGCTACTGTTTTTCAAGGGCAATCGAGGCATTCGGCGGCTCCTCTGGTCGTCTCAAAGGCTTCGTTGGCCTGCGGTTCAGCAACATGCGTATTTCGGCCAGTCCTCGGAAAATGGGAGTTGCAATGATCGGCGAAGGCGACATCGAAGGGGCCTAACAGTGAAGCAATTAGTGGACATGTTGTGAGAGATACAGCCGAGGAGTACTCATCCCACGCGAAGGGGTGGAGGACATATATAGACCGGACTCTTGGTGGAAACCTGCTCAATCTATCTCATATCTCCTCAAAGCCTCAACGCAGGGCTACAGAAGCCAGCCAATCACCTTCAATATGTACTTTTCCAGGCTCGCGCTCGCAGGCCTAATCAGCCTGGTTCTTGCCGCACCAGTCGACGAGAAGCCCAGCAAGAGACAGATCTCTTTGCCTCCTTTGATTCCATTGATCCCAGGAGTCACAGAACCGCTTACCGAAAACGCTCCGCCCTTACCTATCCTTCAAATCCCAACGCCACCTTTGCCAAGCCCACCATGGGAGGGCAGCAACATCAAGCCTAAGAAGATAGGGTACTTCTGGACGGGTTCTGGTGACAACAAGCACGCCGACTTCTTGGCTTCATACAGCTTGGACGACGATACGTTTGGCACTCTTCTCAGAGTGGTGGACGTCCCTTCGTCAGGGAACAGCCCTCATCATCTAGGTATTTCGAAGGATGGGAAGACGCTGTGGGGAGGTGGTCTTCTATCTTTGCTCAAGACTCAGGACACTGGCTACTACTTTGATGTCTCGAACCCCTATGAGCCGAAGTACACCAAGTCCGATCGTGCTCTGTTGGCTTCGATCGCGGATGAGGTCGTCGCCAAACCTGACGGAGGGTTCTTCATCACTTACATGGGTTCGGCTGTTGGCACTGGGCCTGGCCGGCTGATTGAGACTGATGCCGATTACAACATTATCCATCAGTGGCCTGAGGATGTCGACGGAACTCTAAACATCCTCGGACAGCAATTCTCTCCCCATGGGCTGAGCATCGACTTCGACCGCAACGTCGCCCTGACCTCAGACTTCGTCGTTCCTATCAGTATTTTGAAGCCTTCTCTAGGAATCCAACGTGCCGATACGCTTCGCCTGTGGGATCTGGCCAACCGAAAGATCACCAATACGATTACTATTCCTGAGGGTGGCGGCATCCAGGATGTGAAGTTCATCCCCGGTAACCCAGATGCAGCGGCTATTGCCACAGCCGTTCACCTCGGCCAAGTATGGATCATATATCCATTCCAAGAAGATGAAAATGGCAAGCCAGGACGTGCCGAGTTGCTGTACGATCTCGGTCCAAAAGCGCGAGACACAACCGCCATCTACTCAGACATCACCAAAGATGGTCGCTTCGCATACTGTAAGCCCTCTCATCTATCTCTCTAACAATTCCATGCTAACACAAGACTCAGTCACCCTAACCACCTCAAACCACATCGCCGCCCTCGACATCTCCGACCTCAAAAACGTCAAGCGCCTCGATGACCCCGACGAAGAGCAGCCCACTCTAGGTCCACACTATCTCAAGCTGTCACCAGATCAGAAGCATCTCGTCGTCACTGACTACTTCGTTGAGACGGGCGACATCGGCATCCTCAACACGCCAGGAGATTACAAGGCTCTTTACATCGACATCCTGGACAATGGTGCTTTGAGTTTCAATCGTTCTATCGATTTTCCCAGAGAGTTCTACAACCGTGGAGGAGCGAAGCCGCATTCCACTGTGGTGTACGATCTTACGGATCCGGAGAACCCGAAGTACTACTAGTGAGGGGGACAGGAGGTGGTTGGAAATCATGAACGAGGAAGGACAGTGAGATTGCACATACGCTATCGAACAGGACACTTTTCAATTGCAAGTGAGGGACTCTGAGGTAGAGCGGAGAATACCTCAACTATGAACCACGTTGTAGTGTCACACCGGCGTTTCGCTGGATCCCCAACGTGCCAACTGCATCTTGTCCAGCCTCTTTTTCAATCCAGAAGTATCCTGGCACCCATTGCTGCCTCAATCTTGAAACTCCGACTCCCCAAACATCTTACCCGCGAGCATGCGGCCCACGTGCGTCTTCGCGATGCCATCTCCATTTCGCCGATTCGTCATCAAGGACTTGAGGAAGCTGACGGGGCTCTTGTTCAAGCCTGACGAGCCCCCAACGCGGCCGTCCTCGTCGGAGAGAATGAATCCGTCGGCACTGACCTTCCATCCCTGAGCCTCCATCTCCTTCGATAGTGCTTTTGGCGAGAGACCAAGAAAAGAGCACGTCTCCACATAGTCTTCATACGAAGTCATGTAGAGCTGCCCAGCAAAGACGTTGAGCTGGCTGGCCAGCTGTCTTGGAACTGGAGGTGCTGGATCGCGCACAGGGATTGTCTGGAACTTCAGGGCATCCAAGGGCGCATAGCCTGAGTTGACTCGCGGCTTGTACACGTGCAACGTAGCTCCCTTAGATTTGCTCATGCGCGGGAACAGCATGTTGGCTTCGTATGGGCTGATGACCATCAAGTAGTCGATGACGGAGCTGTCTTGCTGGCAGGAAGTGAGGATCCATTGAACGGATCTCAGGAATGCATCAGATCTGAATGAAGCCCCGCCGCCTCTCTGTACCGTCTCCGAGAAATCGGTAGTGGCCAGCAGCCTACCGTTGCCGCGGAAATGACCAACAGCGAAATGCTCTCCAGCTGTAGTATCCTTCAGAGTTGAAAATGCCGGCTTGTAGGCCTGAGAGCCTGCGACAAGCTGACCTGTCATGGCGAATTTCTCAACGTCTGGATGCAGCTTGTGTTTCATAGGTTTGGCGGGAGGTGCTCGCTGAACTTGGCTCTCTTGCTCTATCTCCGGCGACAACTCGCGCTCTTGCTCCTCTTGGAGAGTGCTTGCATCGAAACGGAGTCCATCAACGACTCGGCAGCTCTTCAAAATTTCCTGACATCTGGAGTCGTCCTTGCTCTTGAGCTGGCTGAGACGAGCATGAGCTCGCTGAGGGAGGTACCGATCTTGCAGTGTCTGAGCCTCATCTTCCAGGAATGAAGAGGCGTGTTGCGCGGTCATGGTTGTGCCTCCGGTCTCATCTTGGACTTCTTGCCACAGCTCGACTTGTCGCACGAATCGCTCGCCTTGGACAGCCCACAATGGCATAGAGCGCCGCAGCTCGTCATGAGTCTCACCGATGGCCCAAATGAGAACGTCGGCAATCTCGATCTTGACCTCGCGTGCGCTGGAAGATGGATTGGCGTCCCAGACCTTGGCCTGTATCTCTTCTGGGATACAGAAGACGACGGTCTGGCCTTGGCCTAGCTTCCTCATTCGCATGCAGGCTTGCACCAGACGATCCTTGGTCAACTTCGGCCCGAGCGTCACTACCGCTCTATATGACACGGGCAGCTGAAGATCGATGCCTCGGGTGTGAGATTCGTCCAAGAAAATGAGACAGCGATCGAGGCGAGATTGGTAGGATGAAGTGCGCAATATCTCTACGCGGCTGTTCCTGTCCACAACGCAGATCTCGTCGCTGTCGTCGACGAAAACGGCCGCCTCCTTAGAGTCGTCGTGTAGAGCAAGCCAAGCTTTTGCCATCTCCAGGTTTGCAAGCTCGAGGATCTGAGCACCAACGTCCAAAATTACTTGAACTGGTGGGTAGAGCTGCATGACCGCTGAGAGCAAATGCTGTGCTTCGGATGATGCTTGATCTGCCGATGACATGAGATGCACTCCGTTCTCTGGCATGAGCAAGTACTCCAGCACAAGAGCATTGGTGTGCTTTTGCTCTGGCACATCCAGATGCTGTACATCCGTCGGTAGGAGTAGGCGGGAGTCGATGGTGCCCGAGAAGCCTGTCGTGATACCGTGTCTCTGCTGTCCAATATCCCATCCAGAAGCGGACAACTTGTGCGGAAACTCCTTCATCTGCTTTGGAAAGACCAGATGAGAGAGGAAAAAGTCCACCACGCTCTTGCCATATCGAAGGCATGGGAACAACTCGTTGACGCATTGAGAACGATCCTTGAGGTTGATACTCTGGAGCTGCTTGAATGCGGTGGGCAAGTTGTAGGAGTCCTTGACCCAGCGTTGGTACTCAGTATCGGCTTCATCTGAGTCGGCAAGATGGCTCAGGGCTGCGAATAGATCATCGTCGCTCAGGCCTCCGTAGTAGTAGGCGAGTGACGTGAGGGTAATGACGACGTCCGGGTGAGAGAACTCGCTTCTAGGTGACGGGCTGTCCTTTGCGCGATATGGCACAGCAAGCGCAGTTGGTGGTGTACGATTGGTGGTCAGGCCATAGTTGACCCGCCATCGCTTCTGGCTCAAAGCAAAGACAAGCACACCTTCGGCCAGAAGACCACGAAGCATGAGGAGATGTGACCGAGTAGCTTCTGTCCATACTGGACTATTCTCCACTGCATCGAGGTCCTCAGCTGCGAGGGAGGACTCCGTAATGTACTTGTTGACAAAGCCACGCACATGCCCTGAGTGCCTGGATAGATGGAAACCGTCGACCCCGTGGTAACAGATGACTTCTGCTACGCGGCGTATCAGGAGCGGACCTGCATCTGGACGCAAGAGGCGAATCCGCGGACAGCTTCCCTCTACTCCAGAAATAATTTCGATCGAGCCAGGTAGCTCCTTGTCGATAGCTGGAGCGACAGTTCTGAGAATCCCCAGAACCTCCTGCACCAGGAACCAGCGGTCTGGACTAAGTTCGATTGAGCGCTGCGTGCCCATCGTGTAGATGAGCTCAAAGCGAGTGCTGAAGTTCTCGTCGCTCTCATCGACAATGTCACGGGATGAGCGATCGAAGAAGTCCTGCGTTGAGACAAGGCGGCGCCCAACATCTTCCATTCCATCGATGTAACACCCTAGCCCCATGAGCTTGAAAGAAAGGATATGCTCGGGCTGCACAAGCAAAATTCCTCCCGTGTCTTTGCACTCGCGCACCATGGCTGAGACTGACTCAACGATTGGGGTTGTCAATGGCAGGGACCGGGAGAATGGCATATAGTAGACACGGCGATTGACGAGTCCACCGACTTTGGAGATAAGCATCTGTGCCATCTGCTTGGACTGCGGCTTTGCAACAAGTACCCGCACCAGCTGAGAACCGTCGGCCAGGTTTGCAGCAGCCATGGGCACAATGACGCTGCTCTTACCCTCGCCCATGTTGAGCTGGAGCACCTCGTTTCCCTTCAAGGTAGGCTGTCGCATCTCACGGGCAATCTGCTCCTGGACTTCGCGAACGATAAACCCACTCTCGACTTCCATCAAAAGAGTCTCGGGGTAGTTCATTGGATCCCAATTGGTATGACCCGAGTTGCGAAGCTCTTTGAGAAAGTCCTCCTTTCGACTTGGGTCTGATAATTTGAGAAGTCGCTTGGCTCGCTGCAGAGCTGTGAGTGCCAGGCCGTACGTGACAACGCAGCGCTGCCATTCGTTTGATAGATCCGACCAGCGATCGCGTGCCAGCTGCTTGAGTAGAAGCACAGGGCAAAGACGAGGGCAATGAAGAATCGAAGCTGCCCCCGCTGCATTCGGTAGCGAACGCAAGGTTGTGACTACAGAGTCGTAGACTTGTTCGGTGTAGAGTTCGCATCGCCCCACGTACTTCAACAGCGTGTCGCGCGAGATTTCAACGGCTGTAGGACCGCTTGGGTCGTCCCTTGAAACCAGTGACTGCAGACTGTCCTTGAGATCAGATGCGTACACCAGCTCGTATGAGGACTGTCCTGCGACGGTGTTGAGTCTCTGGATCATGCCCTTCAAGCGTGGCTCTGGCTTGGACTGCGCAGTGGCTCTCGTTGGCGGCCTGTCGCTCACCAACAGCACAGTGGGTGAGTGTGGTAGGGTCGGAGCCACTATGGCGGAGAAGGCGTCGATTTCCGAAATGAATCCCTTCTCGCTGGGAACCAATACTGGCGGCCGCAGGGATAATAATGGCGGCAAATGTACAGCCCGGTGAGGCGTAGGAGCCATCGCCTTCTCGATTTCCATCAGGTAGCCACGCAGCAAGAAGTTGCGATACGTGGCTTGGAAGTGCTTGTTAATGGTGGAGATCGCCTTGTTAAGATCGAAATAGGTCGAGGCGTTCGCTATCACCGGCACACTAGCGCATTGAGAAGGCCACTGTGACAAAAGATCGGCCACAAGCTGTGGAATGATGGCCTCGCAAGAGCGGTTCCAACCAGTGTGCCGACGATTGCTATAGTCCTTCGACTTCTCATTCTTGATACGCTCCCAGCGTGATTCTGGAGACTGGTTGAAGTCTCGCCGGCTCGCCACGAGGGCATCTCTGAGTTTCTGCTTTACAATGGCATAGCCCTGCGTCGGAGCGAAAGAGACAATGTCCGGAGCACAAATCGCTGCTAGCTCAGATGTCTTGAAGCAGCTCACGAGAAATTGAAGCAGGATGATGTCGGCATCCTGCTCAAAAGCCAGTGTAGCAAGCCACATGACGATTGAAAACGTATGCTGCCGCGAAATTTGTGCTCCCAGCCAGCGTTGAAGTGCAGGCAGCATCGTTACTGCAAAGGAAGATCCTAGCAAGCCTGCGTCATATCTCATACGCGATATTTCGACTGAAGTGTTGACTCCTTGAATTTTGGCGTGGTCCTTCATCAAGGACCAGAGATGAGTCTGACTTGCCGCTGCCCAGTGGTGGTCGGTGGTCTCTCGAGTGACGAGCGCAGCTACGGTAGAAACCCTCTGTGCCGAGTTGATGCCTTGGTCTCTCCCTGAGTACGGTACGTCATACAACGTAGTATGGCTGTCAGCCCCATATCCGGCAACTCTGAAAGTCGAGGAACGGATACTGTCTCTCTTGCGCAGAGCGTCGACCGTACTATTCAAACAGGGAAAGTTGACATCATGGTCAGGATAGAACACATTCGTAGACTGTGACTGGCAGAACAACGATGCCACTACGACTTCGAATTCACTGTGCTGGGAAAGGAAGCCGAGGTTGCTGTCCCATTCGGTCTGCTGCATGACTTGCTCCTGGGCAGGATAGTGTCGGCGTGAAGGACTTAGTTGAGAAATCGCGTGGAGCACATCGATGCTTGGCTGTGATAGCTGCTCGAATGACGCAACGCCCTTGGATCGCAGGATATCGAGCGCTTCTTCTGTGCCAGTCTTGAGTGTCAACGGATCCGGAAGGCAAAACGATGTCAATGCATGGAGGTAAGCCATATACAGCTTGCAGTCCAAGTCGTTGGTGCGTATCATACGCTTGAGCTGCTCGTCCACTCCAATGGCATACACCTTGGCATCTGATGTCGTCGATGCCGTGACTGAGACATGATCCTTGTTCTTGGAATACGATAAAGGGGCCGCCAGAACCAACACTGTGCGGTCGCTGCCTTGCTGCGACTTCAGGACGAGCTTGTTTGCAAACCCAATCAGAGTTCCCAGGGACTGGTCGTGATCGACGCTCATGGAGCGGTATTCCAGCGATCGCAAGTCCGTGCTGTTCTTCGACAGTGCGAATCTCAGCCTCAACGACGGGACCTCAACATGCAACAGATCATGACTCGACTGCAGGATGCAATGAATGCGGGGTTCTCTGGCCAAGGGGCCGATGATCTGAGACAACAAATTGGAGGTGAGACGTCCGGTGCCGACGACAGACGTCCTGTCTTTCGTAAGAGTCCATCGAGCAATGTTTCTGTTTCTCTGCGATAGAGTCCACTTCAGGGCGGATTGAGAATTCCAAGGGTCTGTTGCAGGCCGCAGCTCTACTACGTCTTTGCCTAGGTCGTACCAGAGCACAAAGTCGTCTGAGAAGTGGATGGGGTATTTTGTCTGTAATACCTTGCTTGGCACGGTTTCGAAGGTACCTGCCTGGCCGCTGGTGTAAACCAGCAATTCGCCATCCTTCATGCCCAGCTGCACTTGACCTCCGCCGAATGAGCGCTTCGTCGAGAACTGAAAGCCTGGTCTCGATGCCGGCATGACTTCGACGAGAGCGTGGCCGAAGAGAGTCTTGAATCGTGGATGCTCGCGGTAACTCGCCGGAGGCTGGTCCAGCGGTAGACCGTTGACCAGAAGTTCTCCAGTCAGAAGATTAAGGTGTACCTGCGCCGCTTTGCTGTGAGATGCAGCAGCGACGTCTGTTGTTATCCAATGATCCGCAGCTGTTGACACGGAAGACCAGCCTTTGGCGCTAGGGGCGTAAGCGGCCCATGCCATACTGACGGCATCGTCTATGCCACCCTCGTTCTGTACCAGGAGATGATATCCACGATGGAGAATCATCTTGAAACGAAGTGCCAGCACGGCAACGTGCGCTTCTGAGGTAGAAGTCACGTGATTGCCCTCCTGCACCACAATCGATGCCCATACCAAGGTCTTGACGTCCTCAGAGCTTCTCAGGATTGTCCCTAAGTGGTCTCCGTCGACGTCGAATGTCGACGCACACACCAATGCTACTTCAACCGAGCGAGATACAAGATCCGAGCGGTCTGCATGGTCAGTCACTTCGTGTGCTTTATCGCGCAGAGTGTTTATCCAATCAACAGCAACAGCTCGGGCGGCCTTCAAAAATGCGAGGTACGACGCCTTGACAGTGCTGTTTAGAGTCAAGACCCTGGCGGCAATTGCCACCAGAGCGCTGAGTGCCTGAACAGACTCCCAGTTCTGCTTGATTCTGGACAACGCGAGGTTGAGATTCTCCAGAATCGATGAGACCATGGCTTCATCCTTGATGGCGTTGTGAGCTTCCCGATACACATCACTGTTTGGAGCGGAAGGCCCTGCTTGATAGATGCACTGTAGGAAAACTAGCGTCGTCTCCACTTTCTTGAAGTCAACCGAGGACATAGCAAGCTGGAGGTTGATGTTGGACCACTGGATGTGGCACCCAAGAGGTATCGAGCTGAGATCTTTGTACTCCTCCAGTGTCATGCTAGAAGGACAAGTGTCTTGGCTGGAGATGACGACGTTCGGCGGCTCACCGTTAGGAGTCGAAGCTGGGCGAAAGAGGAAACGCTGGAGTGAAGACGTGTTGTGCGGCAGGGTATAGGTACACGACTTGGGAATAGTGTTGTCAAAGACAAAGTCGCCCACGAAGTTCCTAGTTGTGGAGTCGTAATAGCTGTAGCAGAGTCCATTCGGTACGCAAACCTGCTTCTCCTTCAGGTGTGGCACATCTTGGAGAGTGGCGTAATGTGTCACAACCACTGGCTTGTTCTGAGACAGCAGACCGATGCGATTATCGGCGGCTCTAAAGTGCTTCTGGGTGAGGTGAGGGTCATTGCTCGAAAGTCGATATTCGCTGCGCAGACTTGTTGGCTGACGCTTGCCTTTCAAGACCTGGTTGAGCATGTAGAGTCGAGTATCTCGCCAATGCACAAACCAATCGGGCGGCTGCAGTTCAAAGACGATGACCTTTGCCTGAATTTTGTCATTCGGCAGTGGCCACTCGTGGACTCGGATTGAAAGAGCGTCCCGCTGCCTCTGGTACACACACTTCTTGCATGATCTCACATGAACCGTCTCAGTCTCGGGTGGGTCGCAGAAGTCATCAATGACTGTCGTCTTGTACTCGCAACTCGCTTGTCGATACAACGAATCCAGACGGTTGTAATCATTCTGAACACTTGTCAACTCGGCCAACTTGTCGCGCTTCGCACTCTCGGCTTGCGAGACGATCGTTCGCTGAAGCTGCTGATGACTCTCGCTGGAATCGAAGAACCGCGCACCGAACCCTTGCGGGCTCTTGATGTCGAAGAGCAGATATGGGGCAAGCTTTCCTTTTCGAGAGGCTAGGTATGACTCCGCGGTTGTTAACCGATGCATTTGATTCAAGGATGGCAAAAGCAGGTTCTGGAATGCTTCAGGCGGAATGTCAGGGTCGTAGTCCGCCAGTAAAGCACAGTTACGGACGGCAATATGGTCACAGGCAATCCAGAGCTCCACGATCGTGAGAATCATAGCAGATAAGTGCTCCGGACTCTGTCTGTAGAGCCTCTGAGCAAGACCACGGTATTCCTTCATGAGATCATCCAGCTGTTTGCCAGCATTGGTGATATCGCACTTCTTTGTCCACGCCTGGAGATGACGTGCAACCCAATCTTCAAACTGCCTCAAGTTCGATGCAGAGTACTCGTCGGTGGTGTCCTTGGGAAGAGGTGGGAGCTTGCTTGAATCATTCCTTAACAAGTTGGTTGAAGGGGTGAACCTTGAACCAGATCCAGAGATTTGTCTGTCGCTTATGCTGCGGATGTACTCGTCCAATGCTCGAAGTTCAACGCGAGTATCCGCTTCGAAATCCAAGCTCTTTAAATCATCCATGTGCACCTTCAAAGCATCATTTGCTTGTAGGCTTGCCCAGCGGGTTGAGATCTTGGCGAAGCTACTCTGCAGTGCCTTCTCGACAGCTGTAGCGACAGAAGCGTGAAGTGATGTTGTTCGGACCAATTTCTGTCGTCGTCGATCCAGCTTTGCGTTCATGATGTGGTACAGTTCAGATGGCAAGCTGATATGCAGAGCCGAGCTGAGGACGCGACTCATTGTGAACAACATGACATTCTTGTGGACATCTCTTGACCCATCAGGTGAGCGTGTGATCGTCAATTGCAAAGCGACGCGGATGAGTAGCCACATGGAGGATCTCCGCCACGGGCGCAGAGCATTCTTCCACAGGACTTCCTCACGGGTATTCTTGGAAACTGTAGTCGCTTCGTAAGAGTCGCCAATACCTCTTAGCATTCCAAAGAACAGCTCGGAGACGATAGCAGGACTTGCTGAGTCACGGTCCTCGTTGTGTCTTCTGCCTGCTTTCCTCGACTCGGGCTTCATGCTCGGAACTTCCTGGCTCGCCATGGTGGAAAGCGTATTAGCGACCATTGTGGCGAAGTCATCTTGGTGAAGCTTCGCAGCGTCGATTGCGATGGCGGATGCTGGGAAGGTCCGGACAAGGCGACCTGGAGAGGCATACACGGCCTTATTGTCTGGTGAGAGCTCGAACTGTTCGAAGACGAGCTGGTGTTCGTGCCGAGTTATGAAGACCGCAGCATTTTGTGCTGCAACGTGGACTGCAATAGATCGACCGCTTGTTAGACCGACCAAAGTCGACCGAAGAGTGGCGCTGTCGACCCAATTGGTATCTTTTGTGACTGAGCTGAGTGCGGAGAGCATCGAGGCGGCATTTTGGATCGCGATCGGTGCGAAATTGGCGACTTTCTCCAGCTCAGTCACAGCTTCCACGGCAATGCGCAGCAATTTGACGTCGCTGTCTACGTCTTCGGTTTGGGGAAGCTGCGGGGGCAAGAAGACGTGGTCAATGACCGGTTTCATCTCCATGGCCGCGGCGGTAGCGCCAGAGCGCGAGTGGTGTCGACGACAGCTGATGAAATCCGTTCTGCGGTGGGTAGCGCTGCTGCGATGAAGCGTAGGTAGGGTGATAGAGATCACTCTGAGAGTTGTGTCGGACGAAGGTGTCGCTGTCGTGTTTGCACCGCTGAAAAGTGCGCTAAGCGAGAGCGGGCTTGGCGTTCACGGAGACAGCTTGCTGCATGCACGTTGCCGTGGTCTCAGCTTTTTCCCGGAAGATGGTACAGCTGTCGTCATAAGCGTTGTCGATGTACCCTCCTCGTTCCGGTCAAAGTGGAACATTCATTCCCATCACTCACAGACCATCTAAGCAACTTGGAGTGCAATTGGCAGCGCAGTCGCTTGTGAACAGTCGGAGAGATGGCAGTTCCACTTTGACCGGAACACCCGGGGTACTCATTGTGCCCCTGTGAGCGCTGCTCGTGCCGTTCATTGCACCACATATAGCGAATTAGTTGTCAGTGAAGCCATTCCAAGATTTTCATGTTATTTCTTTGATCGGGCCAGTAAATGGCTCCTGAAAAGGCCACGCTGGTCCGCTGATGCATCCTACGTGTTGTTTGCATGATGTGCTGTAGCGGGAGGCGACGTCAAGGAAAGACCGAGCCAGGAAACTCGCAGAGCCTCTGCATGTATCAAAGAATCGCCATGTCGTAGATTCTGTGCCAGCGACGTTCATTGGAGATGGAATTGATGCAAATATAGAGCGGACGAAGGAGTGAAAGATGGAGTGAGGTCGGCTCAAGGTTCTTGTGGGGCCTCAGCGGCTGAGCCCGTGCGTGGGATCTGCGCTGTCCTTTCACCCCTTCCCTCGTTCCTCTCTTCACTTCTTTCCCGTCACTCCACTTCTCATTCTTCAAATCAATTAAAACTATAAAGGTCCTTGTCGACGCACGTGAAGAGAGACAGGACGCTCGTCGTTCTTATTCATTTCACTGCTACCATTCGTATTGGCCCGACTCGGACAAGAAACCACCATGCTCGCTATCTCTCTCGCCATTGATCACCTTCACGAGGCCTAATGCGCCATCCTTGGGCGACTTCGCTCCGTTCTCAACAGTATTGAGCGTCGACAAGTTACTTATAACGAAACCGGGCGTGTATACAAACACCTTCAGCGCATCTCCACCGTAGGCTTTCGCCTGGGCGAGAGTAATCATGTTGAGAGCCGCCTTGCTGGCAGCATAAGCAACGCCTTGCATCCCAACCACCTGTGCGTTCGGGCTCTGATTCACTCTTCGTCTGAGGGAGCCTGCGCCAGAGGAGATATTGATGATGCGTGCTACGCTCGTTGACTTCTTCAGCAATGGAAGAAAGGCATCGACCGCCAAAGCTACGCCAGTTGAGTTCGTCTCGAAGCATGATGCCATCTGAAGGGCTAGTGATTCTTGGTTTTGATCAAGCGTGGCGGCATTGTTGACAAGAACGTCCAGTCTGTGCAGTCGCTTGTCAGTGATGATGCTTGGTGCTTGGCATTGACGGCTGGAAACCTACCTCCCGTATTTCTTCTCAACCTCACTGACTGCAGCAGATATCGACTTCTCATCTGTAATATCAAGCCGGACAAAGTCAATCGTTGCTTGTGCTCGATTCTGGAGTTCTGCCACTGCCTTTTCGCCCTTCTCAGCTGACCGGCATCCCAAGAGAATGTGTTTTGTAGAATCAGAACCCAACTCTTCTGCGACCGCGAAGCCAAATCCGGAGTTACCACCCGTTTTCAGCACAACCGATTGCTGTGTCATATCGTCCTGTGGATTTGAGTAAGAGGTCGGCCGAGTGGGTATGGATGCTGGGCTTCGAGGATCCTTATAGACAGCCTAGAGAGGGGGGCTCTAAGATTCACTAATATTCATACCATCGACTTCGAAAGCAATTCGTGTTTGCTACTTCTACATCACTTGGTGAAGAACAGGACCTTCATGATCTGCGTCAGGATTTCGAGGAGGATGCCGGAGCCGCAATGACATTCCGAGTCGCAATCCTACGCCGACTCGCAATAAGCACCTGCAGCTTGTATGCAAGCTTCCGCCTCCACACTTCCCCAGACTGCGAGGCACGTCGGTATTGCTCCTTGCCCAGACGTTCCTGAACCGAATTGTACTGCAGCTTCTTCGGCCATATGACGGACTTTGCGTGAGCATCGACAGTCCTAGCTGAGGATATGCGAAGCGCTATCATGGAGAAAGATCGTCCGACATGGAAACTTGAGTATGGACACAACAGACAGCGTCCATTCACCCATGGCGGATTTCACAACTCACAAAAGTGACATCGTCCATACGAATGGAGAAAAACTATTCAGTGGAGGGAAATGCTTTGACCAGAAAGACCTCTTCAAAACAAACATTGTGGCATGTTGATACTCCAATGCTGTGATGCGATATCAACAAGCCCCAGCTACATTGCCAATATCTCAAGGAATGAACATGAAATCCGGGTGACGATTCCCCACGTCGTCAACCGTGCTCGTGCGACGCAACTCATTCGCCTTCTCGCTGTTCTGAGCCACAAGCTTCGCCTTGTTGATCTGAGTCACATACAAGCGCAGCGCAGTACAAGTGACGAACGCCATTGCCAACATGCTCAAGGTTACAATGTTGCCTTCCCGATACAGGCTTTTGGGATTCCTGTAAGCTTGACCTGCGCTGATTGAAACGGCTTGGGCAAAGGCGTTGACGAGAGCAATACCGCTGGCTCGATACATGTCTTTGGATCTCGTTAGCGGCCGCTGTCAGAATAAGACGAGTGCATGGGCAACGTACGACCAGGCAGTGAATTCGGAATGAACGCTGTTGTGATGGCAATGCCAGGCTGTACACCAGCCAGCACAAAACAAGCTCCCACCATCAAAGCTCCTTTGCTATGGACTGTCAGCAGCAAGATAAAGCCAATGATCGCGATCAATATGTTGGTCATCATAATCAGCAATCGCTGTCCAATTCGATCGCTGAGGAAAGCCCAGAAGATAGTCGTCACCGCCGAAATCGCATACGGAATCACAGACATAGCCTGCGCCGTGACGGAACTCCAGCCAAAGGACTTGATGATTGCAGGCAGGAAGTTGGTGAAAGCGGCGCTGGCAAAAGTCATTCCAGAGAAGACGCAGACACATAGCCAGAAGACCGGATCTTTAAACAAGACGAGGATCAGTGTCGGAAGGAACTTGATCTCGGATGTATTTTGTGCGAGTCTGCTTCGTCGTAGTATCAAGGCTTTCTCTTCCTCGTTGAAGAAGAAGCGCAGTTTCTCGGGTGAGGCTGGGACGAAGATGAGGTCGACAAATGCGAAGCCCATGGGGATTACACCTTCGATCTAGGACAAAGCCCAAGATTAGCAACACAATCATCAAGCATCGATCAATGAAACGGGCCAGAAACAGCCACTGCCAAGCTGCCCAGCCGTTCACACCGGAAAGATTCTCCTCGACACCCAGAGCAATAAGCCCATTGCACGCACCAGCCAGCGAAGATGTCGAGTAGATAATAGCAAGCCTCGAGCCAAGCTCCCTAGGCTTATAAATGATCGAGACAAAGTAAAGGCCGCCCTGTAAAAGAGCCTCAGCCGCTCCAACCAGGATTCGCAGAGCTATCAGTGAGCCGTAAGACTTCACTGCCACGGTGCAGGTCGTGAACAGTCCCCATAACATAGCGCAGAGGAAGAACTGGACTGGAGCTGTGATCTTCCTGATGAGTAATGTTGAGGGGAGTTGAAAGGCCAGGTATCCTGCGTAGAAGACGGATGCGACGTTGGAGTACTGCTGGTTCGAGAGATGGAGGTCCTCGGTGAGGCCTGCGATTCTGGCGTTGCCTAGATCGGAGCGGCCCTGGGTTGTGTTGTCAGTTCGAGCACGCTGCTACTGTCATCCATATGCGAGGCACTTGCCATGCTAGCGAGGAAGAAGCCTATTGCACAAAGTGTGATAAGCGTGCCATCTAGCTTACGCTTGACACGCTTCTCAAGCAGCAACTCATCGTCGGAGATTCCCTCTTGGAGTACTTGTTTGGCATCGTCGATAGCCTCGATGTATTGGCTCTCCTCGAAAGGCTTCGGTGGGTCGACCGCAACTTGATGAGAAGACATGGTCACTGAGAAACGATCTAAGGCAGTGTGATGGAGCGAGAAGGTAAATCCTCGATGTAAGTGCGCCCCGGCTCCAACATGCTCTGCAACTAAGTACTGACTGCCCTACGATGTGGTCGATGCACTACGCCTTTCCCCTCATTCTGCACCCCGCAAGCACACAGCCTTGCGCTAGGATGTACCAGATACTGCGGTCTCGCCATCCTTGGCCGCGCAACTGTTATGCACATTCACTCCGGCGTTTTCGCGAGGCTAAAAGCCTTCTTCGTGACGAGGCTTGGATGATGTGGCCCGTATTAGAGAGCGTACGCTCAAACACCTGGGCGTACGACGACTGAAAGCGATCGGGTCATGCCACAGGCGTCTAAAAGTACGGACAACATGCTATGGTAATCAACCTACCTTATGCATCTGAGCCGCCAAAGCCGAACACATCTTGGCGAACGCTCTGGGGTGACTTTGTGGGCATTGATCAGAGCGACACGGTACTCAATGCAGGGCCTCCTCCAGCCTTTGCGGGAACCCATACTGACCAAAGATGAGGATCATCAACGACTTCCTAGGTTGCAGGCTACTTCGCAAGTTACGGAATGAGAAGCAGTCGTACTCAATCGGAAATGGAATGCCCCCTCGTTCGTCAAATTGCGAGGGATTGATCGCGTGACCGGCAACGGCTCTGTGGGCAACCAGCAGACCGAAGGATCCCGACTCGGCATGTGTGTGCTACTCGGCATTCCCCAGGAACGCATGTCAGAGTGTACGAATCTGGGGATGCTTCTACACAACAATCAAGCGAGCTGCGACACACGAATAAAGGAAGGCTTCATTTGCAGGCTTGGAGGCATTTCGCAGGCAAAGCCTAGACAGACGTTTACAGCCTTTTCATCGACCCGCACAGGCTTCAGAACCAGATTCTAGCCATGGAGACTATCAACGCTCCCTTGTCGCCTTCAGCAACTCCTGTCGACAGGAGCGCCAAAGATGAAACGTCCAGGTCCCTCGATGAAGAACCAGAATGGAAGCGAAGGTATCGCGAAGAGCGAGAAAAGCGATTACATGCTCGCCCCGAAGGCAGTGAGCAATATCGCCCTATCAAGGGAACAATATCTCACTACCTCGACGATCCATGGAAAGGCATCGACGAGCACGTTCGTGAACCATTCCATTTTGACGCGACCGTCATTATCGTAGGAGGTGGTTTCGCCGGGCAGCTCATGGCCAGAAACCTGCTCGACCAAGGCATCGCCGACTTCCGCATAATTGAGAAGGGCGCAGACTTCGGCGGGACGTGGTATTATAATCGGTATCCTGGTGCTCAGTGCGATACGGAGTCGTATATTTATATGCCTATGCTGGATCTGGTGGAATATATTCCCACAGAGAAGTATGCTCACGGGCCAGAACTGTTTCAGCATGCCAGGAACATTGGTGAGAAATTGGGGTTGTATGAGAAGACGCTGTTTCGAACTGAGCTTAAGGAGATCCATTGGCAGCAGGATTCTGGTCTATACACACTGAAAACTGACCATGGCCACCGGATTCGGGCTCAATTTGTCATCGGCGCTGCTGGATCTTTGCATCGCCCCAAACTGCCTGATCTACCTGGGCTGGAGTCTTTTGCGGGGCATAGTTTCCACTCCAGTCGATGGGACTATAGCTATACGGGTGGAGACGTGAGTGGCAACCTGGCGAGACTCCAAGACAAGCGAGTCGCAATCGTCGGCACAGGAGCCACGGCTGTGCAGATTGTGCCGCACCTGGCAGACTGGGCAAAGAAGCTCTACGTGGTGCAGCGTACACCATCTTCAGTGGGCATTCGAGCGAATAGGCCGACAGATCAAGAATGGGCGAAGACTTTGGCAGGCCAAT
The DNA here is from genome assembly GCF_010093935.1 of Zasmidium cellare ATCC 36951. NCBI lineage: Eukaryota > Fungi > Ascomycota > Dothideomycetes > Mycosphaerellales > Mycosphaerellaceae > Zasmidium > Zasmidium cellare. Next base: position 304,803 of record NW_022986951.1, on the reverse strand, counting down.
GGCAGAAGCCCAGGATGGTAAACTTCAACACGCTTCTCAGCGGCGGCAGGGTTTCTGAAGATCTAGTCCAAGATGGATGGACACGCTTGCGACAGGCACTGCTTCCTCGAAAGACAGCAGACACCACACCGGAGCAGCTTGCTGAGATGCGTGACGCGGCAGATCTGGCGCTAATGGAGGGTGGTCGTCGCCGTGTCGATGAAGTAGTAAAGGACAAAGCTACGGCGGAAGCTCTGAAGCCTTGGTACAAGACGTTATGCAAGCGCCCATGTTTCCACGACGAATACCTTCCCGCGTTCAATCGACCGAATGTGCATCTAGTCGACACGCAAGGCTTAGGTGTTGACCATCTGACCGAGCGAGGCTTCGTGGTAAAAGCCAAAGAGTACGAGGTGGATTGCATAGTCTTCGCGACTGGCTTCGAGCGAGCAACAACGTGGTCTCATCGAGCCGGCGTGCAAGTCTACGGTAGCAATGGCAAGACGTTCTCAGAGGCCTGCAAGGGAGGAATGGAGACTTTCCAAGGATGGACGAGTCGAGGCTTTCCCAACTTCTTCATCATGTCGGCCCAGCAATCGTTCTTCACGCCAAACAACCCGCACGCCTCCACGGTGCAAGCAGAGCATCTGGCATATGTTATCAAAGAGTGTTCCAAGCGAGGCATTCGTTCGGTACAGCCGACCGCACAAGCGCAGCAGGAATGGGTCGACATGATTGTACAATCGAGCAAACTCAGAATGGCTTTCCAAGCTGAGTGCACGCCGGGCTATTACAATAACGAAGGTAAAGTCAATGATCGTATTGCAAAAGACAGCTGGTATGGAGGCAGATCTTCTGATCTTATTGCTCAGTTCGAGGCATGGAAAGAGGATGGGCAACTGAAGGGTCTTGAGCTGACGCCGAATCGTTCGTCGTCCAAGAGTCGACACGATATGTCGCGTATATAATAGCTTATCGATCACAAACTCGTTATGTTTGCCAAACAAAAGCATTTTCTGTTACCGATGCTGAATTTGAAAATGGAATCTCCTGAACAAGCTCAATGCTCGGTCTCCCAGCGATGGGATGCTGACCGAAGCCATTTCGTGTCCAATTCTCCCAGTAGATCCGCCTGCAATCATACGAGATCCAAGCAGACATACGTGACAAGATGGGTGGAGTCTGTTTGATGTCCTTGAAAACGCGTAGCGCCTGGAGCACCAGAACAGCTTTGATGGACATGTCGTCGTTCGAGGCTGCAACACTGCGGAGGGCTTGCTGCATCGTTGTGAACTTGTCTTCCAGCGTTTCGCGCTGAGTGCAAAGCGGTGACTGGAGTATTCTGACTATCACGCATCCGCAGTACGCGACTGCTAGCCAGAAGTGATTCGGTGCAACAGCTAAATTCATGTCGTGACAGAGGTCTATCAAATCGCAGGAGTCATTCTCTAGATCGATTAGGACTCCACGCAGCTCGGGCGACGGGCTCATGTCGTCGTGCAAGGCAAAGGAATGCACCTGAATTCTGGCATGCAGGAATACCACCTTGATCATGTCATTCATTGGCTCGAGATGAGTTGTTCGTAGGGCTGTGAGTTGCGCCGTGAAGCGCTGGATCATCTGCATACGCGTACTGGGATCTTGAAGCCCAGATGGATGGACCCCGTCACAGCTGATCTCCTTCAGTGACTGTGCGAGGAGACAGTAAATGCGACAGAGCTGTGCGAGAGTCGGATTGACCGTCGGCTCGTTCAACATTGCGAGTAGCTGGGTATCGGCAACGAGAGATGGTGGTACTCCGTTGAAGTAAGCCAGTTGATGGTTGATCACGAAGCATGCAAGCCAGGTGGTAGTCTTGACTCTGAAGCCCGGGACCGGATGAGAGTCCCACTCGTGCCGGTAAGCATGAGTCTGAGCGGGACGATGAAGGCCGAGCAGCATGCCTATCTGCGTTGCGAGGCCGCTGTAGAAGTACGAGGGATCGTCACTGCGAAAGGATGCCCGGAAGGGCCACAAGCAGAGCAGTAGCAACGCTTGTACCGTCTCGACTGAATGTACAGGGGACGAAATGGTGTTCAGTACCAGCTGCTTGACTCTGGGAGCAAGCTGGGCTCGGAAGTCATCCTCCGATGCCACTGCGCAGATGACCCAGAACAGCAGAGGAGAGCGCTCACCAATGACTTCCGGCGAGCGTGTAGTCATTTCGAAAGGCAGATATCGGTGGCATCGGGTGAAAAAGCATCGAAATATCCCGTGGATTTGTCCCTCTGTGAGATTCCCATCACCGGCGACGGAAGCCTGGTTTGGAGGAGAGCTCGCAGCGTCCGTGAGCGGGATGTGACTCGCATTGTTGCTCAATGTCGATTGCGGCGAAGACGACGACGTTCCGCTCTGTACGGCTTGCCGAGGATACTGGATGTCGCTAGGCAGTTGATGTATGCTTCGTTTCTTCGGGACTCGTTTGTAAGAGGCGTCGAAAACGCAAGGCACTCCAAGGGCACGACATCGCGAGCAGCCGCCTGCTTCTCCAGGTGCGGCATCGCACCTCGCTTTCCACTGCCTGCATTTTACGCACGCCGACGCTCTCATGGTGTCTCATCAGATAAAATTGCGATTCTTGTTGGTCTTCGCAGTGTGAGAACACATGCCATTGCGAAGCTTAAGGTCGGCGTCAGCATTGCGGCGGAGCTGCGAGTACGCAACCAGGCTCAGGAGCCCGCTTCAGAAGGATGCCGAGTCGCAATGCACCCCGATCTCGCCTTCCCCTTCCCCGCCCAGCCTGTGTTGCCCTTTCCATGCCTCTCACGAAACATATGCGATATATCAATGTCTTGGCGAGGATCACTATGGGGTGTTTATTGACAGGACTAGCTCCACAGGCATTGAATCTGAGTCCGCCGTTCTTCTCAATACTTCGACTTGTTTCACAAGGCGCGGCAAAATGGGCGCGACAGTGGAGAACCAGGCGGTGCCAGTGTGTCGCATATTGACCCCGGTGGGAATGCTGGGGCATGTTGATCGTCGCTCGCATGGAGTCCATTAGCTAATAATTCATTCTGTTTGGCAGTTATGGCTTCAACGAGGAAGAAACACACTCAGCCTTGGAGCGTCTCACCCAAGATTCAACACCAGTAGCGGTCATTCTCGATTCTGGCTCGACTGATTCAGGTCCTAAGAAGTTGGCGTCCGGCGATATGACAATGCCACGTTCTTCCTATGAGCGTGACATTAGAAGGTTGCTAGACGCTGTGACCAAGTACAGTGTCCCGTTGATGATCGGCTCTGCTGGCGGCGCCGGAACCAACGCCCAGGTTGACGCCATTGCCGAGATGATTCGACAGAACAGTGCCGAGAGGCATGTACTTTTCCAAACACTGTGACTTGGCCAAGGTGGCATTCCTAACGAAAGTCAGGGATTACTCGCTGAAGTTGGTCAAGGTCTATGCCGACATCCCCCATGACCTCGTCTCGACGAGGCTTCACTCCGGAAAGATTACACCTTGCGGCAAAGCTGTGCCCGAGCTGCAACAGACAGATGTTCATGAGGCACCCGTAATCGTTGCTCAGATGGGTGCCGAGCCTTATACCGAAGCGATGAAGCAAGTACCAGAGTTTGACATAATCTTGGGCGGCCGAGCGCACGATCCTGCCCCTTATGTGGCTTTTGCAGAATCATGTATTCGAAGAGTAGTTCCTGACTACGATACAGACAAGCATACAGCTTTGCAGATCAATGGCGGGTAAGAGATGCAATTCGAACATACAATCAACTCGCTCACAAAGGACAGGATCGCGCACGCCGCCAAGATCATGGAATGCGGTGGTCAATGCAGCGTACCAAAGAGCAGAGGCGCCATCTCCACCATGTATTCGGATGGCAGCTTTGAGATCTGTCCTACCGACCCCTCGTCGATATGCACACCACTGTCAGTCGCGGCGCATACCATGTACGAGAAGTCAAGACCAGATATTCTGTTGGCACCGGGCGGATGGCTCGGTCTGAGCAAAGCTGAGTACACCCAACAAGCAGACGGTAGGACCACGAGATGCCAGGGAGCTGTTTGGGAATCTTCCCTACGTAACAGTGCCCCATATCAGATCAAACTAGAAGCCGCTCGCACATCAGGCTATCGGGCCCTGTACATGGGCGGACACCGAGATCGTATGCTCATCTTCACAGCAGACAGATACATGCTGAGCTGACGCACTGTTCTAGCTATTCTGATATCTCAGATCGATTCAATCCTCGCCAGAATCAAAGATTACGTGCCACAGCAAGTTCCAGGCCTCGAAGAAGGAGAGTGGGACTTGGAATGGCATATCTACGGTCGTGACTGCGATGGTACTCCCAGATCTTTGTTCCTCGTCGGTGAGTGTCGAGCCAAGACGCAAGATCTTGCGAACTCGATTGCAGCGACCGCACGAATTGCTTCTGCACATGTGAGCTACCCAGGACAGAAAGCAACGAGCGGCAACTTTGCGTTTGGTATTGGCGCGGCAATGGAAATCCCGCTCGGCCTTGTCCCTGAGTTCTGCATTTACCACCTGCTGGATCTCGAGCCTGGAGAAGAGGTGTCTCTGTTCAGGATTAAGGCCGAGACTATCGACAACGGACTTCGTCGAAATGGAGATGGTCATGTTTCCTTCAATGGCAAGACGGAGAAGCCCAAGACCCGCAAGGCCCAGGCTACTACTCATGGTAAACAAGCACCACCCAGCACTCGTATTGACAACATCGAACCGAAGACCATTTACGATGTTGCCGACGTCTTGCGGTCGAAGAATGCCGGTCCGTACGAGATTACATTCGATATCATCTTCAAGAACCCTGCCGTATTCGAAGCCATCAAGACGTCCAATCTCCTATCTGCAGAGCGTGTGGCCGCGCTCTACGATTTGAGGCCGGACCAACTCGTCTGGAGTGGATATTTCGACCAGGCTCTGGCTTTCAAGGCAACCATTCCCCGTATGACATTGGGTGCTGCCGCTTCGAGTGGTGGTTTCTTTGAATCTGACGTCCATGGTTCGCAGGCATATATGCCTCTCGCTCAACTCGAGCTTCCCGTGGAGCTACAAGAGCGCATCAAAGACATCTTGGCGAGATAGGTGTAGCCAGGTATAAGTAGCTCGTCAGCTTCAGCTCCTCGTGACTCACTCGCGTTCTGAATATGATCCTGGAAACCGACACTGCTTCCTCCGCCTCCTTCTCAGTTAGACAGCTTCCCAGTAACGGGGATGATTCGACTTTGGGCGGAACAACGAAGTTCTTCGAAGCAAGAGTAGCCCACCCGGCCCGCTGCGCGCCTGACCAATGCGGCCAGATCAAGGCCCACTGTATATCTTGTCCTCGATATCTGCTTTAACCTTTGTCAAAGTAAGACATCACCTTGCCCTCCCCCTTCCAGCCGGTTCCAAATATCCAAGAGGTGAAGTCGGTGAACCGTCGTCATTTTAAAGTTTGAGGATGCACCAATTTAGCACGGAGGCAACGTCAAGCGGACCTCGTTCCGGCAGCGGGAATCGACCAGGTTGCCGCGTCAACACCGAAGTTTGCAGCGTCGGCAGATGTGCGGATCCTGGACTTAACACACGCCGGCAGCAATCTTGAGACACGCCGATTCGAACTGCTGCGGGAGCTCGGATGGGGTGTGGCCAGATCGGAATTCGTTCTAATGTAGACGCCTCGGTCGGTCAGGGGCGAAGGATCAGTCCAGCAGGATGCGATTCTCACTACCGCAAGGCTGAGAGCTTTGAAGGACGAGGAAATTTTCCATCAGCTTGGAAGAAGACACCCAAGACGCACGATAACAATGTCTCTGATACAGATTGTCTCGTCGCTCTGTTGTCTGCCAATGACGCGGCTATCTCGCCCCCCGGCCAGAACCGAGATTTTGTTAGTGTGCGGGCGAATACGAGGCGGGCGTGGCATCAACCCGGCACGCTTGGGCGACGTGAGGTCACCTCTACCACCTTCTCGCCGCCGCCATGCAAACTCTTTTCCACCCTCTCGATGAGACGGTGACCTTCTGGACGCTGGGTCTACGTTCGCTATCCCTACGACATGACTTTCCTTTCGACATAACGACGCTCGCTCATACAACATCTAATTGACTGGTTCTTGAGAGAAAGAGAGCTGGGAGAAGAGAGACCGTGGGAAGGCATGGCGACTGATAAGACGGCATCACGGTGGCTTCAATTGCCCACGAGCGTCCTCCTTGCCGCGTTCGCCTTCGCTTTTGCTATTCAGGCCACTGGGACACCGGCACCGACGTCTACCGGAAACATAACGCAGAAGCCGACTATAGCGACGACTGGATCCGGTCCTGAATACGCATCGGCGTGCTGGAAAGCCTTGATTGATTACGATGTGTCGTCCAGCTCCTGGTACAGCGCGCACAGCTATGTCAGCACAACGACTGAACTAGTTGGTGGAACTTCATTCTCGGATGTGACATACTACGAAAATGCTACAACTCTGTGCGATGGCCATGCTCGAGTGACATACTCTCCCGCAAAATCGCTATCTACCGGCACCATCACCTATCCCGGCACAGTCAACTCGACCAGCACAATCCTGGGCACATACTTCTCCAACTACCCTCAGTCATCGCCAACCTGCTCCATTGCACCGTCTGATTGTGACGGGCTTTGGAAGGCTTACAGCACCTCACTAAGCGTAGCAGGTGGACAAACGACGAATCCACCATTGGAAACTCCGCCTTGCATGGGACGTAGCGCCGCATCATCGTACGCTTCTGTGACCAAAGACATCTATGGCTGCGGCGAATGCACAATCTTCGGTGAAGGCGTGGAGCTGGTGTACTTTCCGACCTATCCCAGCAGCCGTGATATGTGCGCCATGACGCCAACAGCCACGCTCACCCACTATGGATCAGACGCAGTCATCACAGCTTACGCCGGCAAGTCGTACACTGGGAACGGCGATGCTGGTGGAAAGCGGGCTGCAGTCGCCGATGGTCATACGTTTACTTCAGGAACGGCATACATTTCAATCTCGACTGTATATGCTGTGGACCGCTGCTCTAAAACATTCGGTACTCCTGTGAAAGACGCCATCCTGGCCATGCCATCCGAATCTGTGCTCAGTCTTCGCTATTCGCAAGATCATTTCCAACGCCTCATGAGTACCGACAAGGTCACCGGCTATCCAGTCTCGTACGCAGACTTCAACACTCCTATCCCTTGGTCGGCCTGGAATGGACAGAACCTGTGCGATCCAGGAGGATATGGGGGCTGGGCATGTTCCATCATCTACGAGCACTCTTTCCGCCCACAGCTTGCGATCCCTCCTCAAATCACTCAGTTGAGTCCAGAGTTTGAGCATTGTCAAATGTGGTATAATGGACTTTGGGATCCTCCTCTCGCCTTGACCGAAGCTGCTTCAGAAGCAAAGCCGACTCCACCAGGTGGGTTCCAAACGACAACAACTTCTGCCGCACCGAGCTCTGCGCTTGCGGCGCCTACGACTGCACCAACTGCATTGCCAAACGAACCTCCCACGACCAAGCAGGCGAGCAGTGATGACAGCCCAACCATGACTGCAGGCGGCCCGACTCTTCCAGCAGCCAGGCCTACTCGGCCAATGAAGCCAGCAGCCTCGTGCAACCCAGCTGGCGAGCCATGGAAACAATCATTCCACGTTGGATATGCCACATACTGGGCAACAGGTACCAGTCGCCAAGCCTGTATCGACAGTGTGACAATGACCTCCGGCGGACCGACTCAGACCCTCAAAGACGGAACGCAGGCCAGCTATGGAAACGATGGCCTGATACTTCAGGGGGTCAGCACCGTGAAGATAGGCGGTGAAGCTCCTCTTGCTACTACAGATGTCGCCCAGCCTAATAATGGGCCCACATCGCATGATGGTCCAGCTACTGTGGTAGTGACGGTCAACGGCCAGGAGGCTACAGCTGTTCAGACCCCTGATGGCGGGCCTATTGTTGTTGGTACCTATGCGACGTTGACACCTGGCAGCTCTGCGACCACATTGAGCAATGGGAAGATTTTGAGCGCTGCAACAGGCGGCCTCGTCGTTGGCTGGAAGAGCACAGTTGGCAATGAAGACGAATCCGACAACGCCGATTCGAGTACCTCTATGTCAGGGACCTCGGAGGGAGGGTCAGCGTCTCAGACTCCAGGAAATTCACCTCAGAGTGGAAGGTCTTCTTCTCAGAGTGGAGGATTGTCTTCATCGACTGGACAAGCATTGAGCGGATCTTCCAACCAGGCAGATTCGTCCACTGGCTCAGCGTCCAGTATTTCGTCCGGCCAAGCTCTTTCTATCTTCGCCGCAGTCGTCGCCATATGCGTTATAGGTGGCTGAGGTATGAGGAATGGAGTTCTTCGACAATTTTCGAATGAAGGCGCACTGCAGCAGATCGTTTCTCACTCCAAGAGCTGCTTTTCAAAGAGCACGTCGGCAACCACTTGTTGCCGACGGTCGGGCCACAGAACCTTATCTGCAGAACATCACATGCAGCTCCGGGAGCTAGTCCCGTTCGGCGACATTTCTAGGGTCTCGACCCGCTATTGTTGCTCTCGAAATCACAGGTCACCGGCCTTTCGACAAAGCTGCGTTGCACACCCACGCGGCGTCCTATCGAGGAACTTACCATGAAGGAAGGATTGCGGCCTGAGCCAGTCTTATATCACCGGCAGTGGCACTCGCATAGAATCACACAAGGCGCTCTACATCCTGATTCCAAGCTCGTCGCGCCGATCCAGCACTACCAATATGCCAGAGAACCAGGCTCTGCACCATACGTACAACCAAGAGTAATACATAATATAAGACTCATGCAGCTGCCCACTTTACTGGACCACTCACTTCTTCATCTTCATCAGAGCACTAAACACATCACAGTCTGAACGATAATTGATATCCACTGCACAACATGAACGGCACGAGCGACACGATAGTTGATGGCGTACAGCGCTATCCAGCAAAAGGCATTAAAGTACTCATTGTCGGAGCTGGCAATGGAGGCTTGACCACAGCACTTGAGTGCTGGCGAAAAGGCTTCGACGTCGTAGTCCTCGAGCGAGCAGCACATCTCTCACCAATAGGCACGCATACCTTAACCGATGCTCCTCAATCAGTAGTGCTAACACATCTCCTGCAGGCGACTTCTTCACGATCCCACCATCAGCACTCACCACTCTCAAAGAGTACCCTCGATTCTACAAAACATACCACGACAAGGTCCACGACTGCGTGGTCCGGCTGATGACACCATCCGGCCATGTCGTCGCATCCATCATGCCCGAGTGGAAGCGTGAGGGAATTGTGCACTCTTGCCCTGAAGTTGATATCTCTTTCTTGAACCGTCGTCCGGAATACGCAGCCTGGCAACTGGATCAAGTACAGGCTCTTGGCATTCCACTGCACTTCTCGACTACAGCCGAGAAAGTCACGGAGACTGACGACAAGGTCGTCGTTCATACTGACAAAGGAGACTTCGAGGCCGATGTCTGTGTGGCTGCTGATGGAATTGGCTCGAAGGTTCCTTGGCCTGTTCCCGGTGGTTTGGCCGCTGTTGTTGACAGTGGGTATGCGGTTGCAAGAGTGGCGTTTCCGAAGGAGACGATCAAGAAGGGGTCACCGGCAGAAGCCATCATCAAGTCGATTGATGAGGACGGTCCTCAATTCCGGACATATGTTGGCGGAGCAGATGTCTCGTTGATCATCTTCTTGACGACGGACTATGTTGCTTGGGCCTTCTCACATGAGGTCCGTCACGTTATAATCAAAGCATTGCTTCCTGTACTAACGAAACTCCCCAGGCCGACGCACTGTCCGCTGAATCTTGGCACAACAATCGAGACCCAGAAGATATCATCGAAATCATCGAAAAGTCCAGCAGTGATTGGGATCCTGCGATTTTGGATTTCGTCCGACAGACTCCCGGCAAAGTCGTCGATTGGCGTTTGAAGTGGCGAGACAGCATCGAGCAGTGGACTTCTGATAAAGGGAGGATAATTAAAGTGGGAGACTCAGCCCATGCGTTCTTCCCGACAGCTGGGAATGGAGCGGTGCAGGCACAGGAGGTAAGCACACTTCTCCGAGTGCATATTTGAACATTGACTGATTTGATGTTCTCTAGGATGGCATCTCACTCGCAGAATGTCTTCACCAAGCCGGAACAAAGGAGAACATCCCGTGGGCAACCCGCGTCCACAATGCCCTTCGCTTCCAACGTGTTTCCATCCTCCAGCAAACCGGCTTCGTCAACCGTGACGAGCTTCACAACAGCAGTTTCGACGAAAACGCGTCAGCGGTAAACCTTCACTCCCCCAACACATCACCATCACTCACTAACATCCTCACCAGCCAGACGGCGAAGTCCCTCCAGAAGTCGGCTTCTTCAAAATCGGCCGCTGGGTCTGGGACCATAACCCGGAGGACTACGCACGACGCAGCTATCAGAAATGTCTCGAGCATGTACGCGATGGGAAGAACTTTCACAACACGAACATACCACCGGGGCATGTATTCAAGAGCTGGACCTTGGAGAGCGAGTACAAGAGGATGGCGGAGGGAGGTCATAGCGGGCTAAAAGAGAACGGGTACTGGGGACTATAGAGGAGTCGATACTTTCAGTCCTGTCTGCTCTCACCATCAATCAGCCTACTCAAAACGTCCCAAACGGAAGCGCCTCCCTCCTCCACCCCGCATCCAGAACCGCCCTCGCCTTCTCTGCCACCCCCAACCCCTGCTGCATCTCCACAAGATAAAGCGTCGCATCGAACCCACTCGTGATCCCCCCTGAAACAACCACCCTCGTCCCACCAACATCCCCCACATCCACATAATGCTGCCTCACGATCTTCGTCTCGCCGTGTCGATCGCACAGTTTCTGCAGGTCCCGCAGGCTGAAGTAGTGCGATGTGGCGACTTTGTTCACTAGGAGACCTGCTTCGGCGAGGAAGAAGACGCCGGCGCAGATGGTGAGGAGGACGCGAGGATTGGACTCCCTCGGCTGGAGGGCCGTGAAAGCCTTCATCACATTCTTCAAACCCGGGACATCGGGGACGGTGTCGGCGGTGAAACCTCCTCCCCCGGGTAGGATCAAGACGTCGTACTTGTCGATGTTTTGAACGAGTTCCTCGATGCCGGTGTGCCGGTGGATGCTGACGTTTTGGGATGTTTCGGACTCGTCAGTCTCGGCGGCGATGGTGAGATTGTAGAGACGCTCTCGCTGGTCGTTGCGGGCGTGGGAGAGGACTTCGACGGGGCCGGCGAAGTCGGTGAGGTCCATGCCTGTCCAGGCGATGATGACGGTTTGGAGGGCGTTTGGGGCGTATGTTGAGGGTGGCATTTTGGTGGGAGATTGATGGGATGTTTTGAGATTTGGTGCTGTGGGTTCGACTTTTCTCGGGCAGGGAGATGGTCTTGAAAGCTTCAATGTAGCTACGCTGCGAACACCCAGATATATATATGTATGTACTTCATGTCCTCGCCATCGGCACCGACGACGGCGACGGCTGTAACAATTTTACCGGCCGGCCTTTACAGTCTCTCTAAGAAGTGTGCTGTTATTCGGTTCACTGCTAGATATGGCAAGGCCAATTGCTGTATCGAGGCTTTGCGAAACTTAGCTTCACTAGCCTCACGCAGCCGTGTGGTTTTGTGACGAGGCTTGGGAGGCCTAATGGTCCATTATTCGGCATGGACCTCATCGATGGCTGTGATGGCAACTAATCAAGTAATGCCATGCAGCTGTGGCTGCTTGAGTGTATTCTTGCTCTAACTTGCTCCAAGTGACTTGCTCCAAGTATCTTGCTCCAACGTGCTCTGGCCAAGAGAGCGGCCTCAAGTGAGACGATCCTCGAGCTTGAAGGTTGTGCGGCCCGTGACAGTTACTGATGTATAGGTGGCCACGTCGCCCGGATTAAGGATACCGTCAATGGCTATATCAGCCGAACACAATGCCTCCCATCACGATACGACAACGCAGGAAAGCTCTCCGCGTTAACCGCTCCCTTCAAAATGATCCCACTCTCGACCTCATTCAAAGAATTAGCAACACCAATCCGACGACAAGTAGGCTCTTCACGATTCACAACCTCCAGCAACAGCACCGTAAGCATCGGATTCTCTTCCTCAAAGATCCGAGCGGGCACGCAGTACAAGCCCTCCGACTGAGTTGGATCGAAGACATTCCTTTCCTCATCGGGCGTCACAACAGGACCGATACGTTCCCACTCGGGGCCGTCAGGCTGGCGGGCTTGTACGCCGTTGATGGACATGATGTAGAGCTTATCTGGCTTCTCGTGAGGGTCTCTTAGGCAGAAGGGGCTCAGATAGCAAGCCAATCATCTCTGAGATTGTGTCGAGTCGTACGCCTCTTTCATGGCTACATCTGCTCGCACCTGTATGATACAACGCTCACCTCACCCGATACCCCTCAGCACTCTTCAAATTCACCTCAGAGGGCCCACTTAGACCGACAGTCGTAGTCCTATTCACAGTCCCATCCATCCCCAGCAACACAACCTCACTAATAATCCTATCCGTCTGATACCCAAACGTTCCATTAACCCTCAACACTCCGTCCTCGTCAGCATAGCTGAAGGTAGCAAAAGTAGTTTGCTCCCCGGGATCCAACGCCTCCCCATCATCGAGGTACAAATACCCCCTCGCGGAACCATCCAACCCGGGCGCGACGAGGAGTCGGAAATCCTGCTTGCGGACTTCGGTGGTCGTGTTGGCTGGATTGGCGCGGAGGGGGATGATGGCGCCGCCGCGGATGAGAACAGGAATTTCGTCGAGGGCGACGTTCTCCAAGGTGTGGTTCGCGGCAGAGCCACGGATCGGGGCGAAGGTTTCGAAGTCGTAGAAGAGGTCGTCGGGGAGGTATGCGTCGACGCTGGTGGCGCCTTCGGCGGTGACGGGGGAGACGAGGATGTCGTCGCCGAAGAAGAATTGGGTTTCGAGGGCGAAGGTGGCGGTGTCGTTGGGGTAGTTGAAGAAGAGCGGGCTGATAGTCGGGACGCCGGAGGTGGATTGGCGGTAGAAGGCGGTGTAGAGGTAGTCGAGGAGTTGGAGTCTTCTGTTGATGGCTTTGCGGGCGGCGGTGGCGACTTCGGGCCAGAGGTAGAATTCTTGGGGTTGGGCGCCGGTGACTTTGTGGTTTCTGAAGAAGGGGTTGAAGGCGCCGAGCATTGCCCAGCGAGCGCAGAGTTCGATGGTGACGTTGCCGTTGTGGCCGCAGGTGTCGGAGCCGACCATGGGGAATTGGAAGAGTGATGCGAAGCTGGCCATTTGGCGGATGGAGATGAGGTAGCTGCGCCAGTCTGCATTGTTGTCGCCGAACCAGTGTCCGATTTGGCTTCCTGAACCCATGTAAGAAGAGCGAGTGATGCTAAAATTCATATGTCAGTCATACAGATCAGCACTTATCGTTTACAGTTGTGTACTCACACCAAAGGCCTCTTATCCGGCCTCCTCGAAATCATAGCATCCCTGCTCGCAGAGCTCATCATCGCCCCAAACAAATTATGCACATCATACTCAGCCCAACCTCCATCATGATAGACATTCGTCGGCAAGCCCTGATCGCTCAAGCTACCCACAGTACTGTTGATATTGTACTCAGGATAAGCAAGGTTTCGACCTGGAAGACCCAACATCGAGCCTTCCGGTACGTCAGGGCCGGGACCTTCTTCCGGAGTGGGTTGGTATGGTGTGAACGGGACGATAGTAAGGTTCGTCGTAGAAGTGGTGATAGTATCGTTGACTTCCTGCGGATGCCACATATCATTGCAGCCTCCTGTTGTGATAGTCCGATTCTGAGCCTCGAATATATACGAGCCATCGATGGCGTACGCATACCGTGGGTACTGATAGGAGACGATCGTGTTCGGTGGCAGCTGCACAACAATGGCGTATCCATTCTCAGTCTGGATGTTCAGAGCTGGACCATCCTTTGCTCTACCATCAGCCAGCGCCGAGATATTGCCAATGATGGTGATGATCTCTTTGTCCCCATCCACCTGCGCAGCGATGTTGAAGCGCGTGTAGCTCACACACATCGGTTGCCAATCCTCAGGCCAGCCAGGGATCTCATACGGGCTGGAGATGCGCACGGCTGGGATTCGTTCAGGGCGTTGTTGGTGGATGCCATCGAGAGTGGCATTACGACATGTTGGATTGCAGAAGTTGGCGGCTTCGTTCATGTCGATCCAGAGTCCGTCGATATCGATGCCTGATTCAGCGCTGAAGAACTTGGCGAATTCGCCGTTCCAGAAGTCTTGTACTGCTGGGTCGAACCAGTCGGGGTAGATGGAACCGCCGCCCCATACAACCTAAGGCAATCAGTCAAAGGTCAACAGGACAACTCTAAAGTATGTGTGACACTCACCCCAGGCACAGCACTCCCATTAGGAAACTGAAAATACGCCTTGCTCTCCACCAAATCCTCATGAGCCGTATACGTGCCGGGCTCACCAGGGATCGAATCCCTCAACTGCGTCGGAATCGCCGGCTCAATGATAAAAACGCTCTTCTGCTGATGTGAATGCAAGTAGTCAATATACTCCCTGACCTTCTCCAGCGACCAACGATCCGGGTCCAAGGAGAACGTCTGCTTGCGATACATGTGGTCGATGTCGATCCAGAAGGTCTCGAGCGGGATCTCGGCGACGCTGTAGTTGGCGATGATCTGGGCGGCTTCGTAGACGTCTTGGAGGCCGTAGCGGCAGTGGTGGTAGCCGAAACTCCAGTAGGGCATGAGGGTGGAGTGGCCGATCACGTCTGCGAATTGGGCGGAGGCTTCTCGGGGCGTGGCGCCGGTGACGAAGTAGAAGTCGAAGACTCCGCCATTGGCGTTGTACTCTAGGTATTGTCCTTGATCATCCACGTCCAGAAAGACTCGTTCCCCATTGCTGTTGAGATGATAGACCGCATGTGTTCCATTGGCGCCTCGGTGGTCGTAGTACGCTTTGAACGTCCCATAAAGGTTCCCCGCCGGCAAAAACGAGGGACCGACGTTCCAGAAAGGATGGGAATAGCCAGTGGTGGGCAGTCTCAAGGGATCTGAATTCTCTCCAAGCCCGTAGATGTTCGGGTCGGTAGGAAGACTCGTCCGCAAGCGAATGTACTGGCTTTCAAACACCAAAGCCTGGCCTGTAGTATCGAACAGGACCTCTCCAGTAGCATTTCTGACGACCGCGAATTCAAATGGGTCTTCAACAAGACGGAAGTACAGATCACTATCCGCCTCTTCGACAGTCGCGTTGCCCGGTCGGTACAGAACCGCTTCTGGAACTTGATAAACTCGCTCGTCGGCATCGTAGATCTTGACGTGTAGTCGCTGCTGGGCCTGGTATTCCACCAAGAGTCGTAGGTTCGGGAGGTCATCGGAGTAGGCATTGCATGCGTCGCCGGCAAGACTGAGGTCGGCGGTGATTCTGCCGCTGCTGCGCTGGACGTTGGATGCCCTGTAGCCTGGACAGTTTCCGATGTCTTGAGCTGCGGTCTGCTGGGAGTTGGCCGCCGTAGCTAGCAGAGCCAGGGTAGAGAACGCCTTCATCATGTCTGGTCAATCTTGCTACCGTCCCGGCAGGCGTTAATGAGTAGCCTGCCATACCAAACCCGCAGCCGACGACCTGCTTATAGCAACTCGACAACCTCGCATTCTGGCCCTCACTACTTACCCCATTTGCAGGAAGCCCGAGTAACCCCCAATCCTTCCCCATACTCGTGCGGAGAAGCATACGGGGAATGTCATAGCGAAAGTAGTTGTTTCGTGCTGATCGTTGCCTGTAACTTGATTAGTATTACCTTGCACCGCGTGCCTCCACTTCGGGAGGTCGTCCACGAGCTCGCGATAATCCGAAGCCAAGACAATGTAGGGCGGGCGTTGCTGTATGAGCATGCGAGACTTTGTTGTGGCAATGCTTACTCCGACTTCAGCGCTTGAGAGGTAGCAGGTGTTGCACATCAGCGTACTCATACAGTATTCGCTCCAGTGAGTTCTATGAGTTCCTCACCTAAGTCTCGTCGTCACTTCACTTCAAATCCTCCTCCCTAAACTTCACCACCGCTCTCTCAAACACATTGCCCGGATCATATTTCCTCTTCAACTCCTTGAGAACTTCCCACTTATCCCCATACAACACCTCAAAATCGTAGTTCTCCGGCGGCGTAAGACTGACATACGTCCGTTCCAACAGCACGCCGTCCTTCCTGGCCACGTCTTCAAGTTCTCGTTTGAACGCAGACGCCCAGTCCCACGCCGCCTTTGTACCTTCGGACGTCGAAGAAGAAGCAATGAGTTCCACGACGAGATGAGGTATGCGATTCGGGAAGACTGACGACGAGGAGAAGGAGCTTGAGCAGGAAGAGGAGGCGCCGCGGAGTTCGTGGATCGAGAAGAGCGTGGCAGGATCGTCCGGCATCTGGGCGACATGCTTGCCTACAACCTCGAGCGTGTCGTTCGTGAACTTATGAAGACTGACGGATGTATCCCTTCCGTATGTGGTGTGATGAACGAGAGCATCCGTATCGGCTTGCCATTGCGGAATCGTCTTTTCCTTGACGTCGACGTGGATGGCTGTCCCGAGCGATTTGAGCTGGTCTAGGACCCGTTGGCCGTGCTCCATGTCGGGAGAGCTCCAGAGGAAGCCTATTAGGAAGGACTTGCCCAGGCCGGGAATATTGGCGACGCTGCTCTGGATGCCTAGAGGAGAGGGTATATTGCCGGAGTTGTCAAGAGCTTGGTAGCCAGAGTAGAACGTTGAGACTGTTTTCGTGAGGTCGGATGACTCGTACACTATCAATCCAGCCAGGACCTACACTCCTTCGTTAGCCGCTGTCTCTCACCCAGCTCACGCGACTACTGACCTTCTCCAATCTGGCCACCTTGATCTTCATCTCCACGATCACTCCAAGGCATCCTCCTCCGCCTTTGATACCAACAAGCATCTCCTCATCTGCATCAACAACCTTTCCTTCTGCATTGACGACTGTGGCTCCCACAATCCCATCAACACCAAGCCCATAATCGCTTCCAAGCTGGCCATATCCGCCATGGCTAGCCCAACCAATATACCCCACGCTCCCAATACTGCCCATGGGTGCTGCGAAAGACCTCTTCTGCAGAGCTTTTGCCAGGTCACCCGCGACGATGCCGCCTCCGATGGTAGCAGTCATGTTGTCCTCATCGATGGTAACAGAATTGAGGTCGCGCATGTCGATTGCGAGGGCATCTGGAGCAAAACATCGGCCGAAGAGGTCATGTCCGCCAGAACGAACAGTGAAGGGTATAGAGTGAGTTGTGCAAAGCTTGATCAGGGAGGCGACATCAGCGGCAGACTTGGGTCGAGCTATGCCGAGGGGAGTGATGCCCGTGTTGAGGATGTACGACTCGCGCACAGTGTCATAGTTGGAGGATGACGGTGTGACGAAGGTAATGTGATCCTGGTCCTTGATGAACGGGGCGACATTGTCGAGATGGGTTTTGGAAGCCATGGCGATGATGGCAGGCTGGGAACGAAGTCGGTGGGCGTTCGAGGCAGATGGAGGCTCCTCTTTATATCATGGCCGTTGATGAGACACTCCGCCGTGCTTGCGATAATCCAATGTCTCGATTTGGGAGTATTCAGCAACGGAACAGACGGTTTCCAAGGAGCTTCCTACAATGTGGCGAAGAGTATGCAAAGAATGTCGTCTCATGCCAAATCAACCTCACTTTGCAGGCCTTCGCTTGTTCTTATGTGGCCGCGCCATCTTGAGCCATGTAGGGTTCTTTGTGTTCTTGCAGGTGGATCCCATATTCCAAAGTACATTGTCAGCCGTCTTGCGAATACGGAACTGGGAGTCAAATCCTTCTAAGAGTAGCGTCGAGGGTAGGGTCATTTAGCGAGGCATCCTGGAATGAGTACAGCACGCGAGGTCGAAGGATAACCGACGTATGACAAAAGACCGTCCTTTTCGAATAGAGTATCGCGCCAGCCAAGAAAGGCTCATGGGAATCATGTCCAACTCCAAATCGTAACTCGTTCATCTTCAATCGTTGTCTCATGGTCGTCTCGCCGGACGACGGAACGTGGGTGTTCAAGAAATGACCTCCTCAAAATCCCCAACCAGCCTCGTAGTCCGAACGACCTCGCCGCATCTGGTTCCGCACCCAATACTCGTTGTATGTAGAGTAGTCTCGCCGTCCACTGAGACCAAGCTGACCGGCCACATTGACGTATCCCTCGGTATTGACCCGCCCATTCGTCGCGACTCTCTTGATATCACCCTGGTCGTCGCTCTCCCAAGGCGCACGACAGTATGGACACGTAACTCTTGCACCGTGCCTTGTCGCGGCCCACCTATCGAAGCACTCTTTGTGAATGTTGTTGCCGCATGAAGCTTTGCAATAAACCACTTTTTCTTTAGCATTATATGGCTCGAAATCGTCGCTGCAGATGGGACATTCGCCCTCTATTGGCTTGCGGTTGCCGTCTTTCTCGGACTCGTTGGCGGTCTCGGAAGGCAGCGGCGGGGCGTTGTCGAAGATCTCGCGCAACTCGGTTGTGATGAAGGCGAGCTGGTATTCGAGGTGAGCCGGCACACGGAGGACCCGCGACAGCACGTAGACAATGTGCTTGCATTGGTTGCCCTTCTGCGCGTGGGGACAGTCGCACGAGGGCACCTTGTCGACGATGATGTGGTAGATGTTGCCTGTCGTTCCCGCCATCGTCACCGTTTCGGTCGGGTGGGATTGCTCGCTCTACGTGGCGTTAGACTGTAAGTGATTATGGAAGGCTATCATGTGATACGAACCTCTGCCGCATATCGCTCGCGGTCAATAACAAACATGCGCTGGGTCAAGGCGCGGTCGCGGATCTCGTTATACGTCAAGGGCGCCTTGGGTCGCCATCGCTTCAGTCGCTTCTCCTCGTCCTTGGGCTTGGATCGTTTCTTCTTAGCCGGCTTGTCTTCATACTGTTCCTCTAATGCGACAGCCTTGCGCTTGGTGGGTCGCTTCTTAGCTGGTGGCCAGTCTGCTGTCAGGTCAATCGGATGTTGATACGCGCGCCCAGAGCTGCTTGGATATGCGCTGCATCCACCATATTGTGGCTGAGACGGATAACCTCGGCGATCAGGATACGTGGCATAGCTCTGATAATCTGTATCGACACCCATCATTGCGACTTAGGTTGTTCGAATGAGGATGTTGATGTTGTTGTCGATTGCTGGTGAGGACTTCCCTGATTTGCCCCTCAATTCGCGGCCACGCCACGCTGTCACGTGATACAGTCGGTATCGCAGTCCTGAATGTAAATCACTTCACGTCTTCTTCTTTCTCGTCAACACAATTACTATCCACCAGACATGTGATTGCAGTTGATCTACATCGATGTATTGAATTCATTACATCGAAGTCACCTCCCTCATCTTCACGCGGTCTTTGACGAAGCCGATGATATCGCTCAACATCTCCTCCGAATACCAATGATCCAGCCCAGGGTACATACGACACTCAACCTCAACTCCCACCCTCTCGAGCAGTGATGCAGCCTCCCGCGCCAGGCGCACCGACACCGTCCCATCATCCTCACCATGCCCAATGAACACCGGTACATCGAGACTCTCGCGACGATCCGACTCTGACGGGAGATCAAGCATCTCGCGCAGACGAGAGATGACCTTGCTTAACCCGCTCTTCTTGCTCCCATCTTCAAGCTCATCCTCCATGACAACCCCTTCCATCTCCCCCCTCAGCGGCAACCATCCACACATCCCCACAAACGCCCCAATACCCTCCCCCTGCCACAACAACATCGCCACAAGTCCCGCCGCAGCCCCCTGACTCATCCCCCAAAGAACCACATTCCCTATCCCAACAACCCCACTCTCCTCCGTGATCAACCCATGTAAAAACCTCACCGTCTCCCTCAACCCCTGAACCTGAATCTCCGGTCTCGATTCAGGATCCGCAAGAGACCAGAAGTCAAACCACTGATTCATGCTCGCTTTCTTCGATCTTCGGACGAGGGAGCGCGGGGCGATGGGGAAGATGAGTTTTGCGTCGGGGAAGGCGGTTTGGAGGGTACCGTGGTCGGTGGTGGAGAGGAGGAGGAGCGGGTCGGCGAAGGCGGCGGCGTTGGAGCCGCGGCCGTGGAGGATGATGATGGAGGCTTTGTGGTGGCCGCTTGAGGGTGGGATGATGAGCGGGTCGGGGTAGACTGTTGGTGAGAGAGTTGCCATGGTTGGTGATGATGTTGATAGTGGCTGAGGTCAGTATCTCTGACGGATCACGGCTTTGGAGGAAGAAGCCAACGAGCGGGGTGCGTTGTTGTTGCTTTTTATGTGTTGATGCGTAGCTGTCAGGCATCAGTTGTGGAACTTTTCCGCGGTTTTGCTAGGGCGACGCTGTTCATTCACCTCTTCGGATTTTCACATGCTGAACGCAAGTCCGCAGCGTCGCACAATGTCGCTACCCCAATTCACCATGATTGTCCTTCGAAGACCCTTGTCGCTGATTGAATCAATTCACACCTGCTATATTCTGCATGTGCTCTGCGAGGAAGATTGATTAGTCCAGTGCGACGGTATCCAATGAATTCTGCGTAAGTTACTGCTTACCACGCTCAAACCTACCAAAGCCGCAGATTCTACTGGCCATACAACATTTTTTAGACTTTTCCATGAACCAGTTCTTATTCACAGTATATAGGGCACCCAGAGACGTGTCACCTGCCCACAAAGTCAGCGCGAGATCTGGTCGTAACATCACGAACGAACCAGATATGGCCGACCTCACCCAACAGGTCGGTCGAGACCTCTTCACCGACCAAGCAAACGAGATCCTGAACGACATCTTCATGCGTACCGTCGTCCACCGTGACTACCGCACCGGCGAGAAGCGCCCCATCGTCCTCAAGCACTTCGTCGTCATCGCCCGACGAGCTCTCCGCCTCAGCCTGACCTGCAAGAAATTCCACCACCCCATGATTCAAATGTTCTATGGACAGAACACCTTTGCGATGGAGCCCGTCCTAGAATCACCAACAGTGAGTTCAAGCACGCCCAAGCGCATCGACATTGATGGTCGGAGTACTAATAAGTTTCGAAAGGAGCAAAATAAGAATGGCTTGTTTCGAAGGGAGCCAGATACGAAACCCGTCCTCGACGTCGTGGCCAGAGGTCATGGACTCTGGGTCGCTCGCAGCAACCTATACGCACGGTGGGACTCGAATTATCTGTACAGGCAGGCGATGCTCATCCCAACCCAAGTCCAGCGCACGCTCATGAAGAACATCATTATTACGTTCTACGTGGAGGCGTGCGACGAGGACCAGGACTTCCAGAAGACACATCGCGAGGGTGTTACCGAAGATTGCGGCAAGTGGTTCTCGGTTCTGCATTCGGCGGCTTGGCTTCGTGACTTCGACCTGGAGACTATCACCATCGCGCTTGTGATGTATCCCAAGTCATATTGGCGCCCTTTGACCCGACATGCACGCAGCGAGGATGCTACGTATGAGAAGGCGAAAGAGACGATCAAGCACCATATTGACGCTTTGCTTGCGGATGTTAAGGCAAAGAAGAAGGAGATCAAGTGGCCTGCCGAGTGGTAGACGGTGGTTTCGATGAGTGCCTTCCAGAATGAGATGGGTATACGACCAGGAGGTTTGCGGCTTGTCGTCTCGCACAAGGTGGTTTAGGGCTGACCGCCCATCGATGGGACTTCAGGTCTACAGTTGTCTTGAAGTGTTGCGAGCAGGAGTTGAAATGGGATCGCGGAAACGATAGAGGTTAGGCTCAAGGCCTGGGATACTGTTCCCGGAAGTCCTTGCGAAAGGTTCTTGAGCCTTTGCGGTTCATGCTGGGCCACATCGACGTTCGAGACTCATACATAGCTATCGTCGGTACACTTTAGCCATCGGTTCCTCACATGAAGTTCTCAAGAACAGGTACTTTCCCGTGGCCTGACGCCTCGGTATCATCCGTGATAGCGTAAGAGGGCGTGAGCTGACAGATGCAGGATTTGAGTTCTCATCATATAAAGAGCGGCTCTCCCCAAGCTGCACCTTTGATGGTGCGCTCTCTCTTTGGATGACTTTCGTTGATGGCTGTTGATGGTGACAGAGCAGGGCGGAGCGGAGGAAGGCGGCGGAGATTTCTGGCGTTGCCAAGACTTCCGCCCACGCGAAACAACCGAGGCCTTTGCGAGGACACACGACTTGAGAACAAACTCGCCTTCCACACACTCGATCCTCAAGATCTGTGATTGAACCACCCGATCCCGACAGACCAGCGCGATGCTGCGGTCATCGTGGGCGGCGGCACAGCACGCACCACAAGGCGGCAGCCGGACAAACAAGCCGCAACAAGCAGAGGCAAGCCGCACCGCTTGCCTCGTATGAAGCACCAAGCACGCGACTATCCGCTGCAAAGACAGGACCACCCGACCCAGCGGCAGGCCCATCTTACCGGGACAGGAAGCTGGCTCGCAAGCAAGCTTTCCAAACTTTCTTATCGCCTCCAAGGACGTCACGATTCCCCTCTTTGCATGCTGGGCCCCGCGAGGCCAATGCTACGTGATGCAGGTGCACGCTTGCTGCTTGCCGCGAAGGAGAAGGTGATTTGATAACATCACTGCAACCGCTGTTTGCGAGTCGTTCGTATTCTGGGTCCTTCGTGTGCTGCTGCGGCGCGGTGATGGAATGATGAGACGCTGGTGGTGAGGGATGTCCTTGCCGTGGGTGGATACAAGGTAGGCAGATAACCGCTCGACGTTTCCCAGACATCTACTACACCCTTCAAGCATCATTTCTCCCGTCACCGCTTTTCTTCCCGAGACGTGCTGGCAAAGATGTTTTCCACTGCATTTCTTCTATCAGCAGGGCTGCTGCTTGCCTCATTACCTTCCGTTGCCAATGCTTCTTTGAGCTCTCACTTCCACAGGGATGCACCATGGAACAATCGGCTGGCGAAACGGACATACTACCCTGCTCCAGCGACCGATTACTACACCATCAAGACGCCGACCAATGTCACGATCCGATACAAAACTCCTGGCGAGGACGGTGTCTGTGAAACAACTCCAGGCGTGGGCAGTTACTCTGGATATGTGGATCTGAGCGAGGGTATACATCACAACCCGAACATTATGCAACATCTCTGACGATCTGCTGCAGATGTCCACATTTTCTTCTGGTTCTTTGAATCACGCCGTGACCCAGCACGGGATGACTTCACTCTGTGGTTGAATGGCGGGCCTGGTAGCGACAGTCTTATTGGTCTTTTCGAAGAACTTGGCCCATGCCGGATTAATGAGAACCTGACGACAGTCATAAACCCATACTCGTGGAATAACGTCTCCAACATGCTCTTCCTGAGCCAGCCCGTGGGAGTCAGCTTTTCGTACCAAGCGATAACCAACGGCAGCCTTGGCAACTCTACCGGAGGCTTCCTCAATTCTTCGCAGGCTGACCAAACAGGCACGTGGAGCACGTTAGTGCCAGATAATGAAGGCGAAATCGATACCACAGATCTTGCGGCCATTGCAGCTTGGGAGGCGCTTCAAGGATTCCTCGAGGCTCTCCCACAGCTTCACGCCAACCGGGCCTGGCAACCACGCAAATTCAATCTCTGGACTGAGTCGTACGGTGGACACTACGGACCGGCTTTCTTCGACTACTTCTATAAGGTGCGTGCAGAACATAGCCTGACAAAGCCAAAACTTACGTATTTCACAGCAAAACGAGAAGATCCAAAACGGATCCATGCCGGGCTACGCAATGGAGTTCAACAGTCTGGGCCTCATCAACGCCATCATCTCCGAAACCGTCCAAGCAGAACACTACCCCGAGTTCGCCGTCAACAACACCTACGGCATCAAAGCCTACAACGACACCGTCTACAGCTACGCCAAATTCGCCACCCACATGGTCGGCGGCTGCCTTTCTCAAATACAATCGTGCATCCGCGCCGCCCAGGACATCAAAGGGGGTTACGTCAAGGGCAAGATCACTCCTGTCGCCACTGGATTTCAAGCCATTGCAGCCGTTTGTGCCGAGGCCGCCAACATGTGCAGAGACAATGTCGAGAGCATGTATTACAATTATGGAGATCGAGGGACGTACGATATCCGCCATCCCAGCAATGATCCGACTCCACCATCATACTATGAAGACTACCTCAACCAAGCCCACATCCAGAAGGCTCTGGGCGTCAGTGTCAATTACACAGGAAGTAACAGCGACATCTACTATTTATTCCAGCAGACCGGTGACTTCATCTATCCCAACTTCATCCAAGACTTGCAGGACATCATCGCGAGTGGTGTGAGAGTGGCATTGGCGTACGGTGATGCTGGTACGCTACGAACCTTCCTACCCTAGTCACCGACCTCACTAATACTTCATTAGATTACATCTGCAACTGGTTCGGCGGCCAAGCCGTCTCTCTCGCCCTCAACCACACCCACAAAGCCGAATTCCTCGCCGCAGGATACGGTAAGTACAAACCACCAGCCATACTCACATGATCCATGCACTGACACCCCTCAAGAACCAATGCTATACAACGGAACAGAATACGGCGAAACCCGCGAACGCGGCAACCTCTCCTTCACCCGCATCTACGAATCCGGCCATGAAGTTCCCTACTACCAGCCTCAAGCCGCACTGGCACACTTCCAGCGGGTGATCGAAGGGCTGGATATCCCAGAAGGAAAGGAGAGAGTTACGGCGAACTTGACGAGTAATGGGCCGCTGAACGCGACGCATACGAATGCGTACGTGAGCTTGCCGCCGACGGAGTCGAGTAAGCTGGCGAGTTGGAGTAGCAGTATCGTGGCGAGCTATGATGCGCTGGATGTGTTGCCGCCGCCGACAGAGACGCCGACGCCTGCATGAGAGAAAAGGTGTGGTGGACGGGTGTTGCTATGACCTGAGTCTTGAAAGAAGTCGACTTGGCATGGCTAAAATTAGAAAGATGGGCTCGCACTCTCGAGTTTGTTTTGACCTCCCCTCTTGCATTTTATCTCACAGAGTCCTCGCCTTTATCGAACGCACTGCTCCAGGTGTACTATAACTCCACAGACAGTTCGTGACAGCAGCTGAGCGCTCTTCTACCAATTCCAGTCTGCGAGCACCCCTGTCATCCAAGAAGTGGCCCGCATATCGTAGCGGCCGCGATGTCGGTAGTGAACAGCTCGATGATGAGCGAAGTCCAAAGCAGCGACAGCGACACCCGACCTTTGAGCGAGTGCGATGACCTCCGCCGGTATGACATTGTAATAAGAAGAGAGGATATCTAGCCGCGTCTGCGTCATGCAAGAAGCCGCCCTGGCGCCCTCAAACACCTGCTACATAGCCTCCAGCCACATCCCACTGCTCAACCTCCTGCGCGCCTTCCGCTGGCGCGAGTACAAATACCACTACTCAGCGCCCGCCGACCTCGACTCCACCAGCGTCAACACTGCGCTCCGCAACATCCTGACCTTATGGCGCTACGCCGACCCCTCCCACGGCCCCTACGTGAAAGCGCAAGGGGCCTCGATTGCGGATGCGCTGGTGTTTGCACGGGGCTTGAACTCCTCGCAGCCACGGGATCATGTTTTTGGCTTGCTGGGGTTGATTCGGTATCGTTCTCTGCCCAAGGCGATTATGGAGAGGCTGAGACCGGCGTATTCGCGATCTGTGCTGGATGTCTTTCGGGATGCTACCGTGGCGGGATTGATAGAGAAGGAGGGAATTCCGGATTTGATCTTTGAGGAGATTGTTCATCGGCATGACGATGGTGTGTCTGCTTCCCTCGGCGCAAACCGTTGGCCATCGTGGGTGCCCAAGTGGTCTGATGCAAGAGACCTGGATGACTACCCGGGGAGGCTGAACAAATGGTCCTTTTCGGCATCTGGACACAAGCCATTCGATTTTATTGAAGTCGACGACGTTACGATCCAAGTCCGCGGTACTATAATCGATGAAGTCGCCAGTGTGACCGACATATACCGCGTACGAGACTGGAGCCAAGCCGACAACTCGCAGAATCTGCTCTCATGGCTACAAGAAGTCGATGGTCTCGGGTACGGCCATGCAAGACCTGCAATCAACACTGTCCTCCTGGCAGGTCTCAACGGCGAAGGTCGACCGGCCACAGAGCAGGACTTGAATGCTTTCGAGACTTTCCGAGAAGCCATCATCAAACACCAGCAACATGGGCCCGGAAGTTCATGCTCGACTCGCGTCAGCGAAGTCTTTGAGAGAATGTGCAACAGTCGGCGGTTCTTCAGGACTGCGCGACAGGGTTCCATTGGTATTGGTCCGAACTTCATGCGACCTCGGGATAAGGTCGTGGTCGTCCATGGTTGCAGGGCACCTATCATTATCCGCCCGCTCGACGAAGAAACTCACAGCGTCGTTGGCGAGTGCTATGTGCACGGGATCATGAATGGAGAAGTCATGGGCAAGGTTCATTCTATGGGCAATGAAATGATTAAGCTCACATAGCCGTGCGAGCTGCACGAGCGGTACTGACATGTCGGCTCACATCGCCGTCGACTCGCCTTCCACTCCCTCGTCTAACACGCAATCCACTTCGCACTCACACCACCTCCAACCCCACCCATCTAAGCAAGTTCAAAAAACTTAGGACACCTCTCCAACAACCCCCCAATCTCCTGATCCGAAACACAATACTCCCAAACCCCCTCCCCCACAAGCACCCCCCTCTCATCCGGCAACAACCTGAAACCATAAATATTCGTCCACCGCCACCCCTCCAACCCCTTCGGCTCAATCTCCCACGTCAGCCAGCACTGCGCGCTCCCCTGGGAGTAGACCTGGATTTCGTGCCTGGCCAGCCGCACCTTCCAGCCGAACCCGGCCTTGTCGAAGCGTTCTAGGTGTTTTGCGACGATGGTTTCGGGGCTTGTGGTTTGGGGGTTGGAGGTTAGGTCGGTTGCTTGGCCGAAGGCGAAGGAGATGAAGCCGGGCTTGTAGTGTGAGGCGAGGGCGGCGGCGCATTCGGTAAGGGAGGGGGAGGGGGCGAGGGATTTTTCCATGGCGCGTTTGTAGGATTGGATGAAGGCTTCGGCTTTTTGGGTGATGTTTTCCATTGTTGTTGCGGTTGGTGGAGAGAGTGAGCTGGTAGAATGGTGTGGAGCTGGTTGGGGAGATGAGGATGATGATGAGTTTCGAGGACTATATCGTCCAAGGGCATACGTATATCCGGCAAGACTCCTGCAGGAAGAGCGTACCCTCAATGTTGGAATCCTTTTCTCTCGGCCAATCATATGACTTGTTTGGGGCCTGAACATGAAGGTGATCGACTCAGGTGGCTTCCAGTGGTTTAGGGTAGTATGCCCTATAATCTTGATCGAGTAGCAGCTTACATACAGTGTTTCTAACCCAGCCCAGCGGCCTTGACGATCAGTTTTAGAGCCGCCTTTTCCTGCTTACGCTTGAGTTTGATAGCTTCACGCATGCCTACCGCCGAAATCATGATTTCGTCCGTCATGGCCTGTCCTAGGCCCGGTGTCTGGATTGTCAGGATGTCGTGCTTCATCTGTGCGATGAAACGGCCACCCTTCTTGGCATCCTTTAACGTCAGAGTGTCTGATTCCCCATCCCCATCGTCCAGGCCCAGCCCGTCGTCTTTGTCGTCCAAGCCCAGTCCAACTTCATCGTCCAGACCCAGGTGATCTTCCTCATTCAAATCCAGCCCATCGTCTTCATCTGCGCCCAAGCCATTACCTTCTGACCACCAAAACGTCGTGCTCGGACCGGATACTGATGTATAGCACCACTTTTCCTCCATCAGGGGTTCCAGTTTGATTGTCGTCGCTCGACCGTGTATCGTGAGGTCCACATCCTGTGACGTTCTATGGGCACGGACAGTCCCCAATGGCGGCTCCGTCTTGGAGCGTCTGATCTCGATGGCTGGTTTCTCGGAAAGGGAGAAGCGATGTTTCGTCTCTAGTCGAGAAATCTCGTAGAGGACTTGATTGGTCTGAGCTGCACGGATGGAGTCTTCGAGTACTTTGAATTGCTGGATGTTGTATCCTGACGGGCCTTGTCCATATTGTGGTGCTGGATCAGGCGTTTGCTGTGGCGGCATTTGTCCCGGCGGTGGAGGACCTCCTGACCAAGTGGTGTTGTTCATTGTTGAAGTTCCTGAGGAGTGGATTTGAATCCCTTCTGGCTGCAACTTAAGGCGGCTGTCCAAATAGATCCATAGGCCATGCTGCTTATATACATCCATAGGCTATGGCGCTCTCCATCGTGGCGACGCCTTGCAAAGAACGAGTACGAGCACCGAAGAAAGCGGGCACGCCGCCTCGAAGATGCTCAGCCTGGCTCCATGGCTAGAGATGCCTTCGCCTTGCCCAAGTGGCGATGGGATGGAATTCCATTGTCGATGCTGATCGTTTACAAAGCTGAGCAGACCGATGTCATCCAGAGATACGAATACGAAAAGCAGTCCCGGTAGAAGCTTAGGTAATCATACGCGCCCTGATTCTCACGCGATCCACACGCCACAACAGCGCTCTCGATATTGTCAACAATTGAGCCTCTTCAGAACGTCTTCAATCACCGCCACCTGGACGCGTAGATATGCCTCCGACAGAAACGACGCGTGCAAGCCAACAGTACAGCTATGGGATCACTCCAGGGACCCCAAACTTCAACTCATTAGACGCACTCCTCGGCAGGATACTGAAAGACAAGCATGACATGGGCGAAGCGAAAACTCCTCATGAGCAGCGCGATGGCCTTTGTATGCTTGACAACACATCGGTCATGCCGTAGCGGCCCTCAGGGGGCGGATGAGCATGCTGGGCATGTATTGTCAGCAAACACGAAGAGTACTCCTCGACCTCACTCAGACTGCAACCAGGTGCGCTGCGCCCAGGTGCAGGGCATATCTTGTGCCATGTTCGTGTGGCATCTGGTCTCGCAAGCGCCACGGAGAAGTCATGAAGAGGCTTTCTGAGTCGACCACTCCGCGCCGCGCCGCGTTGTTCCTTGGCCTTTCGGATTGCTAGGTCTGGATCACTCGTGGAATGACTTCAAGCCTCTCAACAAGATAAGGAGCATTGGAATCCAGCCGACCTCATCATCAAGCTTTCAAAAGCGACTTTCCGGCTCAGGCGTGTTGCAGAGCTCCGCGTTCGACATCTCCGCTGGATCAAATACACCATCAGGCAGGCGCTCCACCTCCCGGTTATTGATGAACCAGAGCCACCCTGATATGGATCTATGCTGACAACAGCAACGGCCTGTTTTGTCTTCGCATACTTCAGAAGACTACCAAACTCCTGGGCTGTCACACACTCGGGATCACAACTAAGTCACTGCACTGGAAGCACACACCAGCCATTGTAACAGAAACATCCAACGCAGGTCGTCACTAGCCACGTTGTCCTCTTGCCGGCGGTAAACGTGCTCATCGCCTACCTGGCACAGCTCTTGCGTGAGCAACGCTGATAAGGCGTGCGTTTCAGCATGTTGTTTCTCCGCACCTCCGACAAGCCGATCAAAACAACCGGAGAAGCCTTCACGTCGCCATGCCTACTGTTTCATCAAATAATCGCACGGAAGTCCACCGCACCGGATTATCAACCATCATATGCAACTTGATCTGATAAGGTGAGCCCTTCCGACGATCTTGGCCATGATCTACATGCCTTGCGCGGAGAACCACAGCTGCAGCTTGACAACATCTTGCAAAGGCAGTGCCTTTGACACAACTCTATTATGGACAGACTTACCCCTTTTGTGATCTAGTGTCACACATTTCTGGACAATGATTGGCAGCAGCCAGCCTCATCAGGTATCTGAACGATTCCAGCTGCTCGGCAGGCTACAGAACGATACTAGCCTGTCCAACGTACTCATGCATGTACTTTGATCACCGACGACAGGAACGAGATGTCTCTGATGAGAACCACTGCTTTTGCTTCCTCCCGCGACCCTATTTCACCCGATGGCAGCACTCATTCGACAATCGCGTTGCGTCCTACATTTTACCGAGGATTTATGGCGTCGACGTCGATCTGGCACAGTGCTTGTGCCGCGCCAAGCTCCAGATTGCCAAACTCAATATCGTCTACCTCCATCGCCATCGAAGGCCAATCCCCAAAGATGCCGCGTCGCTGGTGCAGGTCACTACACAACTATGCGCCTATGAGCGCGGAAAAGCATGGCAAAAGTGATGTGCAACGCTGCTGTCGTGCTCAATCGCGGGTCACAGTCTTGCATGAGCTGGTGTTCTCCATGAGGTAGGTCGAACTGGACAGGCGTCTAGATGTTCGCAAGAGAGCACACCAGCCTCCGATTCATTACCACTCCTTTCCCAGTCTTTGTTCTGTTGTCGGAATCGTTGCCCTTCCATCACCGCGCGCCTTCCTTTGCGAAGAGCGTAAACTGGCGTACAATGGCTCCAAAAGCCTTGCTTATCCTCCCAGTACTGGCTTCTATCCAGGCGGTCGGTGCTGTGACGTATCTTCAAGGTTCGCAATACTGTGCTGCGGCTTGCTCGGCGGCACTGAACCATGTGTCGTTCGATGGAAAGCAGCCTCCCAGCGCCTCGCACGGATCCCCTGTTCCCTGTACTAACAAACACTACATCCTATCTCTATTCTACTGCGCATCGACCTACTGCACACCGAACGAGGCTCGGTCAGGTCTGGCCTACAACAACGAAACATGTCTCGCAGAAGCTGGCGAACCCCTGCCAAGTTATGCCACCTTCATGGAGTATCCGCCTGCTGGAAGCGTGGGGAGCGTCATGAGGATTTCTGAGCAAGACGTCAAGAAGCAGAACTTCACCCGCCCCATCGTGCCAGACCAGGACTTCTACAGCGTCGGCTACGATTCGACTGTAAGTCATTCCCAACTCATCCCTACTTCTATCCCGGTCTGAGCATGAGCAGGTAGCGCAGAACCGCGCGACTGACTACAACTGGAACTTCGCATGGGCGTTATACGGCTATTGGGGTCTTGTCATTCTCATCGGCACGAGCAATCGTGCCCTTCAATACCTCCGTCACCGTCGCTCGCAGCCTAGATTGGACCTCATCAAAGGCGAATCATTTGGAAGACAATCCGATTCACCAATAGCGCGAACGGGGATCTGGATACGACGACACATGGTTTTGCCTCTAGCGTTCGGCAACCATCGCGAAACTCCATTCACTGTTCCTACTAGAGTGGAGGGCCTTCTCATTGCGCTTTACGTCGTGATGAACTTCGTCTTTTGCTTTCCTGGATACCACACCTTCGAAGGCAATCTCTAGTGAGTGCACCAACCCCATAGCAATGATCATCGTATTGATCTTCCTACCAGTGCTGCTGAGACGAGAATCCAGCTTGGTCAATACTTCTGCAATCGAGCTGGTACTCTCGCGATCGCCAACATTCCCATCATCTGGATCTTCGCAACCCGCAACGACCCATTCCTATGGCTCACGGGATGGTCATACGCTAGCTTCTCGCAGTTTCATCGCTGGGCTGCACGGACTGCGACATTGCTGGCCATCGCTCACGGTGCTGGCTATTCTATTATAGATGGATGGGAGGGAGCGTACCATGAAGCATGGCAGAAAGAGTTCTGGTATTGCGGTGCTATTGTGAGTCTTTCTGGCTTCGACGACTTGGATAATGATGAGAAGCTAACGTTTTGCAGTCTGTCATATCGATGTCCGTCTTGATCGGCTCATCCCTGTTCTTTATCAGAAATCGATGGTATGATGTGTTCTTGGGTATACACTTTATCTTTGCTTTGATGCTGCTCGTATGCATCTGGTTGTAAGTTGACTCTCATCTGTCGCAGCGGAATCAATCACTCACGATGTGTCGTAGCCACGTCAAGATCCAATACGGCGCCTTCAATGGCTTTATCTGGCCAGCGGTGGCCATATGGTCGCTGGATCGTATCCTGAGATGGACTCGCATCCTCTGCATCAGCGTCCTGCCCAATTTGAAAGGCACCAAGGCAACTGCGACATTTGATGAGAACAAAGATCTCATCCGACTCGATGTCACAGAGTTCTTCAAGAAGCATGCGCCAATCCCTGGGTCCTTCTACTACGTGTATGAACCTGGTCGGCTGCGAGGCTACGAGAGTCACCCTTTCACACTGTGTACTTGGAATCATGCGCTGCCTGCCTCGCGATCGAGTTCGTCCACATCGTCGCTAGATTCGCCGATCGAAAAAGAAATGGAAAAGACATCCGACGACCTACTCAATAGCCCCAACGACTCCAAAGACGTTGAGCTGGGCATTGAGAGAACACCCACCGATGACCCAATCCCAGACAAGCGCAAGTCCTCAGAGGCACATCATACTTTCCTGATTCGACCCAGGAACGGCTTCACCGACCGACTACGCACGAAGACCTCGACCCTACCAGGCGAGGAGAAGTCGAAAGACATCCGGGTCCTGATCGAAGGGCCGTACGGCTGCGAGCTGACAATCCACCAATACTCAACCGTCGTCCTAGTGGTGGGCGGCGCGGGCATCACAGCCGCGATATCCAGGATGTACTCCCTGCTGCGCACCGCCGGATCTCCACACTTTGTACGTCTCGTGTGGGCGACTCAAAAGAGGGAGATGGTGGACGACATCTGTGCTCATGAGCTGGACGGTGTGCTGGGCAGTCCGAGGTTGAGGACGGACTTTTACATCACCTCTTCCTCGACGATGCGATCTCCGGAAGGAGAGAAAGAGTCGCGGGTCACACTCAACGCCGGCAGGCCTGACATTGAGACAATTCTGCAGGAAGAGAGGAGTAGATGTCAAGGCAGTATGGCGGTTTTCTGCTGTGGTCCATCGGGTATGGAGGCTTCGACGAGGAATGGTGTTGTCAAGCTGCTGGGTGAGAAGGGGTCGCATGTCGCGTTCTATCAGGAGAGGTTTGGGTGGTGATTGAATCGGTTCGCGTGTCGAGGTGGCGTTTTCTTGTGAGCTCTGTCAATATCAAAACTGACTTGTTCAAAGACCTCTTTAATCCTTGATTCTGATTGGTGCATGCTGCTGTGGCATCGGTACGAGAAGAGAGAATTTCGTGCCTGCTTTCTCATCCTGCTACTGCGACTTGGACTCAACAATGGCCGCAACACCCTCGTACGAATGGCGCGGCCCATTCCAGAACATCGAGGTGAACAACCTCCACGCCGAATGTTTCGACCACGAGCCGAAGGACATCGATTGGCAAGCTCGCCTAGATCGCCATAGCCTTGGATGGGTTTGCGCTCGCCACGGCGACCAACTCGTCGGCTTCGTCAACGTCGTTTGGGATGGAGGCAAGCACGCATTCGTGCTCGATCTCATGGTCGCCAAAAGCCATCGGCACGCAGGTGTCGCGAAGACGATGATGAAGCAAGTCATTGAACAGACGGAGTCTGCTGGATGCGAGTGGCTCCATGTGGACTTTGAGGAACGACTAAGGCCATTCTACTTCGACGTAGTCGGTTTCCACGAGACGCATGCTGGACTCATCAGGCTCCGGCACACATAACGCATTGAAATCTTTTGTCTCCCAATGGGGTCTTTCAGATCATTCTCACCTTCTCCAGCGTCTTCACAATGCTGCGAGAACTTCTCAGTACGTCACCATGCATGAGCACTGAGACTTCAGCTTTGATTGCTACCTACCTCCTAAGCCTTTTAAAAGCCCACGGGTGTCCTTGGGTACGAACGTCCATACAACATGGCGACTTTACAATCCTTGCCGAAGGATATCCTCGTCTTGCTACTAGACTATCTGCACAACATCGAGGACTACACCAACCTTTCTTCAACCTGCAAGAAACTACGAGAATGTATGCAAATGGCACTGCCCGACACCCTCTTACGTCTAGCAGTAGCACAGTCGAGAATATTTTTTCGACCATCTCCTCACTTCCTGTTCGCTGCCACAGCCCGAGAGCTGGGAGACTGGGCTCGCCAATCCGACGCCAATGAACAAGAACTCGCAGAGCGATGTCGAGGAGGAGTCGCTGCACTTCTGGATTTGGCTTTGGACCATTGTGGCATCACTATGGAAAGGATACGAGAACTTCACCAGATACGCTTCGATATCATCAATCCGGTCACGGACATAATTGATCGATGTGTGGGCGCACAGTGGTATGATCAGGAAGATTTCTGGAATACGGTCGAAGATGCGTACACTGTAAGTTTGGCCGTTGACTCTCTCGTGTTCGACTTTGAAAGCTAATACTTGCTCTTCTATGTAGATCAACTCGGACCCACCAGAGACTTTCTTCCATCTCACAATCTACGGCGAGCTGTTTGGACCAGACTTCGAGACCGTCTTGAACAACGACAGCACAGTCCGAAAACTCAAGCCCGCGACCCGAATCGAATTCGCCAAATACTGCATCACAGACCCAGCAGTGGCGTCTAAGGACGAATACGAAGAGGCCGTTCGATCAGTCGAACGCACGGGACCACATGACCTTGACGATGATGGCTTCTGGAACTATTCGAATCACAACATCGCTCTCACCTGGACCATCAAATCGCAGACCTGGAGACCGTACTGGAAGAGCATGCGAGAGAAAGGCGGACCGGATTTCCAGGACGATTTTGACGACGGATGGTGGACTGAAGATGGCGTAGATCAAGACTGGAGGCAGCGGATGTGGGAGAATGGAATGCTCTGTCAGGGGTTGGAGGGGCTTGGGATGATGCGGCCTCAGTATCAGGACAAGTGGGTTGATAAAGTGAAGGAGTGGAGGGAGAAGATCGAGAAGCTCGAAAGGGAGCCTGCCAGCACGACGGTCGGCATACAGACGACGTTGGAGTATCCGTACTTGCTCGGAGACTTGAGGATATGTGCAAGTGGCTATGTTGCGGGTACGTGAGGTCGTTCGTGTTTCGGCCACGGCTCTTGTACGAACCGTCCAGAGACCAACTTCAAAGGTACGGAAAGAGCGAAGACAGTGTCGTGGTTGTGGCTATGTTTTCATGCTGCTATTCTTGGAAACTCAAAATAGGTGACATAGCACCGAAGAAAACCCTCGGTGGTGGCGATTGAGGAAGCCAATCATATTAAGACTAAAACTGAATAGAAAACACCGTCTGTCAACGACACGAGCGTTGACTTGGCGGAAAGAGCCTCTCAATACGATTAAGACATCGAAATTTCTGGCATGTTATACGAGATACAAATATGGTTCACTGCGTCATGGCTTCATTCGTATTTGAAAGGTAGGGATGACTTGTGTTACATGCCACACGCTAGTTACTGTATACTACGCTAACCCAAGATGTGGCCATTCTCTCGTATAATGCTAGTCGTACTGACGCAGGGGACCTGGTATCGTGGCGATTTACGTCAGATTTCTCCAGGCTATACACGAGCAGACCAGGATGGAGGCATACAGGCTGGTGCAAGAATCATATTGACCCCTGCTAGCTGAAAGCCTAATTTTGTGAGCAAGAAGTCGACTGTTAGATGAAGCTCGGACGTTCTTTGTGTGCAAGACGCTAGCAGGGGTCAATCCCTTTATTGCACCAGCCTGTATATAGGGAGGAGCAAGATCCTTCGATCAGACGCATCAACATCCCAACTTCCATCTACAGATCACCTCAGACACACGACGACTTACAGTAAATCGAACGACCGACACTAAACCATCAACATGCAGTTCAAGAACGTCGCCCTTTTCGCCGCCGCGGCCGCTGCCCTCCCGACTGAACGACAGCTTGAGACTCCCTGCCCTGGTGACAAGTTCGGTCTCATCGCCATTCACTCAGGCTCTCCTGTGCAGAACACCGGCATCACCGCCGCCAAGGGTAACCTTTTGATTGGAGGAAAGAATGAGGCCACCTGCGACACCAAGTCAGACGGCTTTGCAACCTTCGTCGTCAACGATGGAGAGGCGTACTTGTACAGCACCGATAACGTAAGGATTTCCTCCCAGCATGGCATATCTATGCTAACGAGTACGCAGCCACCTCAACAACTCTACGTCGACCGCTCAGGGATGGGCCAGGGCAAGACAGGCTACACGACTGGCGCGCAGCCTACCCCGAAGAATGGTGAAAGAAAGGGGTGGTCGATCAGCGACAAGGGGTACTTGGTCTTTGACGGCGAGTCACCAAAGGCTTGCCCAGCGAAGGACGGTGCATACTCCATTTGGTTCACGGATCTTGAGAAGCCGGCGTACCAGGATGGTTGTATTGGTGTTGCTTTGAAGGCTATCAAGTCTGATAAGCCGAACAGCTGCACCTATTCTTCCGACTAGATAAGCTGGCCAGGTCAGCGGTACGGTGAAGTATTGAGGATGTACATTAGCAATACGGTAATTTAGATGTGTAATAGATCTTACGACTTGTACGAATACCCAAGCATGCTCAGCGTGAGTGGCTCTTCTTCCACCAGTTCTGAAGCCCCTGTTTCGTTCCAGGGGCCGCACTTGTCAGAGCCATAAGCGTTGCCGCGCTTCCACACGCAACGGATACAACGTGGCTGATCTGACAGCCTTCGAGGTAGGCCGCTAGGATAGCAGGCAGTTCGGTCGCGGAGAAGCGAGTTCGCAGTTGCGTGACTCCAGCGTTAACGATGGTTGATGGATCGACGCTCGGCAGTCGACTTTGCACGCCAGAGATCAGACCGTTGGTGAAGGCAGCCTCGCCTGCAGCCACGAATAGAGAGGTCCCGATGTTCTCCATGAAAAGTGTAAGGCTGGTTGCTGCCGGTATGTCTGCCGCCCCCACCGCTGCTTGGTTGGCAATCATTGGTATCTGCAGCGACAAGCCGATACCAATCGCAGTGACGATGAGCAATCCCGTCCATGTGCCGCTGGATGCGGTAGCGTCGAGGCTATAGATCAGAGATACGCCGGCGGTGCCAGCTACTGCCCCTACGACGAGCAAAGGCGAGTAGTGCCTCCACCAGGTCAGGGCTCCGTTGGAAACCATTGTAAAGATGCTGATGCCCAGAACCAAAGGGATCAGACGCACTCCACTTTCAGAAGCACTGTTGTTGTGGACAGATTGGAACTCGATGGGCAATATGAATAGGAGCGGGAAGTATAGCCCAGCCTTCAAAAGTGTCAGTAGAAGCCCGCTCACTTAACCCAGTAGAACTCACCACAAACGTCAGGAAGAGGGAGTTCGTGACGATGCTGAACTTCTTCAGTAGATGTGCCTGAATCATGGCCTTCGAGCCCATAAACTTCTCATTCACCACAAACAAGATTGCAAGTCCAGCAAACCCAACAAGGCTCCCAACAACCTGGGCACTACCCCAAACGTGAGGCTTAGAGTAATGCATCGCGAGGATGAAGCAGGAAATAGATCCAGCCACAAGCACACCGCCGTTGAGGTCCATGTTGAGGAGCTTCTCAGGCAGCTTCGCTTCTTGTGGTACGACGGCCCGAGGCTGTGAGAAGAAGAAGCCCATGATACCCGCGGCGACGGCACCGATCGGCAGGAAAACCAAGAAGACCCATCTCCAGTTGAGGTAATCTACGAGAGCGCCGCCCAGCAGTGGACCGACGACGCTGGCACAGCCGAAGGTAACGCCTAGGACGCCCATGTAGGCAGCGCGGTATCTGCAGTAGTTAGCCAACCGAGGGCAAGAGATGGAATCGTATGGGCATACTGAGGCTTCGCTGTGAAGGCAATGATGATAAAACTTCCTGTCATTATGCCTCCACCTCCAATTCCCGCCACCACTCGACCAAATACCACAACATTGCTACTCTGTGCAGCGGCACCTGGAATTTAATGAGATGTGGTATAGCCCGACGAGATTAACGGACTTACAGATGATGTTTCCTACCTCGAACACAACGATTGCACTGAGGTAGACGGGCTTCAACTTCCAGTACTTATAAGCCTTGCCCCAAGCAGACTGGAAAGCGGTGTTTGTGATATTGTACGCAGTGCCGTACCAGGCTATGTTGGAGATGCTGCCAAATTGATCTG
This sequence comes from Zasmidium cellare ATCC 36951, assembly GCF_010093935.1. NCBI lineage: Eukaryota > Fungi > Ascomycota > Dothideomycetes > Mycosphaerellales > Mycosphaerellaceae > Zasmidium > Zasmidium cellare. The sequence goes on along the minus strand of NW_022986951.1, from coordinate 266,906 downwards.
GGACCAAGATTAGACTTGCCGAAAACATATTGACAGATTGGGTTGATCTCGTGGAATACTTACCTGTCAGAGCAGGTATGGCTTGAGCGATGATAGTAGAGTCGAGCGCCGCGAGAAAGATGCTGAGACAGAGACCTATCGTGATGGTAACTAGCTTCCACTTGGACGGGTAGTCGTCGTCCTCGGTGTTCTCTTCTTGAGCGGGGCCATCAGTGGTCTGCGGAAGCTCTCGGAGCTCGATGGCATTGGGGGCTTGTGGTGATGCTGGCGCCATTATTATTAGTGCAAGTGTATCAAGAGGCGGGTTGTTGTTGATCGTAGATGGCGTTGAAGAGTCACAGCTCACCTGGGGAACGCTGAATCCTTCTCGGCTGCACTCGGTTGAGTGCATGACTTTGCTTGGCACGAGGTCTCCCTCTGTATGTTATATTGAGCAATCAATCATAGCTAATTGCCAGCGCAGGTGAAAGGCGTAAGAAGCACTTTTCGAAGTCTATAAAGTCTTGGCCGTATCTAGCTATCGTTGTAAGTCTCAACCGCTACATCGATCTATGCATTATTCTTGCCATCTTTCCCGTAGATCCTCTGGATCTCAGCACAGACAGCCTCTGTGACCTCCTTAGTCCCAGCCTTGCCGCCCAAGTCTCTCGTCAAGACTCCATTCTCACAGACCTTCTCGACCGCCTGCATTAAGGTCTTCGCAGCTTCATCCTCGCCCAGCCATCTGATCATCTCCGCCGCAGTCCAGAAGGTGCCTACGGGGTTCGCGACTCCTTTGCCCGTGATGTCGAACGCACTGCCATGAATCGGCTCAAACATGCTCGGGTTCTGTCTCGTCGGATCAAGGTTGCTAGTCGGCGCAATCCCAATGGAGCCAGCCAAAGCAGCTGCGAGGTCTGAGAGGATGTCTGCGTGGAGGTTTGTGGCGACTATGGTTTCCAGTGACTGAGGCTGAAGAACCATGCGGCAGGTCATGGCATCGACGAGCATCTTCTCCACAGTCACATCTGGGAAGTCTTTTGCCACAAGAGCTGCAACCTCGTCCCACATCACCATACCATTTCGCTGTGCATTAGATTTGGTCACAACGGTCAAATGCTTCCTTGGCCTAGATTGCGCTGTTTGGAAGGCGAAACGAATGAGACGTTCGACGCAGTGTCGTGTGAAAATAGACACTTCCGTCGAAGTCTCCCATGGCTGGCCAATATGCGAGCGTCCACCTTGGCCAGCGTATTCGCCTTCGGAGTTCTCGCGAATGATGACCCAATCAAGATCTCCAGGCGAGGCCTTTCGAAGTGGCGACTCGGTGCCGCGAAGGATACGAGTCGGACGGACATTGGCGTATTGCTGGAGGGGTTGGCAAATTGCTAGCCGCAGTCCCCAGAGAGAGATGTGATCGGGCACGTCTGTGAACTTTTTAGTGAACGATCTTGTGTGGCGAAGAGCTATCTATGCATACCTGGAGCACCAACAGCGCCGAACAGAATGGCATCGTGCTTCTTTAGACTGTCCAGTCCACCATCCGGAATGTACTTGCCGGTCTTCTTGTACCTTTCTGAGCTCCAGTCGTAGTTTTCAAAGTTCAACTTGAAAGATCCTGATGCATTGCTCAAAGTCTTCAAGACTTCGACTCCCGCATCGATGACTTCAGGGCCAATGCCGTCTGCGGGTATGCAGGCAATGCTGTGGGTCTTGGTACCTGAAATGGCGATGGGAGACATGCTGAAGGAAGTAGATAGTCCCAATGAGTACAAAGTCAAACGCAGAGCAGAAGTCTAAGTATATGTAGGTAAGTGTGTACCCACTTCAAGTGTGAAGTTCACGAGGGCCGACATTTGCCGACGTACGAAAGGATGAAAGTTTAGCCTGAAAGCAGTCCGCAGCCAAGACGATGCTTCTTCGAACATCTTCAATCGAGGAATTCAACAACATATCGTGAGGACTAGATCACTTGGCAAGCAGTCTCGTGATTTCTCGTACTCATAGTTGAGGCTGAAGTGCAAGATCGATTGCAATGGACTAAGTCGGATTGCCTTGAACTCAACCTATTCAGCTCCACCACCTGCGTCTTTGCGAAACCCAATACCAGGGTGTCATTGTGATCCTCGGCTCTTTCAGATGTTTCGAGGCGATGGAAAAGTAGCACCCACAAACCAGGGTCGCCTGCACCGGCCGTCTACTCCTCGCATATTATCCAACAGCCGTCAGGACGCAGTCATTCCTCATGGCAGGTTCAGCAGTAGGTTCGAGAGCTTGGGGTAATCTGGTGTCCCAAGGCCCGTGACTGGATCCCACCCAGAGACCGCATGGAACCCGTCGACACCACAGCCTGGGTTCGAGCCCGCAGTGATATCATTGAAGACTCCAGGATTGGCGTAGATGATGTGGTTTAAGAATCCAATGGGTGCTTTGTTTGTCGCGAGGCGCTGTTCGTTGATGTTGTTGATGATCGAGGCAACGATGGGAGTAGAGGCGCTGGTGCCTTCGCTGAGGCCGTATCCGCCGTTTGTATAGTTGATGTCGATGTAGGTCGCAACATTTTGGCCATTCGCGGATATGCTACAAAACATCAATTACCGTGAAGTGGCCAGGCTTATTTCGACTTGCTCACTCTGGCATGCCTCTGCCGAATCGATTGTAAAGCCCTCCGTTGGCTCCAATCACTGTCGTAGTATTGTGTGTGGCATCGTGCAAGGCCGAGTAATGGCTATAGCCAGGGTCGTGATCGGCAAAGTAGCGTTGCAACGCACTGCGCTGGTAGTCGGGTATACTGAATATGTTGCTGAACCCACCGCCGCTACTGAAGGCTGAGGATGTACCATCGTGACTAGGATCGTACGCAGCGACCTCTGGGTCATGGTATGTCTTCCCGGGAGCGACCTGCGTTGCTCCAACTGTGGTGACATACGGACAACTGGGGAACCCTGGGTTGAAGACGGTATGTGAGTGACCCAGACAGCCATTCGGTTCTGGATCATAGCTGCGACCTGAGACGCCATAGTCTCCCGATGCGACTAGGATCGTGTGCCCTTGAAGCGCGAGCTTCATAAATTCATTGCACTTACGATATCAGCTCGTCATTCGGCTCGACAAATCTGTACTTACTCACCTGTCTCTGTTGATAGTAATACGGCAAGTCGGCCTCTTGCTTGCTATACGAGATGGAAATTACATTCGTTGGCTTGAAAACTCCGCATTGTCGTTGACCTTGAAAGCCTCCCGGGTTTGTCTTGTCTGGGTATTCATCGTCGAAGTTTGGGTCGTCGCCTGTCTGTCCAAATGCAGAGTAGCCGCAATATGAGCCATCGATGGCGTCGAGGAATGTGTTGAATAAGCCACCGGCGCCACTGACGGTATATTGGTCGTCATTCGTTTGATACAAGACGACCTTTTGTGGATAGATCAGTGGAAGGGCAAGCTCAAAGTCTAGGTCAGATTCGCCATCAGCTTGAGCAGGTGGCTTTGGGGCCTTGCCACCGTCTATCGATGCTAACTCGGGATGCGTTCCATTTACCACTCGAGGCTCAAACTCAGCGAAAAACCGGTCCAAGTCCTCCTGTGCATAAAAGTCGCCATTCTCGAAGATTCCCAAGGCGTTGCTGGGGTCCTTTAAACGGTTGATGGGAATCTTGTACAGTGCTCGAATGCAGGCTGGAGTTATCGCCTTGTCACAGGTAGTGGTATCGTTTGGTCTTGGCTTGAATGGCGCAACGAGATCCTCTTTGATCTATCGCTTTGAAGGTGACTTCTTTGCCTTGGCACTGCTCAACTTTTCCGGGGCGTGTAGATTTATACCAGGCTTGATGTAATCGATGTGTGTCTGAAGGCCCTCCGGAATGCTGTAATTCTCACAACCGACTGTAAGGTCCCCACTCGGAATGTGCTCGTACCAGAAATACTCAGTGTCCAGTAAATCCTCGATTTCGTCGGCTCGTGCATCGAAAGCGATCCATCCGTTCGATTGCGTCAGCCCAATTCGCGCATCGTGAATGCCGCTCTTCATAAGCCATGTTTTCACACTTGTAATGGTGTCTGGAGCCGGAGCGAAGAGCTCATCGACCTCCCTCTTAGCCAGGTGCTTTCCAAACCGTGGAGAAGAAGGATCCGCGATCTGCTGAACCAGCTCTTCTCCTAAATGGAGGTTGCTCTGAACGAGACCGATGCGGACAGCGAGGAGGACGCTTGGCTCGACGCGACGAGACCGGGTCCATCCCGAATCGGATGTTGATCGTTTCTCGTGGACGACAAAGGATATTGCGTCTAGTGGGACTGCACGAGCAATCGCAAAGCACCTGCCTGAGATATCACTCAGAAAGAGTAGAAGCAGAACACCGAAGAGCATTGGAAATGCTTGTGTGAGCGAAGTGCAGGCAAGCGATTGCCAGCATTCGTCAGAGTCTGTGCACCGTGCAGACATATATCTACCGTCATCAAACGGACGGTTTCTGCTTTTCCTTTCAAAACGACATTAGCCAATTCTCGGTCAGAGGACTCAATTCTTCCGTTATCTTTGCAATCTTGTCCATGTCAGGCACCAGAGAACTCGTGTTTCTCTTTTCTCAAGCCAAGTCTGGATTGGGTCTGCAGCAGTTGGAAGTCACCTTACAGATCGGGTGTGGCGACTTCTCGTATTAACAGCACGTCACACTCTACGACCTCGTATTCTGCACCCTAGTAAAGATAAGGGCGATTCGTGATTGTTCGGAAGGCTGAAGATCATGTCGTGAACTTTAGCAGCGCGATTTAGCTCTCCAAGTTGAGGCATAGGTACAACATCAGCACCAGGGACTGTAGCCAGAATAATTGCGATAGGTTCTCATTGCAGTACATGCAACTAGCGTATATGTTTTCTTGTGCTTCTTGCTGCGCCCAGATATGGTCCTATCGTCTTCTGTGATAGGCTCGGGTGTCCAAGCATCAGATATGCTACGGTGCAGGGCCAGACAACGCGCAAAGTGACTTCACCGGTCACTCTTAAATGCCGCACATTCGGTCCAGCCAGCGATCCGAGGTGGAATTGGCCGGTGCTCTGAGCGAAGAGCGATGGGATGGAGACATCCTGGAATGATTGAACAAAACGTAAGCAGTGAAGTACTGTAATGAAGGTGAATCTGAGCATCCAACCCTGTTCACAGTGGGTTTCCCAGATTTCGTAGCTGCTGGACAAGAGTCCAAGCCAGTTCACTCTCCTAGATTGTTATCTGGCATCGGAGCCTTCACCAGTCGATCGTCTTCATCGCTTCTTGCCCTCGTTTTTGTATTCCATAGACTTGATCCACCTCACCAATGCCACAGCAGGAACGAGTGGCAGTCTAACAGGCACATACAAGCCTGTCTTTAGCACGATGCAAAAACTGTTCCAAGCCTTCTCTAAAAGCCCTACGTTGGAGAGGGGAGCGAATGCACACAGCCTCCAAGCTTTGACTTCAGCGAACCACAAATCGTCCATCGCATCAGTTACGCGAAGGATCAGTCGAAGCTTCTCATCGTCGCCGGCTTTGGCAAACTTGGTTGTGTCCGCCAGCTCCCTGCACGCCGACATCGCGTCCCACAGCCCCCTTCTAGTCTGCACGACCGCCAGGTCGGCTGCCAGACGTTCGGCTCTCTGCTCACGGATGTACTCATCGTGAGGGTCTTTATCGGAACGAGATTGCCCGTCTTCTATCAGTCTCCGCATGTTGTTCTCGATCTGCATCTCTTTCTCCGTCCATCGCCTCTCTTGATCGTAGTCTACCTCTTGTTCCCAAGCCTTGAGTGTAGTAGATTTTCGTGGTGGCTTCTTGAAAGGTCCAGAACCTTCTGATAAAGGCTTTCGTCTTCCTTTTTGTAAGAGCGCAGCGGATCGAGAAACGTATCTATGAGACTCGACGTAGCTAGGTCGACTGAGGCCAGAGTTCAAATATTGGGCTCTCCACAATCGAAGCGGCGGGGTTGCCGTCTGCCATTGTATAGGTGAAGCTTTTGCGGCGAGCTGCACGCAGCGTATGGGGTTCGTGATTGACAGTGCCATTGGGCTGGACTGTTGTGAGGTCAGGAGATTCACAGAGGATTCACTTTAGAGTTTACGCCGGTGCACGCTAAGACGCGCCAGCACGTGATCGTGTACATGGGTGGAAGTAGTCTGCTTGCCAACATGTGAGTTCATGAAAGAAATCTTGCCCATGCATATGATTGTCTTCAAGATCCCTGACAAATTCGCTAACATAGCAGCCCTTGCACTTGCTACGTTCCCGCCGCTTCAACATAGCATGTCACCCAACTAAACTCACCCCTTCAAAACCCTCCCAACCCCCTTCTGCACTCTCTCCACCGCAACCCCAAAAAGATGAACATTCTCCAACGGCACACCCCTCACAACCTTCATCCCACGAAGCACCCACCGCCCCTCCACCTCCTCAGCATCCACAACTTGCAACCCCTTCACAACGACCGCCTCAACACTTCCGTTCTCTTCCTGCAAAGAATACGTCGCCGTGACGTTCGTACGAGCGGTGACCTTCTTCAACGTCTCGTCGTGGAAATCGAATTGGATAGGGCCGAGTTGATGGTGCGTGGCGGTGAAGCCAGGGATGCTGCTCTTGACCTCCGACCAGAAATCGTCGGCGGTGAGTTGTCTAGCGGATGTTCCTGGGAGGTTCTCGGACAGGTCGAGGGTGAATTTTTGGCCTGGGGGTATACAAGAGTGTAAGAGGTTGAAGTCGAGCTGGTCTTCAAATGTGTTGAAGGAGATGATGAGGCGCTGGACGGCGTCTTGGGCGAGGAGTCGTTCCATCGTGGGTAGTAGTCTTCTGTTCTGATAGTAACGATCTTTTGAAACAGAACTTACGTTTAGAAACAGAGGTCATGAACTTTTTCTCTTCCTCTCAAAACTATGTAAGCTGAAGTTCATGACGTAAGAATGCCTTCGCTCCTACAGACCGATTCGCGAGGGAATACGACTCCTCCAGCCTTTACGCGGATCAAGCTCCATCCTACGAGACCATGACGAACTGTCCAACGCCAGGAACACCATCTACCACCACATATACCATATAGGGCCCCGGCGGTGCCACATTGCTGTTCGGTGGCGTCGTAACCGTAATCTTCTGCTCTTTCTCTCCAGACTTGAAGCCCTCAGTATCGAGGAACAGCATCCTATGGCCCATGTGCAGAGAATGCGTGACGAATCCGCCGTGGTACAGTGCCAACTTGACCTCCTTTGCGCCTTCAGGGGCGTTGAAGGTGACATCGAACGTCGATGAATCAGACTTGAGGTCAAGAGTCGAAAGCACAATGTCCGTGGGTCGACGGTTGGCATCGTCGCCGGAAAGGTATGGAGGCGTATAGATCTCGACCCTGAACTCCGTGGCGTACGGGTCCTCGGCATCGGGTTCCAGCTTTGGCATCTGCACAGGATTGCTTCCTGCTATCATGAGAGTGCCATCGAGAAGCAGAAGGGCGACCGAGTGATAAAGGCGTGGGATGTCGCTCTTCGGCCCAGTCGTCCATCTCTTTCCCAGCTCGGCAGCAGGCTCGTAGATGAGAACTTCCAGTGTCGGATCTTCTGCCAGTTCGAATCCTTGAGCTCCTAGGTTGGCTCCGTTGACCCAGACGGCGCTGCCGTCGGGCAGGAGGGTACCCTCCACCATGCCTCGGCCTTGCGGCATGCTGTCCATCTCCCACTTGGCATCCTCCTGTTGTGGACGGATTCTGCCGCAGGAAGGGTCCGTCGGAGACGTGATGTCCTGATATGATCCTCCGCCGCAGATGATGACATCTGCATGCCAGCCATTGGCGGAAGACAGAGGAAGTAGCACAGATCCACCAGTATTGGGATATGTGCGGTAGGTGCCAGAAAGCTCGTCGAAAGTCTTCACGGTCTCGTTCTTGCCCACGTCGAAGATCTCCGAGAATCTCGACACAAAGACGAAGAGTGTACCGTCGTTGAGAAGGTGGATGAACGGATACATATAATAGGCGTCGGCTTTGTAGAGTATGTCCATCGGAATCGACTCGCCGTTGGAGATGCCATCTCGGTTGAGTATCTCGTACGTAGGGTTGTTGTTAGCACGCACTCTCGGATCCAAGCCGTTCAAGCTGCCTGAGGCGACAAAGATCGTTCCGTCTGGCATAGTCTGCGCACTTGCATACCAGCGCTTCGTGTCGAGCTTGTCGTTCGTCTCGATCCAATCTTGCCCATTGAGTGAGTCGTCATCGATTGACCGAGTCAGCCATCGCAGACCTGCGAAGCCGTCTCCAACGCTGTCGTCGATGTCGACGAGCGGACCATTGCCACCGATGGACATAAAGGTTCCATTGGCAAGAAAGATGCCACCAGCACAAAAAGCGTTCGTGTTGTAAGCCAAGGGAACCACCTCGTTTGTTGCAGGATCGTACTCCGAGCTGTATGCATAGTGGCCATTCGACAAGTTGAGCTTCGAGTAGTCCTCTACCTTGTCCAAGAAAATGACTCGACCATTCGGCAAGAGACCAGCGTGCATTGCCGGAACTCCAGAGTCTCCCACGACTTTCAATGTGCCAGGATTGGCGTTGGCCATCGCGGGCTTCGGACCTGGAGCTGGGGTTGTAGGCTCTTGGTCGCATGGGCCAGACTGGCAGCCTTCGCCACAGTGAGTCGAAGAGTTGCCGCAGAAGCCATACATAGAACAGCAGCTGCCTCGAGGCCAGTCGCCACAGATAGTGCCGCCGTTTTCCGCGCCACAAGTCCCGTCGGTGGTAGCAGGGCCATCGCCGTCGGGTGCAGCAGTGGGGGAGCCCATCACTGGTTCGCTCGACTGTGCACCACTCGAGTCGGGGACAGTGGTCGAGGTAGGTGGCAAGTCGCCTCCATCTTCGTCGCAGCCACTCTGGCATCCGTTGCTCTTCAAGCAGTGGCCCTCCTTTTTCCCGCAGAATCCATACTGACTGCAGCATCCGCCGTACTCGCCCTCTGGATCGCAGGTCGCTCCATCGAAGTCTTTGCCACATCTGCCGTCAGGTCGAGGAGCAGAGTCTCGAAGTTGGAGGTCTGCAACACGCTTTGCCGGAATACACCTGCTCATAGATCAGCAATTGAATGTGTGAATGAGCTCTCGAGGCACTTACGTGTTGTTGGCAATACATATCTGCCCGCTCAAGCAGCCCTGATGCTTCGACAGACTGAAGTCGCAGGTCGGCTGGACGAATGGGAACAGGATGTTGGCGCATGCTTGCGTCGCTAGGAGAATCGTGAAGACGGCGACGGACTTCATATTTGGTCGCATCGCAGTATCCAAGCCGTCAAGATCTGTGTGTGAGCGATGCTAAAGAGAGTATGATCCAACCGTTGCGGTCGAAGTGCAGAACGAGGGTCGAGGAGAAATTAAAAATGAGATGCTGCGCAATAGGATGATGCAAGCCACAACAAAAGCGAACGGGTGAACGCATGAAGCAAACAGTGACAGAAGTCAGGTGATCTCCTGCCAGATTTGGCACTTACTATAGCATTTTACGCACATGTCAACATTCACTGCAATGTTGTATTCCGACTGGCATCCTCTAATCCCGAACACGGCGTGCGCACCAAGCGTGGACTTTGCACATCTTGTCGCGTTACGCATCCATCACCAGCGCCTTGCTGCCCCTATTCTCGTTCTTCGGTCCAAAAGTAGAACACAGAGAGCCACCACTTCTCTATTCGCAGAAGCTACCGCGCACTCCATTGAAGCTTCAAATGAGCGGATAGCTTTCGATCCATGGGAACATGGGGAAGTTCCACTTTGGGCGGGAAGAGGAGGGTTCCATTCCCGGAAACATTATCTCCATGGTCTATCGATCCCAATGTGCGTCCACAATTTGTCGAATAGCGAGTTGTTCGTTTGCTCCCAAGCTCTTTTCACACCGCGCGCGTTCCCATCTGGTGTGCCCTTTGCCGAGTTGGCTGCCGTGGAACGTCTGGATATCACGTATGGTACGGTGCCGTTTTCGAGTCAAGGATCGTGTTGGAACAGAGTGCTATCGCGATTCCTCAATTCATATGTGAGAATGTGAAAGGAGAAGACTTGGAGGGCGGGTGAGGTTCAATCCCAGGTGAAGTCGTTGGAACGGCAAGTGGAGCCGAGATCTCCTGGCAACAATAGCCACGTCCCCTTCAACGAAGACATGAGACAACAAGAATCTTTAACAACATTCTCAAGAAGTTTCACAGCTGCGCAGCGGGACTCTAGGTACCTATTTTGATCGTTGGCGCTCGACAGAAGCAGCACCCTGAAAGAAACATCAATCTTGATCGTACTCTAGCCAGATCCATTGAAGTGCCACGGTACAGATGATATTGCATAGCGGATGGGAAAGGAAGGATATAGATGATTAGACATTACAGAACCATGCCAGAGTAAGTATGTGCTCTCGAGATTATCGCGTGCATAATGGGTCAAACCCCTCTTTCCCAGCACCGGCGTTGGACGACCACCCCGCGCCTGAAGGCCCTCCGCAAACCTAGCATGCCGTTCCCTTTTCTCTGCTGCCAAGGTATCGAACATTTGCTTGGTCATGATTTCCAGGTAGATCGGCTTTACGTTCTTTTTCGCCGTCTCATTGGCGTAACGTTCCTGGATCTTGCTGACTGTCCACCAAAGTCTTGTAACCGCTGCCGCCATTAATCACAATTCGCTGTCGGTTTTGAATTGGTGTAGCATGTATCTTGAGCCAGATATTGGTATCCAGGAAGACGGTGAAGTCGAGAGTATCAATGTGTGAACATGCGGCAACTCAGACTCGGATGTCGTTTGTTTACTGCAAGATACATCCCTTGGCAAAACATCTCGAGGATCTTTGAGGCCGGTCGTCTTGTCGAAGTCACTGTTATTTTCAAGTATTCGACGTCCGTGGCAAACGCACTGTGTGTTAGTGTGAAGTTCTTGTGTGCAAAAGGTAACAAGACTTCGGCCCTGACACGACATGGCTTCGTGAGGTCTATAGCTCCATGAGATTCATCGAGCCCATGAAGAGTGATTCGACCGTCAAGATCCGTTGATCTTTGTTTTATGCAAGTCGATGTCCGCTTGTCTGGGCAGTATGATGGGCAACATCTTGGGCACGATTGTGCTTCCAATGATTGGTCGTGCTCAGCTCGATGAGACTTAATGATCGCGCTCATTGCGTTTGTGGAATTAGTTTTGGTAGGTTCTGATGGCATTCCAATGTCATTCCAATGACATTCCTTTCGTGTGCCAATCCGTCCACTATCGGTTGCACTACCGGTAGAAGAGCTGAAGTCAACGCCAAGACTCTGGAGAGATTCGCTTCGGCAAGGGCTGCCGAGTTCAGCCCCGCTCGGCGGAGCACATGGGAGCTGCTGCTGACTCCACACGACCCTCAGCCTTCCCATTTGCCCACCTCACATCGTTACACACACTCCATGGGGTCTGCCGATCAGCCTGAAAACGATACTCCGGGGAGACATTGACGTGTACGATCGAGCGACAGTTATATTGCTACACCTACGACCTTCTACCGCACCGCACGAGCGGAACTCGTCATCCTGGATCGCGTACCCTCTTCGATATGACTCCCTCGGCGGGCGACAAGGAGCGCAAGACGTCTACGAACGACGACGCGAAGCTGAAGAACAATTCACCCGCTGCGAAAGATGGAGGAGCGCCGCCCAAGAGGAAGAGCTCCGAGGCGGCGGCGCAAGAGAATGGCGAAGGCAAGAAGAAGAGGAGAAAAGTGAACCACGCCTGCGTCTATTGTCGACGATCGCATATGACTTGCGATCTGGAGAGACCATGCGCGCGATGTGTCAAGCGTGACATTGGTCATTTATGTCACGACGAACCACGAGAACCGCCCAAGAGGAGCAAGAGCGAGGCCGGCGTGGCAGATATTGCGCCAGCACCGGGGGAGGTCATGGGAGCAGACGGGAAGGCTGGAGTGACTTTGAATGGTGACGTTCAGTACGCGCAGAACGGGGACATGGCAATGGGAGCAATCAATGGCACAGTGGGGCCTCAACTCGTCCAGCCAACACCTCTATCGCCTTCGCGGCTAAAACAGCCTATCCCCAACTCAGGCAATTCCAGTAACCTGGTACAGAATCTGGATTGGAACAATAACGGTGTGCCGAATCAATTCCAGGACATGCATCACCTACATCCGAACTACATGTTCAATACGAGCGAGGTGAACAACGAGTACAATCTGCTCAACGACTTCCTCTCCTCATCTCTCATCGACGACGGCGGCCTGTACAACAACGACGATGCGCAAGCTCTGTTTAACGACCCTCTTCTAAGCACATCCCCACTCAACGCTCTAGCGGCGAACAACATGCACCCACCAACTTCTAACCAACAAAGCACGGTCCAACCCGCTGCTCCCTCCCAGACAGCAGCAGGCCAAGAAATCTCTCGCCCCTCATCCACCTTCCCCATCGACTCCCGCGCGCGAGATAAGTTCTACATGACAGCCGCCGACCCGGCCGGCCTCGAAAGCGCCGAAAACCGCCTCCACAAACTCCTCCGCGCAAAGTACGACGCCGGCATGCTCAAACCCTTCAACTACGTCAAAGGCTACGCCCGCCTAAACCAATACATGTCGAAACACCTCTCGCGCGAATCCTCCCTCCGAATCCTCAAACAACTCGACCGCTTCCGCCCCAAATTCCGCGAAGCCATGCAAAGCCTCACCGACATGCAACTCGTCCTCGTCGAAATGTGGTTCGAACGCTCCCTGATGGAATACGACCGCGTCTTCGCCTCCATGGCCATCCCCGCCTGCTGCTGGCGGCGCACCGGCGAGATCTTCCGCGGCAACACCGAAATGGCCGAACTGATCCGCGTGCCCCTCGACAAGTTCCGCGACGGCAAGCTCGCGATCCACGAGATCATCGCCGAGGACAGTCTGGTCAGCTACTGGGAGAAGTTCGGCGCGATCGCGTTCGATCAGTCCCAAAAGGCGATTCTGACGAGCTGTTCGTTGAAGAGGCCCGTCGCGGGGAATTCTTCGCCTGTCAAGGGGAGTGGTGGGGGTGGGAAGGCGATGGAGACGGTGAGGTGTTGTTTTAGTTTTACGATTAGGCGGGATACGCATAATATGTGAGTTGGACCTGAAGCTCTCGTACCGTTGCGGTGCCGATACTGACGACTTTCACAGCCCTTCGATGATCGTAGGCAACTTCCTCCCCATCCGCGAAAGGGGCGAATCGTAGCAGGATGATGGCCTCGAGGGAGGATCACGACTCGTGAAGGTATCTGAAGAATAGGCAGGGAGTGAGTGGTATATGTTGAAGGTTTCCAGGTTTTTTTTTGAAATTTCATTTTTGCTACATGATTCCCCCATTGGTCGGCGATCTTGTCGAAAAGGCACATCGCGAAGACTTTGTACGTATGGGAAAACTGTTGTTGGTACTTACTTGTACATCTTTGTACGAATTGGACTTGAGAGAGGAGAAACATAAAAAAGTTGTTGTTTTGAGGATTCGATGAGAAGATAGGAAGATATGGGAGGTTGGCTTTCACGAGCTACAACATCCATCAACAAAACTCGTGCGTTTCATCTTGCCACTGTTTATACACCACACCATCGTAGACCTTCTATCAACACAGAGCGGAGTCCCACCATCCCCAACAATCCCCAACACGCACCCACAACTAATTCTTATTCTTCCTCCGTCCCCTCCCATCCCCCTTCTTATCCCTCTTATCCCTCACCCCCTTAACCTTCACACCCCCCCTAACCCTCCCCCCCTCAAAAACCTTCTCCTCCGCACCATCACGATCAAAAACCACCCTCCCGAACTCATCACTCCCCACCAAATCCCCCTCCCCACCAACCTCCTTCCCGACTCCATCCCTCGCGTCCTTCACCTGCTTCCGCACCATCGCCCGTCGCGGGACACGCGTCTTGGCGCCGAGAGCCCAGAGGTCGCCCCAGGAGGCTTTGCGCGCGTCCCGGTAGGCTTGCCGGGAGAAGGAGCGGGGCACCGTCCAGCGCTCGAGGGTGCCGGCGGGCGTGCAGAGGTCGAGGATGACGTGGCCTTTGCGTTTGAGGGGTGGGAGGACGAGGCGGGGCAGGGTGAGGGGGTGTGGTGTAGGGGTGGTGGTGGCGTGGCCGGCGAAGGCGAGGTCGGTTGTGTGCGAGGATTGCTCGATGGGCACTGGGACTTCGTCGGTAGGTGTGGAGTTCTTAGAGCGGAGGTCGCGCCCGCGCAGGAGGGACAGGTAGCTGAATTCGACGTCTTCGTGGTTTTTGCCTTTGGCGCCGAAGATTCTCTGGAGGAAGGGAGGGCGGTGGTAGCGTTGGGAGAAAGCGCAGATGTCCTTTCGTCCTTTGACTTTGCCTTTTTGTTGGTACATCGGACATCCAGCGTGGTTCGTGCAGGGCGCGATGATCATCGCTTCTTCCTTTTCGATTGCGTTCGGGAGTTGAGATGAGGAGGCTTCGTCTTCTGATACGAATTCGTTGATTTCCCGTTCTCGTGTTGTCGAACCGGGCGAGGCGATCTTCGTCTCGAGAAGCATATCCCTCGCGCCAGCAACCATCTCGAAACCGCGAGGTACGCCCTTCTCCATCAATAGTAGGATCCCGCCATCAGCGCTAACAAGACTCCACAGATTCTGTACGTGCGTCTTGCGGATGTAGTCCTCCTTCAAAGGCCACAACGTATGGGGCGCAATGACAATATCGAACTTGCCTTTGTGTTTCGCCGCTTCCGTGTGGATATAATCCGGCAATCGAGGAACGAACGTCGTATTCTCCAGAAGTTTCGCCGCACGTTTCCGCAAAGTATCAGAGCCAGTCAAGACCGTAGCCTGGCCCAGAGGTGCTCTTACCCCTTCACCGCCAGCCTTGCCGTCAACCTCAGCCATCGCCATGGAACTTCCAATCTCGCCGTGAGACTCCTCGTGCGCGATCTCCCACTCAGCTCGGATCATCTCCCTGACAGCAAGCACTCCCGCACCACCACCACCAGCATCCAAAATCCTCAATTCGGCCCTCTCTGCTTTCTCAACAATCTCTCTCGCCCACTGCGTTCCCAACCTCTTCCTCGTCTCAACCAGCACCGACATGACGCTAGCATAGACTCCAGGAATAAGTGAAGCCATGTACACATCCGCCTCAATGGGCGCCATTTGAGATTGATACGCGTCCAACGCAATGGGCTTTTCTGGCATCGGTTTCCCTCGGAGGGGCGTCGATGTTGAGTAAGGCAGTCCGGGACCGCCAAAGATTCGATGAGCGTGTTCGTGGATATGCTTGTTCGACATGTTGGCGAGCATCGTTTCGATGGGCTCCGTGAGGGTATGGCGTGGCATGTTGAGGGTAGAAGGCGATGTTTCGAATCTGTTCGCAGCGGTCAGAGGGTGTGTTCGTAGGAAATCACCATCCTCGGAATCAGACTCGTCCACTTCCACTGCGTCTGTATCCAGCATACTCTCCTCTTTGTCCTCTTGTGTTGACTCCATGCTATTATGTATATCCTTAACCATCGCCGTCTCCCAGTTATTCTTCTTCCCTTTCCTCGTCTCAGCAGCATCCTCCTCTTGCTCTCCCCTCCCCTCCAAAGCAGCTGTGATATCCCCCACCAAAACCTCATCTCCCCTCTTCCGCCTCCTCTTCTTGTGCTCAACACCCTCCCCCTCCTCCTCAAAAACAACCTCCTCAAGCAACCCATCCCTCCCCTCCCTCAGCAACCCCGTCCCCTCCACACCCCAATCCTCCTCCACCTCCTCATCCCCCACAACCCCCCTCCCGACCTCCAAATCCCCCACACCCCCAAACAACCTCACATAAACCACCCTCTCCCCCTCTTCCAACAACTCCCCAGGAACCTCCTCCACCCCCTTATACCACTCCTTCAACCTCCTCATCTCATCCTCCACCCCACCACCCCTCACCACCCCTCCATCCTTACCCGCAACCCTCCCCTCCCGATCCTCCCTCAACCCCGCCTGGATCCACACGCTCTCCCGCCATTCCTCGCGCGTGATCTGCCCGGACGTGTAGAGGGATTCGATGAGGTGGACTTGTTGTCTTTGACTTAAGAAAGCTTGTCCATCGCGGGCGTTCGTCGTCGTCGGAGGCGCAGGACGGATGGATAACGATGGAGATGTCTTCCCCTTCTTCTTCGTCGTCGCTCTTGGGAAACTCCTCACCCCCGACGTCGCAAACCCCGCAACAGCCTTCCTACTCCTCGACAACTGCTGGATCCGGATCAAACTCCTCAGTCGGCATGTATTGCAGCGGATCGCCGGCGCGGAGAACATCCTCCACCTCCTCTTCTTCTCGACGACCCTCCAGACTTAATGTACAAAAAGAGAGACGTGGTGGTTGTGGCGAGTACGATGATGATGGAAAGTCGACGCTCCAAACTTCCATCGTCTGGAGATTTGGATGCAGCCAATGAAACTTTCTCGATTAGATAGATGCCCCGATCTCTTCACCGCGACACCACCTGCACCAACTCACGTGCTCGACTTCCTTTTTATTGTTCATGTCCAATCCATTGGTAACGTCCGTACCATGGTCTTCCCCAGCAATTGACTTCAACGTTCTCGGTGAACGGTTTCAGATACAGATCGAATGTCGAGCTTCGTCAAGATCGAGGTGAAACCAATCGCAATCTCAGCTTAAACGTGCCTGAGACATCTCACAACGTATTGACAACAACAGATGAAAGAGAGTAGGATGTTTGGGGACACAGCACAACGCAATTCCAGAAGCTACCAAGGAAGCATAAAATCAAATAGCAAAACCATCCTCGTCCACGCTCATCTCCGCCCGACCACAGAAGCTCGCTTCTTCGACCAAATAGACCTGCAAACAAACACGCCAGAGCATGTGCCCGGCGTGCTGTTTGCTAGTCCATTGTCCAGTACCAAAGTCTGCCGCCTATCTCCCCTCTCATCTTCCCGCCCATTAACCTCCCCACGCCTGCCTCTTCCCCTAACGGCCATCCGCGCCGAAGCCATTACTCGTCTGAATTGAAGTCGAATGAAAAAGCTGCCCAGGTAAAATCAAAACATCCAGCGCCAAGGAAAAGGTGAAGCAATCATATTTTTGTCGTTTTAATCGTTTTCATGTCGTGCTGTGTGTGGTGGTCGGTGGTTGGTGGTTGATAACAAGCTGACAAGGAGAGTCGATGTGGCTTGTGTGAAGCCTGCAGGTGAATCCAGTATCCGTTTCGTGTTGACTTTCCCATGTTGAAGAAGAATCCGGATACCAAAGGCCCTGCCGAGTGACACTGCCAGAATGCTGCACTGCTGGTGTTGCCCAATTTGCCGTCCGCTTCTCTTCAAACAGCATGTACATCTCGCAGTACTTCAGTGCTCTCGAATTGAGAGTCATGCTAAAGTCGAGAAACCACACCGAGAAGCGAACCAGCAAGCCAGCCATGTACTGTAGCACCGATACCGATATGAAAGAGTTTTCCGGTCTTGAGAGACCAGAACAAGCGTGTACAATCAAGCTGCACCGCTTTGCCGAGAATTGATCATCCGAGAGTGGCGACCCCGCCGTCGTGTTGAGCCATTCAGTAGTTGTGTCCAGACTGATCAGCGCCGCGCTTGCTAGAGCGAAGTTGCCTGTGGGTTGAAAACACTCATTAGTCCAAGTCTTCTAACCCCTCACGCGCCAAAGCAACGTTCGAACGCAGAGGAGAAGGCGCCTTACAAGACGGAGACACGAAAGCAGGTCATGTGTTTGTGCGCACTCACATTCCAGAGCTCTCGTTTCTCGGCTGCACAGGGCCACGTCGATCCTTGCTGAGCTGCGCAGTCTGTCCGCCCGTGGCCTGGGCAGTACGGTTGCGGCCACCAGACTTCTCGTCAGCTTCCTCGCCAGCCTGGCCCTGCTGAGCCTGGGCGATGGCCTGGGCATTCTTCTGGTACTTGTAGACAGTCCAGTCGAAGACGTAGTCGTATTGGAAGCCCTCGCGGACGAAGAGGTCGCGGAAGATCTTGCGGAGGTACGAGTAGTCAGGCTTATCGTCGAAGCGCAGGGAGCGGGTGTAGTTGAGGTAGATGGCAAACTCGTTGGGGAATCCACGGCAAAGGACCTCGGTCGGGGTGGTCATCTTCTTCTCCATGATGCGGTCGTACTTCTGCTTCTTGGTAGCCGCCTTAAGGCCCTGCCATGGAAGGGAGCCACGGCAGAAGTAGAGCATGACATAGCCGAGAGACTCCATGTCGTCGCGGCGGGACTGCTCTGTGGGATTGTTAGTGGTAGGGTAGACGGGTGAGGTGATGTGAATACGTACCGACACCCAAGTGGGTGTTGATGGAGGCATAGCGGGCAGTTCCGGTCAAGTTCTTGTTCTCACGGTATGGGATATGGAAGTGCGTCTTGGGGTCACGGTACTTCTTGGCCAGACCGAAATCGATGACATTGACCTGGTTTCCACGCTTGCCGATACCCATGAGGAAGTTGTCGGGCTTGATATCACGGTGGATGAAGGACTTGGCGTGGATGTACTCGATGCGGGAGATGAGCTGATCGGCGAGGAGCAGGACGGTCTTGAGCGAGAACTTGCGGTTGCAGAAGTTGAAGAGGTCTTCGAGGGAGGGGCCGAGCAGGTCGAGGACCATAGCGTTGTAGTCGCATTCTGTGCCGAACCATCTCACGAAAGGGATGCCGACGCCGCCGGCGAGCGACTTGTAGACGCGGGCCTCATACTCGAGTTGGGGGTGCTTGGCCTTGACAGACTCCAGCTTGATGGCGATCTCCTCGCCAGAGATGATGTTGGTGCCTGTGTGGTGTTAGGACGGTCATGTGAGGGATATATGGTACGACCAACCCAGGTAGATATCGCCGAAGCTACCACTTCCGATCTTGCGACCGATGCGGTACTTGTTCCCCACGCGGAGGTCCTGCCATTGTATCAATATCTCTTGCCGTGATCGTGTGCATGTGTGTGCGGTATGATATGCCTACCATGGTCGTCATGTTGATGGGTGGCCTCAGCAGCTGAGGATTTGCGGTGAGGGGTCGAGTGGTTCGGTTGAGCGCCCAGTATTTCTACCGAGCGTCGGGATCGAGGTGGGTGGTGTCGGTGGTGAGGACTGCAGACGCGAAGGGGGCGGAGGTCAGCGTCAGGCTTTGTACAGATAGGACGTGTTGTGTGGAGTGGTGGAGTGTGACAAGGGCGGTGTGCCAAGGTGGGCAGCAGCGGCAGAGATGAACCGCTTGCCGGTGCGGTGCTGGCGGGGAAAGGCGGGAAGCGAAGCAGGAGGAGGGCGGCGACGTACGACACACACAAGCCGCAGTGCAGAGTGAAGGGGGGGCGGTGGTGGTGGTGAATAGTGGGAAGAAGCGAGGGATAGAAGTGGTGATGGAGCAGCAGGCGTCGGGCGCAGCTCGTGACACAGTCTGGTGCCACGCAGCGCTCCAGCAGTCGTCTCAGCTACGTACCTTTTGTGCAGTGTTTGGTCGGCAGACTAGTGTCGGAAGGGGCAGCAGCTGGCTATTGTACGGTGCAAAGGCGAACCGTCTCCGGCGATGGCAGCAGAAGAGGGATGCAGGCAGCGCTCCGGGCGGCACGGTGGGTGATGAAAGGCGTGAGCAGAGTCGAGTGGTGCGAAGGGCGCGCCGGCTGATGTGAGGAGGTTCGGATTGGGGGGACTGTTGCGGATGATTGCCTTGCGGACAGCAACAACAACAAAGCCAGCGGCAGCAGCACGGCGGAGGAAGCTGCTCGAACAGTGGTCGTGAGAGATTATGGGGGGAGGAGAGGTAGGTGAAGTGCAGTGTGGTGTGGCAGTGCGGGCTTTGATCACGCTTCAAAGGCAGCGCCTGAATCAGCCTGAGAGCGAGCCGGCCTTTCACCTGCTTTGCCTTTGCCCTTTGCTTTGCCTGCTCTTTGACGCTTGGCACCGGAAGCGACGATCGTCCCGAACAACAAACCACACCACCCATCCATCTCTCCCATCAGCCACGCTCGTCACTCGCATTCATCCTATACAGCTCGCTCATCGACGACATCTGCTCTTGCGTCCCCGTCGTTCGGCCAGCTCATGTCATGGCCGCCACGGCAATCCGAGGCCGCCCTCTACGTTGGGCAGCGACGCAATGGTGCCGCCGACGATTTGATTGATCCAGCCGCCGGCTGAGCGAGGCATTGCCTCGCCCTGCCCGCCCGAAACAGAAGGCGACATATCACCAAGCTTCTTCCTTGTACCTCCACTCTCCTCATTTGCTACGCAATTATAGATACAAAGGTAGAACACCGAGCAATGGCATGTACTACGCCCTTTGCGCCCAGTCGCCCATCTTCTTCAAGCGCGGCTTGTGCGGCCTCCTGCTTGATGCATTATCATTGTTCCCGGCCTGCGAGTAGCGCGGGAAATGTGAAATAGTCGACAGGTATACATTTGCAGGCAATACTCCGTGACTTTGGCCAGCAGTAGACCGCCTATATCATCACACTTCATCATCTATCCGAACGTTTCTCGTTCCTATATCGCATCTTGGCCGTGTCATGGTCATGCAGCACATGCAGTATATGCGTTGGCGGTGCTTTCGGCTTGACATTCCGATTGCCGATAGACTGATGCTGCTGCTGCGTGATGCATTGAAGTGCTCCCATGACAGCTGGCATGCATCTGAAATGAGCGATGAGACATGTCATACGTCTTGAGGTCCAGACGCATTGCGTGCAAAGTCTGCTGTGCGGGTAGTGAGACATGTGGCCAACCTGGATTGGACTTCAAGGGTCTGCAGCATAAAGTTGTTATCACAATATTCACTTCGCTTGTGACTTGATAGATGAGCACGTGAGCTTTTCAGCAAGACCGTCCTCATTCCGCTCGAAGTGACATGAGTAGGACTGTTGTTTCTCCGATCTTCGTAAGTAGACCAGGCTGCTGTTCGCTGCCTTGGCCAATTAGATGAATCGCGAGTAATGTGATCAATCTTCCACCTTGAACAGAATCCTCAGGGTACAAATGAATTGTGCTGGCAGCAGGAGTGTGTCTTCAGAAGATGCGGCAGGCGAGATGTTTCGGTGGTATGGTATATGTACAGTGGTCGGTCTCGGTCCATGCATCCGCAACGTGCCCTATCCTCTCAATGCCCTGACTGTGATGTACTCAGAGCATTGAGCATGTCCACGTCTCCATCTCGCTGCCCCAGCTACCTTTTCAACTCAAGAAAACAATGCCCCCGTCTAGTGCTTCTCTGCCGGCTTCTTGGCGTTGGGGTTCCTCGGGTCGTTCTTGTACTCGTCGGCTACGTATATATTAGTATTATTGTCCACAAGTCTCCGCCAGTATTCGTGCGCGCTTTTCGAAGGGAGGTGGACGTACTGTTTGCAAGGACAGTCGCAAAGGAGCTAATGCCGTACGCGATGATGACGCCTGCGCCTCCGTATCAGTATTCTGTTGCCCCAAAACTGGTTCTCCATCCCTTTCTTCCCGCTCGTTCATGATCTCGACGTACCGGCGGTGTAGAAAGGCCACATCGTCCGTGCTGGATGTCAAAGTCAGTCTCCTGTCCTCTCCTCTCATGCTTTCCGCGCAGCCATTGGCGACTCACCGATGGGCGCAGGGAACTTCTTTCCGAGGAGGGAGCCACCGTTTGCCATGTTGACTGATTTGTGGGTGGTTTGAGGTGGTGTAAGGTGGGATATCGTAGCTGTTGTTGCCGTGAAGCTCTTGCCATCATGTCCAGAGCCAGGGCCGCCAAGCTTTCGAGAAGCGGATATAGCCGCGGCCAGGCATCAAGGCAGACATCTGTTTCCCCGCCACAGGATTTGGTAGCTTGAGCTTCAGCTTTCACAACACCACCACCGAACACCAACGCATGATGCAATTGACTGCTTCTGCTCCCCGAAATTGAGTCCTTCACGGTGGCACGGTATAGCGCTCCCATCCACTTCCATTTCCCCTATTTTGCGGGAGGCGCCAATAGCAGACAAGGCGATTGTAGCCCCAGCCTTCGCAACGCGCGCCCAGCCTCGCTATAAACCCGCCATCACTTTTCCACCACCAGGTACAGTACATTTACGAAACGTTCCTGAGCCGCTGCAGGCTCAACCCGGACATTCCGACCCATGGTTCTGTCCTCTCTTATCACACGTGCCCACACAATACCTATCGATAAAATAATGCCAACATCAAGACGGTCCTTACAGTCGTTGTAACAGAGCCCTCTCCCTCGCGCTCTCCAATGTCGAACTCGTTGCAGCCCACCGACCCCAACAGCAGCCTCGCATTACGCCAGACCAACGGTGAGTCCAATCAGTCAGTGGTTCTGTACTGCGGCTTGATGCAGTGCGGCTTCTCAGCATACCCTTGCAACAGCTCATGCAGCCTCACTCCACCTCGCCCTCCACCGCTCCCGTCAACCCATATATACTTGACCTTCACCCACTGACAAGAGCCTACAGTATCCAATCCAAGCATCATTCACAGCAGACCCTCGCAACAGTCCATCACTGCATCAGAAGACTACTACTCCCTCTCCGGATCCAACTCATCAACCCACAGCGGTGCCTCAGCCAGAGCCAATGCCAACCGAGCATCTCAATCCCAGCTCACGATAACCCGATACCAAACCCCACCGTCTCGCTACCGGACGCCGCAGCAGTCGAGAGACGTGCTGCCTCTGCCACAACAGCATGAGGTTGACGAGCAGATGGGGGAAGAACCGTTTCGCCAGACGCCCATGAGAGGCCACGGCAAGAGAAGACAGAGTGTGGAGGAAGGATCAAGTCAAGCTGCGGTCGAGCAACCTTTGCTTGCAGGATCTCAACAACAACAGGGACAATTGAGGGAAGGTGGCATTCGAAGGAAACCGGTCCCCAGCACAGTAATGGAGAGCGGCTCATCCAATCGCAACAGCCGCATCTCGCCAACCATTGCTCAGAGCTCGGTCGCGAGGGATATCAACCGCGAGCGGGACGCTCCAACACCACACGTCGACGACACTCCATACATCCACTTCGCACTCGATCAACTCACACGAGACGAAGAAGTACGAGGCAGCAGGCAGTATGGCATCGCCCCTGGAATCGACGGCAACTACCCATACCAAGTCCCGGCCAACGTTCAATGGCCAACCCAACCACAAGGCGCCCGATACGAACAACTACCACAGGAGGAGAAGGACATTTCCGAGCAGTCACCCTACATGGACAATCCCCCGCCCAGAAATCCAGATCGACTGAGTCAATCTGGACGACCAGAAGCGCAACGACAAGGCCCAAACGTCTTCATCCCCGTACCTCAAGAAGAGTCGAGACAAGCTCCCCTGAACTTCGTGCCTGGGATTCTCCGACCTCTCCAGTTGGGTCTGTTCATCTTCGTGGTGCTGGCATATCTCATCTGCCTAATCGTTGCTGCCGCGTGGAGTAGAGCCAACACTGGATTGTGGAGATATCTGTCTTTTGGAGATGGGCGATACTTCCTCTTCCAGTACTTCCCCACGATGCTCGGCATGATCGTTCTGGTCTGGCTGTTCGAAGTTCAGAAGGCGATTTACCGCATGGCTCCATTCATCGCCATGGGATCGTCGAGTGTGCCAACAGCGAGGATTGTTGCAGCTCGGTTGCCACTACATCCACGGGGATTTGTGCTGCCGTACTTTGGCCACTTCGGTGCGAAACTTCCAATCATCGGCACTTTCCTCTTCATCGCCTGGCTGCAGTTGTTCACGATCCCCCTGCTGGGATCGAGCTTCAACGTCTACCAGAGTAATGGCGTGTGGCGATGGATTGCAACGCAAGGCGTGATTTGGACCGTCATTGCGCTGTACATCTTGCTCTTGTTGGCTTTGATGATCCTCCTCGTCTGGCTTATGCGGACCACCACCGGACTGAAGTGGGACCCGCGAAGTCTGGCAGACATGATTGTTCTCCTAGAGCGCAGCAATGCTCTCGACGGTCAAGGCGAAAGCGTGCCTCAGCTGGGCTACTTTCGCACGAGCCACAGGCCAAATGAGGTTTTCCACGCATATGGCACTGCTGATAAGCCGGCGCGAAGCTACGCCGTGGTGGATGGACAGTATCGTGAACAGCGATACAGCAACCCAAATTTCGAGGCCGACGCTGCGAACCCACCACGCCTGTCCAAGGAGCCGATGCTACCTCGCCAAGGTACACACGGAGACGAAGAGGCTCTCGAGAACCACCACAGCTCTGCGCTCCCATGGTTCCTCAAGCCATCCCTCGCCCTTCTCTGGCCGATCATCGCCATCGTCTTGCTCCTGGCATTCCTCATCGTGTCCTACCTCCCCTCGACAACGAGCACCAAAGGCTTCCGCCCCATGCTCCCCAGCGCGGTCAACAACATGGGCTTCAGCAGCGGCAACTTCCTCTACTCCTTCATCCCAACCTTCCTAGCAACCCTCTGCTTTGTCTTCTGGATGGAAATCGACTACGCCTACCGCAAACTCGCGCCACTCTCCGCCCTCGCCTCACACACCCGGGGAGACGACCGACCCGGCGACATCCCCGAACGCACCCTCCTCCTCAGCTACGCCGCGGACCTCCCCATCCTGACGACCCTCTCCGCCCTCTTCAACGCCGACTACCGCCTCGCCTTCCTCACCACCATAACCCTCCTCAGCACCACCCTCCCCATCCTGGCCTCCGGCATCTTCTGGTCCCAATTCTACATCCCCCAACAACGCGTCCTCATCTCCGCCCACATGCCCGGCTACTACGCCCTGACCGTCTTCCTCACCCTCCACGCCCTCGCCTACCTCGCCATCTTCCCGCCCGCCACCCTCCGCCACACGACCACCCCCAACCTCGACACCTTCGACAACACCATCTCCCTGTTCCGCCAATCCCGTCTGCTGGACGACCTCGCCTTCCGCAACCCCGTCTCCAAAACCGACCTCGTCACCCGCCTCCTCTCCGCCCGTCCGGGCTCCGCCCTCGTCATCCCCAACGCCGCGGCGGCCGCGAGCAAAATCTCCCTTGCGGACAGCATTCGCGGATTCGGACGGGCGAGGGCAGCAGCCGCTGGAGATGAGGAGAAGGCGACATCAGGCGCGATGACGAAGTACGCGTTGGGAAGATTCGTAGGCAGAGATGGGAAGGAGTTCGTGGGGATTGATCGCGTGCGGAACTGATTCTTGGATGTGTCTCTTTTTTTTTGCCTATTTTGATGATGAAAGTTTTTTCAGCGACGGCGCTTTGCGGAGTCTTTTGGGGTTTGCCTCATGATAATGATCATGATGTGCATGGACGGAGGGGAAAGATACCACGAGGAATGAGAACTTGTAGATACAGTACAGCCTCCAACAGCATGAGATGCATGACAGTGGATGAGAGAAGGATGAATGGATAGATATGAGATACAGACCAACCAATACTTAATGTCAAGTGAATGATCACAAAGCAATTCACTTCACGCGCTTTCTTCAGGTTTCTCGAGAATTATGTATACAATGGAACAGCATGATCAAGTCAAGACAGTCACGGAGGATGATGAGAGTCTGGAGATGGAGTTTACGCAAAGTATGATTTCATTGAGGTCTGCGAAGGATACACGCTCGTTCCCCCTTCTCGCTCATGGGTATCAAGCATTCAAGAAAAGCAATAGAAGCAGTACAAGTGAGATGGCTGTTTGTATGCCAACAACCCCAGCCATCCGTACCTGCAAGCAATGGGTCGCAAGTCTTTACCAACCGTCGTCAGCTGGAGGAGCACCACCAGCAGGAGTGAAGCCAGCGTCGGCAGTGAAGCCGTCGTCGGCAGGAGCAGCTGGCTCAGCAGAACCCCAACCAGCAGCAGCTGGAGCATCACCATCGCCATCAGCGGCACCACCCCAAGCACCACCATCGCCTGCCTCGGCCTCATCGTCGCTATCGTCGTCGAACTGGATGTTGCCATCCTCAGGAGTCAGGTGGGACAGGAACTCAGGCACCTCGCACTCGCACTCGACGAGGATATTGACAAGGGCTTGACCAAGGTCCTCGTCGCGGTCGTTGTAGAAAGAAGTGGCCAGACCCTGATGGCCGATGCGACCAGTACGGCCAATGCGGTGGACATACTCGGAGATGCCACCGTACATGGCGCTGGGAAGGTCGTAGTTGATGACGTGGACGACATTCTTGACATCCCAACCGCGAGCCGAGACGCCGGTGGCGATGAGGATAGGGGCCTTGCCGGTGCGGAATGCGCGACTAGAACAGATCAGTAAAGGAGAATTGACGGGCAATGGGCATTGAACTTACAGAGCATCCTCACGCTCGCGCTGGTTGCGATCGGCATGGATCGAAGTCGTGGGTAGCTGGCGGTTGTAGAGGAAGTCGTCGAGGAGGTCGACAGCGGCTTTGGAGTTGCAGAAAATGAGGGTGCGGCCAGGCTTCTCCATGGAGATGAGGAGGTCGTAAACGGCCTCGCGCTTCGCGTTCTGATCGACGTAGACGATATTCTGACGAATGTTCTTGTGGGTCTGACCGGCGCGGCCGACGCGAATGTTGAAGTGATCCTCTGCCATGAACTTGCGGGCCAGCTCACGGGCGCCCTTGGGGAAGGTGGCGGAGAACATCATGAACTGGTGATCGGCATCCTCATTGGTGTCTAGGAGTCAGTCAGTAAGTTGCAACTTTCATCGAAGAAGGAAGACGAGGTCAGTACGTACCACCACCCGCCATGATCTTGGTCAGCTCAGTCTCCCAGTCTTGGTCGAGCATCTCATCGGCCTCATCAATGACGGTGAACCTGTTTATCGTTAGCCCAGGCTCGTGCATAGAAAGATGCCACTGTACTTACTTGACGCGGTTCATGGACAGCAGATCAGGCTTGTCCATGAGATCGCACAGGCGACCTGGAGTAGCAATGAGGATATCGCAGCCCTTGCCGAGCTCCTCGCGACAGATCTGCATCGGGAGACCGCCATACGCAACGCATGGGCGCAGCATGGAGCGGTAGCACATACGGCGAGCCTCATCGAAAATCTGGATGGCCAGCTCTCGAGTCGGAACGACGACGATGACAAGTGGCTCGGCCCTAACGCCGTGGGAGCGGATGTCAAAGCCTGGCTTGGTAACGTCTGGGCGAGGCGCGGACAACTTCTTTGCCTTGCCCATGAGCTTCGATAGGATAGGAACGAGGTACGCGGCAGTCTTGCCAGAACCTGTGCGATTGTCAGTAATCTTGCGAGAGGCCAAGAAGTTTTCATGTTACACTTACCAGTCTGAGCAATGGCAACGACGTCGGAGCCTCCCAAGATGGTGGGGATGGCGTAGCCTTGGATCGGGGTTGGGACGACGTAGCCGGCGCGCTGGCAGTTGGCAAGCACAGCAGGGTGAAGGCCAGCGTCGGTGAACTGAGGAACATTAGCACATGATGTGGTGCATGGAAGTAGTAGGCATACCCGAACAATGGGAGCAATTCTCTCTGGTCCCTCGACGTGCACCTCGATCTCCTTGAGTTGGGCAATGTGCTCGCCCTGCTCGGGGCGGAACTCGCGGCCAAAGAGTATAGCCTCCAGCTCTGGGACTTCTGGACCGATCTCGCCGATCTCGCCTGACTACTCGTAGACCTTAGCGGCGCCATACCAATCGGCATTGGATCCACCCTGACGCTCAAAGGCCTCGTAGTCGTACGCGGTGGTCTCCGTCCATCCCTGCTCACGCGCACGCTGAGCAAGGGCCTCCTTGTCGAAGACAACTGGTGCTGAACCCGACGGCTGCGGAGTGTCTTGCGGCTCGTTGGTGCCCCAGGCGTCGGCTGGGGCGTCGTTGCCGAATGAGTCAGACATTGTCGCTGATGTGGTGATCGAGTGACAATGTAATGATGTGGTGGACTGAGGATGAGGTGCTGGTGGAAGGGTAAGTGTTAGCATGTGCGTCGCAGAGTCGAGGTGGTGGGTGGGTGGGTGTTGAGATGGCAGGTGGCAGGCGAGGTTGGGTGACTTACCTGGACGGACGAGGTCGTGCAAGTGACGAGTCGTCTGTCGGTGGTCGTGTGGGTGCGGAGAGATCTCTGGCCGTCGTCGAGTGGGTGACGAGGGAGCAGAGATGGGGAGCGGAAGTGGATGGTGTTGGTGTGTTGAGGAAGTCGAGAAAGAGGAAGCTCGAATTTGTAGCCGCTGTTTGCGATGCACGGCCACGAAACACGTTGAAATTAAGCGAGCGGGGCTCACGTGGTGCGGCAGCGATGTCGTTCGTGAGGAAGGAACGTTGCGGAGTTTGTCTCGGGGGAGGAAGGTGCAAGGCCATGTGCAGGTTCATGTGAGAGGACAGATAAAGGCCGGTAACAGCATGTGCACAATGCCTGGCAGTACCCTTCTCTACCAGCAGCGCTTTCATCGATGCTCCGAGGGACTTGCAGGCAGCATCGCCTTCGTCAGGAGATGCGAGGAGAGGCGATCCATGTTGAGGTCCTTCAAGTCTGAGGCAGCTCTCTTGCCCGTTCCCAACCATCATATCACCTATTCCTCCCAGATATCACAAGGCCCTTGACTCTCTAGCTTGCCCAGAGACATCGACCCAACAACAAATACCGAGCGTTCCCACCAGGAGATCGATGGAGACTTCAAGAAGAGGAGGAAGACGCGTCGGGGTACGCGCAGGGGATTGGAACGTTGGTACCACCGGTTGGACAAGCCCGAGTGTTTCGCACCGT
This sequence comes from Zasmidium cellare ATCC 36951, assembly GCF_010093935.1. Lineage (NCBI taxonomy): Eukaryota > Fungi > Ascomycota > Dothideomycetes > Mycosphaerellales > Mycosphaerellaceae > Zasmidium > Zasmidium cellare. The sequence continues at coordinate 238,369 of NW_022986951.1, read as the reverse complement.
TGATAGAGAAGCCCAGACAACGTTTGGAAAGCGAAGAGGATATGACCAATGTTGCCAATGGCGGTCGGCTGCAAGAGGAGGAGCATGCAACGTGGTGGACACTCCAACAGGCCTGGCCGAAAGAGGAGGAGAGCAAAGTGCAGCACCAGCAATGTAAAACCAGGCCGATATGGCAATTCCAGGCGTCCAAGGAGGGCTGGCCGTGGCGGTACGCGTGAGCTATCGACCAAATACATGCGGGAAGCAAGTCCTCCAGAAGCGCGAGGTTTGCTGGACATTGAAGACGCGTCTCGTTTGTTGACAGTCAGGTTCCAGCAAGCTCCACGACCATACAGATCAAAGAGCAGGAGACAACAACCATACTGTTGTAGCTCGTTACTGGACGAGTTCTTTCGTTGTCGGCTCCAATGCTCTTCGTACGTCCCAGGCGACTTGGCATATACCATCCGAGCCGTTCTACTGCCCCTGACATTGGACGACCCACGAACGCGTCTCGCTCGCAGAGCAACCCCTTGGGACTTGCAAAGCCTCACATTGCTGAGCATGGACGACCCCAAACAAGATTGCCGTCCAGCTGCAGCAGCTGCAGACTGTAGCCGCGTTTCAAAGGGCGTCGGGGCGCTGTATAGGTATGGCAGCTTGGCAATGTCAACTTTGCCGGGTTGGGTGCAGCCGTGAGTATCGTCTCTTGGATAGGAATGAAGACGTAGGAACGAAGAGGCAGCGGCTATGCAGATACTGCCGACTTTGGCAGCGTACTGAACGTGCCCATGAAGTCTGCTCGACGTGCATCTCCTCATGTAGCTCTTGATGAGAACCAGGTAACTTGTCCAGTCGATAGCGCGCGTTGTTGTCAATGTAAATGCCTTCAAAGTCATGTACCCAGCAGCCTTGTTTCCAGCCGTTGAGGCTTCGTAAGTAGAGCTTGGAGACGTCGAGCTGCTCAGGCAGACTCATGTCGGTTACTCAATAGTAGATGCGTCAACCGGTACCTCATGCTCGTATTCTGACCGTAGGAAAGAAAGAAAACGATACCAACGATGGCGGGCGCAGGAAGAAACGTAACCTACGCGTGAAAGCCGGAAAATTGTAGCTGTGGCTCGGAATTCGACGTCCTAAGGTCTTGCCAATAGCTTAGGCATCCATAGAGAGACGGTGGGAAGCAAGGCCAAGTGGAATGCTCTTGCAACTGCCGTCAATATGGGCGTTACGCAGGCAGTGGACCTGGCAACAAGCGCGCTCTTGGGATAACGAGGTTGAATTTGATCAATGCCCGGTCTCCAATGTCTCTCTAGTCCAGCAGTAATCGTATCGTTGGCGTGGAACATGGCAAAGAGGTGGAAATGCTCTCTCCCGCATCGCCGCTGAAAGTCCGCTTCAACTTGCGTGGTCGACAGCAACCTCCTGCCAACACACGCTCGAGTAAAGAAGCTGCTCAGAGCAAACTTGGCACATCTCCGAAGATCCTTTATCGACCAAGCTTGGCAACTCGCTCCTCGCCTTTCAGGGATGTGTTTGCAATTACGAGAGCAGCAGCACCAGCACCACGAAGAAGATGCCGCAGGAGATCTGCCCTTGCGGCCGGCTAAGGCACGCAAGTCCACCCGCTGGGACAGACTCGATGGCCGCTACGACTGGGACGAGCGCGGCGGGCTGCGCTTCATCCCACGGCGTCAGACAGAGCCGCAGAACGAGCAGCAGGCAGAGCAGAGCAAGCAGGAGGAGCGGCCGGCGGTGAGATCCACACGCCACCCAAGGCGTTGCAAGGGCAAGCGAGCGCCGAGGAAGTTTCAACCAACGCTTGAAGGCATCCAAGAGAAGGGTCGTTGAGAGGTCGGTACTCCTGAGGGCACAATAAAAACCCAGCTAATGTAGCGGTTTTCAGGCCTCTAGCTGCCCGACCGCAAGCCAACTCCTGCCACAGCTGCCAGCTCCATTTACCAGAGTTCATCGCACCTCGAGCGGCACAAGTGCAGCGCTACGTCTCAGCTGGCGGTGTAGATGCCTTGCCGAATCTGCAGCAATGGCGCCGAAGTGTGGTGTATGCCATCTTCAGGACTCCAAAGCATGGCCGTATCGTCTGGAAGAACAGCACGCACCTTCTATGCGCTCGTAGAGATGGCCCCAGCGTGGAGCTACGATCGTCCTCGAGAGTCGAAGTATAGCTGAAGCGCCTGCCATACTCAAGACTCCAAATATCTGGACGCCGTCGATATTCCAAGCTTCTATCTCCAGGAGATGCAGATCGCTGCGATCCAGTGCGATGAACCAACGCCATGGAACATTGTATGTGCCGGGGAGATTTCCAAGGTGTGGACTTCGAATCGTTGTAAGGGGCAAATGGGCTGTGGCCTCCATCATTCCGGCCAGGAGGATGCGGTGAGAGAACGGAGCTTGGCCAGCGGTGTCTTCTCTATGCCTCAACCCTTGTCCTCGCTCTGATCTTCTCTTCAATTCCTTGGACAGCTTCATTGAACGGGGTAGGCCTGCAGCCACTGCGTCGAATCGTCAGGAGCCAAGCCGGGTGCCCGCTGGACGAACAGCTTCCAGGTCTGCAAGTCCCCGAGCGCAGACGGCCTCTCACGACGACAGCATGCCGCCTTGTCATGTCTCAAGACGTCCATACCTGAGCATTTTCGTCTTATTGCTCGTCTCCACCATTTTTTGCTTGATCTCTGGCAGATCGAAGGCCAAGCGGAGGCGCAAGCTGCTTCTGCTTGTTGTCGTTGCGACTGCGGCGTTGATGCGTCCGGTATGTTGTTCTCGGCATGCATTCGACTTCCGAGATGCTCATCGAAGACGAGGGCATCATGCGCCGAGGGTTGTCGTTGCCGGAGAGCAGAGAGTTCATCGCAAGTCGAGCTCGGGATTGTGGCCGTGCTGGTTCGGTGGCCCGTTGCGTGGAAGGTTCGTGGTTGACCCAAGAATTGAGCTGTGGGCTACTCCTTCGAGGTCTCCGACGCTTGGATCGAACGCTTGCTTCTCAAATGCTGCAAGGAGAGTGTTGTTGTGGACAGCGGGAACTGTTGCACGTCTCTGGCCGCCGGCCGGTGATGATGAAGTCGGAGAAGTTCCTTGGCGACGGCTTGCCGCCCACGAGCTTCCTCACGACTCCTCTCACGAGACGACAATTTCCAGCTCTGGAAGACTACGAACACACCTGAACAGACAGCTCGAACAGCAGGAACACACACTTCGACGATCAAGTAATCGTTACCATCCATCAACGGGAGGATTGCCATTACACGCCATCCAACGGCGCCCACTAAAGATGACTGATCTCTATCCTCTACGATCTAGTAATCAAAGAGCCCTTCTTTATATCATCTCCCTCCTCACGATCCAATCTCACCCATCTCACGAGCTCTTCGCTTTCCTCTGGAAGAACCGGCTGGTATCGCCCATGGGGAAGCTGAACCGCATCGACTCCTGACACATTAGGTTCGCAACCGTGTAATACCCAAACATTCCACTCGCGAACGCAAACGCCCCTCCTGCTTTATTCACAGCGGTCGCAGTCTCGGTCAGGCCGTCGGCCTTGAGGAAGTACCCGGCTGCGACGAGCGTGAAGGCCATCTGGACGGTGAAGAAGATGCCGATGTAGATGAGGTTCAGCGGGAGCGAGCCCAGCAGGAAGAAGAGGTTCCACACCGCCCACACTGCAGGAGAGGTCAGCGGACTTGGGGGAAATGAGACTTGGACTCGAGGGTTGACTCACTGAGCACAAAGAATCCGACGGCGTTGTTGTACTGCGGGCTATCGACACCCCCATACGCGTCTGCCACACCGAACGAAGGTGTCACGATGAAGCCGAATCCAGCGTAGAAGAGACCGAAGGCAGCCAGAACAGTATATGCGTAGGTATTGCCGAGTACAAGCTCCCAGTTTGCAGAGACGAACTATGTCGCTTCAGCACACGCCCAACGGAGGCTTTGGAATCGATCTTGAGCTTACCATGCCAATACCAGCAACACCGAAGAAATCACCAATGAAGGCATTGGTCACGCTGACACCGCGCCATCCCATGAGCGCCAAGGAGAGGGTCGTCAAGGTTGTCGAGAAGGCTCCAATGGCCAAGGCAGTCTATCATAGGTCTCAGCACTGAAACCCTCTCCGCAGCGAGTAGCTCATATCGCTCCACGATGTTCACTTACTGGACTTCCGAGCTGCGCCTTGATGGTGATGGGCACAGGAATGTAGTACGGCTGGGTGGTCACCGAGCCATTGGCGAGCGAAGACGCAGCAGACGGACTGGTTGCGATCTTGCCAGAAGCCAACTTCTCGTAAAAGTCGCCGTTCGTCTGGATGTTGTGCAAGCCCTCGAGCTGCTCGATCCGATTCTCGTGGCCCATCTTTGCGGCAGGGGTTTACTTCTCAACGAACAAACCCGCAGGTAATACAACAATATGTCCAAAACGAGAACACGACCAAGACGGGGACAAACACTTCGTTTATATATCTCCACCCAGACCTCGGAGCAAAGCACACACGGAAAAGATTGACGATCTCCCCATCGCATCAACCTCCCTCGAGCTTTGCTCCTTATAACCGGTGCGTGGACAGGGCAAAAACACCTTCGACGACACCCATGGCGTCAGGCACGAAAGTTCGCATTGGGCGAATCGTACTCGTCATCGTCGCGGTAGTTGGGGAGTTTGCACAGAGCGAGAGTGAACCTTATGGTAGAGCCATCAGTAGCTCCAAGCACGTCATCTGGATTCTGGGGGCAGTTGTGGGGTTTCTTCACGATCGGGGCTTGCGAGGGCGATGGCCAGGTTCTCGGGATTTGCTGCTTTTGGGCGTGATGGGAGGAATGGTTGGGATGGTATGATCGAGCACATGCGAACGCTTGACAGTGAGGATTGCCTGGCTGGTGGATGTGTTTTTCAAGGTGAGAGCTTGAGCATCTGGTTCCTGGGAGCTTGTATACAGGTAGCAGGTGAGGTTGAGAGCTTCAAAGCAGTACAAGATACCAAGCCATTGAGCGCAGAGCAGTCTGTAATAATAAACAAGTCGAAAGGAAAACGATTGTCAGACCAGCAAGAAATGTCTTGCATGATCCTGTCGTATTGGAAATGCTTAACAACTTGTCGTTCCTGTCAGAACCTCATCTTGCGGAGCGCACGCATCTCGGCCGCCGCTGACGGTCCCGCATGCGGCCGCAGAGACACACTTACAGCTGACTATACCTATTGGAGCTCGTATATGTGAGTATGGCTCACTACGTGGAGTAGCTCAAGGTGAAGGCTGTGAAAGTCGCCATCTGATGCGAGCGTAAGGCAACGGAAATGAATTCTTCAGGTAGGTTTGCGAAGATGCTGAGAAATCGAATTGTTGCCAAGTGTGATGGAGTGGGATATATAGGAGGACTAGGAGGCGGCTGAGGGGACGACATATTGACTTCTGAAGTGTATCAACGAAGTGTAGGCGAAGCTCTATCACATCTGAGAAGTTATCCAGTGAAAGACAAACGAGAATATGGCACCCATCACAGTTGCTCTCATAGGACTTTCGCAGTCCGCAAAGACATCATGGGCGAGGTTCGTACGATCGAAGAGGCGAACCATCCAGCAACTGACACAAAACAGTGAAGGCCATCTCCCCTACCTCCTCTCCGACCGCGGCCGACAGAGATACCAAATCAAAGCCCTCCTCAACTCCAGCGTCGAAGCCGGAAAGAAAGCAATAGAATCCTACAATCTCGGACCAGACACCAAAGCCTACGGTGCACCTCAAGACCTCGCCGCAGACCCAGACATCGACCTCGTCGTCAACGCCACACGAGTAGATGTGCATTACGATACGATCAAGCCCAGCATCGAAGCTGGCAAAGCCGTCTTCATCGAGTACCCAGTCGCTGAGAACACGCAGCGGTCGAGGGAGCTGGCGGATCTGGCGAAGCAGAAGGATGTCCCTAACATTGTGGGCTTGCAGGCGAGGGTGGCGCCGGCGGTGCTTAAAGTGAAGGAGATTCTTGCATCCGGAGAGATCGGGAAAGTGTTGAGTAGTTCCGTCCAAGCCTATTCACCCTTCAGCGGCCGAGACTCGATTTCGGAGGGACTGGCCTATTTCTTGGACAAGAAGGTTGGCGGCAATCCTGTCATTATTGCTTTTGGTCATAGTGAGTCCTTCGATCCTTCTCCATCAATAGGTATGGTGACAAGCTACTGACACATGGGTCAGTGATCGATTTCGTCCATTTCGTGCTGGGTGAATACTCGAGCTCGCATGCTCATACGCAGATTCAGCATCCGAAGCAGACCGTCATCAATAAGGAGACTGGCGAGAAGCGGCCTTTCACTTCAGATGTGCCTGACCTGGTCTCTTTGCATGGGACGTTGGAGACGTCGCCGTATGTCGAAGAAGGCGCTAGCTTGGTAAGTGGTGTTGCCTGCTTGTTCATCTTGCTTGATACCACAGGAGATGGATCAAGTTCCACGATCTTTGGGGGGATCCTACTCTTGTTGCTTTGCTCAGATCAGGGTGCATGAAACCACAAGCTCGTAATTGCAGCTCAAGTTGTTTTACAGCTTACGAGCAATGGAGATGGTATACGTGTTGAGCAGTGAGCGGAAGGTCCAGGGAACTCGTAGTCTCTCTTCTTCGGCCGCGCCTGCAAGGCTGCTTCCATAACCCACACACATGCTGACGAGTTGGCTGTACAGATTGTAAACTTCCGGAATGGGCCACCTTTTCCGGTTACGCTGCCCTTCGTTTGGACGATCAACGGCGAGAAAGGAGAGATCCGAATTTCAAGCGAGAGGGGCCCATTCCTTCAAAGCGAAGCCTCCGCCTACGATATCCCGATCCAAGTGGAAGACTTCTCGACAGGCCAGGTGAGGGATATTGAATGGCATTGGGAGGATTGGCAGGAGGCGCTACTGCCCCGGTCGAGGAACATCGCCAGATTGTACGATCTGTATGCTGCGGGTCGGTGGAAGGCCGAGTCACGCTGCACGTTGGAGTCGGCCGTGGTGCGCCACAAGCAGTTGGATGCGATCCTGTACCCTAAAGAGTCCTGATGCGAACGTCGCACAATCTGGCAGATTGCGGCCGATCTGGAGATTCCTAGCATGGTAGCCATGGGTTCGTAAGGCATGACCAAACCGCCACGTAAGGCCGCTCATCTTCGATCTCGCTCATAACCTGCCGCGTGAAGACATAGGTTGGGGACGTGGGAGACGTGAGGTTCTTCCTTTCCTTCATCTTTGACCAACGGGCACTCCATGGCCCCGTTCCTTTGCCAGCGGATCGCCGCCGTAATAACGTCTTCATTGGTCGGCGCCACACATCCTTAGTCAGTCCATGGGAGTGGTTGGAGACGGTGACAAAGCGGTGCTTGTTAAGACGCATCTCCCGGCTGGTTTTTCAGCTTGAGGGCTATGTCGCTCGCTGTGCAGAGGATGCCTTTCCCTGTGCATATATACGCAGGCTGACCTGCTGCCAAGGAGATGCTTTGTCGTGTCTGAGAATGTTTGATGGACGGTATGTGTTGACGATGGAACGAACCTCAGGCTCGTCTTGGCGGACATGGCAAGCCGCAAAGTCAAAATCTTCGCGACTTCGACCACACCACCTGCCCTGCCAACTCGAAATCACGGCACTGAACGACAATGTCGAATCATAAGTCCAAGGTAACGAGATGATGATATGTAGAGAAGGATTCTGCTAACAACGCGCCATCACAGAAGAGAAGGACGCAGCATGATGATTCCGCGCCCGACACATCGAAGCCATCCGCCGTCTTCCTTCCAGCTGGTGGACGAAGCCATACTCTGAGCATCGCGCTGCCCGGCAGCATAATAGCCAAGTACGTAACGAAATATCTTATAAAGATGTTTGTCACGTACCAAAGCTGGCCGCTCATGCTCGCCAAGCCGTCGCACGAATCCATCGCTGACTTGGCCTCGCCCACAACAGTGCTCTCACCCACGACCAGAAGACAAGCTTGGCAGGACAGATCGCTCGGGCATGCGCAGTGTTCTGCGTCGATGAGATCGTTGTCTTTGATGATGGACAAGCCGAGATTCGAGATCCGGAGCAGGGAGGCTATACCGCATTCGCGGACCCCAACTTCTTCCTTTACCACGTCTTGACGTACTTGGAGACTCCACCAAATCTCAGGAAGAGTCTCTTTCCCATGCACCCGGATCTTCGTATTGCCGGTGCACTGCCCAGCTTGGATATGCCGCATCATCTCCGCTCAGAAGAGTGGTGTCAGTTTCGAGAGGGCATCACGACCGGCGTTGGGAATGGGAATTCGACTTTGGTGGACTGTGGGCTGGGGCAGAGAGTCAAGATCTCGGATGAAGTCGAAGTGAACACTCGAGTCACAGTCCAGCTGCCAGAGCAGCGTCCTTCTAACCCCAATGGCCCGATCACCGGCGAAGCTGTAGCACCAGAGACTCCACGCGAACAGGCAGGCTATTATTGGGGCTACAGTGTGCGACAGGCGGCATCACTCGGATCCATCTTCACCGAATGTACTTTCGATGGCGGCTACGATGTCAGCATTGGCACAAGCGAGAGAGGTTCGCCTCTGTCTGCCATCCTCGAGTCGGGAAGCACAAGTTACGTGGAGCCGACCTGGAACCACCTCGTCGTGGTGTTTGGGGGCGTCACAGGCATTGAAATGGCGCTACGTGCAGACGAGGAACTGCAAGCTGCCGGGGTGTCAAAGGCAGAAGAGGTGTTTGATTTTTGGATCAATTTAGTGCCTGGCCAGGGGAGCCGCACTATCAGAACAGAAGAGGCTGTCTGGGTTGGCCTGACCGGTCTCCGAAAGCTGGTTGAGGACAGGAGTCAGCGTTGAGTACACGGAGTACGAAATCAGTCGAGAGTGTCGAGTCAGCCTAATCTCGCTGGAAAAATACTCGTGGCTGAACGGTGCGCCATCGCTACGGTGCATGCAATTCGGATGCTACACGCGTAGACCCTGGCCATCACGAATCTGGTCCAACGGTTTCGACCTGTAGCCTGCTCGGTCATCGTCCGTAAGGAAGCTTTCGGACGACAACGTACAGATGCAGTTTAGATATACGGATACATCTTCAGGTACGTCCTCGTCGTTCAGATACGGCTAGAAGATGCGCGACACATCCCCTTACTCACCGCTGACAAGTAGCTGAACCCCACTTATCACATCGCCTGGCTAATATGCACCCTGCAGAACTCCACGTGCCAAGCAACGTCAATGAATGTTGATGCAGACAACTTGCGATGCGTTGTCCTACCCATCATGCAGTCCTGACACCCGGTAGTTGGTGGCGCTACGACAAATCATCCCAATAGGTCGTGAAACAACCGGTCTTCATGCCGCTCGCAGCCTGGACATGTGCCCGACCAAATTGCTTGAAGCAACCTGCCCTAAAGGTCCGGCCAGACTCGTGGACATTCGCCTAATTTCAGCTGCACCGGCTCAGATGATGCCCCCAAGTCAGCCGTGCAGGTGCGGAGAACACCTGTTCCACGGTTACCCTCGTACTCCAGGCGAATACAGAGGCAACTCCGCAGCCAGGCGAATGCTTCTTCGACTTGGCCGGACGAAGTGGGACTGTCACCGGCAGCCGGACCCTGGGCACGAAATGAAGTCGGCTTGTGAGCTTCACCCACAACTGTAGATCCCGGCGCCGCTCTTACGAGACCCTTGTCTATCACACTTCCAGGGCCCGCCGAGCTGGTGTTCGGTATCAGCACTCGCGTGTCGGCGCAATGATGCCGTGTGGACGGTATGGCATCTTGCGCCAACCGCGTCAGCTCCAGCGAGCTCGGAACAGGCGAACGGCCACGGCCGGGCATCCCCTGCTGTGCCCGATGCAGCTGAAACTCTCTCTGGAAGTCAGTCCCACCAACACACCAGCACCGCACGCTGAAGCTGCCATGGCCACGAGATTGGTTGAGCATCTACCGCTGGTTTGCTAGCTTGCCACGCTACGAAGCTGAGATTCGTGTGAGAGTGAGGTGTTGGTCGACAAGATGATGACTGCGTCTCAGCTGAGCCCCGCGCCCAATTAGCACACGCCAAACGCCATCGCCTGCCGAGGGCCACGCTGCGCGGACCGTAGCGCCGCACGGATGCCTCAGATTGCTTGGTGCTCCTTGGCGTAGGCTTGTCTCTTGCCAGTCATCCAAGGCCAGCGATGAATAACCAGCCCTACGAGATGCCAGATCTCCCCCACGAGGCGTGACACCAACGACTGGCCACGAGCGCATCCAACGCTCGTCCACCCTGCTGCCACCGCTGCCAGCGTCCACACCCATTCCACGGCCGCGCAACGACCATTCGGGCCATCCGTCCCCTGCCGGGCAACTGACAAGGAAGAGCTCGCAGTCGCTCTCCTCCGCGGTCGTCCCATCACGCCTAGGCCTGCCCGCTACGACAATTGATTGATTCAATGGACTGTACCATACCTCTCTGGATGTGTTGTGCTGACAGTGCGTCACTTTTCCGTCTATTTCCACCTGCCTACTTACCGCAGGTTGAGCTTGCTGTGGAACCTCCTCCACTTCACGATACCGGCAAGCCACACATTCGATTGTCCAACAGAAACATGCAAGCGTCGGCCCACGAGCCAGGCTAGCGTCGAACCACAGGGTGGTACATACTATTGCCCGTATGCTTCGCTTCTGCCGCATCGAGTGGAAGGCTTAGCCTTGCTGACGGCCAGCGATCCAAACAGAGGACCAATCCAATGTGTGTCTAAACGGTGTGAGTATTGTTCGCAGGGACGCTGCGACCGCCAGCGACGGGTTTCGTCATATTGCGTGTTATCGTGAAGATCGAGAGAGCTCTGTCCGCACCTCCCGCCAGCCCGTACGTAGAGGGCGGGCAGCGGAGGTGAGCGACGGACCGAACGCGCAAAGTGGTGTTGTTCCAAGCAGCAGGACGACTGGGAGCAGCGCGCGCCACGGCAAGGTTTCCTGAGTCGCAGGTCGGGAGGCCACACACAGCTCGCGAAGTCATCACATTGCCTTTTGCAACACAAAGGCTATGCACGGACGGCGTTGATGACTGTCGCCGACAGGCCGCGCCTCGTGCACGGCGCTAAAATCCTGCGTGTGCAGCGCCGACCGCTACCCCTCCCTGCGTCGGCGGCGAGTGGCTGCAGCACACGCTGGGGCTGCTATCGCGGTGCTGCGCCTGTTGCCGGCTCAAACGTTGTTCTCTTGCAGGCTGCTGGCCGAAGGATTCAGGGCGTGCAGAATGTCGTATGCACCAACACCGCTGCTCCCAGATGCCTCCGTCGAGCCCGCCCGACCCCTTCCTTCTCATCTTCCATCTTCCCCGTGATCTGCACGTACGCACGCTGGTCGAGGCTACGCGAGAACGTGCAGCACAGAACGGGCCCGACAGACTAGCTGGAACTATCGCCGTCGTCGGGTCCTTTCATCTCTGGCGTCGTGCTGCTGCTGCTGGCTGTTGGTCCTGGTGCACGTTGCGTGTCACTGGCCCAACCCAAAGCGTCCTGCTGTCTCTTGGGCTGAGCCACTACATCTATATCGTGGCTCCTTCCCGCCGCGCTCTGCCCTCTCCTCGTTGTTGACCACCTCGAACCACACCATACATCCCCTCCTGTAGTGTGTGCCTAGCTGTAAGGCCTCTATCACGTCCCAGTCGTGCCGTGCGCACTCCACCTCCACCACCGTCAATACCAACCCGTACCACATATACCACTCTTGAGCTCGCCGTCTGCGCCATGGAGTCCATGGATTACAACTACTTTGCGGCTGCACCGCAGCCCTACCAGTACATGGGATATGGCGAGTTCCCACAAGTTAGCGGTGACGGCATGGGTGCAACACCGGTTTGTAACTCCAAACCTCGCATGCACTGTATAGATCACTAACCCCGAGGCCGCAGAGTATGGAGAACCTCGACTCGACTGCCTTCAACCTCAACTCGTTCGACTATAACTTTGACGCATCGCTCGGTCAGGGAACAGGCCTCACACCCATGCCCGCAACGTCCGCATCTCCGCCCGCCCAGCAAATCTCGATGCTGCCCAACGGATCCGTAGACAGTGGAATCGCGATGGACATGGAGAACGAGCCTTCAGGCAGAAGAGGCAGCAGCGAGGAGAAGGACTCTCTTACTCCAGCACAATCAAGGCGGAAAGCACAAAACCGAGCAGCGTGAGCTCTCCCTACATGAATGCTATACCATGGAAAGCATGCTAACGCGAATCTCCAGACAACGAGCATTCAGAGAACGAAAAGAGCGACACGTGCGAGACCTGGAAGCCAAGCTCAACCTCCTCACAACCACCACCTCATCATTACAATCCGACAACGAGCGCCTGAAGCTCATGCTGCAAAGAGCACAAACCGAAAACGAAATCCTCAGGGCGACTGCCTCGTCATCACCGACGTCACACCACCCACCCGGCTTCGTCGACGACCCCAGTCTGCTGCCCCCTTCTAGACAATCGAAAAGCTCCCCATCGCACGACCAAAACGTCGACGCCTCCAGACTAACCAATGGCCTCCTCTCGACAGAATCCTCTACCTCCCCAGGCACATTCCGCAGCTCGCCCGGAAGCGAAAGCCACCTCCTCTCGGCCAGTGCCACCTGGGATCTACTACAATCACACCCGCTCTACCTCTCCGGCGCCGTCGACATCGGCGAGGTATGCGAGCGCCTCAAGAAAATGGCGCGCTGCGACGGCATGGGCCCCATGTTCGAGGAGGACGAGGTCCGCAAGGTGATTGAGGAAGTCGGCAGGAGTGGTGGCGACGAATTGATATGACACTGACTTCCCAAAGTTGTTGGTTTCAAATTTCGCTACGCCAGCCGCGGCCACTGCTGATACGCCACGCCACCCTAATCATATCACACACATCATCTTCACCCTGCATACGACGGAAATTATGAAAGGAAGAAAGAAAGGGGGAAAAAGTGATCCTTAGGACGACATTCATTCGTCCTTTGAGCATCTGCCGTCTGTGGAGTTCAAGGATTGTCTTATATGGGAACAACGAAGCTTTGTGACTTCTTCAACTGATGAGCAGCAAAAGCAAGAATGGAAATATTATACCCGGCAAGATTGGCCCGTTTTATCTATTTGGAGAGACGAATTGTGGGAGGATCTAGTTTTGCGGTGATTTTCTCTACAGCTAGATGGAAATATCGAGTCCCAAGATGAAATACGAAGGAGCTCAGGAGAGAGAGAAGGAGACGCACTTCATGTATATGAGATGGAAATTATGAGAACTACTACATATTATATTATCATCATCATCAACATCACAAAAACCTCACATCTACTTCTCCTTGCCAAAATGCTACAACATCCAAACTACCTGCTTTCTCACTGCCTACATACATCCACAGCACAGCCTTCCATGCGTTCGCACATCGAAGCACCAGCAGCCAGCAGCACCACCCACCAGAACAGACAGACAGGCAGTAGAGTGCCACATGTTCCCTCCACGCAGCAACGCACGGCAAGCGATCGACCACCCTTCCACCGCCTCAATTGGCCGAGACAAACGAAATTCTCCACTCCCAAACGCCCGCGCCCTCGATCCTACGGTGGAGGGAGAGCTGGATATCGGTTTCTCTACTTTTCGGCTTTTTTCGCCCGTTTGGTTTGTAGGAATCAACATCACGCACGGAGCAGATGTGAATGGATTGGGGCAATACGAAGTTTGGGCTGGATTTGGACGGAATGCGCGAGGTGGGAAGATGGGTAGAGGAGTAGAGGTGGTATTCCGATTGTCTGTTTCGATTGATTTTCCGTTGGATCACAGCGTAGCGTCCATCCTTCGTTCGGTCGCAGGGCTAGGGGAAAGGGAAGGACGCAGAAAGACAGACAGTCTGTACTGTGCACTTTCACGGAATGGAATCATTCCTCGTGGGATTCATGGGGGCCAACAATTCGTTCGTCGGGAAATGGAGTGCTAGGCAGCGGAGTATTACGCTCTCCACTGTCTAGAGAAATAAGCGTGCTCGTCTCGTGCTGCGCACGCTACAAAGCGCCAGTGCCAGGGCACAAGCAACTGACTAGACGGGGCCGCCGCATTCCATCGTTTTTGGATTTCGCGCGGTCTCTTCGTCGGGCTGAGAGCGGATATCCAGCAGATCGATTTTGGCCCCTTCAATCTTGCAGCACCTTTCGGCGCCGAGTGGTGTGTTGATGAAGCTGATCATCTCCTTCGCTGATCTTGCTACTACGGCCCTGATGAGCTGTTCGGTCGCTCGCTCGGTCGATGGATGGTCGACTGGATGGAGGAGCGCCTCCATGTGGCCGCACGATGGATTCATAGGGTTGCCATCCTGCAATCCATTCGAAGCTGAGGGCCGAAAATGACATGTCCCAGAATATAAATGGCGTCCCCCCACCCAGAACCAACAAATCTACCACTACCGAGTAGTAGTGCGGAACGATAGTCTTTTGTTGGTCGGGAGTTTGGCGAGGGTTCCCACGTTGTTCAACAACTGTATTCTCTTGACCCTAAGTGCGCTAAATTTTCGAAAAGAAGTCGCTGGCTGGTGCGGGATTTCCGAAATGTTTTGTTGCTGTTCATTCACAAGACAACGAACTGCCGCGCCGCGGCTGTTTTGCACATGATGTTCACCGCGGTGATTCTCTGGAGACCCTGCAAAGCGTGGAAAGCGTTGCAAGCCGACTTCATATAGCCCTACGCGCCAACGCCACTTTCAGGCATCATGTGAGGTTCGGTTCTACAGCCTCTCGAGCTGTTGTAACAGCGCCATACAGAGAAAAATCGAAAGATCGCGAGATTGCTCTTCTGTAGTGGAAGCGCCTCTTTCTTCACACCGCATGCTTTGCAACGAGGTACCAAACAGGAGGAGCAGGGCTTGCGCCATGTGGTAAAAGGCGTGACTTTAGGGCGGTAAATTGGCCAGCCTGGAAGTACTGCGATGGGCCCTGCCATTGGTCGTCCTTGCAATATTGTCGGGTCAGGAACCGAACATTACCGTCAATATAGAACGCTCAGGATCGCAACATGTTACATGACGTGGGTGCATCTCTCCTTGTCCAACCTTGCCATTGCAACTGGTGGTTTAGCCCTTGATGTTTGCTTGACGCTAATGAGCATCCTAAAATCTGTAGGGCAAACATGGAGAGCAGCCGATTAGGTCAGCTCACAGGGCTTTGAGAACCTGCCAAATGTCTGTACCCAGCTTGTATTGGAGGTATTGTCGTTAGCAGGTAGGGCTGGCGGTAGAAGGAGTCTGGAGGAATTCAGGAGGGTAGCATCGTAGAGTTCCTCTTTGCCGGGCTCCGAACTCCTCTGAGACTGGCCGCAAAGAGGAGATTGCGAGTCCTCACGCAACGAGACTGATTATTGGTGGATGTTGAACAACCAACAACTTGCTCTTCCAGGAGCCAATAGTTGAGCTGAGATAGCAGAGATGAAAGTCATACACAATTGGTCGAGTCCACTCCGGAGGGTGGGTGTGCGGCATCAGAGTTAAAGTTGGAGCTTAGCCCTGACAAGGATGTTTGATCAACGGGCGTGGCTGGTGAGCTTGCTCGCGGTGCCGTGATGAAAGAAGTAAGGTCAGATGCGAAGCGAATGCACGAACGGCTTATTAACCTCTCTCTGCGAATATTTGGTGTGCTGACTTTGATGAGGTTGCGTCGTCTGCATCTTGATCGACACGCGCTTGATCAAAGCCGATTCGCTGGCGAGGAGTCTTTGCCGCACGAGGTGTGTCGCGTCGGCAGCCTACCGACTGCATTCCCTCATCATCCACGACCGAGGGCCAACCCACCGCCTCGTGGCTTGGACTTGTAGGACGTTGGAGCGATCTGTTTGGCTGATCAACATCTTCCAGGCGGTGTCGTCTCATCAGAGGAAGTTGTGATGGGTTTTTGCTTTTTGCTTGAGTCGTGAGACTTCTCGTATCATGCCGTGCGCTCCATACAGACCAAGCCACGTGCGCTAGACAGCTGCAGTGAAACCAAGCGGCATCCTTCTAAAAGGCATCACATCTTCGATCTGTAGCCCTCCGCTGGCAAGGCTGCAAGGTGCCAATGCCAACCAAGGCAAATGTTGGCATTCTGCAAAATCCTATCATACGATTGAGGTCCTTGCTGGCGACGTCCCAATTCCACCATAACGCCGATGCATTGCCATCCTGAGCGGCTTGTTGGTAGTGTGACGACTGGGCAAAGGGAGCTCTGAGGATGCGATGCGTGGAGTGGCTGCTGAAGGAAGAGACTCCAGGAGCTGCAGTCCAATGGTCCGGCAGCTTTGCCGAAGACGACGTGAGGATAGTGGAAGCTTGCAGCGAGTAGCTAAATCATCACCTGACGTCCGGTTGAAGCCGCCTTGACGGCTGTTTTGGGGAGATACTCGGCGAATATGGCCGAGTTGGTGTTAGTTGCTGGAGCGGACTCAGATCCTTGCCTCACGACGGGTCCCAAGAGCAATGTTGGTATGATGAGGGCTTGCGAGTCTGTGGTGAAGCTGCAGCGGACGCCCGACGTCACCGCCTGGACAGAGGTAGGCCGGATCAAGTATTCCATACAAAAAGACTTCATCCCATCGTCTAACCGGTCCCAGAGCGGAAAGAAGCCGGATTCCTTCTGTGACCGGACTCCTAGAAACACGCCACTTTCCGGTCATGAAGACATGTACCCGTACCGTACTTGGTCCTCACGTTCCAGAGAAAGCCGAGCAGAGGAAGTCGCGCATTGATCGCCGTGAATGCCTCGCAGCAGGAAGGGCAGACTCGTCATTTGCGCCAGGTTCCGTTGACGACTGGACGAAGAGTCCGGAATGACGTATTCTTGAGTCCGTACCGCCTATACCGTATCTCTTCCACTCTGCCTCTCTGTAGCCGGTGCAAGCCGTGGATAGCTTCGCGTGCATTTGCTTTTGGCTATCCGTGTTTCAGCAGCATGAAACTGCAGCCCGAGGAGAAGTTGCGTCTGTTGAACCGTCACGAGACGAGATTGCTCTCTCCTTGTTGCCGACAGCTCCTCCTGGTAGCGTTGTGATGAAGTGCAGATGCTGCTGCACTGGTGCAGGAGGCTTGCAGAATTGACCGGAAGACGTGAAGTGGAGGCGCATTGGCCTCAGGCATCTCCGCAGCCGCGACTCTGCCCTTGCCCTTCTCTTCTTCTCAACTTCTGCACGCCCTACATCAGGTATGGAACACGGCCGCCACCAGAACAGCCTTGTACGGTACTCTAACAAGGCCCAATGCACACAACCGCTGGATGGCCTGAACTACTCCCAAACTCTCAGAACCGACGACGCCACTGGCCAATGCCGTCTCGAAGCGCATGGCTTCCACAGCATAGCTCGATGCCTGTTCACTCCCATGTCATCCTTCGCCGCATTGGCCAGGAGCTCTCTCAACAAGCGCGTTGGACTCCACAGCGGCACGCAGCTATTGGCACCATATCGCTTGCGCAGACTCATTGGAACCGTCCAAATGGCATCTCACGAATTTGGCCTACTCTCGGCCATGTACCGAGCGTCTACCTCCCCGCCGCCTGCTTTGTACTTCACAATGAAAGGCACGTTCACAGAGAGCGCGAATGCTATAAGGCGGCATTCCTACGAGCGGAAATCCCTCGACGCAGTGAGATAGCCGGCGGGCCGCCGCCTCTGGGATTTGCACGCAGAAGGATGAGGCCACGTCTCTGACGGCGCTCTTCCTTTCTGACAAGAATGCCAAATGGAACCTCTCAGGGTTTCACTAAGATCAGCGTGAGCAGAGATCAACAACCAACAAGGCGCTCCCACTAAGGATACCCTCGACTTCACCTCTCTGCAAAGGCCCACTCCACCATATCGGGCTCCGGCGTCCTGGTCTGTCTCCTCTTCTCAACACAACATTACACCGAGTGCCACACCGACCGGCCGAGGTCTTTCGAACGCGGCGAAATGTTGCGATGGATGGGCGTTGAATGGTGAGGTGTGATGCGAGCGATCATCACGCCCCCATGAAGCCGCAGTCAAGCCATGTTGCCAGTCTTCGAGCTCGCCGTTGGTGGTGGCAATATCAGAGTGGACCTCGATCGTGGTCAGTGGCTCACTACGCCTGCCGCAAAGCCCGCTCTCCTCTCGACTGTCAACGCCATGCTGCCGACGGGTCTACTCCATGCTGTCGGCTGTCTCATGGCTGTGCTGGAGCGGGGACAGACCCTGCGTTGGCGGTGATGGAGGCGAGTATGCCATTCCCCGGTGTATGGCAGCATGATATGCAGTCCCTGCGGCAGTAGCATGGTAGCGGCAACCTCACAACGGGAGACCCTTACCACGGCCAGCACGACTACGCCTTCATACCGTGGCAGACACCGGCCGAGAAACGCTTGGTAGAGCAATCCGTCCCATTCAAGATCACCAAGACTTGTCCAAGTCGCCTTGGATCGAGAATCTATGCTATGGCTTGGACGCCTCGTCCTCAAGGCTGCGATAGGTAGGCAGTCGCCATCGTGCTCGTGACCTTGTTTCAGGGATGTTGGTCTTAGAACAGCTCCAACTTGTCTCTCCATACGCCACGGGGAAGCCTACGGTAAGCCTTTGGAAGCCATGTCTGCGTATATCGTACACGATCGGAGTGATCATTCCCAAGCAACTCGGAAGTTGCCTGAGTTCGAGACCACCAAGAAAGGCTGGTTCTTCGATTGTTTTAGTCGAACAATAGTCAGAGGCTTTGTGGAACCTGTGGTCGTGAGACAGTAGTAGCTGCTCAAGCCGTTCGACGCCCTCTATCAAGCCACCAACATCTCTTGGCCTAGATTACAGCGCAGCACCACCCCCATCGTCATTTCCGTCGTCGTGGTGGACTGGAAAGCGAAGCAATATTGCGGTAAATGCCTTGCCCACCCACCCGATCATCGAGAAGTATGCCTTTCATCGCAGTGCCATACCACCCAACCAACCACCTACTTCTTCTGAAGCAGCTGTCCATCTCCACGGCTCGCTCTTCTCACCGTGGGGGCGTAGCCCTCACCGAACCGGCCAAATCCTGGGAGCCCAATCCTTCCAACGCGACGCAAGGCACTGCAGCGCAACGCGACACAACTTGCATCGAAAAAGAGATTTGATGTCATTGCCGTTTAGCACACCTTTCGATTTCCATCTCTCAGTCAATGTTTCACGTATACCCGACTTTTACGATTTACGAACGACTTTACCCGGTCGCCGGGTCGTCGCTTCAACTGTAAAGCGGCTTTCAGCCCTACGACATTCGGTGAAACGAATGCTCGTGTGGGTTTGTAGCCTTATTATTATTACCAACGCCTCAGTCATTGCAGATACGATGGTGCGGTGGGGCTTCATGTCGGTAGGTGGCCGGGTGGAAAGTCTGGGTAAGTGGAATGTGGTTTTGGAGCTGCCACTGCTGCGAGACATCTGTGCATGGGTGGGAGGAAGGTGTGATTTCATATGAGTGATGGGTTTGAGGCTTGGTGGTGTTGGTTTGGAGGGTGAAGTTCGTCTTGCGACGGATGCGTGGGTGCTCTGCACAGTGCTGTCGAACGGTTTCCACCGCCCGCCAAGTGATTTACGAACTCTGAGTGTTTCCGCATTTGTTCTGGTAGCACTTGATACTCTCTGACTTCGCACGAGTCAAGCGGCTTCCTTGATTGAGGCTTTCGATGCCTCTAGTCTGCTCAATACCCCCAGCATGAGCTGAGAACAGATGCATCGATCACTGGTCGTATTCGTGATACATGTGCGCGGCACAGCATCTCGTGAGGCCGTCGATTCCGACTGGCATGGGTTCGACGACGCATTGTTGTAGATCTCGCGGAGTCACGGACAGCCAGCCAGGTAGGAAGGAACGGCGATGCGGCAGGCAAGCACAGCGAGCGTGTACTCGAAGGAGGAGGTGGTAACGCTCAGTCCCAATCATCATCGTCCTCCTCTTGCTGTGGCCGCGAACTCTGGAAGATGCTGCGCTTCGGCTGGTCTTGGTCGTTGTTGTCGTCTCGTCGCTTAAGCCTCGAGTCGTTGTGCTTGAGGGCGCCAAGATCCAACAGCACCTTCTCCATATCTTGTCATCCTGCGCGTCAGCAAAGTGTTCTGGCCCGAAGAGGAAGGTGCGAAGCCGACTCACCTGCCATGTTCGTCTTGACTCCATTCAACTCCTTCAACGTCACCAGCTGCCTCTTGATCTCGCCATCCTTGTAGATCAAGACCGTTGGTGTGTTGCGGTCGGGATAGCCTTCGATGCAGAGGTTGGCTTGCATCTGGCAGAACTTTATGTCGCCAAACTTTTTCGCAAGCTCGCGCCAGAGCTCAATCATCAGCTGGGACTCAGGATTCGTTCCGGTGGAGGAGGTGAGGAGGACGAGGACGAAGGCCTGGTTGGAAGCCTCTGTGACTTCGCGCGAGTAGTCCGGCTTTTGCACGGGGTAGACCTGGTTGTAGACGCTGGCGGTCTTGAGCTCAGACAGTTCGTTCATGCGCTTCTGCCTGTGACGACTGCTATGAGTGCCCGGGATTTTGTGGTGCCCAACTCTTCAACGTACCGGTATTGATTGAGAAAATCTTCATCCTCATCATCTTCTAGCTCGTCCAGCTCATCCAAATCTTTTCCCTCCAGCCTGTTCTCATGCGCCAGCTCTCGTGCTTGTATAAGGGCTTCTTCAATCATGGGCGTCGGCGATGGCGGCTTCTCGGGAATAACTCCATGCTTGCGGAGGATATCGTTCCTGAGCTTTCACTCAGTATCATGGGTGGAGATCAAGGAGAAAGTGAAACAGGCACAGGGACTCTTTCTGAAGTCCGCATGTGCTGAAGGAGATAGAAGACATGTGCCTACCATTCAGTGTCTGCGTTAGGGTCGTCAACTGGGACATTGACGGGCATATCCATTTTGACGACTTTCAAACAGTAACGCGACTGTGTGTATTATAGACAGAGGACAGTAGTCTTGTTGTAGAGAAGGGGCAGCATCAGGCAGTGACATAGCCAACTTCGAGTCTTTTGACTTTGGGAAGCTGAAGGCGGTCTTGGCGGTCGGCGAGAACACGAATCCTCCGCCGACCTCTAATGGCAGCTGGCCAGACTGACAACACCCGCCATTCCATACCACCACCCCCAGTCAACATATGCCGCTCCGGTAGGAGCATTTGATCCCCGCCATGGCCATGAACAAAAAGGACGAGGACGATGCGGGCATCGTCAAGGTCGACCGGACGTCGGTCTTCCAAGAAGGTACATTGGAAGGGATACTCTCCCTTGTTGAACACTGCGCTGACCGCAACACCTCTCCCTTTAGCCCGAGTCTTCAACACATCACCTGTATCGCCCCGAAAATGCCGCATTCTCCTGACCAAGATCGCGCTCCTCCTCTTCACCGGCGAGAAGTTCCCCACCAACGAAGCGACCTCCTTATTCTTTGGCATATCCAAGCTGTTCCAGAACAAGGATGCCTCTCTCCGACAGATGGTATACCTGGTTATCAAGGAGCTGGCGCAGACTGCCGAGGATGTCATCATGGTCACGAGCAGTATAATGAAGGATACCGCAGTGGGAAGTGACGTCCTGTACAGAGCCAATGCCATTCGCGCTCTGTGCCGGATAATAGACGCTTCGACTGTGCAGGCCATTGAGCGCAACATCAAGACTGCCATTGTGGACAAGACTCCATCTGTCTCCTCTGCGGCGCTGGTGTCTTCATACCATCTCCTGCCAATTGCCAAAGATATCGTGAAAAGATGGCAGAGCGAGACACAAGAGGCCGCCTCATCGGCCAAGTCTTCTGGTGGTTTCATGGGGTTCGGTGGCTCTTCGACGCATCAGATGGCTGCAGCGAATACCAACTTCATGACTCAGTATCATGCAATTGGATTGCTGTACCAGATGCGCTCGCACGATCGCATGGCCTTGGTGAAAATGGTGCAACAGTACAGCGCTGCTGGTGTCGTCAAGTCCCCAGCTGCCAGAGTCATGCTTGTCAGACTTGCTGCTAAGCTCGCAGAGGATGATCCCAGCTTGAGGAAGCCCATGATGAAGCTTCTGGATGAGTGGCTCCGGGACAAGAGCGAGATGGTCAACTTCGAGGCTGCGAAGGCGATCTGTGAGATGCCAGATCTTACTGATGCAGAGGTCGGCCAAGCGATCCACGTCCTGCAACTCTTCCTCACATCGCC
This sequence comes from Zasmidium cellare ATCC 36951, assembly GCF_010093935.1. Classification (NCBI taxonomy): domain Eukaryota; kingdom Fungi; phylum Ascomycota; class Dothideomycetes; order Mycosphaerellales; family Mycosphaerellaceae; genus Zasmidium; species Zasmidium cellare. The sequence goes on along the minus strand of NW_022986951.1, from coordinate 216,281 downwards.
CCGCGCAGTCACCAAATTCGCCGCGATCCGCATTCTCCACCAATTCGCCTCGTTCAAGCCAGATGCCGTGCGGCAATGCAACCCAGATATCGAGTCCCTCATCTCCAACTCGAATCGCTCCATCGCCACCTTTGCCATCACCACACTCCTCAAGACCGGGAACGAAGCGTCTGTCGATCGCCTCATGACCCAAATCAGCGGCTTCATGGCAGAGATAACGGACGAGTTCAAGGTGACCATCGTTGAAGCCATCCGAACGCTGTGCTTGAAATTTCCTTCAAAGCAGGCACGTATGCTTGCCTTCCTCTCTGGTATCCTCCGTGACGAGGGCGGCTACGAGTTCAAGCGTAGTGTCGTTGAGAGCATGTTCGACTTGATTAAGTTCGTGCCTGATAGCAAGGAGGAAGCGCTGGCTCACCTCTGCGAGTTCATCGAGGACTGCGAGTTCACCAAGCTTGCGGTGCGCATCCTTCACTTGCTCGGTATGGAGGGACCAAGGACGGCTCAGCCCACGAAATACATCCGCTACATCTACAACCGTGTTGTCCTGGAGAACGCCATCGTCCGAGCAGCGGCAGTCACTGCGCTCGCCAAGTTTGGTGTTGGCCAGAAAGATCCTGAAGTCAAGCGAAGTGTGAGCGTACTTCTCACAAGGTGTCTCGATGATCTTGATGATGAGGTCCGCGATCGTGCCGCTCTCAACCTGAGACTCATGAAGGAGGAGGACGACGACGTAGCAGCGAAGTTCATCCGAAACGGTAAGCTCGTCAACTCTCCCTGTGAAGTTATAGCGCTGATAATGTCCAGATTCCATGTTCTCCCTGCCTGTTCTCGAAGACCAACTTGCGCATTATGTGAATGGCGGAAGCGCAGAAGCATTCGCCAACCCCTTCGACTTCTCCAACGTGCCAGTCGTGACTCGCGAGCAGTCACTGGCAGAAGACCGCACGAAGAAGCTCACAACTGCAACTCCTACCCTCAAAGCACCCAGCGTGGGACCAAAGAAGACCGACACGAACGCAGCCGACGCGGCTCAGCAAGCTACCGTCGCTACTCAGAAGTACGCGAAACAACTGCAAGCAATCCCAGAGTTCTCCACGTATGGACCTGTGCTCAAGAGCAGCCCTGGCATCGAGCTCACGGAAAGCGGGACCGAATACGCCGTCACTGCGATCAAGCATCTCTTCAAGGAGCATATCGTGCTGCAGTACGACATTAAGAACACACTCACCGACTATGTTCTCACAGACGTCACTGTCATCTCGAATCCATCGCCCTCTGAAGAAGGCGAGGAGTCACCGCTGGAAGACGACGGCTTCATCATCCCTGTACCTTTGCTCAAGACTGACGAGCCCGGCACCGTCTACACATCCTTCTCCAGACCCGCCGACCAGGCATTTATCCCGGCATCCTTCACCAACGTCCTCAAGTTCACGCTCAAGGAGATTGACCCCACCACGTCAGAGCCGGAAGAAGAGGGCTACGAAGATGAGTATCAAGTTGGAGACCTGGAAATCACTGGTGCCGACTATGTTCTCCCTGCCTTTGCTGGCAGCTTTGACAACATCTGGTCTGGCCTGCCTGTTGAAGATGAAGTCTCAGAAACACTGCAGCTTTCGAATGTCAAGGGTATCACCGATGCAGTGGAGCTCCTTGTTGGCGCTCTTGGTATGCAACCTCTGGAGGGCACCGAAGTCGCACTGTCGACCAGCACACATACCCTCAAGCTCTACGGCAAGTCGGTCACTGGTGGCAAAGTTGCCAGCACAGTGCGGATGGCGTTCTCGGCCAAGTCTGGCGTTACAGTCAAGATCACAGCAAGAAGCGAAGAAGATGGCCTGGCCGCACTTGTTGTGGGCGGCGTGGCTTAATGGAATGGGGATTGCTTTCATGACAGCGACATGAGGCATTGCGGAAGGCGCTAGGCGGAGGAGTCTTGGAGCGAAGAATGACTTGTGACTTGGGTTGGTGGGACACGCGACAACACGTGTGGAGAATAGAAAAAGTCCAGAGCGGAAAGCGTGTGCACCAGGGTAGAAATTTGATGAAGTTTATTGATCTGTCCCCATTCCAGCTTTATTATCGCCCTTTGCTATGTCATACTGATGAGACAGCTCGCTGTCCTGCTTCCTAATCTGATGAAGAACTAGAGCGCGGTTCACGGCTTGGCGTGGACGTTCGGAGGATAGCAAAGATCCGAAGCATCCCAAAGCAGTACTTACCTGCCTTTGGCCAAGGCCAAGACCAAAGGTCAGAACGATCACGAGACGAGCAACATTACCTTCGTCACTGCATTACCAAATCTTAAGAAAGCATTGGACCTTCGCACTCCTCCCTCAACCAACAACATCTCACCATGCAACCCTTCAACACAGCCTGCAAGAATTGCCGCGTCGCCAAAACGAAATGTCTCCGTATAGACGAGAATGATGATGGGAAGTGTCGACGGTGTCGAGGGGCTGGGTGGGAGTGTTCATTGATGCCCCGGGCGGCGAGGAAGAGGCGGAAGAGGATGGATGCGAGGGTTGAGGTTTTGGAAGGGCAGTTGAGGGAAATTGAGCAGTTGATGGGGAGGGCGAAGGGGAGAGGGTTGGAGATGGGGAAGGAGAGAAATGAGGCTACGATGGGGAAGGAGGTACCTCCTGCGGTGGTGTTGCCTTTGACGCCGGATTCTGCGGGTGTGGATGAAGGGTCGAGGACGATGGCTTTCTCTGCCGCTTCCTTTGGGAGTGAGTCTGCCGTGGTCGACGAGCGGGCGATGGAGATGGATGTGCTGCGAGAGGAGACGACGTCGACCTTGCCTGGTATCGTCCCTGATATTCTCACGTTCGACACCGCGAAGCGGCTATTCGAAAGGTTTAGGAACGAAACAGTCGCTCAATTTCCCCTCCTCCAACTCCCACCCAACACCGCCTTCTCAGACCTGGCAACCCACAAGCCAACCCTGCTCCTCGCCATCGTCACCGCGGCAAGCATGTCTACCACTGGCTCCCTCTTCAAAACCCTCCACACCGAACTCACGACCCGTCTGGCGATGAAAGTTATCGTCAACGGGGAGAGGAGTCTCGAGCTCGTGCAGGCGGTGCTGACTATGGAGGTGTGGTATTGCTTTCCGGAGGAGTTGGAGGACAGGGAGAGTGGAGTGAATTTCTATCAATGGATTCATATTGCTGCGACGATGGCTTTGCAGTTGGGGCTTGGTGGGAGGTGGGACGAGAGGGATAGGCGGAAGGGAATGGAAGAGGCAAGGATTGCATTGGCGGTTTGGGCGAGTTGTTCTTCGTGAGTTCCCCCCATTCACCTTTCTACGACGACATAGTACGAAGCTGACGGCATATCAGAGCAGCAGTCAGCCTCCGCCGTGAGAACATCATGAAACTCACACCCTCCCTCCAACAATGCCTCCAAAGATTCTCAGCAAACGCCACATCAACCCAAGATAAAAGCCTCCTCGCCCGCGTCCAACTCCAAGCGATCTCCGAAGAAGCACACAGTATCACCCCTTCACAAGAACATATCCGCAGCTCCTTCCTCTGCAAGACTACCGATCTCGCGGCGCAGGTGTTTTGTTTCCAGCGGCAGTTGGAGGTCTGGGAGGAGGGGTTGGAGGGGGGTGTTATGAATGGTGAGAAGAGAACGACCTCCATCTTTTGGACGTTTGAGACTAATTTGAAGAGCAGAGAGTTTGTTGATCCATTACCTCTACATCAAGACGAAAATCCTCGAAATCCCCCTCCACGCATACCACGATCTGTCGAAACTCATCGCGTACCCCTTCGTCTGCAAAGACGACCCCTGCCACCATCAGGAGAAGGTCCCCTCCATCATGGCGCCAGTCTACCTGCGAGTCGCGAACCCATTCATAGACGCCTGTCATAACCTCCTCGACACATTCGCTTCGTTCTCCCCGGAAACTCTGGCGAATCTCCCTACGGTGCCGTTCGTGAGGGCGATATATGCGTTGAATGCCCTGCAGCTTTTGGTGAAGGGGCCGGTTTTCAAGGGGGATGTTGGGGTGAGGGAGAGGATCGAGGTTGTGAAGGGGAGGGTTGAGGGGGTTTTGAATGCGGCGGTTGGGAAAGAGGGGAGGAGCGTTCCGCTTGCTGTGCTTGGGGTTTGGAGGAGGATTGGTGGGAGTCGGCCTGGAAGAGAATCGATGGTTTCGGATGTTGAAACTGGACGAGACCTCAACACCGGCGGAATGATAGCGGCTGAGGAACGACCGTGCGGGCAATCGATTTCGAACGAGGTGCCATCGAACAGTTTCGATATGGGACCTACATATCCGGACAAGTCACAGAACGTGATGGATCTCGGGAGCATGAACGGCTTGTCAATGATCCAAGACTGCAACTTTGCGGGCATTGACGACCGAATGATGGAGACTTTCCTGAATGGCTTCGGAGCGGCGGATCTGATCACATGAATCTTCGCACATCGCAGAGACATGCAGTCCAATTCATCAAAGACAATCAAGCCACCGAAAGGAGAAAACAAAAAAAAGCCAGCTCATCGCCCAGAAATCTATCCCTAACCACCAAGTTCCCCACGAACCCCTCAAACAAACAGCACCCTCCCAAAAAACCTCGTCACATGAAACGCCTCATCAGGCGGACTCCACGCGCCCAGCACCTGCTCCGGAAACGTGCTCGGCGCGACCACCGTGCGGAAGAAATTCATGCGCCACTGCGTGCCCTTCGCCTGGCCGTCGTCGACGTTGAAGAGGCCCAGCGGGATCTTCACGACAGAGATCCAGGTCTCGTTGGGTTTGGAGAGGGTGGTGGTGGCGGTGAAGCCGTCGGTTAAGGGGTCCGTCCAGTAGGCTGTGTCGAAGGGGGCGGTGTCGGAGGCAGTTTTGGAGAGGTTGTAGATGGATGCTTGGAAGCTGCAGGGGAGGGGGGTTAGTTTTGGGTGGATGGGGGGAGGGAGGGGAGGGGGACGTACGTGACATTGTTGGGGGCGATTTCGAATTCGAGATAGGTTTGCGGGTCAGCAGTGCCACGGGAGATGAAGGTCTCCATGACTTCGTATTCGTAGATGGGGTCGTTGGTGGTGTATGTGTCGTTGTAGAAAACTGTCTTCAACATCGGCAAACCCCTCCAGCAGGAACATTGGTATGTGACTGCCAACTCACAGTTGGTCTCCTCATAAGCTGTGAAGGTTATAGAGATGCTCTTATCTTCATAGCAGAGATCGACTTGGGTGTTTGGGAAATTGGTCTTGTCCGGCACGGATTGGTTGTACGTTAAGGTGCCTTTGTCGGGACAGGCTGGGACTTCGAGGGAGGGGACTGCAGCGAGGGCTGGTGTGGCGATGGCCAGACCGGCGAGGAAAGCGGTGATGGAGCGCATGGTTGCGGTCAAGGATGGTATGCAGGCAGAGACGGTGCAGATTCGAAGTAGTGCTGGGATTATGAATAAGTGTATCTGTTCGCAACAGCCGGAGTGCGTCGTATCCAGGCGGAGAAAGAAAAAACGCGCGAGTCGAGCAGCCTTTTATAGTACTCCAATCCTGTAGAAGTAGGTCAATGAACAAGAGCTCTCACATACGAATCCCTGGACGAAGATGTTGCAAAACATGACTTGCCGTAGCAGGCCATTGCTTGTGATCCTTGTCCCGAGAAGACTTGGATCTTACCCGCTCGACATATCACTCTTTTTCCAATCCTTCTGATCTGATCCCATCTTCGTCCTCTTGTACAAATACCTCGGGCTTGAAACCGAATGGGCTCAGGTTTGCTTGCAAGTGCTGGGCGCCTGACTGTCGGCCTTATTGTCCGCCTCGACGCCGTTCATGCAGACTTCCTGATCAGAGGCTCCTCACGTCGATTAAGTCGAGGACCGGGACGCCACTCAAGTTTTTGAAGACGCTGACTTTCGCAATCGTTAGATTCATGTTGGTGGTGGCGGCCAGATCTTGCCAAGTTGTGGTTGCGAGGCATCGCATACTAGCCATCACGACGGAGCGTTGGAGTCTACTGATCGATATCTCAGCGCATCGCTAGTGCTCTGGAAAATGCGCCAGCTCGAAAGGTCTCGATTTTGAGGTGTAGATGCTCCAGCTCATAGAAGTCCAACATACGCACCATATTCATACAAGTTCATCAAACATCCACCACCAGCTCATTTCTTCTCATCCTGATCATCCTTCCTCCCCTCAAACGCCGACGAGTTGCCATTATAGAACTCATTCTTCTGGTCTTGCTTCCTCGCCGTCTCAGCCCGCTGATCTGCCATAGTCTTGACTTTGAAGCTCGACGCACCGCTCTCGGTTGACGTCCGCACAGCGGTGTCTTCTGTTGATGTCGATGCAGCTTCTGAACCAGTTCCATCGCGGCCTCCGAGGCCGGGAATGTGGGATATTACGGACGAGACCAGTCCAGTGGCGGTGTTGACTACGCCGTACGCGGCGTGCAGTGCGGTGCTCATGTACCCTCGTCCTCCGCTGCTGGTGTATGCTTCGGTGTAGCCACTGACTGGAACGAGCACGAGCGTGGCGTTCGGAACCACCCCAAGCTCCTGCAATGATTGATGTTCTTCAGAAATCTCGATGCTGCGACTCGGTTGTGGAGCGAGGATTTGCTTGAATGTGAACGGTATGTCCGCAGCGCCTTCACCTGCCGCAGTCTCCTTGATCCAGTCCCGTACACCTGTAGCCAAAGTGGAAGACGGCTCGAATCGGCCTTTGATGGAGGAGCCGTCGAAAAGGCGAATAGCAAGATTGCACATCCCTCCAGCTCCCATCCTTCTCCTCGACGCAGCATCGGCAGACGGTGGTAGAGGTTCACTAGGACCTTCAGGCGCTCGTTGTGACCTCGCCTTCCGCTCCTGCTTATCTGCTTCGATTTGCGCCAGGATCCGCTCCCTCTCTCGTTTCGCGTCGTCTTTGCGTTGTTTTTGTTGTACCAGCCAGTCTCGTCTCGCTTTCTCTTTCTCAACGGCTTCGCTTGGTTCTTTGCCCTTGCCTTTATCACCCTTGTGGAAAGCATGCGCTTCTTCCGCTTCCTTCTTCCGCGCATTGGCACGCGCTGCCTTTTCTGCCTTCTCAGCTGCCTCTCGCTTGGCTTTCTCTACTTCGAGTCGTTGAGCTCGGTCTGGGAAGAGATTTGACATGTTCGCTTGAGACTGCGCCATTTCTGAGGATAGCTGTTGTGATGGATCTGGTGAGGACGTAGATTCTGTTGATTCTGCGACATGTTGTGGCGCTATCTCCGAGGAATGTGAGCTTGCAACATGGTCTGCATCTGCGTGCGCAGCGTGTGATTGCGACGCGCTCTCCTCCCGCAAATTCTCAGCATCTACCACCTCGTTTGTACTTCGGTTGCCTTGCTCTTCTCTTCTCTCGTGGTATTCTTGCCGCGTCATGAACGAGACCTCAATGCCAAGAGCCTTGCTCACTCTCTCCACGAACTCTTGCTTTCCCAACCCTCCCTCCAACTTATCCAGAACCTCTCCATTGCGGATGATAGCAAACGTCGGCGCCTTGGTGACGGGGCAGAAGGCGTTGAGGAAGTTGGCTTCCTGACTGCCGTATTCTATCCGCAGCAAGACAGCCTTTGTCGCGAAGACATCGCCCATGCCACCGCTCCATGCTTCAGATGAGCTTGGGTGCGGCTTTTGCCCGAGCCACTCCTCTTCCCATATCCGGCTTTCCTCATTATCGTCTTGTCGGACGAAGCAGGCAACGAGCTTCTGCTCAGCAATCGCTCGCGAGATTCCGCTTTGGAGATCGCCGTCGTGGAACATGGCCGGATTGGTGGGAGAAAGGATGTGTCGAAACACTTGGTTGGGTGAAATGGGTGAAGGGTGGGAGAAGAGTGTAGAGGTTGATCGAAGTTCGGTGCCATGTGTCGTCCTCGTGCTGAGGTCCAACGCTGACTGATCAGTGCACGGGCGCTAGGCCCGAGTAGGAAGTAACGACGAGGTGGGGTCTGCCTGCTTTTCATGTGAGCTTTTCTTGAGACATTCACTTACGGATTTTGCATGCCAGTACGGCAAGCTTTGTTACGGGCATTCAAGAGTGCGAGATGTTGGAGGTGTCCTCGCCTGTCATTCAGCCTAATAAAAAGAATGACAAGTTCCATGTCTCAATGACCGCGTGTGGGATATGCAGACGGCGTTCAACATGTCGGCCATTGCTCGAACACAGCCCAGATGATACTATTCTCATGTACATAGCGAGAAAAAGTCTTTGGAGGCGTGCTCCCGGCCTCGATCTCGTCGTCTTTCAGGCCGGTCAGATCTTGAGATCGCCAGATCGGTACCAGATTAGGTTCGACGGCTTCAGATCCCTCGGTCGTGACTCCGCCGCGTGACGCTCGAAGTGCACAGCAATGGGCTTGAATGAAACTTTTCCAAAAGATGATAGACAGAAGGACAAACAGCAAGTCAAAGAGCCTCTTGGGTTTCGGCATTATATCTCGACACGCAGATCCAGAACCTTGAAGATGAACCTGGGACAGGATGCACGTGCGCAGAAACCTTGTTCTGCAGCCGACTCCATCTCCAGCTCTCCCCAGCTAGCGCTTGGTGTTGGTGTCATACATATGCAACTGTCACTGGCTGACCGAGGAGGCGAAAAGGTATCTTGGGGCTCTGCAGACTGACGAGCAATGATGACGTTCGGTCATGGAAATGCTGTGAACATCTGAACACCAAGAGACAGTCGGTAATCCACGCAAAGACGAGGACGGGGTTGTTTTCGAACAAGAAGAGCATTTCTCACGGGGTTTCGAAACCAAGGGTCTTGTTCGCTGAGCCGCGCAGAGACAAAGGGAGCACGTGGAACCATCACCAGGCACGGCTAGCGGATCGACCAACCTACGACATTGACATCTGCGTGCCAATCAGCTGCCCGTCATCAGTGCGACGCCTCGAGGGAGCACGGCAGGTGGGCTCGCTTGCTTTGTCAATTTAAGCAGGACGTTCAAGAGAGTGGGCCGCCCAGCATGCCTGCGTCCTCTTCTCGCCCTGCGCCTTTGCGGCTTCGTCGTCTCGATACTGGTGAAGCACAGCGGCCCTTACTGCCTGCCTCAAGGACTTCCAGCATGGAGAAGAACACCGTTGCCCCGACCGAGTCGCCGCCCGTCAGTCCCTCATCGAGTGTTGACACCGATGGCGAGGACTTGACGTTGTTTGAGAAGAAGTGCTTGCTCATCAATCGAGAGACCGATGGAAATGGCATGGGAAAGTACCAGTGGTATGGCTGTCTATGCCCACCGATGCAAGACCAGCGCTAATGTCAGAGACAGGTATGTCTGGTTTCTCTGCGGATTTGGCTACCTCCTCGATCTCCTCTGGGCGCAGGCTTTTGGTCTTATCCTACAGTCCCTCGAGCAAGAGCTAGGTTTCTCTGGCAATGAGTCGGGCAACATCTCCGTGGCCTTCTCTGCTGGTCTGACAGCGGGAGCTTTCACCTGGGGTGTGCTGGTCGATATTATCGGTCGAAAATGGGCTTTCAACCTGACCTGCTTCATAACCGCGGTGTTCGGCCTGGGTCTTGGAGGCTGCAACACATACAATGCATTTCTGGTCGTTACTGCATTCACTGGATTTGGAATTGGCGGAAATATCCCTATCGACACGACGATATGCCTCGAGTGTATTCCTCAGGATCGCCGCTTCATGCTGGCTCTACTATCGATCTTCCAGCCGATTGGCGTGGTCATCACCAGCGTTCTCGCCTACGCATACATCCCGAACTACTCCTGCTCTCCCAACTTCAGTCAACCGGACCCGCTGCCGTCATGCAAGAACGTAGCCGATGGACAGCCATGTTGCACAAAGGATAGCAACATGGGCTGGCGATATCTCCTCTTCACTCTCGGCGCCATCACCCTTGGTGTCTTCCTCCTACGTTCTGTCATCTTCAGATTCAAGGAGTCGCCCAAGTTCCTGGTCGCTCGTGGCAAGGATCAAAAAGCAGTCGAAGTGCTACAAGCGATAGCCAGGATGAACAAGAGGTCGTGCAGCGTTACACTCTCGGAGTTTGAAGAGCTGAACCATCAACACAAGATCTCGCGTGTTATCACCGAAGCAGATGAGGGCAAGAAGAAGACGTGGAATGACATATTCGCGGAGGAGGGATTGCGATACCGCGAGCTGTTTAAAGACCAGCAGATGATTCGCCTCACCATTCTAGTCTGGATCACTTACGCGTGCGACTTCTGGGGATTTACACTTGCGGGGACTTATCTACCTTCAATTCTGGCCATCAAGAACTCGGAAATCAATCTATCGCTGCAGCACACCTACCGCAGCTATATTGCTATCTACGCGCCCGGAATCGTGGGAGTAGTTGTTGGCTCGATGATGTACGGAGTTCCAACCATCGGCCGCAAACTCGCAATGGTGATTTCTTCCGGACTGATGGGCGCCTCGATTTTCATCTTCAGCACCGTGAATTCAGAGGCCTCCAACATCGGCTTAAATGCCATGGAGTACTTCTTCCAGTCCATGTTCAACGCCGTCCTGTACGGCTGGACTCCCGAGGCCTTTCCCGCACCGATTCGAGGAACTGCGTGCGGCATTGCTGCTTTCTGGGGACGGCTTTTCTCCATCCTTGCGCCTCTAATAGCTCAGAGCAGGATACCAACGAGTGGCTTGGCGGATAATCCTGAATCGATCAACACCGTATTGTGAGTACCACTGATCCTCGAAGTTGCAAGGATCGATGCTGACTTCTGCTTGCAGGTATATTGCTGGTGGCGTCTCGCTCGGCTGCGTTATTACGACAGCTCTGTTGCCGAACAAGGTCATGGGTGGTCAGAGCATGTAGTCCCATTCGCCTCGTCGACAAAGATATTCAAGGGGAGCGTCGCGGTCACTGCGTGGTTCGGCATGTCGACGATTTCAGCGATTCTCATATCCACAGCAATCGAAGACAGCATATACGCATCCGTCCGGGATAATCCTCTCGTCCTGCCAAGATACTGAATCATGGCACGAACAGCTTTCCTGCTCGCCTCGAGGAGATCCGAATCGATTCCCATGGTCGAATAGCTGCCTCGGTCTGGAAGAACTCGTCGTGGACCTTCCGATTCTGGTGGACTTCGGAAATGTGGCGATTGCACCCAGTCGTGGTTCTTCAGTACGCTAAACCGTAAGGTCACTTTCATCGGCGTCTCGATTGCGGATCCGCAGACCTCGCCGTCTCCTTGCGCTGCGTGGCCATCGCCACAGCTGAATAGCGCCCCGGGAGTTCGCACAGGCAGTATCAAACGAGTTCCTTCAGTGATGTGGCGACAATCGATGTTCCCTCCAGTCTCCAGCGGCGGAATCGTGGAATACTCCCCATCATCCCCAGGCGCCACCCCCATCGTCCCCATAAACGGCCTCAACGGAATGCGAATCTGATCGTTAAAAACAGCCAACCTCTCTGATCTTCTATTCCCAACCCCCGTCATCGCCTCCCCATTAACAGAATCATGCCTCCCTTCAGGCAGTTTCCAAATCTTCAAACACGGCTCCTCGAACTCCTTCTGCAGCAATCCAAAATTCGGCACAATCGCCGTCCAGCCCCAATCGGCCGTCTGTAACTCGACGACTTCGATTTCAAGCGCGTCTCCCGGCTCGGCTCCGTTAACGTAGACTGGACCGAAGACTGGGTCGGCGAGAGAGACGTCGAAGTTGAGAATTGCGTCTGAGGTCGATTGTGGTGTTACTTGGTAGTTGGAGCCGTCGATGCAGTCGAAGGTGACGATATCGCCGGGGGAGACTGTCAAAGCTGGGGGTTGTTTCTTGGTCCATTTCAGGTGGACTTGGTCGCGGTGGATGTGGAAAGAGTGTTTGGAGGTGGGCATGGTTTGCCACTGTCGATATGATCGTTGGACAGAATACAACCAGCAGTCGTGATGAAGACGAGAAAGTCCAGAGATCGATCAAACAATTCCTTCAAGTAGCAGACAAGATGGCACGAACTCAAAGCAACAACAATCACCGCGCGGCTTGCAACGCTTAACAGTAGCAAGCACATCTTCAACGCACGCTTTATACATGTACACACACATCTTAGCCTTCGACTAAACAGATCGGGAAGGTGGCAGGATCCCTTCCCTTCCCTTCCCTCTCTCCACGGCTCTGACTGTGCTGTGCCTCCCTCCTACGACAGGAAGACCCTTCACTCGCCGGCGGCGCGGCTGTCAGCCCCATGCCCACGGCCACGGCCATCCAGATCCCCAACGTGACGCGGCAGGGCGTCGTCGTCGGCAATTTACTTCCATCCCAGCAAGATTCCATCGAGGGCTACCGATTCGGCACCTATCTTGGTGTGGTGTGTACAACAAGCGCAGTTATTGTCATCTCGCGTGAAGGACCTGCCGACTTCGGCGGGATGTGGGGGCTGGGTTTTCCCGAAGAGGAAGGTAGATGGGATGGGAATTGCCTTTTTGCTGGTAGGTTGCGAAAGAGCGATCTTGGCTGTTTGGGTATGGTGGTCGCCGAGATGCTTGGTGATGGGATGGGCGTGTGTTTGTGTTTGTGTAGCGAGGTTTCGTGGTCGCCGTCGGGGTTCTCCGGTCGTGGGTGAGGCGTGGTCGTTTGCGCCGATGTCGTCCTGGGTTTTGGGGCGCGCGCGAGTCAGAAAGCGCAAAGATATCCTGATGGCGTTGTTGTTCGCATTGGCACGCATTTCTCGGGGAATGCTGTGACGAAGGAAGTCAGATGTTTAAGACTAATAGTTGATCCTCAGCGATCCTACGGGTCTGTCAGCACCATTGAAAAGACGATGGAAGACTAGGAGAAAGGGCTCCGGTGTAGCAAAAGCTTACGTTGTGTAAGCATTAACCATCTCGGTCATGGTCTGTCCCCTCAACCCAGATTGTATGGACGTACGATGGGGCCAGCAGTGTCTATTGATCCTGAGCTGATTCGTCAGGGAGCGATGGATGGAGCTCACTGCTTGTCGTCTAGTTTGGGAACATGACGGATATAACAGGATGAAACAGGACTTTCTTTGAAGCCACGGACTTCCCATCGAGATCCACTAGACATTTCAAGAGTATTTGGCGATGCAAGTGAGACGAAGAACAATGGGCTCCGTTCCGGAACAGAAGAAGATCAGGATCGCGCTCGTGGGAGGAGGAATCGCCGGGCTGAGCCTGGCTATCGGTCTCGCTCATGCATCGAATCTGGAGATTACAGTCTATGAGGCGACGAAGGAATATCGCGAAGTTGGGCAGGGGCTAGCGATGCATTCGAATGCCATTGCGGCGATGGAAAGTATTGATCCGGCCGTGTTCAAGGCGTGGCGGGATTCCAGCTCGCTGGTCGGGTCGCCTGAGGACGCAGATACTATCAGCGTTACGACTGTCAGTCTGGCCTGGGGCCCTGATACGGGCGCCAAAGTCGCGGAGTTGGGACAGGCCAAAGCCAGGAAAACTGTTTCCCGGGCGGATCTTCTGTCGGAGCTGTTGAAGGTTCTACAACAGAGGGGCGGCAGGATCCAGATGGGCAAGCGCTTGAAGGAGATCCAGGATCTGGGAAAAACTGTTCGCCTAACCTTCGAAGACAGCTCTGAAGTAACGGCGGATTGTTTGCTCGGTGCTGAAGGCGCCCATTCAAAGACGAGAGAGTACTTGCTAGGTGCGGACCATCCAGCGCTGCCAGTCAAAAATCCTGCACGATATGTCAGTCTTCGTAGTATGATTCCGATGGAAGCTGCCAGAACTGTCATAGACGACCACTGGACACGAAATGTTAGCATTCGGATAGGCCCTCATGGCTGGATCACCACAATGCCCGTCAAGAAGGGTACGGTGTTGCTGATTGGGACGACCTTCACGGCTCCGACAGATGAAGATATCACCACTACTCCATTGCCGTTACAGAAGTTTGGCGAGTACTCCGCCGAGTTCCAAAGATTAATTGAGGTGAGGAAAGATGTCGAACTTGATCAAGGACACCTCTGACCGAGACTGACTTGGCGTTGTTAGCTTTCAACGACTGTCCATGCTGACCGCATCTATTTCTGGGATCACGATCCTGCGCCAACGTATGTTCGAGGTCGAGTGTGTATGATGGGCGACGCAGCGCATTGCATAACGCCGTAAGAACCTCCTACCTCCCATGAGACATTGGCGAACAGCTAACATCCCGTCACAGATTCGCTGGCAATGGCGCTGCCCAGGCGCTGGAAGACACGGCGGTGCTGAAGGCCTTGTTCCAGCAATTGAATACTTCGGAACAGATCCCAGCATTGCTCGCAGCTTTTGATCAGATTCGAAGGCCGCGTTCGCAGAAAGTCGTCGAGATCAGTCGCCAGTTTGGCAGGATCAATATGATGCTGGACCCTCCCGACCACAATCTCGACGAGATCAGGTGTATCTACGGTGAAGGTGCTGCGTACTGCAGCAATGTTGATATCGAGGCTCAGAATCAGGAGGCGGTGCGGGCGTTGAGGCAGGTCGTTGAGTGAGTCGTCTCGTCGAAGATGGAACGTCCGGGCTTTGAGAGTGTTCGCAGTTGCCAGCTACAGCGCTGCCAAAAGATGCCATGTCTTGCTTTGATGGTGTTATCGGAAAGGACTACCGTGCCTTTTAGCCGCCGGGATTTTTTTGTGTTCAGGAGACGGTTTGGCCGTTGAGAAGGTTGTCCTTCGGGAGTTGTCCAGCCAATCCTGAAATCTCCTGCTTACGCAACTGCTGCACAAGGAGAAAGCTTGACTGCACCTCGATCTCGTCTCGATATTCTGTGTTCTTTGGCTGTCAGACGTCTTCATTTCGCGGCGTGCAAGGCGAACAGAATGCGTGAGACACACCAAGACTGGTCGGAGACGTGTTTGGATTACCCAACGCTTTGCTGGCGCACGACCAACCAAACGATAGCAGCGGCCTGTCGAAAAGGAGGAACACAGGCCGATCCTGGCGTGTTGGGGCGGGCCCAAACCCCTTGCATCAAATGTCGCTTCGGGGCCTCGCTTGGCAGACGACGAATCACCAAGGCTATGGTCCCCATCGATCCTATGCTTCCGATGTGGCAAATGATAGTCGGCTCCTGTATCAGAATGCTATTCTAGCAATCCACTCACCCATCTCGATCTCAAAACACCGTTAGAAGGAACGATTCAACATTCAACGACCCGGCCACGACGTGGCTGAAAATACGTGCCGACATGCATCGCGTGTAGAGGTCCCCAACCGCGCGGCAAGTGATTGGGCGGAGAAACGCGGGCGACTGTCGCACGCCCAGGATGAGACGAGCCCCTGAGCGAACATGGACGCGGGCAAATGACGGCTTTTGAGCAGATCTACGAGGCCGTAATTAGGCCACGTACGTGCTCTGTTTACAAGCAGGCGGCCACTCCACTTCAACAAAGGACGGTGAGTCGTAGCGGCACCACCGCCGAGCCGCCCGAGTGATGAGTGTCTTGACACCCTGGTTTAGCAGTCTCGACGACGCACGACTTGATGACAGGGTATATCTCCGTGCATGGCCAGGTATAAACCCCCCAACCGAATCGTCCTGCTTTTCAGTCTCTTCTTCACCCACGTCTTTCGTTCACACAGTTGTTACGATCTCTCCAACTACAGTCTCTCTTTTTAACGACAACCAAACGTAATTCACAATGAAGTACCAGCTCGCCACCCTCGCCGCCCTCGCCGGCTCCTCGTACGCCTCCCTCGAGGCCTACGGCGCTGCTCCTCCAGCCTACGGCGCTGAGAGCAGCTCGTCCGCCCCATCCGTCCCAGCATACGGCGAGAGCACCTCTGCTCCATCCCTCCCAGCCTACGGTGCGAGCACTTCGTCCTCCCCAGCTGCCCCAGGCTACGGTGCCAGCTCGTCCGCCCCATCTGTCCCAGCCTACGGCGCCTCGACGACCTCTGCCGCAGTTTCCTCCACCACTGAGGTCGCTTCTGCTTCCAGCGCTGTCCCAAGCGGCACCACCGTCACCGATGTCGTCAGCTCGTTCGTCACCTACTGCCCAGAGGCCACTACTCTGACCCACGGCGGCCAGACCTACACGTGAGTGCAGAACCTTCAGTCAAACGGATGACAACGACTAACCACTTCTCCAGCGTCTCCTCTGCCACCACCCTGACCATCACCAGCTGCCCAGGCGGCTGCTCCAAGGAGACCTCCCCAGCCACCTCGGCCCCAGCCAGCTCCGCCACCGCCTCCGTCCCAGCATACGGTGCCCCATCTTCCTCCACCCCAGTCGCCGCTGAGACCCCCTCAAGCTCTGCCCCAGCAGGCCCAACTGGCTACGCCCCAGCACCTTCCGGCTACGCCCCAGGCTCCAGCCCAGTCGGTGCCGTGACCCCATCGGCCTCCGTCCCAGCCTACTCCGGCCTGACCACTGCTGTTGTCTCCTCCACCCCAGTCGCCCCATACGGCTACGGCAACACCACCGTCCCAGCTGGCCCAACCGGCACTGGCAGCTCGCCATCCGCCTCCGGCACTTACCCAGCTGCCTACACCGGCGCTGCCTCCAAGGTTGTCGGCGGTGCCATCCTCGGCTTCGCTGGTGTCATGGGCGCTCTCTTCATGTAAGAGACCTGCTCCTAATAAATGACATTCAACGAACGGCTGTACGACGATACCATTTTTTCCAAACCTACAATCGGCAGAGAGGGCTTTTTTGGGGCACTGAAAGCATTTTTGGATGGACAAGGCTCTTTTCTTTGCATTAGCAGCATTTACGGGTATGAGCGACCATTTTTCCCATCTGTGTGCATAGCATAGACAACTGGCTTTCTTGTGGATTGAATTGAGCGAATCGATAGATGTGTGTGTGGATAGTACCTTGTGTATGCTAGCTCATGCAAGGCTATCCGTTCATATCAAGATTCTTTTGGGAGTCGTCGAACACAACTACCTGCTTTCGGTTTTCTCTATCGTTGTTGCTGTGCCCTCAGATGATTGTAGTAGCCCTGGTCTCGAGTCGGCCTCATGGATCCCCTTGTTCTGGGAAGTCAACCCTAAGCGTAGAGTTCTGCGCCTCCTATTGCTTTGCATATCGGTCGAGCGAATACCCAGCATACCATGCTCCGAAGTGAAGGAGCTCTCCTCGACACAAATCGCAACTCGCGAGACCTACTAAGGATCAACCACCACCCCAGGAACTTCAAACTTGCCCTCACGTACCTCCCGCTACGCAACATCCTTCCCGCTCCGCAACATCCTTCATCCACGTACTTATTATCCTCTTAGGCTAATGCTCTCATGTCAGCTGCGCTGGAACCGTGATGACAGAGCCCAATGTCAGATACTCACATCGCCGGGTGGTCCATCCGACTTTTGAGAGGATGCTTACGACAGTCGGACAGCAATCGCCTCCGACAGGGCGGTTGACGCGGCCGGAAAGTGGTATACATATAGGTATGAGAGGACTGACGGCTGCTGAGACTTGAGATCAAGCAGTACTTCAAACGGCAAAATCTTTGACTTTTAGACAATAGCCCTTCCCTTCTTCAATCCATCGTGAGTGAATTTAAATGGCCATGCCTCAACCAAAATCCACCACCGCTACTCTCAATTACAACCTCGATCACTCTCAAGGCGGCGCCGATGCTATTTATGCTGGAACCGCCGGTGAGAAACGCAGGAAACATGATCCACGAACTGTAAAGATCAACGACATTCGAGGATCGCCAGAAAAATTCGAGATCGATACCCATGGCTTCCAGCTGATCGAGAGGGAGAGTCCGGAGAAGGTGTTTGATGATGATGCGAGGATTAAGGATGTCTACTACCCGGATTGTGCGCAGCTGATTAGAGAGGCGTAAGTCTTAGGGTAGAGTGTAGGGGTTACTGACAGAGATTGCTGATGATCATTGTGTAGCACCGGCGCGACAAAGGTCCTTCCCATGTCACACGTCGTCCGCCGTCAATCATGGCGAACGGCCTTCGACGCAGAAAAGGAACTCGACGACATGGCTCGATCCAAAGGTCCTGCGGCCGTGATGTTTGCTCACGTCGGTACGTTCAAGCAATGAAAATATCACCCTCACCTTTACTGACATCCGTCTCAACAAGACCAATCCTACGACGGAGCCCGCCAAAGAGTAGGTGATCTCTTTCCTGACACAGACCTCTCCACCCACAGATGGGGCATCATCAACGTCTGGCGCCCCATCGAACGACCGGTGACTCGAAGCGCTCTAGCCCTGTGCGACGCTCGCAGCGTCCCGGACAGCGACCTTTTGGAGGTCAAGATACACTTCCCGGACACCCCCATGGCTGGCGAAGACAACAAGGAGAATCAAGCTCCGAAGGGGAGCAACAAGGACCCCTACGCTTACAGAAAACCTTTCGGGGCGTGGGAGGTTCGAGCGCCAAAGGTTGAGGGCGAGCATAAGTGGTACTATGCGTCAGAGATGAGGCCTGACGAAGCTTTGCTTTTGAAGATCTTTGATTCGAAGAAGACGGGCGTGGCGAGGAGGAGTCCGCATACGGCGTTCGTTTCGCCGGAGGATCATGGGCCTGAGAGGCAGAGTTTGGAGGTGAGGTCTTTTGTGCAGTGGGAGGATCAGAGTTCGGAGTAGTTTAGTTTCCTTTGGGTAGTTAGGTCAGTATGATGGGTGGTAGTAGGACGATGGTCAGAAGGATTCTGATCGGCAGCTTGAGAGTCTTGGTGCCCAGATGTCTGCCTCGCGATCGTTAGGCGCCAGAAGTTTAAGTGGCGAACGGTGACTAGATTGATACATTGAATAACCAGCTTGATCACCGTCAGGACCATTAGCTCTCCTTCAAATATACTCGACGCTTGAAATGAGGGAAGCGCACTTACTATTGTTAACGAACCATCATCTCTCATAATGTCTACCGGCCTTCTCTTCGTCACAGCCCCCGAGGCAGACTTCAAAGCCATTAACCATTTTCTTATCTACGCCCGCGACTGGGAATTCGGCGACGAAGACACCTGGGACAACTTCCACCTAGTCACCTCGCGCAAGGATCCCGATCTCTCCAAATTCAGCGACTCCCGCCGGAACGAACTCCCCGCGACAAAGCCAGGCGACGTAACTGCAGAGACCTCTAACGAATGGTCCGGGGCCAGCATCCAAGACATCGAACGCTACGTCCTCGACCACGAACCCACCGGCATCGACGGCAACGAAATCTCCCTCTTTCTCATCCTCGACTGCCAATCCCTCCGCGACAGAACCTGCATCATCGCCGAACGCTACACGGAATGGAACGACGACGCCGACCCGCCGGAAAAGTTTCCTAAGGAAGACCGGGAGAAGCAGTATGAGTTTAATAAGTATAGAGCGCCGTGGGATGAGACGTATATCTGTTTTGCGAATTTGAATATTGGGAATATGGATTTTGAGGATTTTGCGGATGATGATGAGGGGGAGGAGGATGTGGGGGCGGATGGGGAGGGGTGGTGGACGTTTAGGGGGATGGGGAGTGATTTGACGGAGGAGCAGGTTGGGAGGAGGGAGGGGGTGGTTAGGAGGTTTGAAGGGGAGGGAAAGATTTGAGGGGATGGAGTCGAAGGAGGAAGAAGGGTGGGATGGAAGACTAGTGTTACGTAGCTTGATCATGGTTGCTGGTGTCTCCGTTGTTGCAACTTCGTCCATGTGGATGATGAACATGTTGCTGTTAGATGGCTTGGGGGACCACGATGCCATCTGTTCCAAAGGAATTCCGTGAGACAAGTCCAGACGCGTTCAGAGTCTTCTCATTGATCTGTTACTCCAGCAGACCTTTGGTAAAGGCTCGCCAGTCCCTGGACCCAGGTGTTGTTTGGAGCATTTGAATCGTTAATCTGGCGGCCAAAACGTGTAAACCCCATGTTGGAGTCTATCACGACAAGGTGAAGGCCGCAATCGTTCTTCATCTCCTGAAAAGGCCTCGTTGTCGTCGTCGTCGATCCACATCCGCTGTGGTAGATTTCTGTGTTCAAGAAAATCAGTCCGCGAAGATGATTTAGTCTCTGCTACACGATCGCCTAGAATCACATAATCAATGCAAGTCAGGTTCAGGCCTAGTGCAGCCATTTTCTCCTGCCTTTCTCATTGTCGCCGTGGCAATGCCGTTGAAGGAGCCATAAGTGACTGTAGCGACCCTTTTCTCGATGCAATGCCGTGTGTATGTCACGTACCCTGTCCTCACTGCCGCGTGACAGGGCCTGAAACGAGCCTCCTTGCCTCGGATCGGGCTTGGCTCAAAGTTGTTTGCTTCAGGCAAAGGGAACAAAAGGGAGAGAGCTGATGCCTTTATCGATAGTCGCTGACGAAGGAAGTCAGCATTGCAATGAGATATCGTGGAACGAGTGCAATATAACGTTCAGCATAACAGTATAGGTACGGTAAGGAGGTGAAGTTGGTCGCCGGGGCAAGGAGAAGGGAATGCTGACCTATGCAGCTGTTGTCGTCGTTGAGGGTGGCGACGTTTGATTGGACGAGGCTTGGAGCTTGTTGATGGTCGTGGAATTGATTCAATCCAAATCTAACACTCCCAAAACATCCACCACCACAACAACATTCACCTCTCCGATCGCCACTTGTTTGACGTCGCCGTCTTGTCATCGTCGTCGCCATAACATCGATTCGGTCTTCGGCAGATCTCCGGACGAGGCTGGCAAGGGCGATACTGCATCCAGTCCCCCGCGCTTCCTGACTTCGCGTTGCCAGCGCGTCGTTCTCATCCTCCACCTCAACCACTTCCTCCACCACCACCACCACCACCGCCATTGTTCACCACCGCCGCGTTCGTGCTGAATATGGCTCCCGCCACGGCTCTGTTGACGCGCGCCGAATCCTCAACCTCGTCCATCGGATCTCACATCGACGTCGGCCCACTGGCAGCTGACGACAGCGCCGACGAGCCTTCCGCCTCCACCCCGCCCACCAGCGTCTCCGACAGTCGCAGCATGAACTCGAGCAAGGCGGTCGATGACTCTGCCCCGCCCGCTGAGGAACCTGCCCGGCGTACAAGACGTGCACGACCTACAAGTTCATACAATCTCAAACAGCTTTCTACCGCCCAGCAGCCTCTCACCACCACTTCTCGCAATGCTTCCGGCTTATCCGGCCGCACACTAGTCGACAACGCCAAAGACGACGAGCGAGATACTCCACTCGGCGACAAACTTGACAAGGCCCTCAACAAAGACTGGGAGATTCCCAATGAATCGCCTAAAGGAAAATTGCCCTCTAGAATCCAGCGCCAATCGAGCATTAGGGATCGCGTCAAGAATGCGGCGGGCAAGGCAGGTTCAGTTTTGGGCAAGAGAACCCGCGACATGGTCGAGACTGGCAGAAGACGACTCGGTATGACCAAGGAAGAGCAGAGTCCTCAGAAGAATAAGCTTCTCAAGGAATTGGACTTGGGCAAGGGAGGCGTATTGGATGAGATGGACCTGGAAGAAGATTTTGCTGTGCCCACATTCGCCCGCCCAACCAAACGTTCCAAGACAGAGGCCAAAACAGCGCTGCGAGAAATCACTCAGCCAATGACGATTGGCCAGTTCCAGAAGACGTCAGACGGCAAGAAAGTCAAGAAGTGGCAGCCAGCTGGTCTCTTCGCGGGTCAAGACGAGGATGCTGATCCCTCTCACGCTGGATCAAGGAAGAAATTGCAGAAGAAGCGCCCAGGGTCGTCCACATCCGAAGCTGCTCCAGAGCCCAAGAAACGCTCTGTCATGCCTTTGCCCATGTTCAGTTATCTAGACAATTCTCGTGACTTTGTCATCCCGTACGACGTGTTTGCTCCATCCTGGAAGAAGGGTGACGAGAAGCCCAAGGATTGGCACAAGATCAACAGGAACCGTCTTGTCGGTGATGCCAAGGAACTGTGGGACCGCAGCGAACGACTCGCACAATCGGCATGTGTCTGCCCAATTCCTGCTAAAGGCGAGGCTGGATGCGACGAGACCTGTTTGAACCGTGTGATGCAGTACGAGTGTGGCAAAGACAATTGCAACCTCGATCCTTCACAATGCAGCAACCGACCTTTTGCAGAGCTTGGAGAGCGAATCAAGAAGGGTGGATCTTTTGATATTGGCGTAGAAGTCGTCAAGACCGACAAGCGTGGTTTTGGCATTCGAGCATGTCGATCTTTCCGGCCTGGCCAGATTATCATGGAGTATACTGGCGAGATCATCTCAGAGGCCGAGTGCCAGCGTCGCATGCGAGAGGATTACAAAGACAAAGCATGCTACTACCTGATGGAGTTGGAGCGCAATTTGGTCATTGACGGAACGAGAGGTAGCATGGCTCGTTTCATAAATCACTCTTGCGACCCCAACTGCGAGGTACGCATGTTGAAAGTTGGTGGGACACCTCGCATGGCTGTGTTTGCTGGGGACTCTGGAATCATGACTGGTGAGGAACTCACATACGACTACAACTTCGACAACTTCGGGGAAACACGCCAGCCATGCTATTGCGGCGCTGGAAACTGTAGAGGTTATCTCGGGAAGCGCTTGAACGCCGCTGAGCAGAAGAAGATGGCGAAGTTGGAAGAAGAAAAGAGACGTGAGGCTGCGGCGTTGGCGGCCAAGGCAGCAGCTAAGGAACTGGCCAAGAAGAAAGAAAAGGACAGTCGTGGGAGTGGATGGCGTGGCTGGGTTCCAGTGGATGATCCTGAGGTCAAGGCAAAGCTGAGAGAACAGAAGAAGCAGGCTGAAGAAGCAGCGATGAACTCTTCGCGTGCTCAGCGTCTGGCCGCTCGTGCACGTCGTGGTTCGATGCCTGCATCTGAAGCTAAAACATCGCCCATGAAGAAGAGGTCTTCTCCGAGACGTCGCAAAACTGCGGCCGTTGACGAAATAAAGCGGCGGGTGTCGAGAGTGGCCGACAACGACGAGGATGCCATCGAGGATGAGGATGCCATCATCGTCAAGAAGAACACCCTGCGCCGTACATCGACCGGATCTCGGTTCACTGAAGATCTCGACATGGAGAAGCGTCCAGCGTCGAGACCCAACTCTCGACACAGTGCGTACAATCGCGCGACTGGCATCGTGAAGCGAACAACATACTCTGTCAAGTCAGCCAAGTCGTCGATGGACCTCAAGCGCCAGCCAATCACCGAAGATGACGATAACATAACATTGGGCAAGCAGATCTCCAACTCGAATGGCCGCAGCATGAGCAAAGTGTCGAGCACGAAGGAAGACGAAGATGAGGAGGACGAAGATGAGATGGACGTCGATGATGATGAGGATGAAGCGAGCGAAGAAGATGACGAGGAAGAGCCGATGATCGAGAAGCCGAAACGCAACAGCTCCATCTTCAGCCTGGCGAATTTGACCGGCAAGTGGAAGCAGACGAAATTGACTTTTGGGAAGGCGCCATAGAGCGTTGTTTTGCATACTGCAGTGTGAGATGGGATGGGTAAAGGGGGCATTCTTGATAGAAACACGTTCTGGCGTTCTGCATCAGCGGATTTAAAGGGGCATAGCGATGGTCTTTGCTTCTCTTCACGGGGGTGGGTAGACGCGCCTTTGAGATCATGGCATTTTTCAGCAATTGTAGTTCGGCCAAGATGGCTTTTCGAAGTTATAATAATCGAACGGGATTTCTCAAGATCACTCACCGTCATTGTCAGCTCTCCAACGTCGCCCCTCCAATTTAGTTCCTACAAGAAGGCGGCCCAGGAAGCTGCGATAATCGGCTAAGCGTACTTTCCCCGGCCCGATCTCCAGCCCGAAGTTACCGATGCCTCATCCTTCCCCCTTTTTCGATGACCGCACCCGAGGACATGGAAGCTATGAATTACTCACACCAAAGCCATGGATCTCGAAGTGTCTCTACCATTTGACAGTTGTGAGATTGGAGGTATCCCTTGGCGCGCTAACGGGCGTCCTCCGCAGCGTTTTTTTGGAAGACATAGATTTGGGAAGGGTCTGTGTTGGGAAGAGATGTGGTGAAGATGACTGTGCTGCTGATTTTCGGGAGGTGATGCAGGTTCTATGCGGAAGGTTCGGAGGATGGTAGGCATTTGTTGTATCGAATGTTGTATCTCTGGAACTTCATTCGGCGATCTGTATTGAAAAGAGGCTTTCGAGGGGTATGGCTATTTGTGTGCTCGCCGAATGGGCCTCAATCCTTGGATGCAGGAGCTGCACCCGCTTTTGAGATCAGGGCATGTTTGGCAACAGGCTTTCTGAAGTTACAATCACAACCATTCTGTTCGAAATCGTGAGCAATATTGTGATCCAAGATATATCTGTCTTATCTCCGCCTTTCCAGCCTCCGGCACAAATCCTACGTGGGGGCCGAGTGGGGTGAGCAAATCAAACCCCCAATTCGCGATTGTCCTCACCTTGTTCCATCTGCTCTTACACTACTCAAGCGCCATGCAGGAGTGCGGCGCAGCACACAAATGCAGCGAACCGCCGAGGCAGTTCACGCACTGAACACGTCCGACGCATTGATGAGAAGAGCGTGGTTTTTCTAATACTGTGCCTATCAGACCTCTTGAACACGGAATGGAACGTACTCGCACTCACAGACCGATATCGTCTCGTTCAATAAATTAGCACTTCAAGCATGACAGGAGTAGGCGCAGGTCCTTCGTGCTTGGATGGCCAAATTTTGATTGGGATCAACACCAGCCACGTCTGCAAAGGCTTCTGGCACGCATGATGAGGCTTCCAAGAATATCTCGCTAGCAGTCGATTGCAGAGGGTACGCGAGCGCATTTCTTCGACACCGCTAGAGTGATGGCCCCTGTACCTAGACGGGTCAGAACAGGCTCTGAACCACTCTGTTGAAAAGAATCGCGTGGGCTGCACCGACCTCTTTCCCAACTTTCCAGGTTGGACCTTCGCTAGGTACATATATGTGTACGTTCTGAGGGTTTTCGGAATTGATATCGATTATGGCAACTCGTGACGCGGCGAAAGCAGCCGTCCAAAGAATCTCCGACAAGTTCGGTCATCTGGATGAAGAAGAGCTAGAGAGGCTGGGAAGATTTGATCCTGCCTTGAAACGAAAGGTTGAGAGAAGTCTTCTAGCCAAGGACGAGCTGGCGGGCCATGCGATCATAACGTAAGTAGCTTGGGTTCCGAATGTGAAAGCTTACTCATTCCACCAGTCTTGCTCAGAACATCTATGGGAGCAACGCTAGGTTCGTCTTTGAACTTCTACAGAACGCGGACGACAACAAATTCACCAACGCACATACACGCGGGGCGCTGCCGTATGTCTCCTTCCATGTGCATCCTGACCGCATCATTTTGGAGTGCAACGAGGATGGTTTCACAGAGCAAGATCTCCAGGCTATCTGCACCGTCGGCAAGAGTTCAAAGTCTGCTTCTCACGGTTATATCGGAGCCAAAGGCATTGGCTTTAAATCTGTCTTTATTGCAGCATGGAAGGTTCACGTACAGTCTGGCCATTATTCTTTTTACTTCAAGCACAGGAAAGGTGAATCAGGACTAGGGATGGCTGTGCCTATCTGGCAGGACACCGAATCGAAACCACCAACCTCCATGACCAGAATGACACTGTATCTTCATGATACCGAGGGCGAAGATCATCCTCAAAATCGCCGCGACACGATTTTCAACCAACTCTCAGATCTGCAGGAGACATCTCTCCTCTTTTTTCGCAACTTGAAGAAGATCGAATTGAGCTTCTATGATGAGGGGAAAACTTTGAAAAGCACCCGGAAGTTGCAAATTACCATCACCAACTCGCACAGGGCTGTTCTAGAGACCATCGAGTGTCAAAAAACCGGCAGCGAAGTAAGATCATCGAAACACTACCATGTCACTCGACACACGGCAACCGGTTTATCTCAAAGTGTATCTCGCCAGGTTCCACAAACTGAGGAAGCCAGGCTTGCAGCCTCCAGGGCCGAAGTCGTTCTAGCATTCCCTCTGACCGAACATTCAGAGCCGATCCTGGAATATCAAGAGCTTTTCGCGTTTCTTCCTGTCCGGGAGTCTCATTTTAAGGTGGATTCTTTGCTTCTCTGAGCCAACGCAAAGATGCTGACTACATCTGATCTTCAGTTCATTATACAATCCGATTTCGATACTAGCGCTAGTCGCCAGGAGGTTACAACGACTTCCGCCAGGAACAGGGACTTGCTCAACGGGATTGCGGATGCGTTCATCCAAGCTGTACTGGAGTTCTGCGATCATACGGATCTGTGCTACACATGGCCACAATATCTACCTCTGAAACGGGATGGACTCGATGCATTTTGGTCCGTATTGCGATCCAAGATCTGCAGACGTATTTCAGAGCATCGACTGCTGATGCCACGACATGGAACTCAGCTCCGCCGTCTTGATACCATTGTGAGGATGGATCAGAGCTTCATGGATGACTTAGGAAATCCACTTCTGGACGATCCTACGACAAGTCATTTCGTATCGAAGAGATATGTCAAGGAAGCTGTGTCCCCCTACTTGAGCGACTACGGGCTACAAGTCATGAATGATGACCTTATCCTCAGACTACTGCGAATAGATCTGGAGGACCCAGATTCAAAAATGAAGTCGCGTACTACAAGCCAGCTGTGGCACACAATCATGGCCCGGACTCTGACACCCATGGTAACCAAGACCCAAGTCCGTGCACTCAGCTGCTTGCCGCTGAGAGGCGGAGTCTGGGTATCACCAGACAGCGGTTCTGTCTATCTGCCTACAGTTTCAGGCTTGCAGATACCACAGGGGATCAACTTGCGGATACTAGATTCCTCAGCCGTGTCCAACAGCGATCGTAGAGCGCTGTACGAAGCATTCGGCGCTGCTGAGCCGCCCATCGCTGTAGTGCGAAAATCTGTTAGCAAAGCCCTCCAGCCTCTCTTGTCCTCCATCAATTTGGACGAGTCTCGTGGCCAGCTGCATTTCCTTTACATGTCGCAGCTTCGTGAGCCCAGGCCGACGCGGTCTGATCATAAAGGGTTTCGATTGCTCACTGAGGATGACATGAAGGCCACACCAACGGATGAAGACGTCTATCTGCGCAACAACGATCCATACGGAGCTCAAAAACTTTTGGATCCTGGATTTGGCGCAGCGGGGATGAAAGTAACATACCTTCACCCAGGCTACATGACCGAGGTCCCGGAAACCCCAAGTGCTCAACATCCACCCTGGAAGCGTTGGCTACACGACTGCATTGGCGTTCGGGAAAAGCTGCGACTGATTTCACGCAATGGTACCTCCCTCTCAGCACCTTGGTCTTACGTCGCCGAGCATAGACCATACAAGCTGCTTGGTCTCTTGAAGCATCTGTGGGCTGATGAGGGCAACCATGTTCGGAACAGCACAGTGCTCAGCACCACGATACAAGACATGAGTGCAGTGAGTCTGTGCAAATCTCGACTCACTAAATCTTGCACTCTGAGGCAAACATATGTGCCCCTTCCCACTCTTACGAAACTTCGCGAGCGCTTCATGGAAGAAGATGAAGCATTTCCCTTTTTGCAGCTCGGCGCAACGACACCCTCGGAACGACTTCTCACACACTGGACATTTCTCAACGAAGCTTTTCTTGTCGGCATTGATGACAATATACCGTTCCTTCTGGATATACTGTTATGGATCGAGCACGCGAACCCAGATCCTTCGACCATCAGTCGGCCGGAGCGGATCACCGATTTATACCTCACGATATATGCCAAATTTATGGCATCAGAAGACCAAGACTCGGAGAGGCACATGATCGTGTAAGCTGCTGGCGCAGTCATGTGTTTCTGCATCCTCCAACTGATTTTGAACAGGGAGTTCTTGGAAGAACAGACGTGTCTGTTCGTACCAACGTCTGCCCACGATGCAGCAGCCTGGACGGCCCCACAATATTGTCTCTGGGACGCGCCACCGTCTATGATTCGGAAATACTCGTTGAAGCACACAATGGAGCAATTTCTGGGGCCTGGTCAACTCTCTGGCGTCTCTCAGTTTTTCCAGCATGTTCTAAAAGTCCCGGACGCATCTTGGGAGGAGATCATCGGTGAGCTTGAGTCCATGAGAGATAAGGAAATAGACGACTTTGACCAAGTCTCAATACTGTACCGACGTCTTGCTAACGAGGCTAGTGATGACCGCAAGCGGCGTCGATTGAGGTCAGTATTGTGATAACCTCCACTCTTGCGGAGGACTGTATCTAATATCTGAACCAGAAAACGATTCGAGGAAGACGAGCTGATATGTGTCTTCGGAGTTGACGGAGATGGCGATGAGATAGGAGAATGGTACACGACCAGCGAGTGCCTCTGGTCTAGCACCACTGACATCAGAGGTAAAGTCACCCTCAACGACCAGTATGAGGATCTAAAGGACTTCTTCCTCGACATTGTCGGCGTCAAGCTGCTGACGTTGCAGATGGTTTACGACGAACTGCTGCAGACCGATTCGACGACGACCGTTGCTGAGGTAAAAAGTGCGGTCTGGTCGCTCAATGCGCTGCTGCAAGCTGAAAGGAATAGTCCTCTCGACGTCCACGCCCTCGTCAAGAAGAAGATCTTTCCCATATCTTCACCAGATGGAACCACGTCCCTGGTCAGCATTGACGAAGCTTTCAGCATTGGCGATCGGGAACATTTGACAACGCATTTCAAGCATCGCATCAAGATGCTGGACTACGACCTGTTCGAAATACGACAGCTTGCAACGTTTTTGGAGTGGGCGGGTATCACAAGTCGATGTTTGTCCAGATCTGTCAAGGAGATGACTTCTGCAAATGATGACAAGGCCCAAGCAATGTCCGTAATGGCGCTGGACTTGCGATATAAGGCGCACGCCATTCTTCGGTATGGAAAAAGGCCAGAGACCCCCATTACTTATGAATCTTCGCTGACAACGAGTTTGGTCTTAGGGTAGCAGCCAGCTTCAACAGTCCACGGTACAATTCGGACGGACCTGCTCTCTACAAGAATCTACAGGGTATAAAGACAATGGTCACGGACGACATCTCATCAGTCTTGACCCTCTCGCAAGATGGCATTCTAACCACCGTGGAGAAGCAGGGCAATATGCACATTGGTGAGACTGATGACGGGGTCACGATCTACGTTCCTCGCAACAAGCGTAAGCAGAAATTCTGCTTCAGCTCCCCATTGCCAACGAACCTAGCCGCCTGGTTGATGCGAAACCCTGTGACTCTCATTGAGGAGGACGTCGACGGGGAAATGGTGACCGTTTTGTCGTCTCTGATAAGTGATGGCCCAGCCGTTGTGGACCTCATTCTGGATGACAAAGGCATCGCTCAGGTGCCGATTGAGAATGAGGATCCCCGACATGAAGAGCAGGACGAAGATGACATTGATCCTGATGACTTCGTCGAACACGACCTTGTCAACGTACTTGTCGCGACAAGTCTCACGCCCGTGTCTGACCATCGGCTTTCAGCCACTGACGATGGAGTCGTCGAAGTTGTTTCCAGGCAGGCAGGGGCCACATCTCGAAGATCTGGCGGCTATACACCCGTCTTTACTGTTCCACACGAAGACCACGCCATTCGCGAAGATGACCACTACCGGGAACTCTTGGAACGAGTAGTACGCGCAGCGAGCCGTGCTCGCTTTCCCTCAAAATATATGTCTGCTCGTGGCGCACTCGGTAGCGGAGGTAGCACTGCTATGGGCTACAACGGCTTTGAATCTGAGCTACGATACCGTTCGAGCAGTCAGTTTGAGCGGAACTTCCGAGTTGGCGCGGCAGGAGAACTCTACGTGAGTTGGACAACGGTCGTCACGAAAACGAAAACATCTACTGATTTTCTACTAGGTGTTCGAGTTGCTAAGAAGACTCGCCGATCCCACTCTGCGGGGCTGGAGCCGTGATAACTGGCAGAGTAGCATTCGAAACCGAGTCTCGATCCTTGAGGACTACACTGGTATGCGAGGCTGGGCGGCCCCAGAGACATCCGACCTAGTGTACGACGACACATTTGGCGACTTCACTTCGCTTCTGATCGACCACGGTTATCTCAACCAAAGCGAATGGCGAAATGCTCGGCCTTACTACTATCTCGAAGTCAAGACTACGACTGGTCCGTGCGGTAACCCTTTCTACATGAGCAAGGGACAGTATCAGAGGGTGAGTTTGTGTCTCAGTAGCCTTGATGCACTTGGTGAAGGATGCTGACGCTGATCGACGCTCGCTAGATGATGAAAATCCACCACGAACAAGAGCGAAGGGAGGTCTACATAGTCTTTCGCGTCTTTGAGATCGAAAGCGAAGAGCGCATGGCTATGAAGGTGTATGTTGACCCGGCTCAAATGGACCTTGACGACCAGTTGGTCTTCACTGGTGAAAACTGGTCCGTCACTCCAGGAGCAGCCTCCTGAAATATGAGCACAGTGATGGGAGGTTCAACGCAGTGTATGTCGTGTCTCTTTGCAGTCGGCGTTTGACATGGAGATAGCAAGATGTTTTCACGCAAGTAAAAAGGTTATTGTTTAGGTGGGCTTCAAGACTTCGTTAACCATTGCTCTAGCTAACCTGGCCGTCTGGTAATTCAAATCTCTCGCCGCGCACTCTCGTGGTTCCTGCGAAACCACCTTGGAAAGTCTTCGGAGTCCATCTGGTTCACATTGTACATGAACCAGTCGTACCGAGCCACTTCAGCTGCACCGATGGCCGCCAGGAACTGATCTTCCTCGCCACGCACCACTTCGACCTTGAGATCGTGCATTTGGGACTTCTCCAGGGCCGCCGAAAGTAGAGGACCTTCTAGCCCCTTGCCTCCTGTCAGCAACAGTGACAGCTTCTCATAGCTTTCATTCTGTGGAGAGCCTTCGAGCCCCTGAGCAGCTTTAGCAATCTCGACCGCCATCTCATTGAGAATCCGCCCCCGGTCGTCTTCATAGTCCGTCCCCGTTCTTGATAGACTCCAGGTTTTCCAGCGAACGAAGCCAACACCATGAGTACCACAATCTTGTAGCCACAGCATGATCCAATCTGTGCCGTTCACAAAATGCTGATCAACGACTGCGACAAGCTCTCGCGGCGAGCAAGTACCATACGGCTTCACCTCGCAGTATTCCCTTCCCGCTATCGACATCTCGCAGATCCCTTTCGCAGCCGATCGTATAGCCATAGCTAGCCCAGGACGAGGTCCCTCGAGGTGAGCTCCCTTGTAGTGATGGCCCATGATTTGCTTAGGTCCATCCATGACTGATCGGCGAAAGCCCGCTCGATGCGCTGCGACTGAGATTCGTCTAGTCAGGGGAAAGTAGTCGAAGGAGAGCACTAGGGTGAAGTTGGGAGGTTCGGGAGGATCATCGGAGATGGCAAGGATATTGTTGAACATCCAGCCTGGGAGGGCAATTTCGGTGTATGGTCTGTCGGCGGCTTCGAAGGAGGTCACATTTGCCAATGCCTGCATCGTCGCTTGGTGGAGGTTCGATAGGACGCGCTCGAGGATGCGGACTGACTTGTCTTCTGCGAAGAACGTCTGGGTGTACAGCGTCTCCAGATTTGGGGAATACGAGTCGAACATGCCCAGCAGAATGTTTAGTCTGTCCCAAGAAGGCCGTGAAGCAGACTCGTGGAAAGTGTTCCATGCTTGATGTACAGCATTGATCTCCTCAGCATCTAAGTCTGGGTATCTCGACGCGGCAAGCACCTTCTTCTCTTCTCTCGTGGCGTTCTCCGCGGTGCAGATCCGGTACCAGTCCCTCATCAAGTTGACATAGCCTTCGCCACCTTGCACAGTCGCAAGTCCCACTAGACTGCCGTCTGGCAATGAGACGGCAGATGAGGCGCCATCCAGAGTGAGCTCGATGCCAAACACCGACTCGAAATCGCTGCCACCCCGACGTGGATCGAACCACCAGGCGAGCTGTCTCTCGCGGGCGAGTTCCAGCCAGGTGGTGTACTTGTAGTAAACCAAGACGACAGCAACGAAGAAGAGAATCGCGTGACGAAACTTCATCATGAGTCTTCTGAGTGTGTTGGATCTTGTGATTGTTGCTCCGGGCATCGGAGTTGTATCAGCGACTGAACTGACATCTGGAGACGTGGCCTACCAACAGCGGCATAAGCGGGACTACCCTTCATGACAAGGTCGAAGGGCAGAGCTTCCAGTGCGAACATCACTGCTAGACGTGAATCTCGAGGATCTTGACGTCTTGGTCCTTCCACCATCACGCATGGCGAACAGCCCCTCAGTCGTCGAGCATGTCGACGTGCTCGGAATCCAAGACTCTTTTGGACCTACTCTCGGCTACTGACGGCACTGCCATTCCACAGCGGCCAATACGAAAATGTGTAATCCATTGCTTGGCAGAAGTAAGTGAATCCAAATCCACGCTAGCGTGGCGAGGAATCGCACGAAATTCTCGCGTTCTCGTCTTCACACCACGGCAACGACGATGTTCTGCGTAGTACACAACCATGAAGACCACCGGTATGCCCATGCCTGTCGGATAGTCCAACGTACTGAC
The DNA here is from genome assembly GCF_010093935.1 of Zasmidium cellare ATCC 36951. Taxonomy (NCBI): domain Eukaryota; kingdom Fungi; phylum Ascomycota; class Dothideomycetes; order Mycosphaerellales; family Mycosphaerellaceae; genus Zasmidium; species Zasmidium cellare. The sequence goes on along the minus strand of NW_022986951.1, from coordinate 183,978 downwards.
GTGGGAGTCCAACGCCTGCGTTGACAGGGACAGCTGGCCGTGAATCCCGCCAGGCTGGAGCCTTCCGCCACTCATCCCAAAACGTGAAATCCGCTTACCACCACGTCCCATCAGTGGCCCAATAGCAATGACTAAGACTAGTAACCACGACAACATCCCATACCCAAGAAAAAGAAATCCCAACGAGCCATGAACCTCACACACACAGCGCTCGCGCCCACAGAGCGAAATTCCCACATGCCCTCCCCTCATCTCCTCTCCTTAAAGCGCACAGGTAAGGCCGTCTCTCATCCCATCTCGAAATCGAACTCCACACACAACTTTCGCAACCGTATCCCCGAATCTCTCACATCTACACTGCTCTCGTCCATCTCATCAATTGCATGGCCACCCCCGCTGTCACAGGGACCTCAACACCAACGACAATCCACGGCCCCCTGGGAACAGCCCTTACATACCTCTGGACGCACCGCTCCCCGGTGATCAGCTACGGCCTCGACCGCGTCGAGGCGTACGACGCGCACATCCAGACTCTGCAGATCGCGCTTTGGCGAGCAGAAGAGATCCAGTTGAGACAGCATCTCGTGAGGGAGTGGTATCATTTCTCCAAGCGCAGGTTGAATCTTGGCGCGGATAGGGGCGCGGGAGATCACGTGGCGATGTTGGAGGGGACGGTTGCGGAGCGCGAGGAGGTGCAGGGGGTTGTGGGGGTGGCGAGGGGGCTTTATGAGGGGGGGATGAGGGTTTTGCCGCCTAAGTCGGCGGAGGGGGAGCGTGCGGAGGAGGCTGCTGCTGCTGAGGCGCCGCCTGCTGAGCCGGTGAAGAGGGGAAGGGGTACGCCGAAGGGGAGTAAGACGAAGAAGAGGAAGGTTGATGGGGAGTGGGTTCCGGTGCCGGGGTTGGCTGCGCCGGAGGAAGGGAAGGAGAGAAAAGAGGGTGCAGAGGGAAAAGATGGAAAGAAGGGAGGAGGTGAACCTCCAAAGCCGAAGAACAGGGGTCGGCCACCGAAGGAGGGAAAGGAGGTGTTCGAGGGGCCTAAACGAGGAGTTGGTCGTCCGCGTAAACATCCGCTTCCTGAGGGCGAAACGCCGCCGGCAAAGAAGACTAAAAAGACACCTGCTCCTGCTGAGCAAACTCCCGGCTACCCAACGCCTTTAAATCCCCCAGCAGCTTCTACGCCGCAACAACAACCCCCTCCCATTGCAAACCACCAACCCCAAACCATCCCCTCAACGTCCACACCAACACCACCCGCACAAGCACCAGCACCAGCACCACCACCCGCCCCCCTCCCCCTCATCCACCTCCCAACAAACACCGAACCACCCCCAACCTGGCCACCCCCCGAACTCTCGCACGACTCGCCTCTAAAAAACCCCTACCCCTGGCTCCCAGCTACCGACTTCCACGGACAGCAACCGCAAGCACTGCCTGGCACACCGCCTCGACGACGACATCCCCGAGAGGACGCCGCAGCTGTGGTTGCTGACAAAGAGGAATTGGAACGACCTTCGTCTTTGTTGGAGGGTTATTTCAGGGGGGAGGGGGAGCGGTTTGAGGGGCTTTTTGGAGGGAGGGTGAGGGTGGGGGAGGGTGGGGAGGGGTGGGTTTTGAGGGAGGAGGACGAGGGGGGATGGATGCCAGCGCCTGCTCCAGCGCAACCTCCACCACCAACGATAGCACCATCAACAGTACCTCCCTCACCACGACCAGCGCAACCGTCCACAGCGACCCGCGGTTCGATAACCTTCCGTCTAGACATCTTCTCGACCCCTCCCACTACAGGCTCCGGCGCCGGGTTGCTGTTAGATGCTCCATCGCCTCGTACCATTCCGACGCGAGGGGAAGGAGAAGAGGTGTTTCTAAGCGTGGAGGAGGACTGGCAGGCGATGGTGTTGGATTTGGAGAAGGAGTTTGAGGAATTTGGTTGGTGGTGATGACGATGTGGTGATGAAGATGTGGTGATGAAGACATCGCGATGAAGACGTGGTGAGGGAGATGTGGCGATGAAGACGTGGCGATGAAGACGTGGTGAGGGAGATGTGGCGATGAAGACGTGGCGATGAAGACGTGGCGATGAAGACGCGTTGATGGGAGAGAGATGGATGGATGGATGGTTTGTGTGGATGAGTTGAATGCGAGAGATGGACAGAGAGGGGAGAACGTAGGATAAGGGTTTGATTTTGATGTTGATGTTGATGGTGATGGCAATGTCGACGATGAGAAAGGAGATGAGCGGCGATGAAAGATGAGCAGCGATGAAAGATGAGCAGCGATGAAAGATGAGCAGCGATGAACAGATACCCACAGCGAACAGACGGCATAGACATAGACGTACAAAGAAAGAGATACCCACAAATGCACAGAAAACGTCTTGATACAGCCACATCATTCTTTTTACCTACTTCACTCACTTCACTCTCACACACTACTCAAACATCGTTCTCCCCCTTCACCACTTCTTCCTCCCCATTACAATGCATGCGTCCCACTTCTTTGATAAAAAAGACATCTTCAGAAGCGAAGACCAAAGCAAAGCAAAAAAGCCAGTCGTGAAAAACAGATAATGCCGACCGTATACACAATGCCATTGCCATCCTCCGTTGCTCTGCGCGCTCGCTTCAAGGGGGGTATCTCACAACCACCCATTCGCATTTGAGCCAAAAACCCAAGCAGAAACGGAAAAGGAAAAGGCGCCATCGCTATGCCAAACGCATCGGTTCGAAAGAAAACAGCAAGACATGCAAATGCAATCCCAGTTCAGTCAGTCTCCATCTCGAATGCTCCATCCACTTTTTGGTGCTTGGTACTGTTGTCGATACCCTCTCCTTCATGCATTGTACTTTCCCACACTCAACGAAAACTCGTTTGTTAATCGCCACCAGTGCGGCGACTGCTCCTCTCTTCCTCTTCTTCCAGTACGTCGCTCAGTCGCGTCGGATGATGGTGTCTTGGGACATATTGCTGGTAGCCTTCATATCCTTCGCCCTCGTAATCCGGGGCCCCGCTCGACGTCGCATCTTCGGCACTGGTAGGTGTAAAGGTCGCCATTGCCTGCGCAGATGTGCTTGGTACTGAGGGTGCCTCGGGTATCAGCTGACTGCCATATCTCGCCGCTAGTTCACGCTCTCGGCGGACAGCCTCCTCAGTGTCGAAGTCGTCTTCGCTCTCTGACGAACGTGCAGGTCCACGCCGGCGGAAGACGATGGGACGTCCTTGCTCGTCATGGCGGATGTTGCCCCCAGCATCGATTGCATACTCGGTGTCGCCTTCACTCAGCGTGTCGACGTAGCTGACTTCTGAGCGAGCTTCTGATCGCACATCCTCCCTCGCGACGGGTGCTGTCTGTGCCGCCTGCTGTGGTAGGAGTTGCGTACCTTGGCCGCCGTGCTGGTAGAAGCGTTGGGCTTCTGAACTGCTGACTGAAGGCTGGCCGGCTCGTGCCTGACTGGGCGAGCCTGCACTCTGCTGGAACTGGCTGGTTGCTGGGATGACAGTCGACGCCGTCGCTGCTGATGCGGGCGTACCACCTTGAGGGTAGTTCTGTGGGTAATAGGTACCCTGCGCCAGTGACTGCGTTCCAGGTGACTGATGCATCTGCTGTTGTCGGCCGCTGTCGGTGAATGGATCCGTGTTGGTAGGCGAGGCAGCTTCCTCACGATAGTACTGCCGCTCGTCGCCAGGGCTTTGCAATCCAGCAGCTGCAGCCGCAGAAGCCATGCCCGTACCACCATATCCCGAAGTCCCATCTCTGGTGACAGGTCTCTGCTGTCCTTGGCTGATGCTACCAGTCCCTCGACTGGCGGGCCCACCAAAGTATGGCACCACCTGCACACCACTGACCAAGGTGACTCTGCCTTCTTTCAAGCTCTGAGCTGTATCGAGTGATTCCTGATTACGTCGACCGAGCTCTTCCCACGCACGTCTAGCTTCATCTTTGGAGATCATCAGCTCACGCCTCATCTCGCTGACCTCTCGCTTGGCGTTCTCAATGGCAATGGCATTGTCACCGTGTGTTCGTGCTGACTCTTCTCTCGCCTGTCTCTCTGCTTTGAGCTGCCTTTCCAGCCCTGCTTGTACCTCGCGATTTCGCTCATTGTCGGCTCTCGTCTCGAAGAACCAGCGCTGGAACTTGCGTTCACTGCTGGCACGTAGTCGTTGCAGCTCGACGACGGCGTGGAATAAGTTGGCACCTGCCGCAGACAGATCCGTAATCTGCCTGTTCAGAGTCGACGCGTTTGGCACTGTCTCCCGGATCTCCTCCGTGTTTTGCTCCAGCTTGTGCAGCCAATATGAAGTGAGACCCTCCCAATGTGACGACAACGTCTCCCACCTCTCGAATGCATGTGGGAAGGACGATGATGTGCCTCGTTGGGAGCCATCACCGGCAGGTGTGGTTGCAGCAGCAGATGGCTGTGCTGAGGGCCCTGGCTGGGCGGGTGTCGAAGCTGATGGCTGGGGTTGTCGTGGAGCTTGTTGGCTGGGTTGGGTCCGACGTGGAGCGGCGGCGGTTGCAGCGGCAGGGGCAGGACGTGGTTGTGGTTGTTGCGGTTGGGAAACGCTGGGACCTCGTGTCCGGGGCGGCTCCTGCGATGCTCTGCCGGTTGGATCACCCAAGACATTGCTGCCAGCGACCTCGCCCGCCCTGCGACTATCTCTGCGCTCCACCCCCGCGCCTTCAAAACCAGCCTGCGGTGCAGATACATCAGGGCTGTACTGCGACGAGGACTGACTAAATCTGGGCGCCGCGCCTTGCACCGTCGCAGCTCTTCTCTCTGCACTTCGTCTTCTTTCCTCCGCCAATCGTCTTTGCTCTTCCTCCTGCCGTCTGCGCTCTCGCTCGTTGCGATCTTTCATAATATCTCGTGGAGTTCGGATGGGTGTGCCCCCTGTACCTCCACCCACAGGCACGGGGCCGCCAGTTCGTGCGCCGCCATTGGAAGCTCGCGCGGTGCTGCCACCGGCGAGGTCGGACATCTGTGCGTTCTCTTCAATCTCGTCCACGGTGAAGGGGTGCGGCTTGCGGATGGCTTCCTCAAGGGCGTAGAGGATGGCGGAATGGGTGCGGCGCGAGATGCGGAGGGCAGGATGTGGAGTGGTGGTGCTGTAGTGGGCACTGGCAGCTCGGCGGTGGAAGGTTGGCTTCGCGACGGCCGCGCGGGGTGGCGAAGAGGACGGTAGGGTGTTGGAGTCGAGCGAGGAGGATCGCAGTCGTGAGGCCGCTGGTTGGCCAAGACCTTGGATTCGCGGGACGCGGCGAATGCTGCGAGTGCTGCCCGAGGAAGAGGATGGGCGCGAGGAGATGTGCGGTGGGAGCTGTTGGCGGAGGGATGCGTGCGCCTGCTCCTGGCGGCGGATTAAAGAGGAGGTGTACTGGTCGTTGTCGTTGTTGCTGAAATCGTGGGTATCGTCTCGGTCGTTAAGCCCGCCGCGGATTGGGACTGACACGGCTGCTGGCTGCAATTCAAATGAAAGCGATTGCTATTGTGCAGGCCAACGGCGGATGCTTGCTGGGACGACGACGCTACGATAGGGTGGTGCGGCGCGCGTGACCGGGGTGCTGGGACTGAGACTTGGTGAGCTTGTTGGTCGACAACGATGGTGCCCGCGACGGTGATGTCAAGGTCAACGAGGGTGGTGAGGCAGGCCAAAAAGCCATAGTCGGTGACAACAATCGAACACGAACAGCAGTAGCAGGCAAGGAGCGACGACGCGACAAGGTGAGAGATTGTGGGCGCGGGTTTTTGAAGGTGGCAGGGAAGGAGACGTGACGTGGTGAATCTGGCAGCGACTGCTAATCCCGATGGCTGGTGAAGAGAGGCTGGGGATGCGGCTCACGCGACGATCTGCCTACTCACCTGGCTATTTTCGTCCAACTTGGCCGACACTCGCATCCACCAGGTCGTATTGTTGCGCAGATATCAATCAAGGTCGTCGTCGTCGCAGCTGTAGTTCTAGTTGCTGCCGTCGCCGGGTGATGCGCTGTCACTGCTGGAGTGGGAGCTGTGGCGCTTCACCGGCCCTTGCAGCTGCTGGCCCCAATGCCTCCCACAGCCGTCCGCCTCGTGCTCGCCTACGACCAAGCTGTGGATGCTGCAGTGCCGTCTCGGTTCTGGTCTTGCGATGGTGCTGCCGTATGCGATGATGAGATCTCTCTCGGCCTGCGTGCAATGTGCCCTCGTTGAAGCCAGTCGTGCTCATGGTAGCATTCGCGGTGCAGGAGAGACGGGATGGACGTCCTGGATCGCCGTGCGTCGTCGTCGCGTGCGTGGTTGGTCGCCGTGCAGTGAGGATGGATGGTATCAGGAGGGAAAAGTTGGGCGGAAGAGCAGCACAACAGCATCAAACACGGCATCAACAAACGCGCTGGAGCAGGGCTGGCGAGCGTCGTCCATCATCCCGGCGCCCTTTCATCTCTGCTGTCCCTCCCGAGATGCCTTGCCTCGCGAGTCGGAGCCTCTTCCCTGGTCATGGCCACGGGGCATCCGTGCGACAGAGCCGATCCTCCAAACGCACTACCCATTGCGTAGGGGGAGGCGGCTGGGCGTGGTATCGAATTGGGCGTGAAATCAGCGTTGACCCTGGTCTCTTTTTGGGCAGGAAGAAGGTGAGGAGAGAGAGGAAGCGGAGGACAGAGGACTTTTAAGATTGGTTTGGGCATTCTTTTCTGCTCAACCACCGCCAGTCTTGTCCCTGGCGGCGAGAGCGGTTGGGTCAAGGTCGCACAGGAGCTCGGCAGCCAATGGCGTTTCCCACAGCTGCCTTGCTCGAGCTCGACGTGCTCACGCGGAACGGCTCACCTGCCAGGAACATTGATGCTCCCCTCCACCATGTCATGTTACGTCCACGCATTATTGACGCTACCCACCTGTTCGCAGCCTCGACCTGCATCATTCGCCGTTCGTCCACCGGCTGTTCCTGATGACTACGAGTGACACCTGCAGCTCCCCTCCACGCGTCTGCACAGCAATCGGGCACGAGTCGGGACATACACCCAAACAACACCAACAAACGTCAAACAACACCACCGTCCGAAAACGCGAGGAAGCAGAAACCTCACGCGTGTCAAGCTCCACGCTGGGAGAGAAATGACATCAAACCTTCTCCAGACATGAGACGCTGGTCTCGTTCGAAACTCTTGTGCCCGCGGACATGCCGTGACAGCCTCAGGTCACCTTTCAGCACACTACAGGAACGTGACACGCCATGCACTGCCTAATCATCATCTGTCAAGACCAGTGCCTGAGTTTAGCAATCCGCTGCCAGCTGGCGAGCGTTGTACAGCTACGGACGAGGTGTCGCCAGAGCTGCCGAAGGAAGCAGCTCTCACAGAAGCATATCATGCGACAACGGGTGGCATAGATAACCCAGCCCAACCCAACACCATCTCTTCTACTTTACAACACATAAAGTCCCATTTCGCACCGCTCCTAACCTATTCACGCAGAAACACGATGAATCTCCTCTTGTCGCTAATTGGGCTGGGTGCACTGGCTGTGTTCCTCACCTACAGATACTTGATCTACCCGATCTTCTTCTCTCCTCTGTCGAAAATACCAACACCAAACCCACTGTGCTACATCACTGACCACTTCAGTCGGTACCTTTCATGGCGCGAACAGGAGTTCGACTGGCTGCTGAAATATCATCGCCAATATGGCCCTCTTATCCGCATTGGACCGACATCAGTCAGCGTCAATTCGGTTGAAGGCTTGCGACAAGTTTACACCTCTCTCGAAAAGCACCCATTCTATGCGCAGTTCACAAATTACAATGGTATGCCCAACATGTTCGCCACGGTCGATCATCAGCGACATTCGGTACAGAAAAGGGTTCTCTCGGGCATCTACGCCAAGTCTTATCTGCAGCGATCAGAGGACATCAAGTCGATCTCACAAGACGTATTCGACCAACGACTTACCCCTGTTTTGGGGCACCTTGCCGATATCCAACGTCCCGTAAACGTCTTTGAGTTGTTTCAGTTCGTGGCCATCGACTTCTACTCCGCCTACGCTTTCGGTCTCGACAGATCAACACATCTCACCGAAAATCATGGCCACGAAAACCGTCCGTACCACGCCGCCGATTCGCGATACATCTACGAGAGCAAAGATCGTAGAGATCATAGCTGGTTCCCTGAAGACGAATGTCTTGCATTATGCAGAGCCACAGCCAAAGGCATCGACGAGAAGCAACCTGCCGGCTCGACGCCTCCCATCATCTTCGAAAAGATGTATTCATCTCTATCCGCTCAGAACCCGCCTTTACCACACGATACAATCCTCCTCACATGCGCCAGCGAGCTCCGCGATGAACTCATAGCCTCCCAAGAAGGCATCGCAATAACCCTTACCTACGCCATGTACCACCTCTCCAAATCGGCCCACCTCCAATCCCGCCTGCGTGCAGAGATCGCATCTTCGACCGACATAAACGACCTCTCATCCCTCCCCCTCCTCAACGCCCTTATTCACGAAACCCTCCGCCTCCACGCACCCGGCGCCGGCCGCCAGCCACGCCTCTCCCCACCCAGCGGGCTAACCCTCCACAACCACTACCTCCCCCCAAACACCTCCATCTCATCATCCAGCTACGTCCTCCACCGCACCTCGTCCGTCTACCCAGACCCAGAAACGTTCAATCCAGATCGCTGGCTCGACGCGAGCGAGGAGATGAAGCGCTGCTGGTGGGGTTTCGGCAGTGGAGGGAGAATGTGTATTGGGAATCATTTTGCGGAGATTATCATACGAAGGGCGCTGGTCGAGGTTTATGGGAGGGTTGAGACGTGGATTGTTGATGAGAAGGGGAGCGAGCAGACGAAGACGTTTCTGGCGGGGCCGAGGGGTAGAAGGTTGGTTTTGGGGGTGGGGAGGGCGAAGGGACAGTAGTTGAGTCATTAGAGGGCATTACCTTGAGCTGGTAATCGATGAAGAACGGTATGGATGTGACATGTTCAATACTGTACTTGCGCGGACACGGACCCGAGGACCCGCAATATGAGCGCTCGCTTACAAAACAGACTAGCCATCTTTAGCAAGTGCTGGATCGTTGCCTCCTGGACTCCACTTCCATCCATCTTCTGCCTGCTTGCTGCCTTCATTTCCACAACATTCAACTACTACCCACGCCCACCAGAAGCTCAATATTCCAAGACCACCAATATGTCAGACGACAACCAGCCCACCGGCCTCGTGGCTCTGCCACCCGAGCTGGTCGCCAGCGTCCTCGATTTCGTGGATCCCCCCTCTCTGGTAGACTTCGCATGCACATGCAATTTCCTCGCTCAATGCTCTCGAGATATCCTCAAGCAGCACCAACTCGCCCATCAGTATCGCGTTTGCACTGACATCCTTCCGACCACTTTACCCGCCCTACTTCGCAAAGTCCGAGTGGATCCGATCTGCGCGTGGCACGTCCGGGATCTTGAATCATGCTACGGGAGAAAGCACTGGGCGCATTGGAAGGAGTTCAAATTCCAGTATGAAGAGAGTTCGAATAGGAGAGGCAGGCCGCCGCCTCCGGATTATGCATTCACGAAAGACGAGCGGGTGGAGTTGCTGGATCTACTAAGGAAGCATTTCCATTTCACGGAGCAGGATGTCGACGGAGCCCGGGAAGACCTCGAAAAGGGTAACGATGCGCCTCTTAAGCTGTTGGTGTTTGCCTTTTGTCCGCGAGTACGATCGCTGAAGTTCTCTCGGCATCTGGACTCCTCTTCGCGAGATGCTTTCGAGCCGCAAGGCATTGCTTTGCCCCGCCGTCCACCACGGTCGAGTCTGGACTATATCCAGCGTGCGATCAATCTTCATCTCCAACAGAGCGAACAGGCTTGGCCTGTAGGTTTTTCATCTTTGAGCGACATTGGTGTTGGCGTTGGGACTGGAACAATGGAGATTGATGACCCCGAACTCAGCTTCTCGCCGCATGTGTTTGCTGATCTGATGCACTTACCCAATCTGCAATCCATCTACTTCTATGGCCTGAGGCACGACATCGATGAAATGATTGCAGACGACCAGGATGGTACAGTCGCACCCTACAACATCGACGAACGCTCCTCCTCTCTCCAACACATTCTCCTGGACAACGTCAACGGCCTAAGTTGGAAATACCGCAACGCGATGATCGCCGGCTGCCGAGAGCTCAAGTCTCTCACCATCACCGATAGCGAGATGGACGACATTGACGCGATTGTTCAAAGCGCAGCCCACTACCACGGGGACTCGATGGAGACTCTGATGTTCTACGAGACTCGTCTGCTGCATGGCTATCGGTGCAACATGTTCAGACCAGAGTCAATCAACGGATTCAACAACCTGCGAACCGTCTACATCGATGCCAGCGACGTGATGCTGGATGCGATGTACAATCACGAGGGCGATGCTCATGATGGCCTGAACCATGAATGGATCGGCGATCGCGAGTTCTTTATCGAATTCTTCATGAACTCGGCTTTTCCTGAGAGCATGGAGGTGCTAGTGCTGGGCAGTATGGGGCGTGGAAGAATGCCTGATGGAGACGTCGAATTCTTCGACCAGGCCATTGAGACCATGATACAGACGATGCGCGAGCCGGAGGCAGACTCTGACGAAGACTCAGCTGACGGAAAGAGTGAAGGTTCTCAAGACTCCGAATCCTCGACCAAGACCTTCGACCGACGCTTCCCCAACCTCAAAGCAATCTACCTAGGCGCATTGGACGAACTCGGCACCGATGGCGAGGGGGGCGTACGCGTGCCAGCACCACGCAAGAAACGATGGTTCTCAAGGGCCATCGCCGCGGGACGAAAGGCCGGCGTCGATGTTCACACGAGGACGACACGTGGGCAGCCGATCCACGACATTCAATTCCCAACTACGCCGAATTTTGCAGACCTCAAATCGGCACCTGATCCACCGCAGGAGCCGTGGGTTTTCGATTTCTATAATGGATGTTGGAAACCGCGGTCGTGTGGGAATTGCGGAGATTGTGAGGAGTGTTTCCGACAGTATGATAGGCGTGTTTGGAAGGAGGTCAAGGACGAGTATCTCCGGATCGATTTTGGAGTGCGTCGCTCCGCATCTGTGACTTCAAACGATGTCAGAGAACAAGTTATGCTGGGGATAGAGGCGATCAGAGCGTCTGGAGACGACTCTGAAGAAGCCTAAGCCAACAGGCCGAAGCTGGAGAAGAGGAGCGTAGAAGTTCCTGGTGGGACGAGAGAGGAGTCCGATCAAATATTTTGATATCCATGGACTGGCTTTCATCCTCAGGAAGAGCTCGTCAATCGCCAAGCCTTCGAACCACACGAAGGAGCCGCGAGACCCCTCACCGCATTGTAGATCAGCTCTCTCACGTTCATGCACGTGGAAGACCTTGGTCAGCCAATTGGACTTGCAAGAAAACAAGACTCTATCCGCAAGCTAGACGGACACCACGATGGGATGGAGAGGAAAAATATGTATTGAGGCGGTCCGCTATGACGCAGAGTCGAAAGCCACAGTACATAGTTGAGAAGAATGGAAAGATATAAGTCTGCCGCCAGATCCAACTAATTGTCTGGACGTTGTGAGAATCAAGAACAAGATCCTTTCAACATTTAACAATGACCATGGCGAAAATTGCTAGACCAGCGCTATGGCTCTTCAGCCTTGCGGTTGCCACGGCACAAACGCAGCCTCAGTGCCTCTCCACGACCAATGGCACAACGTTTAATGGAACAGCAGGAAGCGAACTCCAGCTCAACGGAACCACCATCCGCACCATCGACGCCGCAGACGCAGACCAAGGCGTCGCCGTCGACGCAGACTACATCTACTCTATCGACAACTAGTGCGTCCCCACCTCCAACCCCCAACCCCCCTCCAACCCACCCATCCCGCTGACCCTACCCAAGCTCCATAACAAAACACAACAAAACCACCGGCGCCCCCCTCCTCCAATGGTATGGCAGCCCCTCCGGCCCCATAATCCACCTCGACGGCGGCGTCCTCATCAACTCCACCCTCTACGCCCCACACTCCAACTACCCTTCCTCCCCCATAACCTCCTCGATCGAAACCTGGGACGCGACCACCCTGAACCACACCTCCTCGCACGCCTTCGGCATCGAGCGCGGCAGCCTGACGTGGATCGACCAGAACCCGACTACGGGGGCGTGGTATGGTGCGTTTGCGAACTATGACCGGGTCCAGCCGGGCCAGGCGGTGCCTTATGGGCTTACGATGCGGACGCAGGTTGTGAGGTTTGGGGAGGGCTGGAAGGTGGAGCGGAGTTGGGTTTTCCCTGAGGCGCTGTGGCAGAGTTTTAGTCCGATGAGTAATAGTGGGGGGAGTTTTGGGGCGGATGGGTGGTTGTATGTTACGGTGAGTAGTTTTGCGCGTTTTGAGAGGATTGGGGCATGGGATGCGATGGAGGAGGTGGCTGATATGCGTTTGTGGTGGTAGGGCCATGATGCCTCAGCGGCGTATGTGATGAAGATCCCGGACGCTGGGAGCACGCTCATCTGGGTTCGTATGCCCTCCCTCACAACACAGTCCACAGACACTCTGATAATCAGGCTCTAACATCCATCCCAGGTCGCCACAATCTCCCTCCCAGACATCGAAGGCCAGGTAAGTCACAGTCACCCCTATCCACCTCCTCCGCCCCCGTATCTGACACCTCGCGCACCACCAGGGCATCGCCTGGGACCGCTCCCGCGGCCTCAACGGCAGTTTGTACGGCATTTCGAGGGAAGGCGGCAAGATTGTGGAGATGCGTGTCCCCTTGCAGAATTGCTCTTGGGATGTTCCTACGATGGTTGGGGCGGTTTATGGGCCGGGGGAGTTTGTTGGGTTGGATGGGTAGGGGCGTGGGTTGGGGACGGAGGGGTGAATGAGTGGTTTCTTGTTGCTGGTAGTGTTATTGAGTATAGGACACGCGGTATAGAAACTGAGAGATGAAGTGTCCAATCCTGGTGACTGCAGTAGGGCCCGGGAGATAGAATTGAGCCTTGATTGGCCAGAAGCTGTGAATGGTCCTATCAGCATGTATTGGTATCCGCAGTCGCATTCGTAGTCTAGAGGAAAGAATCTATCTCGCCGTCAGCCAAAAGCAAGCAAACATCCCCTAACGCCCTCAATCTCAGCTTCTGCTCTACGGCCAGCCCACACCACCATTCGCCTTAAGCTCCCCCTCCGTCCACCTCCACAACTCATAGATCAATCCCTGATCCCCACCAAACTTCCCCCCAGCATCCTCCTTCCCCACAGGAATATAGAAAACCCCCGTCTTCGCCTCCCCCGCCGTCCCCGCCCACAACTGCGTCTTCGCCCCATCCTCCGCCGTCAGACCCGTGAACATCAACAACGGCTTCCAGATCAGCTTGAACCACCCCGCTCCGGTGCCCTTGCTGTAGTTCTCCGTATTGACGAGCCCGGGATGGATCGGGATGCTTTTGATATCTGGGTAGAGCTGGGCGAGTTTCTTTGCGAAGAGGATATTGGCGAGTTTGGACTGGCCGTAGCGGGCGATGCCGGTGGAAGAGGACATGTCGGTTTTGAGCTGGGGGAAGATGATGCCTTCTTTTGGGGCGAAGACTTTGGCGGCTTCGGAGGCGACGGTGATGATGCGGACGTCGCTGTTGGGTTCGGTTGAGGCGGTCTTCTGCAGTAGTGGCATCAGGATCTGGGCGAACATGGCGTGTGCGAGGTGGTTGACGCCCATGTGCCATTCGTAGCCTTCTTTTGTGAGGTCTGGTGCTGCGGCTGAGACTCCTGCGTTGAGGTAGAGGAGGTCGAGACGGGTGGTAGAGCTGAAGATTTCATTCGCGGCGGTCTTGGCGCTCTGGAGGGAGGCGAGGTCGAAGTGGATAGGCTTGATGTTGGCCGATGGCGTCGAAGTCTTGATCTCTGAGATGAAGGCTTCTGCTTTGGACGGCGTGCGAGCGCAGAGGTAAATGCACTTTGGGTTATGTTTTGCTAGTTCGCGGATTGTTTCTGCTCCCAGACCGGCGTTTCCTTGAGAGCTGTCAATCCATGACCTGCTGATGTTGTTATTCTGCGAAGACATACCTCCAGTGACAACGATGACCTTTCCAGACAGATCTGGAATGTCTCGAGCGGGGTTGAATGAGACCGACATTGTTCAACGTGCTCAGCACCAGGGATTGTCTTGACGAATCGAGGTAGAATTGATCGAGAGAAGTAGTGAATAGGTGCAAGAAACGAGGTGCTGAAGTACTTAGATCCCTTTGCGTGGGGGTTTGCGAGGTTTGGTGTAAGGGCGTTCAGCTCCTCGGATCCTTCGAAAGTGAGCACAAGAAGCTCGGCAGAAGAGAATTGCTTGGTCGCCAATTTCCAACTTCTGGAGGATGTACTGAACAGATGAGCGAGCGTGTAAAGTATTTTGAGTGGCCACAGCTTCTTATAACAAGGGACTCAGCTGTTTGGCGAAATTTCTCGAAGAATGTCAGAAAAGTGTCAGAAAATTGACAATCACACAACTTCGCGTATACAACCCAGCAGGATCCACAACAGATCGGGCTTGTTTTGCGATTTGCTGTATTGGCGAATCATCGTCGTTGGAGAAGTTCGGACCAGGGAATGTAAGACTACGAGCCTAAAAGGTAGATGTCAAGGGTGAGAGGTTGCGCTTGATAGACCCCCTGTAGCGACCAATTCATCATCTTCCCAGATCTTCTCTCGATTGACAGAAATCTTCAAAACCTCAGGCCTCCGGTAGTGACCGGCCATATCGCTTATGACTTTCGCAGGGCTATCAGTCATGCCCAGATTGATTTCGGCAACGACAAGTCTGTCTTCCACGCCCTGCCCTTCAGCAAGAACACCTGTTCCAGGTGCCACGATGCCGCTCCATCCACTCCCTTCCAGAACAATTTCCCCTGGCTGCGGACCAAGTTGCCTCTCGAACCAAGCGAGATGCTCTTCTTTGAAGATCATGCTGGCAGCGATCACGAATGCTCCTGCTGAGAAAGCGTGGCTCATCGAGAAAGTCCGAATGCGGTCAGCATAGGTGGCCTTCATCGCCTTGAAGGCACACATGGCTGGCCAGGATGCGGCGTGCACCTGCTCGCCTTCCATGACCAGTGCATCTTTTGCGGCGTATATGGCGTTCTCGCTACAGATCAGCCCGCCTATTCTGTACTTTTGTAAGGAATCGTCCGCGAGAGGCATGTCCCAGCACTTCAGTGTGGCACCTCCACCGTTGGCCCAGACATTCTTCTCAGCATAGGTCGGCATCAACTTTCGGTGCACTCCAAGAATTTCACCCTTTGCCGAGACGAAGACCTGGCTGCTGAAGATCGTGTGTTTGCTTTGACCGCTGACCTCGGAGATCCCTAGCACTATCGATACGCCTGCTTCTTGGCAGGCAGAGAGTATCTTCTGCATATCCTGAGAGGGTCGGCCAGAGCTGTCAAGCACCAGCATCGACTGTTTGGAGTATTGTGAGATTAGTCCTAAGGTCTGCATTGGAGCGTACGCCATTACGAAGGCCGGGTAACCTGGTATCCATGTCTCTGGAAAGACCAGCAATCCGATGCCTTGATCATTAGCATTGTGGATAATTTCGACTGTCTTTTGAATGGTAGCACCTTTGTCCATGAAGACAGGTGCGGCGTGGACTGCTGCAGCCTTGAAGGTGGTCGCCAAAGCTGACATGGTGGTCGTCAATATGTAAGGCAGATTCTGTCCCCAGGCATAAAACGTAGTGGACTTGGAAGAAAGGCGAGAGGCCAAGGTATTCAGCTGCTCCTCTGCGTCTCACGTACTGTCGTCATATCTGGATCCTGAAGCTCCATGGTCTACCGGAGTGGGCGTGATGTGCGGACGGGTTTCCTTGCCGCGAAAGCCAGCAGCGACCTCGATCAAACAAGTACGAAGTCTCAGTGGCCATCTCTTGGATTGCCTGGTGGCCGTCGCTGTCGCGTGGATCATTGGTTCCAAGGTTACACTCGTTGATGATGAAGCGTGTGGTGCTGACGAGGCGAGAAAGAGGGATCCAGAAAGCTTCCAAAGGCGGTATCGCCGGAAAAGGTCTGACACTTCTGAGATAAACCGAATCCAACCTGTACCTCCAGGCTTTCCATCAACACACTCAAGACAACCCCCCTCCCATCGCGGACTCCATCAGTGCCTCATATCACGATGGCCAGCAGCTCAGAACACAGCCGTATAGAACCGTTTCGACAGAGCATATCGCGCACTGCAAGACGCTTCGTAAGACTCCTGCCCAACAAGGCACGTCCAAGCACTCGCAAGAGACTGACCTTTGCGCGGAAACACCATTGGCTTCGTTCAAAGAGACCTCAAAATGCCCTGCTCTTGACCAAAATACCCCTAGAAATCCGGCAGCTCATTTACGATCTCGTTTTATTCGAAGAGTTGAGGATGACATTCACGGTCTCAAGGGGGAAGCAGTCCCAAGAAGTCCCACGATTGCGAATCCAATGCTACAATGCCAGACATAGCGACAGTCTGGATCCGTCGCGAGCGATTAACGGCTGTGCTCGAGTCGCGATTATTGCTCTACCTTCAACGTGTCGGCAACTGTATCATCCCCGGCTCGATCTCGCGGCAAGAGGCTGATAGGTCCGCCAGATACATCGAGACCATCAATTATCGCTATAGCTACAATACGTGGTTGTTTCATCGCTCGACCGATCTTCTGTTCTTGAGGAATCACATAACACCTCAGCGTTTTGCAGCCATGACTTCGCTCATGCTCTGGCTTGAATACTGGAGGCTTCATGAACCGGACGAATTGTCAGCGCTGCAGCAGCCTCGCTTCAAAGTTGAAGAATGGAATGACCTTTGGAAAGTCGTCGCCGCGATGCCACGCCTGCGACGTCTTCGCGTCAGCATCATCAAAGGTCGGCGTCGCAATACTCGACTCTGGATAGCAGATGAAGGCCTACTTGACCCTTTGTGGACAGTAACGCAGCCAGGAGAATTCGTCGTGTGGCTCAGCTGGTACTCTGGAAGCATTGAGAGATATGTCGGTGCCCCTTTTCGTCAGGAGGCTCCCAACATCAACAGCTGAATTGCCAGATTCATAAGCACGATTCGATGCGAAGGTTTGGCCGCAGCACGAGACAGAGTCGGCCTGTGAGGGCTACTTTAACATAATACGGTCCTCTGATACGGCAGGTGAGGTTCTGGAAGACAACCTGGAACAACTAGGTTTTCATAATGTGGCGTCATTCTCGACACTAATCCCAAAACCGTAGCAGCATTTGTTATGTAACCCAGGCACAGGAATTTTAGGGCAAGCTAATTTAAGGCAAGGCTGTGCTCGGCATTGAATGACGACGGCAACACGAAAAATATATATGCGTCAAGTTCAGCGTCTTTGGCAGGTCAATTCAAAATTACAACCATCCGCGATCACAAGCACAAACACCAGCATCGAAATGTCACGAGGCGAGCTGTCAGAGCAGGCATCTGCCCACGAATATCCCGCTGGTCACCTTCACCATCTATCGGCCAGCCAGATAAAAGCACTAGAAGATTTCAAGGCCATCTGCGAAGAAGAAGGATGCTACAAGCCTGGAAACAAGAGCGAGCAGCCAAGTCACGATGATGAGACGCTGCTACGGTTCTCGAGAGCTCGCAGATTTGTGCCTGGCGATGCACTGGCCCAATTCCAGGCTACGGAAGATTGGCGAAAGGAGCAGGATATTGAGAATTGGTACAACACGATCGACATCGACGAGTACGAGGCGACTAGAGTACTGGTGAGGTGTTCAAAAGCAATGCGCAGACGCGAGAGGCTGACCGTGGTTTAGTACACACACTGGACCGGGCGACGTGACAAAATGGGCATCCCGCTGTACGTCTTCAATATTGGAGGCCTCGATTCGAAGAAGCTATCAGAGACGGAAACATTTACAAAGTCTGAAGCACACGGAGGTCTCTCGCCCAAGCTTCGTCGGCTTTTCGCGACCTACGAGCATCTTACCAACTTCGTATTTCCCTTGTGCTCATCAGTGCCTTCGAGGAAGCACCCCGAAACGCCCATCTCTCAGACTTGCAACATTGTCGACATCTCCGGGGTGAGCATCCGCCAGTTCTGGAGTCTGAAGAAGCACCTGCAAGATGCGGGTGCTCTAGCAACTGCTCACTACCCGGAAACGCTAGGCAAAACATTCATCGTCGGCGCACCGTCATTCTTTCCGACAGTCTGGAACTGGATCAAACAATGGTTCGATCCAATCACAGTCTCGACGATTTTCATTCTGTCAGAAGCCCAAGTCAAACCGACTCTGGAGAAATTCGTTGATTCCTCCGAGATTCCCAAACGCTACGGTGGTACGCTTGATTGGGAGTTTGGGGATCTGCCTTTGATCGACTCGGAGCTTTTGGGGTTGATGAATATGGAGGACGGGATACCGACCATCTTGCCTGGCCCTATCAGATGGAGAAAGAGTGCGGATGGCACAAGGGTGGAGGCACATGCTCTTGGCTCTTCCTCAGGCCAACAGAGGGACGAAGTCATTGCGCATATGCCCAGCGAGGTCTTTTCCAAGAGTCTTTTCGTCCTCGAGTAAAGTATGTAAAGAAGCTTTATAGACACAATAGCTGTATTGTATAATTCTCACGAGTCTGTAGGAGCAAACCTCGAACGTTTTCTAATCGATGCGCCGTATCTGTAGAAGATGAATGGAATCGGTACCAGCAGGACTCCAACACCTCCAATGAGCGATCCACCACCTCCGACGCCCAAAGCATCAAACATGCACTGCGTAAATAGCGGCGATGCTGCGGCACACGCTGACCGAGTCACAGTGTTCGCCGCCACCGCACTGGCCGCATACATGAGATAGCTGTCGATGATGAAGACGATGAAGCCAGAGAACACCAGCAATATGGCCGTGGCAAGGAACGTACCAGCGAGCGTCGGTACGATCCAATGGATGGAATTGAACTCCGCAGTCCAAGCAAACCAGAACATTGTCAGAGCAAACAAGACCCCACCAGCCATGGCAGGAGGCAGTCGATCTTCTGGTGTTCTTGTGTGGCCCTCCTTCATAGCTTTTCGTTCTCTGGAGCCGATGAATAGTAGGATAGCACCGCCCAGACAGGCGCCGATGACCGTGCCGATCAAGGGAAGCTCTCCTACGCCGGCGTTCCACCCTCGTTTCTGTTGGAAGACGATGGGGTAGATGCTGAAGAGCATGTATAGCAAAGTGTATACCACGCAATAGTAGATGGCGACGAGGAAGCTGATTGGGTCGAAGAGGATGATCCATGGTCTTGTCAGAGTCGTTTTGAAGATCGATAGGAGAGACTCCTTTTTCTCTAGATCTGGTGTCTTGGAGCCATTGTTCTTGCTTTGCCGCATTCTTCTGGCCTTCTTCGCGAGTACAACCTTTGGTAACGTCTCGGGTACAGTAAGGACGAAGACCTCAGTGAGACCGCCCAGCCATAACAGGACATAGAAGCACCACCGCCATGTCTTGGTGACTTCGAGAAAGCCAGCAACGACGGGACCAAGTGCTGGACCGCAGAACGTCGCGACCATGAAGATAGCCATAGAGTTGCCTCGCCCTACCGGTCCCCAGATATCAGAGATCAAACCAGGCCCGTTCGACAGAATGGCGCTGGCTGCGGTGCCAGTTAGGAAACGACCAGCTAGGAGCCCACCGAAATCGGGGGTGAAAGCGCAGAGGAAGTTGAGGGTGACGTAGAGCGTGAAGGTGATGTAGAAGATCCAGCGGCGGCTGTTCAGAAGGTGAAGTCAGACTCATAAGCCCAAATATAGATAGCGATGTTAACCCACCCATAGAACTCAGACAAAGGCGCCCAGAACAGAGGCCCCGCACAATATCCAAGCAAGAAGAGTGTCGTAACAAGACCAGCGGCCTCGACAGAGACCTTCAGATCGTCACTGATCCCCTGGATTACTCCTGTAGGGGCTGATGAGGCGAAGGTGGCGTTCATGACCATGAGGATTGCGACTCCTGTGAGGTAGCATTTCCGTGTCGACGACCAGTTCTTAGGGTTCTCGGTGTTGTCCGTGGCGAAGTCAACCTGCCCATAGTTCAGCTCTTTCTCGGGATCGACATCAAGTCGTCTAGCCCTCGGCGCGGCAGAGATGAAGGAGAGAATGTGCTCGAGTCGTTCCATTGTGATGCCTTGGCGTGTATGTAACAAGCACGGCCGCTTTGAGATATATACGAAAACATCTTTGCTGAACAGCAATCAGACACGACCATTAACCTACAAAGCACAGATGGTCACATCACCATCTTGGATTAGAAAGCCTCGAAGACGCAACATGATCGACGTAGACTGCATCGTAGCTTTTCACGGCCGAGAAAGTTTTCGGGCCCGGAACGCTTGAGCCTGCTTGTGAAAAGGGGTCTCCATCAGCCTTTTCGCCGAACGAGCTTGGACGCATTCGAGCTGCAGGTTTTCGCCGAGCTGCGCAGGAAGTGATGGAACGGTGGAAGGTACTAGCTCGAGATTTCTGAGAAGAGTAGCTGGTGATAGGCAGTCGAGTGGCAAGAGCGACACGGGAAACACAAGACGGTAGCTTAGAAAGCACGAGTACGATCAAACAGATATTCGTTCTTCTCATTGAGGAAAATCAGAGCAGGCGTCAAGAAGGTTCGCCTTGGATCTCGATGAATCATTCTGTCAAGTCAACGCCCTCAATGTCATGGCATCTTTCCCAGACTGTGGCAATCACCGTGGAGAGACGTATATCCGATGCCTCCAAGGCTCTCCCAAATGGGTATTTGCTGTGAGATTTCATCCTGTTCCACCTGAAACACGGGCTCTCGAAGCACCCGGCAAAGCGGTGTTTGGTCTGTCCTGCTAAGCATGGTTCTTCTTCAAGAATGTGAGTCTGTCTCGTGCTCTGATAAAACCTCCCCTGCCCTTCTCCAGTACACTGCAACGAATTACTTGCCTTCTTATCGGCAAAATGATGAGCATCAAGTTGAGAACGCTATTACTTTTCCCGGCCCTTGTTGCCAGCCTTACAGCGCCAAGTAGGCTTCAGTTGTACAACTCGACAAGCTCGGGCAATGGAACATCACGACAACCAGCCTCTATCGCAGATGTCTTGCAAGTGGTCAACGCTATTGGGGGACTTGAGGTACTGCAAGAGGTTAGAGGGTTGACGTACAATGGTGGCCAGTATGTGCCAACACGCTGCATGTGATGCATTGATACTGATGCGAACACCTCTCAGGCTCTACCGCAGTGGCACCTTGAGCCAGACTTACACCCTCGAATCGCTCGACCAGTCCGTAGCAACAACAGGATCCTCGAATATATCCTTCCGGTTCAACAGCTCAGGCTTGAGCTCTCGCATCGATCGGGAATACGCTTATGATGACTACTGGGTATGGGAGATCCCATCTCTACGACCGTTAGCAGACATGTCTCTGGTAGTTCGTGACGACTCAGAGCAGTACGCTTGCTTTGTCAACGGCTCGAACAACTTCTTGTCCGACTTTCGATCTACGCAAGGATACACGGACGAACTGGTGACGAACTACTTGATTCATCAAGCCCATCAATATGCTTTACCGTGGCTGCTACAGCAGTTCCTGAAGAATGACACCGAGTTGGAGAAGTACCAGGTACAGCAGCGTTATAGTAGGGCGACCTACGGTGCCATTGAAAGCGCTGAACTTGGCTTGACGCTGCTCTTCGATCTGGCGACAAAGCTCCCTTATGCGGTGCGGTCTTTGGAGAATCATGTCGTCTATGGGCCATCGACGAGCGACTTGGTCTTTACGAACTTCCAGCCATCTGAAATCCGAAATGGGTCGAGCATCAAGCTTCCTCTCCGACTACAGACCGTCTACAACTCAATGTATGTCCTCGAAGACATCCTGCTAGACTCCATCACCGTCAACCCTGCGTTCCCATCTGGATTCTTTGAAGGTCACGCACCGACTCCAGATCCGCAGAACACAGTGCAGAGACTTACTGCCGCCCAGCCCTCATCTAGCCCCGAGTATCCGTTGTCGGAGATTCACGAGTGGTACGAAGCAGGAATCTGGGCCGGTCCCTTTACAGAAATGTACAATACCTCGTCCATTGTAGTCGATTACCCAGATCCAACCTTCAAAAACATCATGAAGATATATGTCGGCTACAACGACTACAACCAGCTGCTCATAGAGCACGAAACTGGATTCATCATAACCGATGCACCACCGCATCGATCGAAGATCATAATCGAGTGGCTCAGACAGACTCGACCGGACAAGAAAATCACCCATGTCGTCCCGACGCACCACCATAGCGATCATGCAGATGGGTTTGTCGACTATGTCAACGATGGCGCAACTTTGGTGGTACCCTATGTTGCACGAAACTACTACGGACAGGCTATTGCACAACGAATCATTACATACACTGCAGAAAAGCCCTTCGTCTTTAGGGATAACCTCATCGACTTTCGATCATACTGGTCCCCATCCAGTCCACCACACACCGAAGACCAAGCTTTCCCGGTAGTGACAAAGGCCAATGCCACAGACTCCGACACATTCATTCTTTACGAGGCTGACATCGTCAATCCCGGTTCGAACGCAGTGTATTACAAGAGTCTGTACGCCTGGGACCTGCTTGTGAGATGCATTAAGATTGGAATTCCCAGGTCGGCATTGATTGTTAGTGCTCATGTACATGGGAGTAACACGACTGGTGTCAGTACGACGCAGGCATTGACGGAGGTTGGAGATATTGTGGGATTCAAGTATCCCGATTTGACTTTGGCAGATTGGAGGACATGTTTGGATAGTGGATGTCAAATGTGAAACGCAAAGAGCACCTCATTAGTATGACTGCGGACCTGAAGCATGTCTCTTGTCTCTCTAGATAGCCCTCAGGCACGATAGCTCGACAGCACAAATTGCATGTCTTATCAATAGTACGAGTATAGCTCAGGGCCTGATCCACTGCTTGGCTCCCGACTCTACATACCGCTGTCTCTATTTACCCCTTTATATTATATTTTTATATTTAGCCCTAAAGTATAGAAATGTAATATTTAAAACGTTAGAGTCACCTCTAAAGACTACCTTGGGGCTGGATCTATTGAGCCAGCAATACTCCAGCCGCAGGGGAGTAGAGGCATGTGGGCGACATTTGCAGAATGCCTGAAGAATTTGCCTCGTCGAATGTGGCCATTGAGCGATCAACAAAGAATACCACCTCTTCAATCACAACGTCTGCGTAGTTGCCAGTATTCGCATGGCTGGCTACCAACACCCGGCCATGATCCATTTTGTAAAAGTTGTGAAGATTGATCGTCTCGTCCCATTGCTCCAAGTAGACCGTCTCTAGCACTCGTGCTTGCTCGGGAATGTCTTCACAGCGGAGGTTCTTGACAGAGGAGAGTGCAGGATCCAGCTTTTGAGCGCGCGTGGCTTCTATTTCGATAATGCAGCGAAGCCACGAGGAAAGATAGAAACCGTCGAAAACCCCATTCAGATTCAGACGGCGAAGCAGCGCAATACAACGACGCCGAATAGAGGAATCCCGGCAACGGAGGGCAATCTCATACACGCAGGCGGGTATGTGCGTGCCTGTCGTGCTGGCTGGTCTGCAGCTTTCTGGGAAGGTCTGATCGAGAACCACAAATCGCTCGGCTAGCGAGAGTATGTGGTCGAATTGTTGCAGAGAGATGTCGTACTCGTCCTCGTCGTTGCATCCCATGTGTTTTGCCATGAGCCAGACAGCGAAGAAGTGGCAATTTATCATGATGTGCATCAACTCATCTTTGGATCCCAGCGGATCAGGGCGTGAGCAGACATCCACGCTCTGAGATCCTGCCTCAGATGCTCAAGTCGGAGTACCAAGGCTTGGGGGTATTCCATACTTCGACACGTCACGTATCTGAGACATCGAAGAGTGCTCACATCCATTGCTGCATTAGAATGGATTTTGATGACTGCATCTGCCAGAGCCTCCAGGCGTTCGGCCAGTGATCTCAATTCACCAGTCAAGACATCCAAGTGCACCTACACCACCGTCAGAACATAGACAATCTTCCATGCTTGATCACGCACCATTGCTTCGCCTAGTGACGCAAAGGAGTCAGGTATTGATTCACTGCACACAGGTTTCAAGAAGCCGTACTCAGGAGTCGCCAGAGAGGAGTCGCCATCGAGCCGCACAAAGACTTGAACGAGGACGTCAAGTCCACTCCGAGGCCTGACTTTTACAGTGATAGCCTGCTCCCCTTTGCAGTCATCTAAACCTTGTCCGGGTGGCGGTAAGCCGGAACGTAAGATTTTGAGTCCCATTGCTACGTGAGCGATTGCCCTAGCATCGTCTTGCTGAAAAACGTTGAAACAGAAAAACATTAAAGTAAGCAAGAGGACCATTTCTTGTCTCGTGTCCGTCGAGTGCGTTGGACCAGCGTCGATATATGTGTGAAGATGCTTCATTGATTTGCTGTACTGGGCGAGAGCGAATTCGTACTGGTCCATGTCCTTCGCATCGGAAGGCGAGTTGGGCGACGAGACAGACTGCTGAGAACCTCCCTGGAACCGATTCATCGCTGCAATTGCGACTGCTGCATGGATTATGCAAGGCTCGTTGTAACCAGTTCGAAGGATCAGTCGTTCCCAGGGCAGACACATCAAAGAACCTGGCAAATGGTGGATAGAATGGAGCTGGAAGAATTCCAAGGACATGCGCTCTCGAGAGCTGAGTGTTGCAAGAAAAGAGTGCGGTGCTCGTTTCAAAGATGGAGCTTTTGGCAAGATGTTGGGGACCGATCCTGGCTCACTTGCTTGTGCAAGCTCGTACCCGAGGCAGTGCCGTCTTGACCTGATACCTAAGGGATGACAATGAGCGGAGCCTCACGATACCCGTGGGGAAAAGCATACATTGACTGCACTCCGGTCGCTCTTCGGTACACTTTTCGAATCAGGCTCAGGTCTGTGCATGGTGTTGGTTTGTTTCTTACCTTGATGCGCCTCTGGCGACACGTCCTGCATCCTGCGCATCACGAGTCAGCCTACTTCCACACGTTGCTCTCAATTACTCACCTGTCCTGGTCTTGTGGTGCCTCTTTCTTTGCCGCTGAAGAGGGACTGTCATTGTGGCTGGTCTCGAGGAATAGGCATTCGGATGCGATCAGGCTCACGCTGCAGGCTGTACCATTCGGTGAGGTCTACGACTCCTGGCATGCAGAGGAATATGTAGGCTTTCTGTGAGTGGAGGCTGCGCGAAACAGTCTCGTACAAGGTTTGCTTTGATGTTGCTTGACTGTTAGATTCTCGCTCTTCGGCCAATCGCGTGACTCAGAAAACGTAAACTTGCCGTTTCAGGCAAGCCGCTGGCATGCGAGAGTTTGCGGCTGGAGTGGAGCCAGGGCTCTTTTAGGAAGTAGCAAATTAAGGCAGATTGTGTCATCCTATGGACTCTGATGACTGTCTTCGAGCGAAGGTATTTCGACCAGAGTGTACAAGGGGTCTCATTCGCTAGAGGCAGTACCAGATCTCGAACATTAGTGCTTCTGTTGGGTCATGGTGAGTAACAGGTCAAGTTTTGGTGAGAAGAATCCTTATCTGAGTATGGCCCCTTAAGACTGGAATGAACCTGAGCTTTTATATTCGACAAAGCTGTGACGATCTGTAGCAAGATCGGGGACCGGGATCAGCCGCGCGCTAACATGTGACCGCCAAGCCATCAGATGAACATAGTACGCCCACCCTGTTCACACAACCCATTCAACATAAGAACTATCGTTAGAGCCTAGGTAGCGAAAACTTTTGCAGAGACTTCACCTCTGCCTAGCCAGCTCGGCATTAGAGGGCAGTCAATGAATGCAACGTTCACTCCAAATTAAAGCGACTGTACTGCCGAGATGATCGTACTTGGAACAAGAAGCCATGTCTCTGGACTATTCCTGGCATTTGCGTTTATACTGGTTATGTGCGCTTCCGGTGAAGTCGCATGAGTACAGCCACAACGGACTAAGCTATCGTGCGAGTATACGAAGGCATCAGAATTTCAAGTCGCAGGGGTACGAACTTTTCCTAGTTGCTCGGCACATGCATAGACTAGGGGTCATGGGTAGAAATGTCGTCTCAAGGGATACTGAAAATAATTATAGACCATCAGAACGGATTATTGCGGCTCTCATGTTTCGTAATTTGACCTTCTCGTAACAGGCATACCATCCGAGTCCAACTCCCGTTGTCCAGTCTCTATGTCGGTATCATTGTGTCGATGGATACCACATACAAGTCGTGCGCTCCTCCTCGCAGTCTACGTCGTCACTAGGATAGGCGGTGGTGTTGCCTCGTAAAAGTCGTAAGTCGAATAACGAAGTGTTTTCGAGGTCAGGCACAGAGGTATATAGTAACGCACTCAGCGCTTAGGGTCTTCAAGCAGCAAAAATTCAAACTTCTACAATCATTCGCAAAGACTAGTCCATCGGAAATGTCAGATTCAAACGACAGCGACTTTTACAAATACACACCGTCCGTTGCAGGCGCGGCCGTTACCGCAGCAGTATTCGGCATCCTGACATTGATCCATGGCTACCGAGTCTTCCGGACTCGCACTTGATACTGACTCGAATTTTGGGTGGGAGGAATCTGTAGCCGCTGAAGATTGATATGTGGAGAAGTGCAAGCTCACGTATTCGTAGTCGAGACCGTTGGTTATGCTCTCGTTCTTACAACCCTTCTCCTTCTGCGTGAAGATCAACGCTAACTTCGCTCCCAGAGAGCCCTATCGGCTTCGCAGAGACCAGACTATTCAGTTGGAATATACGTTGCCAGTCAGATTTCGGTCCTGGTGGCACCGTCCCTTCTGGCAGCGAGTATGTACATGGAGCTGGGTCGCATCATTCGGTTGACGGATGGCCCATCTTTCGCAATCATGCGGATTACTTGGCTCACAAAGGTCTTTGTGTTTGGAGACGTCGTGGCGTTCCTCGTCCAGATGATGGGTAAAGGCTCCCTCTGCTCCGATCGGTCGATGAATTGGGCTGACCTTTGCATAGGCGCAGGCATGCTGTCATTCGACGACAGCAGTTCTTCAAAGACTGGCAAGACTGTCATTATTGTCGGACTGGTCGTCCAGATCGTATTCTTCGTCCTGTTTGTTGTCCCGCAACACTATTCCATCAGCGCATTTCTCGCAACCTGGCGGAAAAGGCCCAAAAGTATGTGGCCCCCTGGGCCAAGCATTTGATCATATCTATGTTTGCACCCTGGTGGTACTCATTCGCGTTGTAGTTCGACTCATCGAATACTCCGTGGGCGAAGATGCGTACCTGATGACGAATGTAAGACACTCCGGCCACCAGGTTGAGCTTTGCTGACAATTCTGGGTGCAGGAATGGGTCATTTATGTCTTCGATGCATTGCTGATGCTGGTGGTCATGATCGCTTTTGCAATCATCCACCCAGCGAGATCAAAGCTTTGTTGAATGGAACAGGACTTGCAATGACCAATGTCATCCTCACCCGGTAGGTCAGCTTGCGTCTGCCAGTGGAGGCGGGCAGCCAAGGCTATCACATGGTGTGAGACTGAGTATCGTGCATGTGGAAGGGTGGAAAATTTGCCAGAGCAGAGAGTCGTGGTAATCAGGTTGTTAACGTCGATTCATGGTGCTGCATTGGGTCAATACATCTCATCGCTCTTCATCCTCAACGTCCACACGATATGATCGAGTCTTCCAGATGATTGGGGCATTCGAATCCACCGAATTACTCCTGTGCAGATCCTCAAGTTCTCTTTCCGCCTGGACGGGAGGAACGGTCTGGACTGCAGTCTGGACCGCCGTGTGCCACGACTTGTTATTGCTATTGCTGTTGCTTTGGCTGCCATCCCTTCTTCCTGATGAGCGCGTCGCCACTACTGTGTCGAGCTTGGTAGATGCTCCCAGGTTGCTATTGAAGGCTGCGAGGAACGGCTTCAAGTAGAAGAATGAGGTCGACATGACGGAGTAGTGCAAAGCACACTGTGTAGCGAGGATGGCGCCTGTGACGGTGAAGAGATAGTCGTCAGAGACGAAGGCTGCGTGAAGGTAGCGCAGACGGAAAGCGATGGGTATCACAACACTAGATGCCGTCAGTGAGAGCATACAAGCGTAGGCTCGGATACGTACGGCAACCGCACAGCGAAGATGGCTAAGGCCATGGCCTTTTTCTTCATCGACATCTGAAGATCACGTATCATGACAACTGTGATGACGAAGATCATGAGCTCACTGCAAAGGCTGATGGACTCAAGGGCAGCCCAACGCGAGAACTGCTCAAGGTCAGAAACCATGACTCGATTCGAGGCAAGCTGTACGAACCAGGCTTGGGCACTGGACAGATGTGAGGTCTGAAGCCGGTGCTGCCAAGTTGCATCGCAGGGCGATGGTGAAGATGGCTGCTATCGTCCATAATGCTATAAAGGCGGAAAGCCCGTAGCATACGCGTTTATGGCGCTTATCGGGACTCAAGGCGCTGATAAGTTGGAGCGTGGCTAGTTTTGAGAAGCCCAGTGTGAAGGTATAAAGGAGGTCTGACGCGTAGAGGGCCTAGTCATTCGTTCAGCCTTGTCACCATGATTGAGACCAACATGCGTGGTAGGCCAGACCTTGGCTGCGCTGTAATCATTTGAAAGATTTCTGAGGTAATTGCGTTCTCCTAGACCGTACTTGACGGCCAAGAAGATCGCAACTGAACATGATGTCCCGATGCACTGTGCTCTCAGTAAGTCATTGCTTTGATCAATGTATTTCACCCTTGGCTCACAGTCAGCGTGACGATTGTCCAGTCTCCGGCATCAAGCCCGTTGCGCCGTAGAAGACTGCCGCAGAGCCGAAAGACCAGGACCGTCGCGCTCCAGCACACGCCCACCGCCGCGAATATGACAATCAATCCCTCGCGGTTCTCAGGTGTATTTGGTAAGTAAGTCGGCATCGTTCATCGCTCGAGAATGCATTCTTGGGTGAAGAAGGAGAAGAAGGAGATATGTCGACTCTCGGCCTTCCTGTCGCTGTGCCACCCTCAATTGCCCAGCCTGCACCCCCATATTGTGAAAGTTACCCACGAAAGAGCACGAAACAGCGTCCAATAGGCACTGTCAATCACCTGCAGTAGCTCCAAGCCCAAAGTTTAAATGCTGGAGGGAGTGAATTTGAGGCAGGGTCGGTAAGGTGTGCCGGACGCCCCGTGCCTCCAGAATGCGTTTCCTGCAGAATCCAGTCAAGCTTGCGATGCCGATCTGCAATCTCCACCAATGAATGTAGACACCCGAACGCAGTACCTGTGTTAATGCTCTGGGCAGTCAATTCGATACACTGGGCGCACATTTGGCTTTGCTGTGCCACTTGCCATGACTTCTCGCATGGGGTGTCACTCCTGTCCCTCGCCATCTGGTTTCTCGAACTCCTCAGCACGCCACCCGTCGTTACGCATCTCTATAGTCAACCATGGCGGCCGGCGACCAGGGAGCTTTTGAATTGGCGAAGCTGCCAAAGAGTACCGTCTCGGACAATGGCCAAGACACGCCCCAGGAAACGTTCCTGGACCCAGGCGAGTGGAATGCCCTCGATCCGGTCGCAAAAGAGGGTTTCACCGTTCAAGATCAGCGCGATATGAAACGAATGGGCAAGCAGCAGCAGTTCCGGCGAAACTTCAAGTTCATTACCACGGTGGGCTTCACGTGCTGTGTGATGGGCACCTGGGAGATCTTGATGGTAAGTGTAGCCCATGTACGACTTTGTATATTCACCAACCTTGTTTGCAGACCTCCAATACCCAGGCTTTGCTGGCAGGCGGCTCTGGAGGATTGTTCTGGTCGCTATGCTGGTGCTACACAGGTCAAACATTTATCGTGCTGTCTTTGGCCGAGATGTCTTCAATGGCTCCTACCGCGGGAGGTCAGTATCATTGGGTAAGTCTTTGAAGGATCCTCTGGACGAACTTGTTTCTTAATATTTGTCCAGGTCAGCGAGTTTGCTCCACGCAGTCAGCAAAAGCTGCTCAGCTATCTGTCTGGTACGTTTTGTCCCAATGCCTCTGATGCACAAGCTGATGGTCTCTTAGGCTGGCTTTCGACAATCTCGTGGCAGAGTATCGTGGCACTCGACTGTTACCTGGTCGGCACCATCGTTCAGGCCCTGATAACCATCAACAATGAGTCTTACGGGGCGACAAGGTGGCAAGCCACTCTGCTTATCTTCGCATCTGTCATTGGAATTGGAATCTTCAACGTCGTCGGTGTCAAGCATCTTCCACTTGCCGAAGGTGTCTTTGTGGCCAGTCACTTCTTCGCTTTCTTCCCCGTCATCATTGTCATCCTGGTACTTGCGCCGAAGACAACTCCTACGGCAGTTTTTCTGACCTTCACGGACAATGGATCGGGATGGCCAAGTGTTGGATGGGCTACACTCGTGGGTCAGGTCAGCGCGATGTTCAGTGTATTGGGTGAGTATTCATAAAAGATTGGTTATGGTAAATGCTGACATTTTCCAAGGCTCCGACTCGGTTGCTCATATGGCGGAAGAAGTCGAGGACGCTGGACGAGTCGTGCCACGAAGCATGGTTTGGTCGTTCCTTCTCAACATACCTTTCACCTTCGGCATGGTCATCAGCTACCTCTTCTGTATGGTCAGCCTGGGCGATGCTCTAGAAGATCCACCCGGTTACCCGTTCATCTATGTCTTCAGGCAAGCTACTGGCAGTCGCGCTGGCACGACAGGAATGACTGTTGTCATCTTGTTTCTCCTCATCATGATCACCATCAGTGCAATGGCGTCGACTTCTCGACAGACGTTTGCTTTCGCTCGTGACAACGGTCTGCCTTTCTCTTCCTGGCTAGGAGCGGTAAGTATCAGCGAAGAATCTTGTTTGACGACAGCTGACAGTGATGTGATAGGTTCACCCCACCTGGCATGTCCCGCTAAACTCCATCATTTTCACCATGATCTTCACGATTATCATCTCTCTCATCAACATTGGCAGCACAGCCGCATTCAACGCCATGCTGTCCCTCTCGACCGTTGCCTTAATGGCCACCTACGTGGTGTCCGTGACTTGCGTGCTGATCCGACGGATCAGAGGACAGCATCTGCCTTCTGCGCGATGGTCTCTGGGTCGCTGGGGACTTCCAGTGAATGCACTGGCTCTGGTATATGCCTGCTGGTCGTTCTTCTGGAGCTTCTGGCCGAATGCGTACGCCGTCAACGCCGAGAATTTCAACTGGGCTTGCGTGTTGTTTGTGGGGTTGATGGGGATTGGGACAGTCCTTTACTTCACCCACGCCAGGAAGACTTACGATGGACCTGTGGCAATTGTGAAGGATGAAGCGGAGTTACAGTAAGATGTACTCGCATGTAGTCTGAAACGAAGGGCAAAGGCCTTGCCTCCTTTTTCTGTGCGAATTTGTCTCCTCAGTTGGAATTATTTCTTCGTATCTTCCTTCGTACGGACTCTGAATAGGACTCGCAGATTATCGCTACCTAGTGCATAGTCTAGTACCAACTGGTTTTGAACAAATCACGCTTGTTGTTGGTCTTGGCAGTCACGGGCGGTCTCATGATACACTTCCACGTCCGTGCGCTCAGCCTCTGGCTTCCGCACAACATATGAGGGCTAATGAGTTACCAAAATTGGACCTTGTCATCGTTGTCATGGAATACGTACGCCCGCACTAGGTATCCTTGCTTGCTTGATCGCAGCAGGCTCTGTAGAGTCCTCCCCGTTACTACCATTAGCGTGCAGCCTTTCAAACACCTCCCTCCCCTGTATTGACGGACAGCACTTCCTCAAATCTCTTCGAAACCCATAGAGCGATTCTTCAGCCTGGACAAAGCGCCCGTTAGTAAGTACTAAGCTTACAAAGGTTCCGTGGAGTACGTTCACTAAACAAGGATACGGCAGGCTATGTCATTGATGTAGCGTAAGAGATGTAAGCCTATCACAGGGACACAATCGTTTAAGCTATCCATCCTATTGTACGCAGAAAAAGCTGGAATGTGGTTTTGTTCCCCACATGAATAATTCCTGACTGATGCATCTGCAAGGCCGTGACATCGCAGGCGGCGGGGCCTTGACTGAACCCAGCACAGGTCATGTATAGAAGAAGCCCATGATGAGTGTGATGCCTGGCCCTGGACCAGTTCACTCGAATACAGACAAAGCCATGGAGCAATCAATTCCCCAAACTATGCATCAAGCCATCATCAAGCCTGACCTCAGCGTTGACTTTGAGTCCGATGCTCCCATTCCACAGCTCAAGGACGACGAGATTCTTGTTCGCGCTGTCTTCGCTGGCGTCAATCCCATCGATTGGAAGGGTGCAAATGAGGAGCAGAGTGTTGCCTTACATGGCTTGCTCAAGTCTCCCGTCCATCGAGCGCCAGGAAAAGACTATGTGGGATATGTTGTTGCCGTTGGTAGGTACAACAGGCCAACGCCAGCAATTCACCCTGACAGTGGTTGTTAGGCAAAGAAGCATATCAATTCCATATCGGCGACCGAGTCATGTGCGTGAACCACAGCTCCGGATTTGCAGAGTACTCCGTTGGGAAGACCTTTGCCAGTGCTATCACACCGGGAACTGTGTCCTTTGAAGGTAAGCAGCATGCGATCAAGACGGCTGAAGCTAACACTCGACAGATGCACTCACCTTCGGCCTCCCATATCTCACCGCATCCTTGCTTGCATTCAAAGACAAGCCTCTGCCAACGCCATGGAACCCCGCCAATGGCAATACAAGGACTCCATTCATCGTCTATGGAGCATCATCCTCTGTAGGGGCTTTCGTCGTCAAACTTGCAAAGCTCGCCAACATTCACCCTATCATCGCTATTGCTGGATCCAGCGCCGAATCAATCAAGAGCGTGATAAACCCAAGCAAGGGCGACGTCATCGTGGACTACCGTCAAGAGGAAGACGCACTCATTCGTGCAGTGCATCAAGTCGCCAACGATGCTCACTACGCCGCCGACGCGATCGGGTCTCCTAAGACAGGCGAACTGTGCGCAAGGCTCGTCAACCCGCACGACTCCATCGTGACATCTTCCGTCGGCGATCCTTGGGACGATACCCTCAAAGACCGTGTACCTCCCGGCGTACAGCTCCAAATCGCATTCTCGCCCGGCGTGTTCGAGCCGAATGATCCTGATGGACCAGATGGAGAGGATAGTCCAAACCATGGGCGGAAGGCTTTTGGGCTGACGGCCATGAATTATCTCTCGTACGCCCTGCAGAATGGCATTCTGGCCCCCCATCCTTATGAAGTTCGCGCGAATGGGGTTGATGCTCTGGCAGAGGCTTTGCTCGCGCTCAAGGAAGGGAGAAACAAGGGCAAGCGGTATCTGCTGGAGATGGGTGCGACGAAGTGGTAATTGAAGTCTGCGACCGATTCATGAACATGAATTCGTCGGGTTCGATGTATTCAATGATGTCTCGCCCATGCGTCGCTGTTGTCAAGGAACTCTGACTTTCCCTTGGTGTACAATTTTGACCATTTCGTCATTAATCAGTCAATACATCTACTTACAGTGTCAAAAGTTCTTCATTTCTGTCGGCTCGCACTCGCCGGCCGAGAGAACACACCGCTTCCAACAACAATCGTTCCTATCCCAGCGGGTACACCAGGCCCCTTGCTCGTCCATGTCTGCACCCATACTTCGAAGCGGTGATCCTTCTCGAGATCATCAACCTCAGCCGTTGTGCCCGCTGCAGCTTTCCCACAGAGAAATCCTGGCGAAGTCTTGTCCTGGTACAGCACGCAATACCGGTCCACATCCCATCCTTGCAATTCGTCCCACGATGCTTCGAAACCTTTCGGCGTGGCGAAGACTTTGCCGTTTGGAGGAGCTGGTGCGGTTTCTCTCCTGGCTTGGCCTCTTGCAGTTTCTGACCACTCGCCCTTCTGTCCGATACCACCCGTCGAGCGCACCTGATATTCCCACTCTGTGTCGTCGCCGGTAAAGCTGTTATCGACTTGATTTGGTCCAATGTGCATCTCATTCCAGTCGTCCGAACCTTTCACCCGCTGCCTCACGTCGTAGCCTCGCGATCCGTAAACTGCATCAAAGGTGCATTGCACGCCATACGAGACACCTTGGACTTTAATGTTCGACGGCACCGGTAACGGTCGCTCGGGGATATGGGCTGGCACCTTCAGTGGTTTACTTCCATAACCATAAGCTCGATGCAGTGTCTCCGTAAATGCCTTGGCAATCTGGAAGTCTCCCAGCTCATTGGGATGCAGGCCGTCGTGAGTTCCCTTACATTCGTCCGGTGTATAGCCGTAGTTCCTTTCGATCTCGACATGCTCGACCCGTGAACTCTTCTTACTCCATTCCGGGATGGCATCGAGTAGCATACAATTGTACCTTGCAGTCATCTTGGCCAAGTCGTCACGTCCGTGCATGTGTTCCCGTTGAAGGACATTTCCGATGGCGAAATGAATGTCTGGCTTGGCTGATCTTGCTTCTTCGATGAACTTTTGGGTATTTTTGATAGTGTCTTCAGCACCAGCAACAAACCAAGCCATGTCATTAAAGCCAAGCATGACCAGTAGCATATCCGGCTGGTAAGTTTCGACCTGTTCCTTGATTCTGTCCATGGCCCAGGCGACTTGCCGACCCGTATGCGAGAAGTGAAATTTGTCGAAGTCTTTGGACGCGGAACGAGAATATCCTCCAGACGTCACTGTGCAATCTGTTAAGCTGGAGATCCATCTATAGTCGAAGCTCTACTCACTGTCTCTATCCTCGGGCTCCTTCTCCCATGGTAATCTTGGTGGCTGAGGAGGCTGTGGAATCTGAGGAGGCACTGTTCCGACAGCTGGTCCAACGAGCTTGATATCGACCTCTGGCGCACAGTTCTTGAACCATTCCCATACTCGGTACCGCCAGGTAAAATCGCCTTCTTCGCCGTGTGTGATGGAGTCGCCCACAATCATGATCTTGAGCGGAGTGGGCGACATGTTGCCGGTGAGTCTCATGGTCGTTGCACTTGGTTATCTGTCTTGCAGAATAGTTGTCGAGAAAGTGTCGTCTGTCCTGAGAGAGGTGAGCTCTGCAGAAGGATGCTGCTGGCTTCGCTATCGTGATCTTCAGGAACCGCGGTTGAAAGTTGAAAGGGGTCCAAGACAACTCCGTGACGTCAGGGAAACTCAAAACTCACCTGTATGCGGACAGGTGGTCGATGGGAAAGATCATCAACATCATGAACTCGACAAAACCTACGACCTTTCCTCACCTGGGTACGTCAATACTGCATATCATCGCTGACCTCGATTGCCTGCCCAGGTGTAGTAAGGCTGCTTCCACGAGGCTGCACCAAATGAGGTGGTATGATTGAGGTTGCCCAAATCCAGTTTTCTCGCATGGCATTTATTCTACCATGAAGAGGTGAGGTGGTATCTCGTATCGAACGTTGTCGCCGCTGGGTCTCGCAACAGGGGTTCCCTTGATCAGGAGGTAGCCGGGTCTATACTCTCTTTCACAGGACATCTGCAACGTCTCAACTCGACTTAAACCCTTCAAAGGCGTCCACCGCGCTCTGGATCTCTTTCTTAATGTCACCCTCCCACAAATGGACAAACAGATCTGGCATATGATCAAGCCCCTGGAGAGCAGTCGACGGATCCAGCCCTTTTTGACCAGCACAGAGAGCAGCCACTTGTGCTCCTTTCTTGACGACGAAATCAGGCCTACCACCAGGTCCCCGACGTTGCTTGTCGAATGCACGGAACGCTTGCTCGACATGTCCTCGACTACTTACCGCGCCTAGCAGCGCTGTCATGATGGCTGCGTCTTCTGCTGCCATGCTGAACCCCTGGCCCATCCTATTGCATGATCAGCTCAGATCTAGCACCAATTCTGGCAAACTTACCAGGGAAGTGCGGCATGTGCAGCGTCGCCCATGATGCACATTCGATCTTTGCACCACGTCGGTGCATCTTGAGATTCATATTCGCCAAACAAAATGCCAGGCCCACAGTCCGGATTCAACAGACTGTCAATCACTCCCTTGACGTACGGCTTCCCCCATCCAGATAACTTCTTCTCCAAGAATTCCCGCGTCAGTGGTTTTTTCGAATTGTCAACCATATCCATCTCCTCCGGACCTGCGGCTCCAGCAACTACCACCCCTCCCAAGTGTCCCTTTGGAGCAGACGCAAATAGCATCGTGCACCCTTCGCCGACTTTATAGTACTCGCGAGGATTGTCATACTGGACGATGTCGTCTCCCCACGCTTCTCGTGAATCCTCGGCCATCATGAAAGCTCTCGCATCCCAGTAGCCCGTAAATTTCGGCGGCACGGCTGGATCGTCCTTACCCAAGATGAAACCACGAACAGTTGAACGCAGTCCGTCACACCCGACCACGGCGTCAGCTTCGTACGAGGTTCCATCTTCAAATTGGAGAACCATTCTCTCTCCCTCCTCGACCGTCACCAGCTTCTTATTGGCGTGCAATCGCTCCTCAGGCAGCAGCTTGACCATCTCGTCCAGCAGCGTCTTTCTCAAAACGCATTGAATTCCCATGGGAGGAAGTTCCATAAGATACTCTCCTTCATGCTCCCCATAAGCCTGTGACATATCAGCATAGTTCATCGCTCCATCGTTTCGTACATACCACAACAGCTTCTGTCGTCTTCTCCCTAAACGCCCCCGCTCTCGCCAGCAACGCATCCACATCTAGACCCAACTCACGAAGTGAATTCTGGCCATTCGGATGAACGCCCACCCCAGCACCTCGTTCTGAAAAACTCCATGCCTCGAAGACGTCAAAGGTGATATCCTGGCGTTTGAGAAGATGCAGGCCGAGCGCGAGACTGCAGCCACCCAGACTGCCTCCTATTATTGCGATGTGAATGGGCTGGTCAGGCATGATTGTTGAATGGGAGACTTTGGCGGATGTAGAGAGGAGAGATGACGAAAACAATGGCAACCTCTGTCATCCGTCACCGCGCTTCTTGGTATGGAGGGAATTCTACTACTATCGAGTCTCACAGTCAAAGGAAGCGGACCCGTGGACCTAGGTCCATCCAAGAGATCCCGATCTGCAGGATAAATTACCACACGTGGCATAGTTTGCGAGCGAGTTCTTAGATGTGTCTGTAGTCAGCTCTCCCGGGCATTAATAAATACGCGTGTTCTCTTCTACGCCTATACGGAAAGAGCTCAATTCGCGCAACTGAATCCTAGCCATTCTTTGCGTTGCTGAACGCCATATCACGCTCCCTTTGTGACTGGAAGTATCAGCTTCGAAATCGCAGAATTGCTGTGTCGAACGGTATGCTGCACAATTTGCATATTTGCCCCTTTGACCGGGTCTTCGCCTGAGCCAAGATTGCGTATATATCGAGGGTGTGACCCTCCAGCGACAAAGAGTCGAATCTTCGTGCCTTTCGAGAAGCGGTGGGCACAATCCAGTAGGGAGATCGTAATCGTTTCAGTCTGTCTTTCTCTAGGGAGCCGCAGATATTTCTCGCTGATAGTTCGAGAGTAGGTGCCGGATGCATTCACCTCGCTCAGAACCACCCATAGGTCGGCGTCCGGATAGTCCGTCGAGTGTTCGAGCTGCACCACAGGCTTTCCGCAAACTTCAACCTCACTCTTGAGGGTATCTGAATCGAACACCAAGACGTCAGATCGACTCGCCAAAGCCGTGTCTCCTTGCGACCTTCCAGGTCCGTTGTCGAATACAAGTGGAACGCCAACGGATGGTGTTGGATGGGCAGGATCGAATTCGAACGTGGATGTCGGTGCACCAGACGATGGTGTCTCTCGCGAAAGTTTCTTGCCAGCATTCAGGAAAAGGTCGAAAGCCGTTGTTGGCGGTGGCCATTTCGGCAGATCTCGCCATTCTTTCAAACCAGTGACAAACACCCGCACGGGTGATGTTCTGCTGTTAGAAACACGGTGACCGAGATGCTCCTCTAGCCACTTGAACGATTCCGGCAGCGAGTTCTGGCTCTGACATCCGAGATGCGTCCACGGTCCCAGAGTCAAGGCGACGTGGATTCCTCGTTCCAGCAGCCTTTGGTATTGCCACACGACATCTGGCAAGATGGGATCGTCCCAGCCAGAGGTCAGGAGTATCGGTATGTTGGCCTTTTCGATACCAGCGCTTTGGTCCATGGGCTGAAAATACGCATCATCACTCCGTGGGTGAGCCAATGCGTCTCGCAACCATCCAGGGGTTTTCTTCTGAAAGTATTGATCCACAGAGTCCAGTAGAGGGACTCCATCGAGCACCGGTTGCAGCGTCTTCGCCAGCGACCGAAGATGCAGCAGGACTGATAGCAGTCCACCGTTTCCAACACGACTTTGAACATCCGCCCATGCAATCATGTGCGACGCCAGAGCACCATTTCCCCAAGAGAAGCTACCCATGGAGTGTAAGCCCGACCAGATGACTGAAGCTTTCATATCGCTGGGCGGATCAGAAAGTAGAGCCCATTGATTGTAGCCCAGGTAAGAGCCGCCAATGGTTCCAAATGAGCCTGTGTACCACTCCTGCTCTCTCATCCAGGCTACAATAGCATGTCCGTCTTTGGCCTCATTGCGAAAGGGTTCCAAAGTGCCTCCAGATTCAAACGTGCCGCGGCAAGAGCTGGTGAGCACTTGATATCCACGAGCAGCAAACACTCTCGCCTGAGACAGCGACGTGAGGAAACCAATTCCGTACGGTGTTGGCACAAAGAGCGTGCCAAAAGGTTTCTGGTTGATGGGAATATACAGATCCGCTGCAATCTGAACGTCGTCTTCTAGCGGTATCCGAACTCTTTTGACTGTGTAGCTGCAGACTTCGGGTGGCAGGCCCAGCTGACGACCTGCAAGCTTATCGACCAAGCCGCCGAAGAAGCCTCGCGACACTGCTTTAGAACTCATCACTGGAAACGATTGTTAGGCCTGCAACTTGAGCTGTGGATGAAGCATCATGATGTATGCTGTACTCACCTTCCTCTCCGCCGAGTGGCTGAAGCTTCAAAGTCCACGGTTCGCTGATGTCGGCGTCAGATCCTTGATGGAAATCCTTCGACTCCACCAAGCGCTAGATCCATATCAAGAGTATTGAACGAGTCGTCCAGTCGTGTGTATACGCGGATAGCTGCGTCATGCACGTGTCGTGGGAAGATCCAATCCATCAGTGTCACCCTCAACGAAGGGCAGACGCGAAGTTTCGCGGTGTCGGCTGCGGCATCTTCGCTTCCTCATGCGGATGCACGACTAATTTGCCTATCCACGTCAAGTGCGCTTGCAACTGGATCGTGGCAATAATATGGTTCTACCGCATCGCTTCCAGATCCATTTTTGTATGGATAAGTTCTGGCGAGGCGTAGGAGCGAAAAGACCAATTGCTCAAACCCTCGATCAGGCCTGGGCGATCCTGGCGAATAGCTCTGAAAAACGCAGAAAGGTCGATGAGCAGGAGCGACTTTTCCGGAACCGTCTCATAAAGTCCTGAGGCATCCATAGGCACGACAACAGGGGGAGATTCAAACCCTCTCGCAATGTGAATAATGAGTTGCAAATCGCAGAAAGCCTTCTTTGCCCAGATCGTCTTAGAGAGGATCAAGTTCGAAGTAGAGACAAAAAGTGGTAGCAAAATCATGTGTCATGGCTGACACACAAATCAACGATGCTTTGCTGCTGAAAGTAATCGATCTTCAAACCGGCGTCGGAGTGCGTGACACGAAGTAGTCAACGATATGTAATCAGACGGGGAAATCTGTTGAGCGCGAACTTCGAAAAGCATGGCTCTTGTCTCGGCTTGAAGCTCTTTCTTCAGCAGATGTCGCCATTCGATTTTGGCTTGTGATTGTTAGGAAGATGTCCAGAATCCTGTGGAGAAGTAAGCTGCCACAGCCAACAGATTCGAAATGTCCACTGACCGTATTCCCAGCACGAACAGGGGCTTCCTCTGGCGACGTTCTCCAAGTACTAGTCCGGCTGGGAGGCAGGAGCAGACAATCGGGCTGCATCCATGGATACAGGCACATGTCTTCTTCGAGCATCCGGCGAGACCAGTTCAATGGGATCCACAGTGCCGAAGCAGAGCAGCATGGAAACCTCAGAATTGAAAGGCATGACCAAAAGTCCACCGCCCAGTTCGCCCTGTGAGATACTCCACGTCCCACATCCATCAACAGCCCAATCCGCTAACATCCCCCCAAAGAACAAAAATGGACGCCTTCGTCAACTGGGTCCGCCAAGGCTCCATGCACCCACTGACCTTCGGCCTCGCCTGCTGCGCCGTCGAGATGATGCACCTCTCCACTCCCCGCTACGACCAGGACCGCATGGGCATCATCTTTCGTGCCTCGCCGCGGCAAGCCGATCTCATCATTGTCGCGGGCACCCTCACGAACAAGATGGCGCCGGCGTTGCGGCAGGTTTATGATCAGATGCCCGAGCCACGGTGGGTGATCAGTATGGGGTCTTGCGCGAATGGGGGTGGGTATTATCATTATAGGTGAGCCAGTCCGTTTGTACGTGTCAAGAGTATGATTGTACTGACTTGGTTTGGCGGGAAGTTATTCGGTCGTGCGAGGCTGAGACCGCGTGATACCTGTCGACATCTTCGTCCCTGGGTGCCCGCCGACGGCAGAAGCTTTGATGTTTGGGATTTTGCAGCTGAAGAAGAAGATCTCCAAGACGAAGATTACGAGAATGTGGTATCGACGGTGAGCCAGGAAGAGGAGTGCTCATGTCTGTCGTCTTGGGGAAATATTACCTCATCCTGTCATCGACAAAACGAAAGGGACTGCTCAGTATAATCATTGCTCATGTTCGTGGATGTACGATTAGATTATATACCTACAAGGTTGGATCATAAGCCTTGCTTTTCCTACCCGAGCCCGCCTCATAAAGTCCAATGTCGCCCTCCAACTCAAACACCATTTCAGACGGCGCCTCCGCCCTTTTGTCGAACCCATGCATTTCATATCGTTCGGTTGTCGGGGTGAGTTCTCGCGGGAACGTGGAGCTTGAACTCGATGCGCTGTGAGCCGGCAGCTCTGCTTTACCGTCGACAAAGGCCAGCTTGCCGAGATCGGAAGTCGAGTCGTTTAATGCTGCCTCTCGTTCGATGGCACTCCGCTCTGCTCGTTTTCGGCGGGCACGGCGGATGAAGAAGACGGCCCAGATGAATATACTGACGAGACCGATCACTGCAAAGATGCAGCCAGTGATGATGGCAGCCGTTTCCCCATTCGATTTACCGCTGTGAGGGTGATCCGTAGCCGAGGGTGACGCTGAAGCAGTGCTTGTGACTGTGCTTGCGGTGGATGATGATGTTGCAGAGGGTGTCGAGGATGAGGTAGCTGAGGCCGTAGGTTGTGATATGACATTATACTGTGCTTCTGGGACGTTTGACACGGCCCCAGCCTCCTTGTTCGCTCCAGATAGATACGCTTCTTCCGTCGTGCCGTTCATTTGTATGAGGGTGAAGCGGTTGGAATAGTTGATGACCTGATTCCCCTGGCTGGTGTTCGAGGTCATCATGAGGTAGAATCCATTTTGGATACTCTGCGCCAGGTCCGCCTGTATATCATCTTCCACGCCTTTATCCGACACCATCGCATTCTCCTTCCCGACCGTCTGCAAAGCTTTTGAATTATCCGGCGAATTCCCTCCCACCATCAATTGCAGTGTGTATGTCGTGAGGTCGGCCATATTTGGGTCGCCGCCCGCATCGGTCCAGTTGATCGTGATAGGGCCAGCGGGCCATGTAGCGCCGCCTGCAGGCGTAGTGAACTCGATTCCGATAGCAAAGGCATGATGTATTGGTACAGATAGGAGAAAAAGAAGGTGGACGAGCGGGTTACACTGCATGAAGGCAGGCATAGATCATAGTTGTTAACGAATGGATGCGCGAAAGAATGCGCGTCAAGGAGAGGCTGGACTGCAAGTGGTATGCAGTGTTGCAGGTCCGATTCACATTGTTGTCGCAGGGCGAACGGAAGACGACGACCACGACGAGGAGTGGCTCGTCTTTGAACTGGTGGTGGGACCGCGTGGCTCAGCGACGGCTCGCCGGGACGATCGCCAGGAACCAGGCACAGATCTGGGCTACCGTCTTCCCTGGCGTGTGTGCCAAGACTCCATACGAACGCGTGTTTCCCCTATCTCGTCACTGGATGACAGTTGGGCGAGTGTTTCATCACGTCGCGATTCAGAGCCTGCGAATCACGCAGCAACAACGTCACCCCTATATATTCACTCCGACAATACCTGGCTTCCTGGAGAAAAGACTGCACCTGCGATTGCATACCGAAGCCGCCAAGCAACACTCCAGCCTGGAAGCATTTCGGCAAGACGCAACCCGAGCAGAGCGAGCTTGATGCCTGCTATGCGACGACGGTCTGGACTCTTTGAATTCGCCCGGATATCAACGACATGCAGGGACAAAAGCGAATGTTGAAGCGCTACCTCCCGTCTACCACTTGATCACCGGCTTCGTCACCTTCCCATCGTGAAGATCATGCAGCGCCTGCTCAATGTCCTTGTAGTCGTACACTCTGCAGAGCTTCTCGACCGGAAACTTGCCATCGCGCTGCAGACGACAGAGATGCGGGATGTACACCGGCGGGTTCGAGTCGCCTTCTCTGCACCCTTTATACCCCCGACTCCCGAGCAAGAACACCAACGGGTCGATGTTGATTTTAGCCCCGGTAGGCGGTACGCCAACTGTCGCCGCTGTCCCTCGCATTGCTAGCATGTTCAACATGTTCTCGATGACGGCCGGGACGCCGGTGCAGTCTACCGCGTAGTCCACGCCGCCATCGGTCAAGTCCTTGATATGTTTCACAATGTCGTCCACTGATTTGGAGTTGATAGTGTCTGTTGCTCCCAGTTCCTTGGCCAGAGGCATCTTATGGTCGAAGATGTCCACCCCGATGATGCGTTTCACGCCCATATATTTGGCTGCCATCAGAGCGGTCAAACCCACAGTTCCCAAGCCGAAAATGACTATCGAGCTATCCGGTTCTGGCTTCAAGATGTTTTCGACAGTTCCGGCGCCTGCCAATTTCGTCAATAGATATCAACACAGCATCATACGCAGACCCGAGGCTCACCTGTCTGATATCCACACCCCATAGCCGCCAGAAACGGAATATCCTCATCCTTCACTCCCTCCGGCACCTTAACACAACACATCTCCTGCACAAAACTCCACTTGGCAAAACTACTCTGCCCAAAGAAATGGAAACTAACACTCGTATCCGTCCCCTTCAACTTCGCCGCCGTCGTGCCATCAGGCCTCACACCCGTCAAATGCAACCGTGTCCCATGAATACAATCCGCCGGATGATCGTCCTTGCAAAACTTACACTCCTTGCAATAGTTAATCGACAGCAGGACCTTATCGCCAATCTTCAAATCCGGTCGGTTGGCGTTGGATCCGATAGCGCGAACGATCCCAGCGCCCTCATGGCCGAGGCAGGCTGGATATGGGCATATGTTTAAAGCGCCAGTTTGGAAGACGATGTCCGTGTGGCAGATCCCTGAGTAGAGCATTTCGATGAGGAGTTCGTGGTCTTGCATTTCGTCGAGGGTGATTTCTTCGAGTTTGAAGTCTTCTTTGGCTTTGTGGACGACCCATGCTGGGGTGTTGATGTTGGTGGTTTGAACTTCAGTGGCCATGGTCGCTTGTAATCTCGAAGGTGATGTTGGTGTCGTTTTGCAAAAGGAGAGACATTCTTTTACGGTGCTGACTATCGATCACTAGACCAAGGCTCCTCCTCGTGCTCTTCCCCTCATTGCCCGGCACCAGGCAGTGTCGCAGACGGGAATACCTGCAGTCCTTTCGGAAATGCGAAGGCGTTTGTTGATCCGCCACACGTCCGAGCTGCGCAGAGGTGCTACAACGTGGAGGGAAGCCATGCTGCCAAAGATGGAAATTCAACGCTGGGAGAAGCTGAAGGGCATTGGGTTTGTTGTATCTCGAATGCTTCCCTGCAGGCCAGGCATGCTTTCTAACAAACGTATAGCCATCATGGTCTTTGTCCATGATTGAGACGCGTTGACGTAGGCGTGTTCCTGCCCCTCCTCTGCCGGCTCTGCAGCTCCTTTCGACCCCGCTCGACCCCCTTTCACGTGAGAACAATCACAAAGCTGATTGTTTGAATAGCAAAGAGTGTCTACTCTCTCTAGAAGAAGGACAGCATTCGACTCATTTCCACAGAAGCCAACACGGCCGGCAGTCGTTTCCCGCGCCCTCTCGCAACGACCGCCTGGCCCCAGCAAATGAATTGGCAGTCTACCTTCTTGAGGCCTCAGAATCATCTCAAGCAGGTCGACATGATTGCAATGGCAGCCAAGTCCGAGCATGACCTTCAGCCTATAAGATGTTCCGCTAATCGATGCTCGCTGTGCTCGGTGCCAACGGATCCTCGCCTATCGCTCTTCGAGTCGCATCCCACGCCTCTTTCTGAGCGTGTTCCTCGTAGACCTTCTCTCTCAATGAGTACGGTCCAGCATCCCACAGCGTCGTCTGTTGATCCCAAGGCAACGTGACCCAGTTCTGCTCCAGCCAAGGATCATATGGCGTTCCACAACTGATCTCACCGGTTTCGCTCTCATCGAGAGGCAGGCGATCAATCTTCTGGTGGAGCTCGTGCACCCAA
Source organism: Zasmidium cellare ATCC 36951 (assembly GCF_010093935.1). NCBI lineage: Eukaryota > Fungi > Ascomycota > Dothideomycetes > Mycosphaerellales > Mycosphaerellaceae > Zasmidium > Zasmidium cellare. Next base: position 139,408 of record NW_022986951.1, on the reverse strand, counting down.
CGAACCAAGTGCTGCGGCGGTTCGACTTTGCATTCAGTCGTCGATCGCGTTGCTTGAAGAAGGTCCAGCGCTTGAACCCCTGAACCCGATACCGCGGTCACTAACAGGCGATCCTTCGTGAGGTACTCGAAACCCCAGCCTTCGTCTCCGTTGTCATCGAGGACGCCAGGCATGACTTCCCGGATTGCTTGTACCCATAGAGATGGGAGAAGGAACTCTCGTGTGGCGTGGTTGAGGCCAAGCTGCTGAAAGCGATCAGCGGTCTTCGCCATGCTCTCGAACCAGGCTGGTCGCTCGAGGCCCATGTAAGTGAAGGCGTTGACATCGGGCATGCAGTACACCATGAACTTGAACCGCATGATACTGTCGAAAGGTGTTGGATGATCGGGATCGTGCCAGGAGTAAAGGTACGAGAAACTGTGGTGAAACAGCTCGCCGTAGATGGCCCACATCAGAAGCGTCAATGACGGATCTTCGCACACCGTGAGGAAGTCGTCAGGCTGAGAGGGTCGGCCACAGATACCGTCCATCTCTTGACTGAGCGGGTCCAGAACAGCTTGCTTCCAGCGCCAGGTTTTGCGGATGTCGTCAAGCGTGATGGGAGCCTCTTCCATGGCAATTGCGACGAGTCCATCGATCCCGCTGAGCATGGCACTGGCGAGCTTGTCCCGTCTCTCCTTGCTTTGAATGGCCCAGTCTGCCAGGCGACGCGCAGACGGAATCAGTAGAGTGTGCTGGTAAGGTCGAAGGCCTGGGAGGAAGTTTCCCGTGTTCAGCGCGAGGCGTGAAATGTCGGCGGGTGAGACATCATGTGAGATGCGGCGGAAGAGCTTGTTGGTGAGTGTGAGCGAGTACAAGTCGTCGAGGCGGTGAAGGTGAGAGAAGACGCGCAGGATCAGCTCTTCGGGGAGAGTGGTGAGTGTGCGCGCCATGCTGTGTCTCGATGAGTTGGAAGGGTAGTTGTCGTGAAGTGTCGAGGTGTGGCGGCGGTTGGTGAAGTCGATTGAAAGTAGAGAGGTTTTGCAAGCTACAGGTTTGACTAGCGGTCACACGTGCACACTCATCAAGCAAACGGAAACAAATTCGCTGGTGACTCAAAGTTGATGTTGTGCATATGCAAGTGCAAGTGGTGGCCTCAAGGCGTCCAGCTGAGCGACCATGGATTGCCGAGCCTAGTCCACCTTCAAAAGGCGTCGATTTTGATAGATCGATTTAAGGCATGCACTACTTGCTCGATATTATACAAGTAAGACATTGAAGATGAGGCATTGGCTTTATTAGGCACACTTCTACATTCATATTGCTGACTTCGCAAAAACACAAGTCTAGTCTCGCATGTCATATAATGCTCTGCACTTTTTCCATCCAGTGCTGTAGACACAGGCCTCGCCAGCACTGTGACCGCTCACGCTGTGCCAACTGCAAAGATCTCATACTCGACAGCTTGCCTCCTCTCATCGCCCTGTCCCTCCACAACATACCTTCCCCACCCCACAAAGACCGTCGTCTCCATCCACTTATTCTCCTCGGCACTGCATTCAATCACAGGACTGACAAAGTTCCTGCCTTCCCCAAATTCTGTCGTCTTTGCCTCCGGGCTCCATTCCCAGATCTTCTGTATCGCTTCGTCCATCCTGACGATGCCTTCGAAGCGAACAAAGAAGACGTAGGACGGATCAGTCTTGCTGCGGAAGTGAAGACGGGCATCAAGATGCCCAGTACCTGTGCTTGGGTCGACGCGAAGCCAGTCAGAGCCGCCTGGTACGAGAGCTGCGTTGAACGAGGGAGAGGTAGAGGAGCTGTGGGGCTGAAGGTGGCCTTCCACCAGAGGAGCAATGTATCGTGGTGCTAAGCCTTTGGTAGAGTTGAAAGCGAGCACATTCTCTCTGCTCTGGTAGATCTTGAGAGTCAAGGCCGGTGTCAGAGATGGTGGCATTTTGGTGGTGCTGCGGGTGGTTGAGAAGGTGTGGCAATAAGAATGCTTTGTTGAACTCGGGGGATGTAAGGTGTAGATTTCTTGCGAGCCAAGACGACTTCGACTCCAGTATTTGTATTATCGCGCGGATAGAGATACCATCATCGTGAGAGCACTCGCCGAGGCTTGCGTTGCTCACCTGTATAAGTAATGCGGCTGGACCAGGCTCCCGTTTGGGAAAACGGAATCCACAAACGCTTTGAAGTCTCCGGTATGATGCAAGTCAACACGACATGGAGAGTGTGCAATCAGGTGCAAAACAAGGAAAGAATGCACAACGATGAACGGATAATGAAGCAAGCGGAGCGGGCGAGAAATGTTTGCGTTCTGCGGGAAAGGCAATGTACATCCTGTAGATGAAGATGCTGTGCATGAAAGGCTGAGAAGGAATTGTTATTGTGAACTGGACATACTCTTGTGCCTGCCAGTACCAAGTATCTCCAAGCCCTCAAAACGCGTTGGGATGATCAGTCTCCATCTTCGTGCCATGGTTGCTTTTGTTTCGTTTCCAGAGCCGGTTTCACTCTGATGGAGCAGCGTGGACGACATGTCCAGCGTTCATAGACACGAGAGCGGAAGAATGGGATACGACGAGCGCGTCACATGGAGTGCGTTGGATGACTCTTGTGATAGTTGCTGCCCTCTGTAGTTCTGGAGCTGTGGGCGTGGAGTGCTGATGTTTGGACGAAGGGAGCGATTCAATTGGAGAGCTTTCTGATGAGTCTGGCGACTTGTGGGCATGGACTGCTGGATGTACGAGGCATGGAATCAGGAGGATATGATATTGAATGGTTAATACCTGCATCTAATGACCGTGGTTGCAAGATATTTCATTTTCAGAGTTGTTGATGGAGGCACTTCCTGCTTCATCACATGGCACGTCTCGATTTAGAGTTGGCGCCATCGACCGGACCCCACTCCGTCCCACATGCGCTTAACCTTAACGCCGACCTCCCAAGCGTCGACCTCGAGAAACAAACATATGGCTACCGCTTTGAGATCACTGACGAGCTCCTCACGGGGCTCTGCGGTTCCTCAAGCCATCAGAGGCGCTGGTAAAGCGTTCCAGGCACCACTGCAATGGCGACGACAGTACCAAACGACGCCGGCGGTCACAAACAGTGGCATACCTGATTATGCCTTTGCTTTCGAGTACGATATATTCAATGCTACGACTTGGGCGAATGGCTGCTAAGATGTGATGCAGTATCGACGGTGTCCTAGTCCGCACATCCGCACCTCTCCCCGGCGCCTCCCAAGCCCTTAAACACCTCCAGTCCGAGCGAATCCCATTCATCCTCCTCACCAATGGCGGCGGCAAGAGCGAGGAAGAGCGCGTCTCAGATCTACAGAACAAGCTAGACGTCGAGTTGGATACTAGCATGATTGTTCAATCACACACTCCTTTTGCAGACTTGACCGACTTGCACGACAAGACGGTGCTGGTAGCGGGTGGTGACTACGACAAGTGCCAGCTGGTGGCTCAAAAATATGGTTTCAAGAATGTTGTCACGCCGGGAGATATTGTGAATGCATAACCGGATATCTGGCCTTTCAGCAAGGTATTCTTGGACTACTACAAGAGCTTCGCGAAGCCCTTACCAAAGCCCATCATTCCGCACAGCACATCAGAGGAAGCATTGAAAATCGACGCTATGTTCGTATACAACGACCCGCGAGACTGGGGTCTAGACGCCCACATCATCCTAGATGCATTGCTCTCCGAGAGCGGATACTTGGGCACGGTCTCCAAAAAGAACAACAACATCTCCCTCCCGAACAAAGGCTACCTCCAAGACTCCCAACCACCCTTCTACTACTCCAACCCGGACATGTGGTGGGCAACATCCTACCACCTCTCCCGTCTCGGCCAAGGAGGCTTCACGGCGGCCTTCGACGGTCTGTGGTCCTCCGTGACCGGCGGCGCCCACCTCCCCAAAACCATCATCGGCAAACCCCACCAGGAGACGTACGAATTCGCCGAGCGACGGCTGCGAGCGCACAGGAAACAGCTGTTCGGACAGGTGGGGTTGAACGACCCCCTGCGGAGGGTGTATATGATTGGAGATAATCCTGAGAGCGATATTCGAGGTGCGAACAATTACCGGAGTCCGTACGGGAGTCAGTGGACGAGTGTGTTGATCAAGACCGGGGTGTGGAAGGAGGGCACTGAGCCGGCGCATAAGCCTCATGTTGTGAGGGAGAATGTGTTGGATGCTGTGCGGTGGGCGGTTGAGGATGCTAGGAGGCAGTGAGCCCGTAAAAAAAAAAAACTTGTAAAAGCGATATACCCTGATAGAAAGCTATGAGATAGACCTACAACATTCCCTGGCATTCGGTATTCAGGACTCGTTTTCCAGGGTGTGACATGAGATACACCAAAACAGCGTGGGAGGAGGTGAGCAAGAGCGTATCATGAAAGTGATCATCAGAATTCATTCACATCATCTACGAAACATGAACTCATCCACCCAGCTCTATCAAAACGTCCACACGCCTGTACTGGTCGATTCATCCTCGCCCCTCTGCACCGCCGCCTCCTTCAGCGCATCCGCCAACGCATCCACATCCGCCGCCGTCGCGCTCGCCTGCCACAGCAAAGTCTTGTCCACCCTCACCTGCCTCAAATTCGGCAGCGCACCCTCATCGAGCGCAATAACGATATCAATAGGTGAAACCTTGTCCTCAACGCCAGGATTGCCCGAGTTGGTGAGTTCCAGCGTGCGTAATTCGCATTGTTTGCCGTCCGTCCACTGGTGGCGGGTTGGGAGAGACTCCGCGTGCGGGAGGGTCGGGTAGTGGCATTCGATTGCTTCGCGGTGGCTGCTGACGTCGAAGTCGAAGAGCGCCGGGGTGATGTAGTCGACTGAGATGCTCAGACGGGTGAGGCCTGGAAGAATAAAGAGGACGTTGTCACAGGCGCTGCCGCTTAAGCGGGGGAGGTTGGCGAGTTTGAGGGTTTCGAGGTGTGCGAGTGGTCGGACAGCGGCGCGGAGCATGTGCATTAGGGCGAAGCCTTTCGCTGAGGGACAGTGTTCGATTGTGAGACTGCGGAGTGTCGAGGGAAGCGCGACGATGCCGTGCATGAAGTGGGCGTCGATGCCGCCGCTTAAGGCTAGGTTCTCGAGTCGCCGTGGCCAGGTTATTAAAGCTGGGTTTACGTCCGTGCTGAAGCCTGAGGAGCGTGGTAGGCGGAACGTGGTGAGGTTGTCCAGGCGAGAGACGGTCTTGAGGAGCTCGAACAGGGGAGGAGATTCCGAGACCAGAGACAGATCCAATATCCGCAGTTGATGGCACTTTGCCAACGCAGCGAAACTGTTCGTCCCGAAACTGGCTTGTGGCGCGATGAAGGCCTCCAAGTTCCCCTTGGTCCTCCCCAGTAGGCGTGCCGTGATCCTTCGGCTCGCTTGATGCACTAGACCCCTCAGATCGAGGATCTTTACAAGTGAAGCGAGAGGGCTGTCACGAACGTGGAGATTTCTCGAGGGTATCATCACCGCTTGGAACGGGTCGAAGTTCTTGCCGTAGAGGTAGGGACTGGCGTATAGCATCGGGACGGCCGCGCTGTACCACTGTCGTGAGAGCAGACAGCAGGAGGCGAGGGTATACTGCGATTCGTGGAATCGGGACACATATTCTAGGATTTGGATGATGATCTCGTCCGGTAGGTAGACAGGTTCGCTTTTCCAGATCTTTGGTTTCTCTGCTCTGGTCGTTTCACGAGCATCCTTCTTGTCCTTCGGTTGGTCGCTTTCCTTCGTCACCCGTTCCAAGTTCTCCGCCATGCAGACATCCCAGTTTCGTTGAACATCGAGGGCCATCGATAACAGACCTTCCGGTGGTCGTGAGATATCACGAGAGACATCAGAAGTTGTGGAAGAAGTGTGGCGATCCAGAACAATCCGCGAATCAAAGGCAGGTGATGTCAGAAATGGCTAGTCACGGATACTGCCGCTCACGCGCTCGGACCAGCTCTCCAACTGCTCCGCCAGCAACTTCAGCATTGGAATAGCGACAACATCCGGACACCACCAAGACACACTCCACTCACCATGTTCGCCGCACGCGCCCTCCGATCTTCCACCCCGGTCTTGCGCCGCGTCCAGCAGAAGAGACTGCAGTCTACCCTCCAGGGCACTCAGGATAATGCCTTCAACCGGGAGCGACAGGCGGTTAAGGAGCACGCTGCTGCTACTTCTGGTATGTCATTTCGAGCGTAGCGAAGAGTTGCAAGGAGAAGGTGTTTGGAAAAGAGCTTGGGGAGTGGCCATGAGGCTGCTGGGGCGCTGTGAGAAGAGACGGATACAGAGGACCGAGGCCGCACAAACACCTACGATCTTGCCCACTCTACCATACCCATGCCTTTGCATGAATAGCAAGCTAAGGAATATATGCTAACACTCTCATTTACAGACCTCTGGCGCAAGCTCTCTATCTAGTATGTCCGCACTCACATCCCTCCTACGATTTCGAACACCAGATCATCCGATATCACACCACCAAAACTAACTTCAACTGCCAGCGTTGTCATCCCATCCCTCTTGATCGCCGGCGTCAACGCATACCGCCTCTGGACCGAGCACTGGGAACACAAGTCGCACGAGCCTCCGGTCGAGGAGCGCACCGAGTACCCATACATGAACATCCGAACCAAGAACTTCCCATGGGGCGATGGTGACAAGGTGCGTAGAAATGCTTTGAGAGTGAAGGAACATGTGTGGGATACATTTGCTTACTTAAGGCAGACTCTTTTCTGGAACCCCAAGGTCAACCACCACAAGACGGACGAGTAAATTTGTGGAAGCATGGCGTCGATTTGAGGGTTACGGTTGGGCGAGTCGAAGACATGACACATGGTGAGAGATGGAGCAAGTACCAAACGTGTACATATAAGCAGTAGAAGGCTCTCTTTTGTGCTCTCCACGCCAGGCCATGGCATTCCTCTATCAATTAATCCTGCAGACCACGGACACTCTAGCACACATCCTCAACCTCCCCAGTCTCACTGACCAGAGGCCCCAATCCCTCCGCCAACGTCCTACCAAACAGCTCCAGCAACATCTGGAAGCAAATGCCAGACAAAGCCGGATCATACCGCCCCTTGCTCAACTCATCCCGGATGAAAGCATGCTGCGCCCAAGCAGGCTCATACCAGCTAAACACAGCCCCACTCTCGTGCAGCGTCTTACGGATGAGATCCCTCCCCTCAGGCGGAACATGCGTATCGCGCTTCCCAAAGATCATGACAAGCTCCCCCTTAAACGTGCCCTTCTGTGCAGCACGCTTGAGAGAATCGTCGGATTTGCCCTCGCCGAGCGTTGCGCTGTGGATGTCGGTGGCGAAGTAGCAGACTGCGGCACGTACGCGGTGGTCGAAGGCTGCGCGAAAGGCGAGGTGGCCGCCGAGACACATGCCGGTTGCTCCGATGCGGCCATTGCATGTGGGGAGCGAGATCAATGTGTCGACGGAGAGCGTAGCGTCTTCATCATATGCGGAGACTTTCTTGGCGATTTTCCAGTCGTTGCCCCTAGATGATTCAGAGTGAGCTTAAAAGTGTCGGTAGAAGTTTCGAAGATGTCAAGCATACTTATCAGTTCCTGGGCCGTCGTAGGCGAGAGGCTCTGGGCCGGTGAACTCGTGATAGGATGAGGGCGCCGCTACGATGTAGCCGTGGGAGGCGATTTGACGGGCGAAGCGTTGGACGGGGCCGGTGACTAGATGGTATCAGAGAGGAAAGCGTTGAATTTTCGAGAAGATTGACATGAAAGTATACATATGAGAATACAGGCTAGAGAAATGTGACTTCGACTCACCTTGATAGATCTCAGAGAAGACTACCACGCCGGGGAATTTGGCTTTGGGGTAGTTGGGAATGGTGGGGTGGAAGATGAAGATTCCTACCTCGATTCAATCAGCCTGGTGTTGAGGCCGAAAGTGGGATATACAGCTCATCATACGCATATCACCGCCATGCTGGGTTGGGACGTCCTTGTGGGACTCTTGGATCAACATCTTGTCTTGCTACCCGCTGTGTGGAAGTGACGGATACGGTATTGTCCTGTGATGTTGTAGCGTGATGTAGCCGGTAAATGGGCGGAAGTGGACGACTTGGTTGCTGTCTTGCACGTGTCTGCGGTCTATGGAGTTGGATAGCTTTGTTCTTGCTTGCACCTCATCTCGCAGGCCGGGAAATCCCGCATGGCTCACCCCGCGCCCAGCGTGTGTCATCGCCGCCGCCATCACTGTCCTCGCTCTTCTCCTTCTCCCACCAGACTGCCCATTGGGTCTGTCTCTGCTACGCGAAACCACCAATTTCATTCACTCACCGATACGACCACCTGCCCTCCGCACGGCACATCGACCACCGCTGCTCGGACACCTCCCCTCCGCCCGCAGCGCCTCCACTCCTGACGCCTTCGCTGGCCGTCGGTCCCAAGGAACATGTCGAACCAGCCCATCGTCCCCAACAAACAGGCCGTCTCGTCCTCCAAAACCTCTCAAACTCCTTCCACGAGCCAGATCAGTCCGGCCGCGCTCTCCTCCACCCAGCAATTCTTCTCCAGCGACCGCCGCTCCGGCAGCAGTGGCGGGGGCGCGTCCAAGTCACCGGCACCACGCAGTAATCAGTCCACCAAGCCCAAGCACAAGCAGGGCAAGCGGTTCCGGGCTTTGGATGAGGATGCAGAGGCTGAAGCATTCAGCATGCAGAATCCACACGGACGCCGCGGCCAGCAGAGCATCACCCATTTGATGCAGTTTGCTCTGCCGCCCAGGCCCAACGCGCAACAGCAATATCATAGACACAGCTACAATGGTCCTAGGAGAGGAGGGAGGGGTAATCCGACGTGGGGACTTGGGAGTGGTTATCATGCCGTTGATAAGGCAAGGTAAGCGCGGATTGAGAAGAGTATGAGGATGAATACGGGGACTGACGCGTTCAGATACGTCCATGCAAACTACCGCTTTGTCGTCGATCCACGAGGAGAATACCAGGCTCAAGCCGTGGACGCCGACGTGCACCTGGATTGGAACAATGTCCTTCAGGTAATCGCGTCATCAAAGACCCAAGAAGCGTCCTGCCCCATCTGCCTCTCCGAACCGACAGTCCCGCGAATGGCCAAATGCGGTCATATGTTCTGCCTGTCATGCTTGATTCGATACATGCACTCTGAAGACGCGAGCGGACCACCACCAGATAAGAAAGCGAAATGGAAGAAGTGCCCTATCTGCTGGGATAGTATCTACGTGTCTGAGACGCGACCAGTGCGCTGGTACATCGGCCAGGAGAACGATCAGCCCCGTGAAGGTGGCGATTTCGTTCTGCGATTGGTCAAGAGAAAGCCTGGTAGTACACTTGCCATGCCGCGTGAAAGCGCTGACACTGTTGCAAAAGGCGAGGGCGTTCCTTGGTACTTTGCAGCAGAAGTTATGGACTATGCTCGTGTCATGAAGGGCAGTGAAGAGTATATGTTACAACAATACGACGAGGCCTTGACAGCTATCGAGCAGCAGGAGAAAGAGGACGAGTTGATGTTCGGCGAAGGGGATGAGTGGACTGGTAGAGCCATTCGTATGTTGAGGGAGGCCAAAGAGAAGGTTGTTGGTATTGGAAACCCACCTGCCCAGCCCAAGAAGCCCGAGCCTGCACCGGCACCGGCAGAGGATACACCAGCACGCCCACCCATCGAGTTCAACCCAAACGACGAGAACGTGCCGGAAATGTATTTGCAGAAACAAAACGATACGCCAGATCTTGCAAGAATCGCAGAAGCAGCGAGCTCTAGCGAAGACAATAGCCATCAGCCCGAATCGAGCAGCTACGTGCCACGGACGATCGCAGAGATGCGACAACGAAACACGCAAAAGGCGGAACCAGCCGAGTACTTGTTCTATCACGGCCTTCTCCATTACTACCTCTCGCCTCTCGACATTCGGATCCTGAAATCGGCATTTGGCTCGTATTCAGCATTTCCATCAAGCATCCTTCCTCGGGTCGAACGGGTGTTAAGCGGTCATGTCGTCGACGACGAGCTCAGAAAACGAGTCAAGTACCTTGCTCACCTACCCTATGGGTGCGAGGTCGGCTTCCTCGAGTGCGATTGGAGGGATGTCGTCCCAGCTTCAATACTAGAAGAGTTCAGGCCAATGCTGGAGAGACGCAAGAAGCGCAACGACGAAAAGGACGCGCGCGAAGAAAAGGAGCGCGTGCGAATTGAAAGAGCAGAAGAGAGGGAGCTGGCTTCCATTCGCTCACGCAGGAGGCCTTCGATTCCAGACAACGACGGCTTCTTCACATCGTCTCTTCCATTGAGTATCGCTGAAGTGCCAAACTCGGTGGACGAGGCTGCTTCAACATCACCGCCTTGGCCATCGAATGCAGACCGACCGGGATTCACTTCCCTCGCCTCGCCTTCGACGTCACCCAGTATGCCTCGAACGGTCTGGGGCACTGCGGTAGTAGCACCGTCAAGTCCAGACATGCATGCCACACTACCTAGGGACAACGACATACGACATGGCGAAGATGACGGCTGGCTTCAGGACTGGGAGAAGGATCTTCTTGACCAGCGACAACAACAACATCTGATCTCTGGGATGGAAGGTATGAGCGTTGAGGCTAAGCCTTCTGGTGGTGGCGGTGGTGGAAAGAAGAAGAAGAGCAAGAAGATCACGCTGATGAGTACTGCCAACGGGGCGAGGCGTGGTGCGTGAATGAAAGGTGAATCGAGATGCAGCTCGTACAGCCTCGACGTCGCCGATATTACATGTGAAGAAAGACGTTATGCATATGATGGATGATTAAATTCTAGACGTTCAATCAATGTGGCGCTTGAAATGAAATCAGCGTCGCCTTTCCTACACCATCACTCTTACTTTCCATTCTATTTCAGTGCACAGGAACGAGACGCTACAGATCATAGGCGAACGGTGATCCATGAAATGCACTTCCAATTATTCTTTACATAAATACGTAAATCATCACAGCATCACACCTCATCAAACATCCCTCGGCACCAAAATCGGCAAAACATTACAGTCCTCCCCATCGGGACACACATTCGTCCGATTCAAATCCTTATCCTGCGGGCCCGTGGGTCCCGCGGTATACTGACACAACGCATCAATCCCAAACAGACAACTCTGGCGCGAATCATCTTCAGGGATCTTATCGTCGCCCCAGCGGCCATTGAAGGCCAACCACCCCGGCGCGGGGGCGTCGCCGTAGGCGGTGAAGGTGTTCGTGGCGGGGTCGAAAGAGTAGAAGTATGCGGCGAGGGTCGGATCCCAGAGATAGCCGGCGTCGGTGTGGTCTTCGATGGGGCCCGCGGGGAGGTTCACGCCGGGGATGGTGTGGTCGTGGGTGCCTGGGGTGGCGTAGTTGGCGTGGGTGCCGTTGGCGGAGTAGGCCATGGGACGCACGGTGGAGTGTTTCTCTGTGGCGGCGTAGGTGAAGGCTTCGCCGGAGGAGTGTTGGGAGTACCAGATTTGGGAGGGGGCGGAGTCCTCGAAGCGGATCGCGTTGTGTTCCCAGTCGCCCACGTGGTTTCCTACGTTGAGGGAGAAGTAGACGCCGCCGAAGTCGAAGGCGTAGAAGTAGAAGTAGAAGGCGTCGAGGGTGTTGTTGCCGTGGTCGACGGTGATAATGGCGCTTGATACCGCCGAGCCGGTTTTGCCGCTGGAGTCGGGTTTGATGCCGTAGAGGTATTCTGGGCGCGGGTTCGTGGTGGGGTCTTGTTTGGAGGTGAGGTAGATTTCGGCGCCGTTGTTGGAGTTGGGGATGTTGTTCAGCTCGTTTAGGTTTGACAAGTCCACCGAGGGTGGGTTTTCGACTAGAGTTCTGTTGATCGCTGGTGCGGTGTTCGTCACTTGGGATCCAATATCTGAGGGGAAGTACGCTTCGCCTGAGAAGAGGTATACCACAGGGGCGTATTGCACGACATAATCTGGGACTCCGGAGGGGGCCTGTCTCTTCTCAATGACAGGCGCCGCTGAGACCGCGAGAGCGGTTGACAAAAGCGTAGCAAGAAACATATTCTTCCCAATCTTCAGCGTCTCACGGCGAAAGAAACGAAGTGAAGTCGCAACTGTGTTGAACGGGAAATATGAGACGAGACCCCTACCTTTAACATATACCCAAGCATCGATCACCCATGCACTACGCAACCAGCAACGTGACGGATCTTCACCCACCCACCTCTTCATCATCAACTCTCCGAAGAATAAACTCACAAGCCTGCGTACGGTGCAGCGGAGCACCACCCAGTTCCTGTAAATGATCAGCAAAAGCCCACCTCCCACCACCAACATCCCCCGACACCTACACCTGTCGAACAAGGCTGCGCATCCCTCCACACGCAACGTATTGGTCACGAAGCCATCTCACGCAGTCGCAAGCCGCAGATCCAAACATCCCTCCCTCGTCATACTCTCACAAACCCTTCGACCTCGAAGAAGTGAAGTCGAAGCCAGCACGAGCCGAAAACCTCGATGTTGATTGGCTGGTTCCTGCGCGACGGCTCGGTTCCTCGGTTCCGCTTTGGGGCAGGCGTTCGTTCGTGTGGTTGTGGTTGGCACGACTTGACTTGACTTTGCCGGGTGTTGATCATCCGGACGGGGGACTCTTCTTTGTTTGAAGTGAGATTCGAGACTCGAGTCGGAGAATAGACTGCGAGGGGTATAGCAGCGTGGCGATCCGAGAATTTCGTGCTTCTGCTGCATGCTGGTGGATGTGGTAGCTTGTGCGTTCGGACTTGAACTTCGACAAGAGGAAGGTAGCACTAGATGTGGAGACTTTCTTGCTTCGCGAGAATAATGAAGGAATATGGAAAATCCAGTACCGACAAGACCGGACGGAACACGAGCAACAAACATTATCGACGAGACTGGGGTCAGGGTATCAAGAACCACTCGAACCGCCATACACCGTTCTCCCCCACTGTACAACATTGCAACTCCGTGTCGTGGTGAGAGACATCTCGCCCTGTGACCTTTACATATCTTACCGCACGCCTTCACTCATTTTTCCCACGTGCCAACACCATCTACATGCCTGTAGTAATGTACAGCCCCAACCATCTTCTACACATCAGCGTACATATCCTTTAGATGACGTACTGTGAATCATGTTAGTCTACAACTTCGTGCACATTTTCTACAGTCAAGACTTACCGGAATAAACAGATACGGCACCTTCTTCTCATACTCCACCCACGCATCTCCATACTTGTCCTTGCACCTCTGAATATCCCTGTACGCGCGGTGGACAATCATCAGGGCAAAGAAGACAGGGTAAAACCATGGGAACGGGCTCTCAAACCCAGTGATGAGACCCCACGTGAGGGCAAAGTACATGTCGCAAGTGTAGTGGATCTTGCGGCAGTACTTGTACCAACCATCAGTCAGAAGTGAGTCGCCAGTATCCGTCTTGATGTGGTCAGGGTTCTTGATAATCTTCCATGGCAATTGAGGGAAAGTCCTTCGGTCCTGGGCGTAGCCCTTCTCCTCGGCGCGGAAGTAGTTCTTCTGTGAGCCGGCCGTGTCCCATACCCAGTACATGAAGAGGTAGGAGGCGTAGAGGAAGACAAGCACTGGCTTGGACCAAGCATAACTCGCAGGGTCGTGGTTGGCGAGGTACACGGTGCAGTGGCAGTAGCTGAGCGGCACACCAGCCAAGTTCCAGAAGATCAGCATGAAGCCCCATTTCTCGTAGTACATGTCCCAGGTCGTGACAATCATCTCCTCGCCCTTGCAGCAAGCGTTCGCGTACAGCCAATGCGCCATGAGAAGGAAGCCCACCTCACCAGAAACGTACCCATACTGCTCGTACTGGCGGAATGCGGCCGACAGACTGGTGAAGAAGAGGATGAACCATGGCAAGCGGACTTCGAAGAACATCTTGAAATCCAGCCATCCGAACATGCGTGGGTTGAGCTCGGCACCCATGAAAAAGTCGTAGACGTGGTAGCCAGTCATGCGGTGTTGTGCGCCTCTTGCAAGAGCGGAGACGTAAGCGATGATGCTCACAATGAAACCAGTCAGGATGGCAACCGACATCAGAGGGCCAAACTCGTCAATGAGAGTGTACATCTTGAACAGGCCAGTAAAGTGCAAGACCAGGGCAAGGACAATGGTGAGGTAGAAGCTGGTCACGGCGTTGCAGTAGTAGCGCAACTGCTTGCCGTTCTCGTGGGGAAGAGGCTTGCCAGTGGAGTACACGCCGGGCATGGTCAGGTAGAGGATACCCTGGAAAACGAAGAAAGTCCAGTAGATGGTCCACGCCTTCAAATGGGGGAATGCGCCGGTGTAAGCCAGGTGAACCAGATGCTTGCCAAACTCGGCCCAGGTCATGTTCGGCTCGGACGGGAACTTGCCATCGTAGTATGTCGCTCCCACCCACATATACCACATCAAAGTCGGGAACCCGATCATCATGGCACTCACACCCCATGTGCCGCCAAAGTCGAAGTGTGGGTTGTAGTCGATCCTTGGGTCCATGCCCTCGACGTAGCCATCGATAGCCTTCTTGCCCTTGGGTGCGCCATTGATGTGGCCATTGGTGCTTTTGCTCGACTTGCTGCTCACGGTCTTGGGTTCGCGGGCGGTGCTCGAGGCGTCTTCGAGGGGAGAGGGAGAGCGCTCGTCTGAGGAAGCGCCAGATTTGCGCGAACGGCGCTGCGTGCCTGGGGTTTCGACGAATCCATCAGGAAGCATGGACTTCCTGCAAGAAGAGTCAGATATATGACAATATCTCTTGGCAGTGTTGGGCAGCATACCTGGGCGTCTTGCCAGTCTGGCTCCTGGTGACCCGTTCTGACATTGCGGTGGAATTTTTGCGCCTGAGGCGGAATGTCTCGGCTGGGGCTGTCTCCCTTGCAGAGGGGATGGAAGGGGATGCCTTTGAGGAATTGGCCTCTCCGCGATGCGGGCTGCAGTGAGAGTGGTGGGCTCGAGGTGCGAGGGAGAGACTCGAGGAGCACGGGCGAAATATCAAAAGGCCGTGTTTACAACCCTGTCCCAATGTTTATACCTCGCCAGCGCCTTCCCGCTTCGGGGGCGCGCGGAAAAGCTAAAGTTGCGGACACCCGGTGCATAATTTGGTATAAATCTATTGGCTGGCCGCAGAACGACACGATCAAACTGCCACTCCATTGAGAAAACATTCCTATACCATTTTTCGATTGTACTGGTACATCGACGCAGGTACAGCCGTGGTCAACGTAGGATCAGGCACAACCAGGTAGGTGAGAATGCGGGTGGCGACAGCTCCCAAGCCAGGATTGACATCACTCGTCAATCGTCAACAACATCAAGTCGTAAGGACGTCTCTCGATCCATCTCTCTTCCTCATTGTATGCACTCCCTTCAAACGATTTGGAAAACACACTTCAGAAAGACAGCAACTATGAAACTCGACTCCGCAGTCGTCACACTCCTCAAGCTCGACCCAGAGCAAACAACAGTCTCAGGAGCGGGGGGTAAATACCATTCACCTACCCACCCATCTCCAACAATCCACTAACAACACCCAGGCGGCGGCATGTCCTCAGCATCCACCTCCAAAATCACAACCACCCTCCCAGACGGCACCCAAACGCACTACTTCATGAAAACCGGCAAAGGCGCCGCCGCAGAAACCATGTTCGCCGGCGAACACGCCTCCCTCAACGCCATCCACGCCGTCGTGCCCACACTCTGTCCCAAATCCTTCGGGCACGGAAAATTCTCAGAGAACACATCGACCTCCTTCCTAGTGACAGACTACCTAGACCTCTCGAGCCGCTTCTCCTCCACCAAAACCTCAGGCATGAGTTTGGCCCAAAAACTCGCCAAACTCCACACCACCCCCGCCCCGATCCCCCCAGGCCACACGACCCCCCAATTCGGCTTCCCAGCCCCAACCTGCTGCGGCGACACGCCCCAAGACAACACCTACACGCCCTCCTGGGCGGACTTCTACGCCAACCGCCGACTCCGTTTCATCCTGTCACAATCGAACAAATTCAACGGCCCGGACAAAGAACTCACCTCCCTAGTCGAAACAACCTGCAACGAAGTAGTCCCCCGCCTAATAGGCGACGCACACCTCAACAACGGCGCCGGCGTCCTCCCCGTCGTCGTCCACGGCGACCTCTGGTCCGGCAACGCCTCCACCGGCACCCTCCCCTCCATGACATCCCCCGAAGCCGTCGTCTACGACAGCAGCGCGTGCTACGCGCATTCCGAATTCGAGCTGGGGATTATGAAGATGTTTGGCGGGTTTGGGAGTGGGTTTCTGAGGGAGTATCATGCGTTGGTGCCGAAGACGGAGCCCGTGGCGGAGTATGAGGATCGCGTGGCGTTGTATGAGCTGTATCATCATTTGAATCATTATGCGCTTTTTGGGGGCGGGTATCGCGGTGGGGCGGTGGGCATTATGAGGGGGTTGGTTGGGAGGTATGGGGGGAGGAAGGGTGAGTTGTGAGAGAGAGAGGCGTGGAGTCGTGTCTCGTAGAGTTTTGCTCGTGGTGAAGCGAACGAATGCTGGGAAACTTCTGATGGGAATTCATACCCTTCGATCCAACCGCAAACTGATCCACCACCACAGACTGATCCCAAGCATAATCAATCTACTCCTCCCCAAACTCCCCCACCTTCCTCACCCCCTGCGTCCCCGCAAACAACTCACTCCCATCAAACGTCGTCTCCTCCTCCCCACCAATCTCCCCATCCTCCATCCTCACAACCTTCCCCTTGACAGGCGTCTTCGCCCCAGCCACCACCCGATTCCCACTAACAGCCCCCAACGTCTGCCTCCTCGCCGCAGTCCACTGACTGCCCTTCCCGCCACCACCCCCCGCCCCACCTCCGCCAACACTCGCCCTCATCCTCCCCGCCGTCGCAGGCGCCACCGCAAAAGACTTCCTCGGCCGGACCCGTTTGGGCGTAGGTCCCGAGCGCGACTCCTGCGACGAAGCATTCGACACAAAAGAGCCGTTCCCTCCATCAACATCGCCATCCACACGCTCCTCCGAAGTCGGCGTAGGCGGCGTGCACTCCTGCGTCTGCGCCAACGAGTCCCGCGAGCGATGCACCAGAACCCGTCCCTGGTCCTTCGACAACCCCATCGCGGTCAGGAGGTTCGCGCGCATGGCTTCCGCTTCGGCGATCTGCTGGTCTTTCTGGAGACATTTCCTCCGGAGGCGGTCGGTTTTTGATTGGAGGTCGTGGAGTTTGGTGTTGAGGGTGGCGAGGGCGGTGGTGTGGGTGTGGGTGGTGGTTTTGAGTTCCTCTTGGTAGGCTGAGGTTTGGCTTTCGAGGGTTTTGATGGTGGTTTCTTGGTCTCTGGCTAAGCGTTCGAGTTCGATGTGCTCTGCTCGGAGGGCTGAGAGGTGGGAGGTTTCTCGCGCCAGTGATGCTTTCGAGTCCTCGTGTTCAGTCCGGGCATTTTGCAATTGATCCTCAAGATCCGAGATTTCGTCCACTTTGCATGCGAGCTTATCGTTGGTCGCGTTGAGTTCATCGAGCACCGAAGCCTTCTCAGCTTCCAGACGCTTGATCTTATACTCCATCACCTCAGCAGTCCCCTGCAACGCCTTGACCTTGCCATTGCCACTCTCCACCTCCTCCTTCAACCTCTCCACCTCCACCCTCCCACCCGCAAGTTCCCTCTCAACAACGACCTTCTCCCGCTCCTTCGTCTCCGCAACTCGCACAGCCTGATCATAGTCCTCCCGCAAATCCTCAAGTTCCTCCTGCTTCCTCGCAATCATCGACGCAGTATCCAATTCACTAATCTGCTTCGCACTGCGGATCTCCGCGAGTTGTTTCTCGCTCTGGGCCTGCGCGTCTCGCAATTTCTGTTCGAGGGTAGAGATCCTCTGAAGGAGGGATTGGTTCTCGTCTTTGCTGTCTTCCAGACTCTGCACGTACTGGTCGCGTTCTTCTTCCAGGTCGCGAGTGCGGAGGATGTGGTCCATGTTCTGGGCTTCGAGCTGTGCGAGAGCCTGTGTGAGTTCTTCGTTCTGATTCTCGACGGCACAGCGCTTCTCTCGCTCTTCACGTAAAGGCTTCTCGACATTCTCGCAGCGTGCTTCTAGACTGGCGCATGCTTTGGCGAAAAGCCTCGACACAGCGTCTTGCTCGACTTGAGCTCTGGCCTTGAAATGTGTGTGCAGAGCCTCCCTCCAGTCCATCTCATCAGGAACATCCTCGTCTGCGGGATCGACGATTGGAATAGGGTCTCGCCATAAAGGTCTCTCGTGGTTGCACTGGAGATCTCCACGGGCTGAAGAGGCGTGCAGATTCAGCAACAATGTCATGGAACCGGGACTCATGGACGAGCTATTGCACGCTCGGAGAAGCAAGTCGCTGATCTGATGCGCTAGATTAGAGCGCATTCGATGCAAGGCTTTCGTGCACCAGCCGCTGTTCTGGGGTGCTGCATGCTGGTCTGGAGGCTGCTCGACCAAATCTTTGAGGCACTGCAAGGCCTGAGCGAACGAAGGCTCGTTCAGCGTCGCGCGGATTTCATGTCCAGTGATCTTCTGCTCCTCGATGATCGTCAAGGCATCTCGCAGCGTACGAGTCACCGCCGCCAACCCTGAGGCAAGATCTGTCGAATCGGCTTGAGTGGCATAGTCGACGGCGTTCTTCAGCAGCAGGCTGATAGGAGCTCGTGCGAGAACATTGGCGAACAGCTCGCAGTCATTGACATGCGGACAAAGCGTATGCGCAATCTGCACACCCCTCGGCTCCAGAAAAGTCATCTCAATGCTCTCCAGCACCGGATGAGGTAACGAGTCCAAATCGTAGAGCTTGCCCATAAACCGCAACGCAAGCGTCTTGATCGTCTCGTCTTGATTCTCCGCACATAGCTTCTCCTGCAACTTGCGCACCATGACTGGGTTGGCGGTACACCAATTCTTCCTCAAATCCACCGGAATCGCCGTGACGACCTCATTGACCAGCACCAAACACCTGACCTTCTCGCCCGTCGCCTCGAGGGAGCTCTTATTGATCGCCCAAATCGTCACCAGCGCCAGGAGATGCAAACTCCTCTGCGCCTTCGACCCCGTGAAGAACTGCTGCATCGCCTCCGCCTTCCACCTCGAGCTCGTCGGCGTGCTAGCCAGAAAATCCTCACTATGATACGAACTCGCCGTGAGTCTGAACTCCGGATCCATCGAGCAGCAAACGACATTCATGATCGACAAGCAGTACAGCCCCAGGCCCTGATCATTCGGCCCCGACCCATTCTTGAGAATATCGAGTAAATGCTCCTCGAACCGCACCGCCACATACGGACTCAGAATCCCCAGCAGCAAGTTCCCCGTCCCGGTGAGCAAGCGATACACCGGCTCGATCGTCGCGCTCGAAGGCCGCCTCGCCGCCTCCTCCACCAACTGCACAAACAGCGCCTGCACCTCCGCCGGCAGCGCCACCGTCGAGGGTAACCGCCTCGCCAGCAACGCAACGCTCACACGCACATTCCTCTCCCTCGCATCCCCCGCCTTGACAGCCTGCGCGACGACGCTGTGCAGCAACGTCGGCTCCTGCTGCAGAAACGCATCCCGACACGCAGCGTTTAGGGCGAATTTCGCGATGATGTCGAGGACGTAGCTCCAGTGCTGCAGGCCTTCGAGCAACGCGGATGCGAGGCCGTCGATGAGGCACGGCTTTGCGGAGGCCCAGTGCGAGATGTCGGCGTCGCTGCATTGGGTAGTGGCGATGTCGCGGAGGGTGAGGAGTTGGGTTGGGTAGGGAGAGGTGAGGATGCGGTCGATTTCTTCAGCGAGGGGGGAGTAGCCTGGGGAGGCCATTTTGTTGCATTTGGGTATGCTGTGCTTTTGGGGATGATGGACCTTCCTGTCGCTGCCATTTCGAGGTTGGAAGTCTTTTGTTGTTCGCTTGGTGCCGGTTGTCAGGGGCAACAGCCGCGCTGCTGCCTGCAAGCCCATTCACCTGCACGTCGCTTTCACATGCAGAACCAAAGTAATGCCCTCTCGACTTTCGTCCTCTGCATTAGGGAGCGTAAATCACACACGACAATTAATTGCTTGTGTAGTATACAAACTACTCCGCAACGAAAACATCGTTTCACCTCCCAAAATCTTCACCAAATCCCTCCCACCCATCCTCTCCTCTCCATCCAAACCCAAACCCATTCCCACCAACAGACTCCACACTACAACACTCACCCCTCCTCCACAGCATACTCATCACAAACCTCCGCAAGCTTCGTCTGCACACCAGGGTCCTACACCAACAAAACCACATCAGCTCCCACACCCTCCCTTCCCCCCTTTCACGAAAAAGGTAAAGCCACTCACCTTAACCGAATGCCCAGCCCCATCGACCCAAAACAGCCTCGCCTCCGGCCAAACCCTCTTCAAATCCCACGCCGTCTTGGGAGGCGTGATGATATCGTAGCGGCCTTGGACGATCGTCGCTTGAACACACACATTAACACCAACACTCACCAACATTCACCTTCCAACAAAAGCCAGCCAGCGGCTCAGGCAGTGGGGTAAACGTACCAGGAATCCGCCTAATCCTCTCAATCCTCTCCTCCCTCAGCAGCTCCCCATCCTCAACCCAGCACCCATGGGAAAAATACCAACTCTCAATCCGCGCATGCTGCCTACACCACTCCGCATCCTCCAACTTCTCATAGCTCGGTTTGATCGAAGAAAGCGTGAGGTCCCAACGATTCCACTCCCTCGTCGCCGCGACCTTTTCCTCTTCGCTGACAGCCTCCGAGGTGAGGAGGTCGTGATACGCCCTAATCGGGTCCTCGCGTTCGTGTGGCTGGAGGGGAGAAAGGAACCGC
Source organism: Zasmidium cellare ATCC 36951 (assembly GCF_010093935.1). Taxonomy (NCBI): domain Eukaryota; kingdom Fungi; phylum Ascomycota; class Dothideomycetes; order Mycosphaerellales; family Mycosphaerellaceae; genus Zasmidium; species Zasmidium cellare. Next base: position 118,625 of record NW_022986951.1, on the reverse strand, counting down.
TCATACCCATCCGGCCAAACCCTCCCCGCCCCATTCGCCCCGCGAGACCAGGCATACTCCTCGCGCCGACACGTATGCACGCCCCGCAGGACCAACCTCCCCACGAGCCCGGGGTGGGCTTGAGCGTACATCAGCGCGAGCGCGGAGCCCCAGCTCCCGCCGAAGACGAGGAACCACTTCTCGATGCCGAGATGGCGCCGCAGCGTCTCGATATCCGCCACGAGGTGCGCGGAGGTGTTCTCGCGCAGGTCGCCGCTGGGGGTGGATTTCCCGGCGCCCCGCTGGTCGTGGAGGATGATGCGGTAGTGAAGGGGGGTGAAGAAGACCGTGGAGGAGGGGATGGTGCTGCCGCCGGGGCCGCCGTGTAGGAAGAGGACTTTGGGGTGGAGGTTAGTTTTGGATAGATGGTAGCGGTTTGGAGGGGGGAGAGCGTACCGGGTTTTCCATCGGGCTTTCCGTATTGTTCATAGTGGAGTTTGTGGATGGTGCCGACGGGGAGTGTGCCGGAGTCGAAAGAGGCGGAGTGGACGTAGCCGTGTTCTTGGGCTGTCATGGTTTCGAATGGGTTGTTGGGTTTGGAGCTCTTGTAAGGTCTATACCTAACTCAACATTAGCAGGTTAGCAAGAATTGCAGTTGGCATGGCCACTCTTGTTTATATATCCTGACAAAATGCTGTCCGGAGCTTGTCCGCTGCCACGGCGTTCAGCTCCGTCGAGACCACTTCACACGGAGCTGACGCACTCAGGGCTGGGATTTGAAAGATGTGAGACCAGTTCGATCTGGTAAATGCTGTGTCGTATTAAACGGATAAGATAAGGATCCCTTCCCCTGCAAATGCCCACCCATGGTATCTTATTCGCAATCATTCGCCATGCTATAAAACCTTCTTGCCCAAAACGCCGTTCACATCCGTTAATCGTCCAGAGCTCGCATATCAATATGCGTACGGTATCTCGTCCAAGACCGTGGTTCGTATAATTTCTTTCTCGCAACGCAACGCTATGCATATGCAGCCGCGTATCATCGTGATTCATTTTGCCATGTCATTTTCGTCATCCAACATGGATCTCCTTCGCGAGCGGAGTTCTCGCCGTTCCTCTGACCGCAAAGCCGTGGTAAATGTGGCCCTTCCCTTCTGCGTCGCCGTTCATGGCCCTCGCAGAGGGTGTCGAATAGTTCTCGTGGTGAACGTGAGGCTGCCACTCCACCGTCGGCAGACGACAATTACTGCCGAGTTGAATGCCAGTTTCAGACTCGACCTTCTTCGTGAAGATGGCAATTTGCAGTTCCCAGCGCCATCGAATCTTCCTGCGCTTCTCCGCAACGCTTTCGTCCAGCTTCAGAAGTTCGGCAGTGCATGCACGCTCCATCTCGAGTTCTTCTTTGCGCTGCTGTCGCTTGAGCTCTTGAAGCTCGCGTTCCTGACGTTGACACCGAAGACGCATACGCCGAGACTGCTCGCCGCGCAGGACATTGATCTGACTGCTGTGTTTGGCATCCATCTGATCTCGCGTGCGTCGTGCCTTGTCAAGCTCGGCGAGAGACTGGTCTGTCACTGGTCGGTTGTGAAGTTCACCAGTACTATAAGTTCCAGCACAGAAAGCTTCGATGTGCTTAAGAGCTGTGGCATTGTCTCGCTTCTCCTGCTCCTGGGTTTCGCGCAAGTCGGACTCTGCTTTAACCTGCTTGTCCTCTGCCTCCGCGATAGCAGTCGCATGATGTTCGACCATATCCTCCACAGCCGTCTCATGAAGGTTTCGCCTCTCCTCTCGTGAAGTCTCATGTTTCTTCTCCAATTCTGAGCGTTCTTTGTCGGCCCATCTCAAGAAGCGGTCTCGTTGCTCTCCCTGACCTGTACGCAGCAATTTGTAATCCTCCCTCTCCATCATCCTCTCCAACTCTTTGCGCTGCTTGAAGGACAGATTATCATATCTCCATTCGTCGGACACGGTGCGGCTTCGTTGGGACAGTGCTCCGGGACGTGGTTGCTGTTGCTGTATTGAGGGGATCGAACCACGGCGTGAGCTGTTTATAGAAGGCGCGAGGGATATAGCCTCATCCCACTGTTCCAACTTCTCCAACAAAGCGTTCTGTTCCTCTTGTGTCATCACATGTTCTACCAAACCGCCAGGGATTGGTCGGCCACAACAGCTTGGGACTGCGCCTGTCTTGCTCTCGGTCGCGGTCCTGACCGTGTTCCTCAACGCTTGAGTGCACAATCGATGACCGCATGGCAGCTTATGGACTGCTCGTCGTTGGCTGGAAAGATCCTGAGGACAGTGCGGACAGCCTTCAGCAAGAGATGTATCCGATCCCAGTCGCTGATGCAGCCTAAGCATGCTCAAACCGCGAATGCGGCGGAAGTGTCTCTTAGGCGATGGGTCTGGAGAGGATGGTTGTGAGAGGGGGAGTGAGAAGGTCGAGTGGGATGGCGTGGAAAGAGGCGAGAAGGAGATCGAATGTCTGCCGACTGGCACCCCTCTCGCGACAAAGGCATCATAGTCTCGGAAGGACAGCGACGTTCGAGAGGGTCGTCTGTGGCCATGATAGTCTTTGGACAGGTCAGAGTAGTTGGAAGTCAAGCCGGTAGACTGCGAGGCTCTGGAGTCGATGGATTCAGAACGGCGAGGGTACTCGGGGTAGTATGGCCTGAACGGTTTGATCTCGAGTGTCTTCTGCTCGTCCACATCAACCCCGAGCTCTTTGGCCTCTAACCGCAAGCGTTCGTCCAGCTCATCTTCCGTCTCGCCGTCGCCGATGTTGAGGACCTCCAACAAGTACGACAGATCGTGGCCGAGCATCGTCCAGCATCATAAGCGACGGGCGCTACTGGTGATCGAGGTCATGGATAGGTTATCGGTGGGAGGCGGAGCAGGTCGCGGGGGAGGCCGTGTTCAGGTGGGTTGTCGGCGGTGGTGTGGCCGCGACTCTGTCCGTGACAAAGGCCGTTTGGGGATGGGGGTGGGATGTTTCACGACGCCAGCGAATGTCTGGCAGCGTGGCACAAGCCTCTCCCAGGCGAGCGGAAGCGACGAAAACAATGGCTCGCACAGCGCGGAGTGGTGAAGTGAGGAGCGTGCAACAGACGTCGCTCGCAACGTCAGAGATGCTGTGAGGAGGTTGTGAGGGACATGAGGCGTCTGGCGGTGCTGGCGTCGTCACAGGGTTAAAGATTCCTGGCGATCTTCCGCCCTCGCATCCGTGCCACAACGCCCGCAAGGCAAAGGATGCTTTAGACTTTGCGGCCCTCGCTTGTCGACGATGGAATCAGTCTAGCTGGCCCGGCTCATCTTGCCGCCGTCGAATCACCGCCAGGCCTCACAAGCATCAATCAATATCAACATCAACATCAACATCAACCACAACCACCTCTTCTCTCCCTCGAGGTCCCCCGTCTGACAGTATGCAGCGACAGGGAGCGCAGAGCTGCTTGGCTTCTGACCCTCTGCGGTCGACCGGATCGCCCTCTCGGCTTGTGACCTGGTGCACGTCTTGCGCAACACTCTTCCCTCTAGCCCTACCTGCTGATTCCTCTTCGCCAAGCAGCAGAGGGCAGCAGCAGCGCGTGTGGATTTTGCGAGCGACGAGTGCGCGTACGTGTGTGTGTATCCACTCACAAACAACCAACAACACCCTTCCCCCTCCGCTGCTCCCCTACTCGTCTTCTTATACGGCCGTGTCATCGTCGCCATCACCATCATAGCATCCCGCGGCCTTCCTCTTTCCGCAACCGTGAAGCTGTCATTTCTACTGGCCCACACTCGACGTGACGTCTCCCGAGAGTTTCCATGGCCTCGCCCACTACCGCACTCTCTCCCTCGAAATATCCTTGCAACGACAAGAGGCACCGCATTTTTCCTGTACCTACTTGTTGGCGTCTCCCACCACCACCACCCTTCGGTCCCGAAAGGTGGTACTTCGAGATTCGCGGATGCACAAGCACAAGCTACCCACCCAACCACCATCGAGTGGCTGCACGCCAAACCGGCGGCTCCGTGAATCCTCTATCCCGCTATAGGCAAACGTCCAGCGCACATTGGCGCAAGAGATATAGTTGTAGGGAGGTGTAGGTTGACGAGGCGTCTGCTGTTGCGGTACCGACACGCTGGATACACGTAACCACACTCGATGAACCGGCTAAAGTTTCTACCACGGTTCCTACAGGATGTATACAAATACTGTACAAACAAGCAATTCCTTTCGCTTCTGCGAGTCCCGATGCGAAAAGGATTGCATGGAACTTTGCTGGCCAGGCCGCATCCTTCAGGGCAATTTTTCGTAATGAACCTCACCCCGTCTATCCATCCATCACTTGCTGTGCTGCTGGGTTTCGCAACCCTCGCATGTTTGCGACGGCGTGCGACATTGTTTCTTGCGACACTTTTTTCCGTTGCGAGGGATCCTGGCTTGCAGCCACACACGGCGAGGCGTCGGAGCCGAAGGGTGGACCTGGGTGATGAGGGCGTCTCATTTGGAGGTTTGTTCTTTGGTCTTTGAGATTTGAGAGTGGATTTTGTCGAGTTGAAATTGTGCTCGCAGCTTGTTCAACGGCCCTGGTCTACCAAAGAGAAACTCTTGGACGAGGTAGACAATATCTGTCTCATGCTTCACTTTCCTGTCTGAAGGACACTTCTTTGTGTCTCCCTTCTCAAGATGCCACCCTCCCCCTTCCTTTCCAACTTCATCGACGCCGCATATCCAAAAGAAAGCTCTTCCCTCACAAGAACACCCTTCCCTCCCAAAGCCATCGACCTCACTCTCCTCAAACCACCTCACCCACCTCCCCCTCCTCCTCCCCCTCCACAAAAACCCCATTCGTCCTCAACCCCCTCCCCTCCACCCTCCGACACTCAAAACAAAACCACCCCCTTCCCTCCCACAACACCGGCTTCACACGAAACCCCACACACCCCGGATGAAACCTCCGCCCACCACACTCCACCCCCTCACACTCCAGCATCTCCGCCGTCTCATAGAACGGACAACTCGCCAAACACAGCCCCTCCCGCTCATCCTCGTCATCCTCGTCGCCCGAATCATTCGCCTCGCTGATGAGTTTGCGATACGAGTAGCGCGACAGGATCGGCCGGGTCATCTTGCGGGTGGGCGTCATGGAGCCGCCGTAGTCGCCGTCGGGGTCGGTTTCGAAGGAGGCGCGGCGAGAGGTTTTCCGTGAGGTGGTGGTGCTGGGGGCGCGGTAGTCGGAGTCGGAGTCGTCGGCGTAGCCTTTGGGGCGGGATTTGCGTTTTTTGGATTTGGGGGTGCTTGTGGTGGTGGACTTGTTCTTGGGCTTGGACTTGCTGGGTGTGGAGATGGTGGGTGGCGAGGAAGAGCCTTGGTCTGGGTCGTCGTCGACGGGACGAGCACGTGGAGTTGTCGAGGAGGTGTCGTGGGACTCGTTGTTGGCTTGGTCCATTACGCCACTGCCCGCTGACAGTCCCAGGGTGTTGCGTAGGCGCTTTGGCCGCTGAAGTACTGGCTCACCCGCCATCGCTGTATCTTGTGCTTCAAGTAAGTGATGGAAGATGTGGGGTGCAGAAGTCCAGAAGTGAAGGAGAGAGGGAGGCTTTAAAAGTATGCGGTGCCGCACCTCGTGAAGATGCCTGTCGCTGCTCGATCACATGCTCTTTCATTAGCGTGGATTTGAGCATTCACTTCCCACTTGCATTCACGTGCACCCTTTGCCGCCAAGAACTTGGTTGATCTTCGTGCCGCTCAAGGCTAGAGGGGATCTGAATCACGTGTAATGTGGAAGAAGAGTAACTTATGATGTGGTTGTAGCCACAAGGAACCTCGATCTCCTGTGCCTCACAGAAGATCATGGGAGTTCCTACAGCTTCCTGAACTTACCAGTCCAGACATGATGCACTGCGAGTGACCAAGCCTTCAGCCATACTTCAGACAAGTCACATTGCCCTATCACCACATGGATCTCTCGCAGCATGAGGCCCTTTGATTTGAACTTTTCACAAGTCATCCACGCATGGCGATTCCAGCGGTCAGAGATCATTTTGAAGGACCATTCCAAAAACACCAGTATCTGTGTTTTGTGATATTGAGCCAGCATTAACGGCTTGCTTCGAGTACATTTGAGGCGATCGGACTTGGACAACGTTCAGAGTCATCTCACAGCAGGGTGAATCATGAAGAAAGAGTGAGCGCAAAAGACAAATCGACCAGGGAGAAGTGAAGTCAAGCCCAGCCGACTTCGGCACAGGTCCCCATCAAACCCAATCAAATATTGATTAAGCTCAAATCCCTGCGTCCGATGCGTCATTCTGGCCCATGGGAAATCCTCGCTTCCATCGAGCCTCGCATTGCTTTCCCTTGTGACTCTCAGATGGAAACCTCCAAATTCCAAATCCACGAGTCGGGACACGCGAACGAGGTCAAAATGGCAGATCTGAACGGCAGCAACAACAGCGAATTCCCAGCGAAGAGGTGCGGTTAGTGAGTCCCTCCAACGCCAGACTTGGAAGTGGGATGTAGCGAACTGACATTGGATTGTGGTTTTTAGGTGTCTTGGGAGCGACGGGGAGTGTTGGACAACGGTTCATCCTACTGCTTGCTCTGCACCCGCATTTCAAGCTCACGGCGGTGGGAGCGAGTCCCCGGTCGGCGGGCAGGAAGTACAGAGATGCTGTGAAGTGGAAGCAGAGTGTGCCCATGAGCAAGGAGCTGGGGGATTTGGTGGTGAAGAATTGCAGGGCGGAAGAGTTTAAGGATGAGGTGGATGTTATCTTCAGTGGGTTGGACAGTGATGTTGCAGAGGCTACTGGTCGGTGTCGAGAAGTTCTTGTTGGGAGGACATTGGGCACTGACACTTGTTTGCAGAGATGGAGTTCCTCAAGGCTAACATACCTGTCTTCTCGAACGCGAAGAACTACCGCCGCGATCCAATCGTGCCTCTGGTCGTCCCGACCGTCAACCTACCACATCTATCCCTCATCCCTCATCAACGCAAACACTTCGGCCTAGAGAAGGGTTTCCTGGTCTGCAACTCCAACTGCGCAGTCATTGGCATTGTCATCCCATTCGCCGCTCTACAAGCCAAATTCGGACCAATCAACACCGTCAGCGTCGTCACATTGCAAGCCGTCTCGGGAGCTGGATACCCCGGCGTCAGCAGCATGGACATCATCGACAATGTCGTGCCATACATCAGCGGAGAGGAGGACAAGATGGAGCCCGAGGCCAGGAAGATTCTGGGCGCGATCAACAACGAAGCCACAGCCTTCGCTGACCAGAAGGATCTCCGCATCTCAGCTGCATGCAATCGAGTGCCGGTTCTGGACGGCCACACCGCCTGCGTGTCACTGCGATTCGAGAAGCGACCACCCCCGTCCGTCGAGGAAGTCAAGGCCGCGATGCGAGAGTACGTTTCAGAGGCGCAGAAGCTTGGTTGTCCGTCTGCTCCAGCGAATGCCATCACTGTGTGTGATGAACCAGACCGACCGCAGCCAAGGTTAGACCGTGACCTCGACAGGGGTTACTCAGTCAGTGTTGGCAGGATACGCGAGGACGAGAGCGGTATTTTCGACATCAAGTTCGTGGCGCTCAGCCATAACACCATCATTGGTGCCGCTGGGAGCAGTTTGCTCAATGCTGAGGCGGCGGTCTTGAAGGGGTACATATAGGTACGTGACCATTCGAAATACGAAAAGTCAGTTGCATTCATTCATGGCGATCCATTCCTTTTACTCCTTATCCCACAATCTATTACATCCCGCTCAAGCCTGCATGAACTGGACAGGAGGTACCAAGCGAGGCGGCTGAAAATGTGATGTAGTTGACCAGGGCATGGAAATAGGCGATGTTGTCTCTCAGCTCCAGCGCCGTCAGCCGCTGCGCTCGTTCTGCTTCTATCCATCAGAACTCCCCCTATGCGTCTCGTCAATACCGCACGACTCGAGCTCGAAGAGTTCCTGGGACCCGATCCGCCTCGATATGCAATCCTCTCGCACTGTTGGGGCGAAGATGAGGTCTCTTATCAGGACTTTATCCTTGGTCACAAGCGGGACACACTGGGCTACAAGAAGATCACAGACTGCTGTAGACTCGCTCATGGTTATGGAATAGAGTGGGCGTGGATCGACACTTGCTGTATCGACAAGACCAGCAGTGCTGAGCTCTCCGAGGCCATCAATTCCATGTTCGCGTGGTACGAACGTTCCAGCGTCTGTTTCGTTTTCCTCCCGGAGATGATTGTTCTACAGAGCACGCGAGAGGAAGACCGTGATGAAACGACTCAAGCTAAATGCAAGATTGCTGGACACGACGATGTGGCCGTTTCTGATGGGCAAATGACACCTTCTGCTACATATTGTCCTTTCTGCTTTTCGGAAAGTCGCTGGTTCACACGAGGTTGGACTTTACAAGAGCTCCTAGCTCCCAAACTGACTCTCCTCCTGGATCAAACCCTCACCCCGATCGGTACCAAGGGTGACCTTTTGCCCGCGATTTTTAGGGCGACAGGCATCGATTTTGTTTACTTGGCATCGTCTCCGAAGGAGCTGCGTCGCGCAAGCGTCGCTCGTCGAATGAGCTGGGCATCGTCGAGGAAGACGACACGCGTGGAAGACAACGCCTACTGTCTTCTGGGCCTCTTCGACGTCAACATGGCGCTTCTATACGGTGAAGGGGAGAAGGCCTTTCTGCGACTGCAACAGCACATCCTCGCAAATATTCCAGACGACAGCCTGTTCGCCTGGACTACAAACGATGGCGGCGGAATCGGTGGCATCTTCGCCAGACACCCGTCAGAATTTGCTCGCTCACGGAATGTCGTACCCATTCCACGCACCATCTCTCTGCCACCGCACCGGAGTACCAGCTTAGGGGTTGAATTCTACTTTCCAACGTCGTGGGAATGTGATACCAATGTCACCAGTGATGATCTGTTCAGCTGCGAAAGCATCGGGTTGCGTTTGGCCTGTCGACAAGATGACGCGCAACACCATTCCAACGAGGTCCTTGCCATGCAGTTGCTTCGAGTCCGCTTTGGCCAATCTACCACCTGCTACAGATTCAACATGTCCGCGCACGTTACCTCTGGCGATGTTAACAAGAGCCGGGACTGGAGGCGGGCATGGCCCTTGATCGTGTCCGGGGTCGGCAAAGAGTACATATCTTCGAATGGCGACTTCAGGACGGACTTACTTGAGGTCTTGAGTCCGACAACTAGCCAGTACATGCAGAGAGAGTCCTGGGACGCGCGGATAGTCTGGTATCGAGAGCGCATGCTCTACGCGCTTCCCGTCGTGATAGCCCTATACGAACGGGCCTTCTTGGTGCATACCTCGCTGGGGGGCCAGAACTCCAGCATCAGAGCCGCGCTCGTGACCTGGTTCCTGCTCACGGTCGGATTCCTCGGAGCCGAATCCAAGCAGGTGTATATGTTCTGGGTCGCCGTTGCAGTGGTTGTGGTGTCGTTCCCTACCGTGCTGGCGGTTCTGATTTGCTCTCTCGTGGGAATGGTGCTCACGTCGGATGCTGTGCAGACTTGGAGGCACCCGCCACTTGCCATCGATATGACGGCTGACACGACCCCAGGGGAGGTCTTCGAACAAGCTCTGAGACTGGTCTCGCAAGGTGGCAAGGTTCGCATGAAGAAGGAGGTATTGACACACTCTCGCGATTACATCGACGCCTTCGTCGCCTTACTGGGCCAGCAGCGACGGTGAGATGCTCACCAACCAACAAAGTGTATGAAAACAGAGACGTCCGTCCGTACCTTCCCCCGGCCCGGCAAAACCCCGGACCAAACCGCCCCCAAAGCATCATATATCCCAAAATCCCCCCACCAACCACAAAAGCAGTAAACTCTGGTGGATGCCCTTTGGCAAGGTGTCCCCTTTGGTGGCTCAAGCGGTTAAAATAATCTAGGGACCGTGCGACTACCAAAGGGGGCCCTAGCCCGACAGCTTCTTAACGAACCTCGACTTGATATCTAGATATCATCTTTGGGTCCCAGATCAAGTTTCTCTCCTCCCTCCCACCGAATGAGGTGACGGCGGGGGTTCTATTTTGCTCTTTTCGTGGAGGGGCGTGGGATCGAGTCGGGGGGTGTGCGTGGTGATTTGATTTTTGGTGGGTTGGGGGACTTGGTTTCGTGCACTTGCGAGGGGGTTTGAGTTCGAGTCTGCACGTTGGCTTAAGGATTCTCTTTCCATGGGGCATGAGACTTTTGCTTGAGTGGTGGCAAGTTTCCAGTGCGAAACAAGATATACTGACGCACGGTGCTGGCTATACTGATGCGTTTGCTAGCTGTAGGGGTAGTACAAACGACGGCGACGATGGCAAAGTTCAAATCCTCCATTTTCATTTCACTGCCTCATAACTAAATCATAGCCCCATCGGCAAAGGTATCACTTTCATCAAGAAGCCAATCGCAAACAAAACATCAACGCATCACAAAAACCCTTTACCAGACTCACCCACCACACCCACACAAAAGCACCCTCCTCCAAAGCGGCGTTTGCCCCCTCCTCCCCGCCCCATACGACGCACTCTCCCCCGAACTCGTCGTCGCCCCCGGACTCCTCCTCCACCTCCTCCTCCTCAACGGCTCCGCCTCATCGTCATCATCCTCAAAGAAACAATCCGGGTAGTAGCTATACCCCTGCTGCGCCGTACTCTCCCTCCGCAACAAACTCCCGAAACTCGTCCGCAGGCCCGCGGTACTCGGCGGCGAAGCAATCGTGTCGTCGGACCAGCGACTCGCGCTCGGCGGCGACGAGGTCCTGGCGTGCTGCATGGTCGAGGAGGAGGTGGAGATCTGGCGACGGGAGCGTGGTGTCGCGGTGCTGCTAGTGGAGTCTGAGGAGAAGATGCGGAGCGGCGTGCGTTTGGGGTGGCTGTCGGTGCGGGTGCGGCCTGCTGTGGTGGTGGAGATGGATTCCTTTCGCTGGCGGTAGGAGGGGTCGGGGGGTGGGTGGTGGGTTGTTGGGGTGATTGCTTGTAGGTTGATTGTTTCTTCTACGAGGATCGGTTGGCGTGGCGGGGGTGTTACTTGTTTGATCACTGGGAAGAGCGAGTAGCCTTTTGGTGGCGGTGGGGGTCGGTTGATGGTAGGTGGGGATAGTGGGATCAGGGGCTGGTCTCTCCTTTCTGCGCCTGGTTTTGTGTCTGCTGCAGATAGTTCAGGCGTGGCAGCTGATGGTGTGGGAGTTGGTGGTAGTCCGAAGTCGAACTTCTCAATTGCTGGGTCGACCTTTGGTGTAGGTGGTGGTAGTGTCGGACTATGCAGCGATGGAGTTCGATCACGCATATAGTAGTCCAAGATCCCCAACGAGATTTCAGATTGCCTCGTGCTGTACTGGGACGTTATGCTGGGAGACTGCTTTCGCTGTTGCCGATGCGCTGGCGACTCTCTCTGCGGCCATGTTCCAGACGGAGCAACGTCGACGATCTCAGGATCTCGTAGTACATCCCCATATTCCGAGCTTTGTTTCCTCGATGGCGGCGGCGCCTTGAGATCTGGCGGAGACTGCAGCTGTCTTGGAGGGATGTTCAATGGCTTGGGTCGCAACGCTCTGTCCGAGTTCTTCGAGATCCTCGCAAACTCATCCCTCGGCTCGTGCGCAACTCTCGTCGATATCCTGGTCTGAAAGGCCGGATTCCAATCCTCAGGTCTCAGTCTCCGCGTAGCCATCACAAAAAAAAAAAAAAAAAAAAAAAAAAAAAGCCGCCGTCAAGCGTTGAAATGCAAGCCAAAAACAGAACCGCTTCAAACCGACCTACCCACGCAGCAAACGTGTTTTAGACAGCAGGACACGCTCTTGTCTACGACATTCCCCATTCTACATATAACAAGAGGGTTTGAGTCCGGGACGTGAGGGACGGAATGCAGAAAGCCCCTCGATCTGTCAACAGAAGCCGGGTGTGTGGGAGTGACTTCACAGTGGTCGATCGCTCGCGCTGGGTGAGGTTTCCTTTGTGCTGGTCGGCTTTCCTGCGGTTCGAAATGCCAGGGTTTGTGATCGAGCCGGGCGGGTGGGTTCGTGGTTCGAGCGGAGGATGCAAGGGGGTTGCATGTCAGTGTGAAGAAAAATGAATGGGATGTAAACATGAAGCGCGAGAGCGAGAGATATTGACAGGTCGTTGAAACGAGATGTCAATAGAAATACGTTGTTGATTGCTGAGATAATGTGGTCTTCTAGGATGCCATCCTCGTTCGTGGTGTCGACGTTGGCCACGGCTACGCAAGGAGCGCTCTCTTCAGCGAGGGAGTCTGTCAAAGTCAGGAGACATTGTGGAGAGCAGAAACTAGACCTGCCTAAGGCAATACCTCACATGGTCTTCTCAGGAGCTCTGGAAAAATGGCGAGCATTGGTTCGACCATTGTGAGACAGGGTGGTAGTGCACAGTAGCTCTGTCCATACACAATCCTGTCCTTTGCCAGCCTCCTTGACGTCACAACTGCCCTCGTATTCGAAATTTTGGGTTGAATCAAGCTGGTGTCGCGTGATGTTGAATATTATCGTTGCAAGTGGTGGCGATTTGGGAGGTGTGGTTCGAACTTCCTGCCTCAGGCATTAACGCCAAGGACAACAACTTCCACCCCACCTCGCAGTTTTGCCTTTGCCGGCTCTCCTCGATCAAGTCCGGACGTTGACAAGGCCATCGAATCATCGACCTTTGCCTGCACCGTTCGCCAAATCTGCCATCTGGGCACGCTGACTTCTTCACCGTTCGATAGCGCCATCGAAATATTCTCCACCCTCTTCGGGGATCCTGTGCTCTCCGCGGTGTCAAGAAGCAGTCGTTGGTCTTGGGAAGCTTGCATCTCGACCTCGAGCTGCTCCAAGACAGGTCATGTTGAGGAAAGGCATCTGCAGTACGACGTTTGTCAGACAGCTACAGCAGGAATTGGACCTCATCATGAACCACCGATTCTCGTCTCCGCCCCAGTGCGGAGTTCCGCTGCCGTTTTCCACCACCTATCGGTTTCATTAGAATCCCGTCATGGGCTGAAATCATGCAGCGGAGAGGAACAGACACCCAGCGGATTGTTTCCAATCAGGTTTGGCGGATCTGTGCACTACTCGCAGTCTTAAAGATCGCTCGCTCCTAGCCCCTGGTCGAGTCGCATGTGTTTTCGTTTTCGGCGCTGAGTTTGATCCATCCCACAATAGACTATTCAGGGACTGTCGTGTGCTCGCCTCCTTCCCCTGCACTCGACAACTTACGCGGGTCTTATTTCGCAGATCGGTGTGGGAGATATGAACGACGAAAGTCCCACTACCTCGCCCATTGTCAACGGAGAACCTTGGTTTGATGTTTGGGTCGTAAACAGCTTGTAACCATCCGACACTTACGCACACGACTTTAACGACAAGATCGACCATGCGACTTCATTCACTCAAGGAGCTCGACAGCTCCGAAGGAACTGTTCAGCTTCACGACAGAACCGAAGAAGGAAACCTGATTCTACACCCTCAACCGAACCCATACGACCCCAATGACCCTCTTCGATGGCCGAAATGGAAGAAGTTCATATGCTTCTTCAGCGTCTGCTCGTTCGCATTTCTGGCCAACTACGCAATTGGCGGCCTTGCACCGGCGTTCTACCCTCTCAGCATCGAGTTCAACAAGACAATGACAGAGACTAGTGCGCTGCTGATATGGCCGATTCTTGTGCTGGGAGTCTTCAACTTTCTCTGGGTACCACTGGCGAACTACTTTGGAAAGCGACCGATCTTCGTCTTTGCGACCCTTCTGCTCTGTCTGGCCTATTTGTGGGGAGCGGTTGCGCAAACATTCGGGAGCCTTCTCTGGAGCAACATCGTGGCGGCATTTGCTGGATCTGCCTCGGAAGCTCTCGCGGCATCCATCGTCAACGACGTCTTCTTTCTGCACCAGCGAGCCAATCTGATGAGCTGGTACATGAACGCCATTTCAGGCGGAAACACGATTGGCCCTCTGATCTGCGGTTTCGTGGTCACCGGATCCAGTTGGCGCGTTCAGAAATGGATAGCATTTGGGCTTGTGGCAATCAACTTCCTGCTTGTGGTCTTTTTCGTGCCAGAGACAAGATATGACCGCTCTGAGCTCATGAGGTCACCCGCGAGCTCTGCGAGGAGCCTCTCACTGGACTCTGAATCAAGCTCAGCGAAGGAAGAAGCACCGCCTGCTACTACTGGCAATGAGACTGATATCGAAAAGGCGAATGCGTCACCTGTTATCAAGGCGGTCCACCCTGCCCACCGCGAACCTGCCGCCGAGATTCCGAAAAAGAGCTTCATGCAGGAACTGAGCCTTTGGTCCGGTCTACCCAAAAACACGAACCTCTTGAAACTCTTCCTTCGACCTCTCCCCATGATCGCCTACCCAGCCGTCATTCTCGCGTTTTTGGGCTTTGCTGTCTCACTCGCCTGGGTCGTCGCCATAAACATCCTGAACAGCTTCGTTCTACAAGCCCCGCCGTACAACTGGAAGCCAGACATCAATGGTCTGATCAATATTCCTGGTCTGATAGGCAATCTATTTGGAGCCTGGATTGGTGGCTGGGTCGTGGATCGGTATAGCGACTGGAGAAGCAAGAAGAACGGCGGCGTGTTCCAGCCAGAGACGAGATTACACTTGTTGATTATCCCTGGACTCATTGTTCCAGCAGGATGTTTGTTGTGGGGATATGGCGTGGCAAGGAGCATGCATTGGACTGCTCTGTAAGTTGAATCGTTGTTACTGTTACTCGATCTGAGGGCTGACGTTCGACAACAGCTTCTTCGCCAATGGCATGGTCAGCGTTGGTCTAACCGCCGTCCCAACAATGACGATGACATACGTCTCAGACAGCTACTTGCCTGTCAATGCGGACGCTTTGACACTCGTCGTCGGCTTGAAGGTACGTGATTTGTACCTCCTATTCGACTTGCCATTGCTCCAACTAACGTCACCTTACAGAACGTCGTCGCCTTCGGCTTTCTTTATGGCATCGTGCCCTGGGTCGACAAGACGGGCAACATCAATGCTTTCGGCACTCAAGCCGGCATCTACGTCGCCATCATGCTGCTCGCCATTCCCATGATCATCTGGGGCCAGCAGATCCGACATACAACCGCCGCTTGGCGGATAATACTTTAATGACGACCTTTGAAAGACATATTCTAGTCTTTGTAATGTAATGAGCGAACGACACGAATTGAAATGATATCGCTACGACGAGTCAGTCTGGCCTTCACATGATTCACGTTGATTCAGTTACCTCTCGAAGTAGGTTGCTGCCTTGCCGTGCCTTACTAGGATTCTGATGCACTAGCGTCCATGGAAGCCTGCAAAGATCCATGTCGCTCTTTCGTCTACAAATACGCCACCACGAAGTCGATCACCTTGCCGCGTATCTTCAACATTTGACAAGCACTCCAAGTCACGCCTGCATCGCGACAGGATGACCACCGACGAAGAGTTCCTCGACGATGACAATCGAATAGACGTATACGCCCTCTTCATCCTAGAAGACAACATCCCACAATCCGTGAACAATGCCCACCCCTATCAACGACCGGCTCTTTCTAACAAAGCCTCATAGATGATCAACGAAGTCCTCAGCACAAACGCCGCCTCCAACGATGGCGAGCACTACCTCTGGCCGGCAGACACATACAGCACCCTCCCTCGGCTCCGCCACTGGCCCCATCCCGAAACCGTCAGACCGCCCATCGACCCTAATTGGCGCTCTCTTTTTATAGGGAAGACTCTCCAGCAGCCTGCTAGGTTTGTGCGTAACGCCCCGAAACCCCTCTGCCGGACGTTCTTCGCTGTGTTGGAGAGGGAGCGGTACGAAAGGGATGGGTGTATTCGGGTTTGCAAGGTTGTGAGTGCGGATGGGGTGGTGCAGAGTTTCTTCTATAACGGCGATGAGGTCGCGTTGTATATTGAGGCGCATGATAGGGATACGTGGGAGGAGACTTGGAGGAGTTTGAGGGAGGAATGAGATGAGGGTGGCATGATTCAAATCTTCTATCGTTCTTGATGAAGCTAGAGGCATCGATTCTTCTTCTCTCAACGCTAAGGAGTACTGGCACAGCAGTGATACCATCTTCAGCGTTACTAAAAGCGAGGTGGCTCAACAGCACGACCTTCGTCGGCATAGAATAGCCGCTCGCATAGAGGCGTCAAGAGGCGCCTCGCGAAACCCCCCAAATCTCAACGTGCGGCGAGAAACAGCTCACTCCCTTCCACAAGCGCGTGGCCATTTTCGTATACCTTCCGAGCACCGTCCTCTCCCTCGCCGAGCCGTTCAGCAACAATGGCCACCGGCGAGTGGGCAGAGGACGACAACAGAGTCGACGTCTACGCACTATTCATTCTGGAAGATGATATTCCAAAATCTGTACGAATTGGCAAAACCCGTCAAGACCAAGCATCTACTAAAACTTCCCCAGATAATCGACGAAGTCCTAACAAAAAACGCTGATGCATTGCACCAGTGCTTCTTCCTGTGGCTAGCCGACAGCTATCAGAATCTGCCCGCCATTACTGAGGAGAGAACTATGGCGACAAAGCCTCCAATTGATCCTGGATGGACCTCGCCATTCTTGGGCAAGACATTGGAAGAGGCGGCGGAGTTTGTCAAGAACGCTCCGAAGCCGCTGTGTCAGGTTTTTTTTCGCGGTTTTGGAGAGAGAACATTATGAGAGGGAGAAGTTGGTTAGGTTGTGCAAGATCGTGGACGGTGAGGTGCAGTCGTTTCTGTATGATGCGGATCATGTGGCGGTTTATTTTGTTGGGCATGATCGCGATGATTGGGAGGAGGATTGGGTGGATTTTCGGGATTCTTGAGGGGTCGTAGGGGGTGGTCTTTGAGTGTGGTGTCGTGGGACTCGTGGCGGCTTTCGGTCGTCCTCATGTTATGGTGAGATGAGCCAATGGGTAGAATCAACCGAATTGGATCCGAAACAGACTTGGTCTTTCTGCTTGATATCGGTATTGCCCTAGGGTCTGTTTCCGAACAGACTATACTCCATAAGTCTGGCTGCCTGGTATAGAAGGGGAGATTGTCGTCCAAAATTCCTGGTGTAACAGAGGCGACTTCCAATCCGCTTTACTCGTTACTCGACACGAGTAGCACTCTCGCACCCCTTGATTCCAGATTCCTCACAACATTGCCCGCGGCGGCTCTAAACAAAATCTCCGCGTATATCTTATGAAACACCAACATGAAGCCAAAAGTCTCGACCCAAGACTTATCACCTGCAGGATTGCAGGTCATGCAGGCAAATGTCAACCGCAAATACGACTCTCCATCCTCTTTCAGGGTTGCGACGCTTAACCGGTGATATCCCGCGAACGTTCCCTTGTCCGAGCCAAAGGCGATGTCGACGCCGCATTCTTCTTCGCCATCGGTCTCGGCCGTCCAGATATCTGCGACTTGGAAGGTGCCGAAGAGAAGAGAGTTGCGCGGTGGAAGAGAGGAGTCTGAGAGTTGGGTGCTGTACCAGATCGGTGGCGGGAGGTGCTCGGGGAGTCCTAAACGAAGGTCTCATCAACGATCCTTTTCGACATCTTTCTTGTGATACGCCAGTACTTACCAGACAAATGAGTCATAACCCTCCCAGTAGTATTAAAGAACACGCGAAATGCAAGAGCCTCCGGCGCGAATATCCAACTCTGGAAAAACCCATTCAACATCCAGGCCAGAACTCGCGGGCGATCAACGACTTCTTTCGAGGAGACATGAAGTGTGATGGTACGGCTGTCAGATGTGTGGCGCACTTGCTTGGGGTTCACCAGTCTGTGAGCAGGCGAGTCTCGAAAAGCTTTGGAGACGGCGTCTGAAGTGGCGATCTTGCGGCGGTCGACTTTTGAGGATTGGTGGTATACTGCTGCGGTCCAGATACCGGTTGTGAGGAGGACGCCGAAGAGGGCGGACTTTGCTGTTTTGGTGAGGATGTGGGACATGGGGTGGAGGGAATGGATTTGATGGAGATGGAATTAAGTCTGCAGAACGGATTCGACGAATACGCTTAGAGGGAGTGTATCAATTTGTTAGTTGCTCAAAGAAGGTGCAAGGGGTTGTTTAATTCTTCAAGAAGTCCAGAGATCTGAGTGTGCAACGCATTCGCTACCACGTAGGGGAAACGCTCGTGAGGTAAAGACACTCCTGCTTTAGGCGATTCCCGGTGTGGTGCTGAAAGACGGAAATGCGGGTAGAAATGCACCCGGTCGATGCATTTATATCTGCTTCGAGTGATGAATTGACAGTCTCGGGATCGTGATATTTTGGTTGCTGTCTCTTTGGGTAGTTGATGGCCAAGTCTAAAGAAGAGATGGCGGTCCCAGAAGAAGTGACGTTGGAAATTGCTGCCTGAGGCATTCGCAAGCTTGCAAACTTCACTTCACTCTCTCTCTGTTGATCGACCTAAATGAAAAAGATAAACAAGTAACAAAATCAGAAACCACAACCAACCTGGAACCTTTCAGATCATATCATAAACACTCGGAAAACTCTGGTATCATCACCCCCTCCAAGATCTCAAGTTTCTTCGTTCCCAAAACCTCACAAGGTAAAACCCCCAAAAACCTGCCAGAAGACAAGTAATAAAAACTAACAACAACCCAGCAAACTCACCACCCTCCCACAGCCAGTCCCAAAACTCCAGCAAAAATGTCAACCAAACCCATCCCCCCAGCACTAGAGCCCTACCTGCGCCTCCCACCGGAAGCCTCCCTCATCCTACTCACGGGCACGCTGGGCTGCAGCGTCAACTGGCTCACGTGCCGCTTCATCGCTACGGCACTCTCGCAGCCTGCTTCACAAGACGGAAACGAAAATGAAGACGACACGACGAGACCGGTGGTCCTTATTAGCTGGCTTCGCGATTTGGCGTGGTGGAAGGGGGAGGTGAAGAGGACGACGGTATGTTCACGCCCAAACCTACCCACTCCAACACACCCACCAAAGCAAAGCTGATAGTGACAACGTTTCCCCAGGGCCTCGACATAACCCGCCCCCCCTCGCACCTAACCTTCGTCCCCCTCCTCTCCCCCACCAACACCCTCCCCACCACCCTCCCCCTAACCCTCACCGCACCCCTCCTAATCCTCGACGTCCCCCTCCCCCCCTCCCTCCCCACCCTCCTCCCGCTGCGCGCCCAAGCCCACGCCACAATCCTCTCCACTGCCGCGGACATCCCCCTCCTCTCCCCCACAACAACGCCCCTCGAGACCTCCGCGGCGGAGTTTTTGATCGTGGCGGCGCATAGTGCTAGGGTGGTTATGGGTGTTAGGGAGCTGGAGACGGGGGCTGCGAGGGATGTTAGTGGGGCTTTGAGGGTGACGAGAGGAGGAGGTTGGGAAGGGGATGGGGAGGAGGTGGAGGAGAGGGAGATGTTGTATTTTGTTGGGAGGGATGGTGGGGTGAGGGTGTTTGGGAGGGGGGAGCAGTAAGAAATGGCCGGGTTTGGGTGAGGTGTTGGGTTTGGAGGGTTGTGATTCGACATTATGTTTTTCGCTGCGAGGATGCAGCAGCGTTTGGTATATACATGTTCTCGCAATGGGCACCGGGACTCGTGCGCCGTATGTGGTATCTCCCGCCATTCCCTTCCTATCGTCAACGCCGTACGATGCATTATCTCATCAAAAACATTAACGTGGATTCATACACGCTTCCTCATTACCCCAACATCCTCTCCAACTGATCTCTCGTGCTCATCCACCAACCCTCACCTTTACCCTCCATCGCCTTTGCTGTAGTCCTGATACAGTCCACAGGCCTCTGCTCCTTGATCTGCTCTGCTGAAAACCACGTTCCATGCAGCCCATACGGCACTCGCTGAGGCAGCTTGACCCTGGCGACGATGTCTTTCATTCCTTGGGCATCCACAATCCACAGTTCACTCTTGGCTCGGAGAGGCGATGAATCCGTTGGTACGTCGCCGTTTGAGTCGAGCTGGGATTCGTCGAAAGCGTAGAAGAGCAAGTATCCGTCGTCTTCTGACGCGTTCGACGAAGCAGGCACGAAGCGAGGTTCTTGCGCGTACCAGCCTTCTGGCATTTGGAAGACCTGGATCGGGTCGTGAGGGTCGTTGCTTTCGAGGACTTGAGCCATGGATCTGCTATCCACGACACCAGTAACGCTTCGAGGGGGAGTCGTGCGTCCACGAGTGATGAGCGCGGTGGCATCAATCTTAACGAGAGCGTCAATCTTGGTGGCCTTTCCAAGTGCGGAGCCGAAATTCGTTGTTGTGGTGCTACAGCCGTAAATGTATCTCGCGGCTGACATCTCGAGGTCTGGCCGAACAGAGGGAAACTCGAAGGGTATGGAGGACAGCGCCCACTGATAGTTGATGCTGCCAGAGCGAAGATCAAACTGATAGTAGTAAAGACGGCATTGGTCTTCATTAAAGAGATCATCGTAGTCGTCCTCGCGGTCGGCTTTGGCGATGTGGAGTAATGGCTCCTTCTCCTCGCAGGGTGACTCAAGCGCAGTGGACTGCTCAAAGTACGTTTGTTCGGCATCTTGGTCGTACTTCGAGAAGAACGGCATGCGCTTCTTGGCGATTGCTACTGCTTTCTCTCGCTTTTCCACGGGTGGAGCGATGTTGCCAGCCGCGAAGATGAGCGTGGCAGAGGTCAGTCTGCAGGCAAGCATGTTGACTGTAGCAGTCTGACCCGAACTATCTGCTTCGTCCCAGCTGTTGGCGGTGTGGAAGATGCAAGACGCATCCGTCTCAAACCACTTGACCTGCTTTGGCTTCCGACGTGGAAACACACCAAATCGCGAAGGTCTGCTAGAATCGTAGGATACTGGCGGTAATCCCTTCAACGAATTGATGGGATCCAGACTCAGCGGCAGGTCCATGATGATGGTGTGCTCTCGCGAAACACCAAAGTCGTGCATCATCTTAGCGCTCTTCACGCCAGGTACCGCGGCATTGAGGATCTTCCCAGAAGCATCGCCATTCTGAACTCCCGACTCCACCTGGGCGGTCTGAGGGATGATGCTGTACTGCACAAAGGGAGGTGCAAAGCTCGAGTGGAACATGATCATCTCCTTCGTGTTGGGGTCAACTTTTGGGTGCGCTGTGGTCCACTCCCTCATGAAGCTTATAAGTCCGCCATCTTGTCCCAGCACGGATTCTTTGTCTTCAGTCTCTTTCGCCGGCTCACCCTCAGCAGACGCACCGTCGTACCAGCCGACAGTCTCGAGTCCAGGTAATTGTATGCGTATGGGCGGGCCACTTTCACACGTGGCAAGCGCTCTTCCATCGTGGTATAGAACGTGCGTGTTGGCCACACTGATCTTTTTGATGGGATGTTTCGAACCGGGTAGGTGCGACAGTATCACCAGCAATATCGTCCTTAGGATTCGTAGCGTCACGTATATGAAGCTCGCAACAGGATTGACCAAGGTCGCTATCGAAGGCAAGATGGGTACTCGTAGGCGTGGCGAGGAGACAGTATTCAGATACAAGTCTGTCAGGACGAATTGGTTCACGAAGTCCGGCTGCACCTCTCCCGTAGCCTTGTCCTTGGTGAATGAGACTCCCGACAGCATGCCATCTCCATCGAACCAATGTGCGTCTCTTCCCAAGTCCTCGTTCGAGACTGGGTTGCTTCCGTTACGAACGTACTCGCCGTCGGCCAGCTCTTCTGGTATCCTGCCCATGAAGGTGCATTTCGTCAACGGCAGCGTCTGCTGGATGGGGGCGAAGTTGCCGCTCAGGTATGGGTGTTTCGCTTGTGGTGTGGGAAGGATATTCTCGCTGGACGTCCGCTTTCGTTTCTGTCCTGCCAATGGCATTGTCGTATAACGGTAGAGTGAGTGTCTGAGGAAACATCAAGTCGCGGCAAGATGTTCGTCCACATCCAACCTCCTCCTGCCCAGTTTCATTAAGACAGCGGAAGCCTGCCGATGCCAAACCAAGCTTGACACAACGACATTCACATGCTTCTGAGCGGGCCCTGGCAAACTCCACCTTCACACTGACGCTGCAATCTCAATTCCGGACGTCGTCTGGCGGAGTGAATGCCGATGTGTGATGTGTGGCCTCACGAATCTCCCGATTCCTGCTGGCGACATGACGTGGAGATGATGCGGTCACCAGGTCATATCAACAGCAACCTCCGCAAAGTCAAATGGCTCAAGCTGCGAGGTTAAATGCGCGACATCTCCGCCGGCGATATGAGTAGCATCGCTTGCCGACATCTTTGGCACGGAGGCTGCGTTTCATCGGCCAAAGATCCCGCGGTAGCCGAAGCGACGTGAAGACGGCGGCCAAAGTCTGCCGTGAGGCTCTGCAGCTGTAGCACCACCATCTCCAGTCGAATGCGGCCGCGGAACACAATGAGCGCATGGCTTTGACAATTTTCCTCGTGGCTGGACAGTAATGGCAGAGTCTAGACACAGCACCTCACACTCGTTTGCACGCCGCTGAAGCGTTTGGATTAGCATCAACCATGGGATTCGACTACGCGTTGGTGTAAGTGCATGCTCCGGGGATCTGCATGGTTTGCATGTGAAGAAGGCCTACTGACGTGAATGACTCCCGCTTGCAGACATCTCACCTACACCATTCCGCCCGCTGCCCTCCTCTCTCTCGTCTACTTCCCGCTGTGCACGCGCTTGGACCTCTACAGAATCGCCTTTCTCATCACCATCGCCGTCGTCTCCACCATCCCGTGGGATAGCTACCTCATCCGGAACAATATCTGGTCATACCCGCCCACTGTCATCGTCGGTCCGACCCTGTTCAGCATTCCTCTGGAGGAGGTCTTCTTCTTCGTGATCCAGACGTACAACACTTCCCTGCTGTACCTGCTGACCTCGAAGCCGGTCTTGAAAGAGGCGTATCTGGTGAAGGAGGGCTCAGGCACTCAAGGCCAGAAATGGCGCTACATCAAGATGGGAGGTCAGCTTGTGCTGGCACTGGCATTGAAGAAGGCCATAGACTTTGTCAAGTCTGAAGGGGAGAACACATATCTGGGACTGATATTGGTCTGGGCACTCCCATTTCTGCTGCTGCTGTGGAGCTTGGCATATCAGCTCATATTGAGGTTGCCAAGAGCATGCACCGTCTTGCCAATTGCTCTACCGACCGTCTATCTCTGGGTAGTAGACACGCTGGCGCTGAAGCGTGGAACTTGGGTGATCGAGGCTGGTACGAAGACTGGGTTAACCCTATGGCCTGGCTTGGAGATTGAAGAAGCCCTCTTCTTTCTGCTCACCAACATGCTGATCGTGTTTGGCTTGGTTGCTTTCGACAACGCGGTCGCCATTCTTAATGCCTTTCCCGCACATTTCCCAAATGTGCCCAGTCTACCCTCGCCTTTCTTGCTGGTGCGAGCGCTGCTTGTACCAGCTCTTGCATACGACGACGATCGGATACTTGGAATCGAGCAAGCCACCGAGCGACTGCAGAACAAGTCTCGCAGCTTCTTCCTCGCTAGCAGCACCTTCCAGGGTCGATTGAGGTTGGACCTGATCATGCTGTACTCATTTTGTCGAGTCGCAGATGATTTAATTGACAACGCTGCGTCCGTGAAAGAAACGAAAGAGTGGCAGCAGAAACTCAAAAAGTATCTTGATCTGTGTTACGGCCCGGCAGAGACGACCAAGGACGGAAAAGTAATACAGCCCAAGGACATGAACAGAGGCGTGGCAACACGCTACATCGTACAGAACTTCCCACCAGAGACGCAACTGACACTCCTTCTCCTACCCACACATCGACTGGACAAGGAACCGCTGTACGAACTGCTCAAAGGATTCCACATGGACTTGACATTTTCTGACAAGAAAGGCTCAGGACCGATCAGATCAGAGGAAGACCTCGATCTTTATGGCGCACGAGTCGCCGGGACGGTCGCTCTCTTATGCATTCAGCTGGTGCTCTACCGCTACCCTGGCATTTCGGACGCAAAAGCAAGACGACTGATGTCTGCTGGTCACAACATGGGCATTGCATTACAGTACACTAATATTGCACGGGACCTGGGTGTCGATGCTGAGATTGGCCGATGTTACGTGCCACCCAGTTGGCTGAAGAAGGAGAAGCTCACATCAGAGACGTTCATCACCGGTCAGACCAAGGCTGCATCATCCTCAGAACCAGACGACTTCTTCTTGAAGAAGGTGGAACTGATCAGACACCGCCTCCTCGACCGCGCATTCGAATTCTACAGCAAAAGCGTCGGTGCGATAGAAGAGCTTCCAAGGCCTGCCCGTGCTCCTTTGCGTGTTGCTGTGGAAAGCTACATGCAGATCGCCCGCGAACTTCGAAGGCCCGGATACAAAGTCAAGGCTGGAAGAGCGACGGTTCCAAGGTGGAAACGCATTCTGGTTGCGTGGAGGACGTTACTAGGACCCAGACCGAGGCAGAAGGAGGAGTAATGCCCGCACATATTGTCTGTACATAGAATTTGCATTCGCGAGTGCATAGCGCTTTAGATACCCTTCAAGCGAGGAGTTTCCAAATGCATAATCACGTGCGTGTTTGTATTGTCTATCTTTGATATCTCTCATGATGAAGTGGAGCATCTGTGACTATCACGTGGGAGGGCGTTTAGTTAGCGTCCTTGAAAAAGCGGGACCTCGCATGTGAATGAGACCCAAGCCCAAAACATACCACCCTTCCTCAACATGCAATTGCTGCACGATCCACGCCTTCCTCTCTCATGGCGGAGAAAGACTGGCAGAAGACTGCCATTGTCATAGGTAAAAGCAACAATCTCTCACGCACTAGCACACACTGACACATCTATCCCGAACCAGGCGCCGGCGCAGGCGGCGTCTCAACCGCCGCCCGCCTCGCCAAAGCCGGCTTCAAAGTCACCGTCCTCGAAAAGAACTCCTTCACGGGCGGACGCTGCTCCCTCCTCCACGCCTCAGGCCACCGCTTCGATCAAGGGCCCTCTCTACTCCTCCTCCCGCGGCTCTTCCACCAGACCTTCGCCGACCTCGACACCACCCTCGAAGATGAGGGCGTAAAACTCATAAAATGCGAACCGAACTACAATATCTGGTTCGGGGACGGTGGGAAATTTCGCCTGAGTACCGACCTCGCGGTGATGAAGCACGAGGTGGAGAAGTGGGAGGGCAAAGAGGGGTATGCGCGGTATTTGGAGTTTTTGGGGGAGAGCCACAAACACTACGAGTTGAGCGTGGAGCACGTGCTGCTGAAGAATTTCACGGGCCTGCAGTCGATGCTGCGTCTAGACTTCCTGCGGCATCTGCTGGACCTGCATCCCTTCGAGAGCATCTGGAGCCGCGCGAGCCGGTATTTCTGGACGGAAAGGTTGAGGAGGGTGTTTACGTTTGGGAGCATGTATATGGGCATGAGTCCGTTTGATGCCCCTGGCACGTATAGTCTGCTGCAGTATACGGAGCTCGCAGAGGGGATTTGGTATCCTGTGGGTGGGTTTCATCGGGTTGTGGAGGCGCTTGTGGGGGTTGGGGAGAGGTTGGGCGTGGAGTATCGGTTGAGGACGGCGGTGAAGAGGATAGTTTTGGAAGGGGACGGGAGGAGGGCTGTAGGGGTGGAGATAGAAGGTGGGGAGGTGCTGAAGGCGGATGTGGTGGTGAATAATTCGGATCTGGTCTATGCGTATAACGAGCTGCTTCCGAGGGAGAGCTACGCGGAGAGTCTTGAGGAGAGGCCGGGCAGTTGTTCGAGTATCAGTTTCTATTGGGGGCTGAAGGAGAAGGTGCCGCAGCTGGAGGCGCATAATATCTTCCTGGCCGAGGAGTATAAGGAGAGCTTCGATGCGATTTTCAAGAAGCATCTCATCCCGGACGAGCCGAGCTTCTATGTGAATGTCCCCAGCAGAGTCGACCCAACCGCTGCGCCGGAACGGAAGGACACGCTGGTCGTCCTGGTCCCCGTCGGCCACCTCACTCACAACACAAGCTCCCCCAACACACCATCCACATCGAACGGCTCAATCAAATCCTCATCCCCTCCAGATCAACCCGGCCTCCCACCAACCCCCACCCAAGACTGGCCCACCATGATCGCCCTCGCGCGCAAAACCATCCTCACCACAATCGCCACCCGCACCGGCACAGACCTAACCCCCCTCATCCTCACCGAACGCACCAACGACCCCACAACCTGGCATCACACCTTCAACCTCCCCCAAGGCTCCATCCTCGGCCTCTCGCACTCCTTCTTCAACGTCCTGTGTTTCCGTCCCAGCACCCGCGCGCGCCGCGCCGGACCCCTGGATGCTTATATCAAGGATCTGGGGGTGGTGGGACGGGTGTTGGAGGGTTTGGTTGATGCGGTGAGGGGCCGGGGGAGGGATGTGGAGGGGTTGTATATGGTGGGGGCGAGTGCGCATCCGGGGACGGGGGTGCCGATTGTGTTGGCGGGGGGACGGTTGGTTGCTGAGCAGGTTTGTGGGGATTTGGGGGTGCGGGTGCCTTGGGGGGAGAAGGGGAGGGGGAGGGCTGTGGAAGAGGGGGAGAGGGGGACGTTGGATCGGGTGGAGAAGCCGGGGTGGGGGGATTTGAGGGGGCTTGTTGTTGTGTTGATGCTGGTGTTGATGTATTTGAGGTCATGAAGATATGGGAATACAGGACGATTTTCATGAACCCCTACACGATTCAATGTATGCGATGCTTCGCGACTCCCTCGCATAGAATCGACTGCCGTACTACTGCGCGGGCAGAACGACGTATTGAGATTCCTCGTTCTCTGTCACTTCCCCTCATCAAGTCTTGATCTCCAGCTTCGAGGGGTACATGTAAATACGAAGCCAAGCATCCACCTACATGTACCTAGTCGTGTGACACTCACCCCTCATCATCACAAAAGTGCAATGCAACTCCCCCTGTGAAGGTTCTAAGCGGTACAGGGTTCTTTCGTCTTGGCTGTACAGGTGTACAGGTACATTCATGTCGACCCCTCTCTCGCTTTCGAGGGTTTCGTTCATGAAGAGGAGAAAGGTGTTGGATGATCTCGCGTCGTTCTGTCTTTCTTGGTATGGTTGCGTTTTCGGTAGGTCGGGTTTTGTGCTTGCAAAGAGCGATAGTAAACTTCTGTAGGAAGGTTAGTTAAGAAGAGAGCGTTATCGTTCGCGATGCTCTCGCCCTGCAAGGAGGTTGTTCAAACACTCTTCGATCTCCAAGTACTTCTCAAAGAGTGCCTCATCTTTGGTTGTCAATACCATGATGAAACAAACCACAGTACGTACACCTGTGAAGCATGCATGCCGGTCAACAACTGCAAGGTGAAGTCAAAACCGACCGTGTCAAAAGTCTCAGCGAAGATCCACGCATCCTTGCAGCTTGCATTCAGGCTGCAGATCTGCCGCGACGTGAGAAATCTTGCTTTTCGACTTTGCGACTCCTCTCACCGAGGTTTTTGCTTGCACTTGCACGTTTGGATACCACGGTTCGTTCGTCCGCACGTGCAGCGTGTGTCAAGCCAGCGCAGAAGGGAGGTCTTGTTCGGGGAGTCCGCTGCTGAGATGTCGGGCCGGATGAATGTGATGATGATGATTGATGATGCAGCGGGATTGCTGCTTTCACATGCTGCATGATGTTTTCTCTGACGAGAAGGATTTCCGTTGCGGGATGAGTTTTTGTCAGCAGGTGATTCGTAGGCCTTCTTCGGCAGTGAGTCCTGATAGCCGATGGTGCTAGCAGAAGGAAGCACACAGATCTTGGATGGATGAGCAGGTGGCTGGCGGCTAGTCGAGTGGGTACACGGACTCAAGCCCGATGATTCGAGGAGGCTCGCCGAGCCGCAAGAAGAAGACGTCGAAAATCACTTCTGCGGCTTTCGATAACGTTAACGTCTTGGCCTGCAAGTATTCTGTGCTGAAAGCATCTGATACCGAAACAAACAAATGCAGCGTCTGGCTGAAACGCTGGAGCTGACTGCAGTGCTGCAGCTCAGGGCGGGAGATACTTCCCAAGCTTACTGGCGGTATAGCACCCAACCGTCCAATTGTATCTTGCGGACGACATCAAATGACCGCGGGCATTGCGGAAGATGCCCGTGATGGAGGGTGAGCGATAGGAGTCATCCCAATCTGCTTGTCCATGCGAACGCGGTCGAGGGAACGTCAATGTCAGATTCGTCAATCGTGTGTCATCAGCTTTGAGATCTCACGCCACATGCAAGTGGCGTTCGTTGACTTCACCTCTGCAATCGGCGGAGGATGGGCGGTTGCTGGCGTGGTCCCATCCTGTTGTGAGTAGCACATCCGCAAAGACCTCCGCAAGGCCATCCGCGCAGACTCCGGCTGTGATGAAGCAGGTGATGATTGCCCCAGGAAGTTGTCCGCGAGGCCCCACTGGCATGCGGCAGGACAACCAGAGGTCAGTAGCAGGAGTCTGGTGGAGGATCAGAGATGCAAGACGTCAAGAGAGCGTCCAAGCAAGCTTTGCAGCGCACGGCTAACGGCTCTCCCGTCGATCAGACGATGCTTGTTGCCAAAATGCGTTGCACTGGCCGCTAGCGCGGTTAAGGTTCACGCTCGTAGCCGCTCCGATTGGATCTCCTGACCTCATCCCATCAACCACCGCCTCGAGCATCGCAAAACCACCCTCACTCACGCTGGAATGCGCCAGAATTCTCGTACGGGCGACGACCATGTCGCAGGCCAAGTGGACCAGACGAGAACACGCTGCAGACGTGACAGGCGCGCTTGTGAGCAGTCGCATCCTTCCTTGCACGTCTTGCTCCCCACGATAGGAATCGGTCCACAGCCTTTGCTCTGCTCACCACCGCCTAGCTGCACCTCCGTTGTAGCCGCATGATAGCCGTGTCCATCACAGATTGGCTCCCACGGCACGCCCTTGACTCTTCTAGGGCCCATCCAGCGGCATGCGCCGGATATTGACACCAGCGGGCATGGAGAAGGACGCATTATACTTTCGACGGCCTGACGGCAAGGGCGCGCATCATGAGATGAAGCATCGCCGACGTCATGCGCCAGATAGCTTTTTGGCTTGATTTCCCCAAACGCGAAAAGTACCCGTGCGCGTTGGACAAGGTAAATATCTGGCCTGAGGTCCTTTTTCTTCACTGCCTTCTTTCGTCTCAAGGTCCTTGGCAAGTTTCGAGTAACCGCAAACGAGTTTGCGTGATATCTGGGAAAGGAAGCTTACTGTTTCTATCAATACCGTCACAATGGGCAACCAAGCTCTTCAGATCAACAGTGTGTGAATACCTTATACGAAATCGCGTGCGCGAAGATAACTAACATTCTGCAGACGACCAGGTCAATGGCGCCCACGCCGACATTGCCATCACCACCCATGGCTCCGACTTTTACTGGGCGGTCTGCGCCGTCATGACCGTCGCGACCTTCGCCTTCGTTGGCCTCGCTGGCACCAAGAAGCGATCTGACCGTATCTTCCACTACATCACCTCCGGTGTCACCATGGTCGCCGCTATTGCATACTTCTCCATGGCGTCCAACCTCGGCTGGACCTCCATCGACGTTGAATTCGTGCGTAGCGACCCTGTTGTCAGTGGTTTCAGCCGTGAGATTTTCTACGTCCGATACATTGATTGGCGAGTGGCATACATTGAAGAGCATAGCAACGAAACATACTGACTGCGTTCAGGTTCATCACCACCCCTCTCCTGCTCTTGGACCTGATGCTCACGGCTGCCATGCCATGGCCAACCACCCTCTGGATCATCCTGATCGACTGGGTCATGATCATCACCGGTCTCGTCGGCGCGCTGGTCTCCTCAAGCTACAAGTGGGGCTACTTCGTATTCGGATGCGTCGCTCTCTTCTGGATCGTCTACGTCCTCGTCTGGGAAGCCCGCATCCACGCCAACGGCGTGAGCAGTGACGCGGGTCGCGCCTTCCTGTTCTGCGGCTCTCTGACCGCTTTCCTCTGGATCCTGTACCCCATCGCCTGGGGTCTCGCTGAGGGTGGCAACGTCATCGCCCCAGACTCCGAGGCCGTCTTCTACGGTATCCTCGACATGCTTGCCAAGCCCGGTTTCGGTGCTCTGCTCCTCTGGGGCCACCGCAACATCAGTCCAGCTTCGCTCGGCCTCGCCATCAAGGACTACGGCTCCGACGACCACACCGTCATCGAGAAGAAGGACGGCCACCACACCAATGGCCACAGCACTGGCGTCACCAACGGCACCAACGGCGTCGACGGTACCAATGGCGTGACTGCCACCAATGGCCACACCACTGCTGAGCAGGTCGTCTAAATGTCACGATGCCACAGGTAGAGACGGAAAGAGCAAGATCCTTCCAGATATTCAATCCAAGACCAAGAAAGGAATGCGTGCATTCTCAACGCAAGACGGGCGTTCATTCGTTATAACACGCGTTTTGAAAAAGATATCCCCTCCATGCGAACGACATGACGAATCCGACGGAAGTATTATGAGATGATGGGGTTTTTGGCAATGTTTGACAGATGGTAGAATAATTTCGTAATAGTGCTGGTACTTGATGAATGGATGAGTGTATTATCAATGTCATTACTGCATGTCATGTTTTCATATCCGGCTCGAGGAGGGCAGGGAGAGGTAGGAAGAGGCTGTTATAGAGGATCTGTGCTGATAACAGTGTAGGAGGAGATTTGGTCTTCCTCGCCGAATTCGGTACACTCACACTCGACCTCAATAATTATTTTCTGTTCCGTCGACATCGACAGAATGCCCAAAAAGATCCCTCGTCGACGACCCAAAATCCCGCTCAACCAGTACGAAACCTGGAGAAAAGGCGATCAGTCTGTCCATTCACTAACACCCTCCCCGTCCATCTACGTCCTCTTGACACTGCTCCCGCAGCGGGCTTGACGTTTTCGACAGCCTTGCGAACATGGTCCATCCCCATGCATCTTGAGTGAAGGCGATCAGAGCCTCACGGCGGTTGGTGCCACTATTCTGAGCGCATCGCAATGCTGTGGTAGTCTTGAGAATGGTCGAGGACAGTCTGCAAGAGGTCATCTTGCAAGCTATCACTCATCGTGAGAGCTTGAAGCGACCGTATGATACGCTTGCAATCGCAAGAGGCCATGTCGCAGTTCTTGTTCTTCGAAGGTGACGGATAATGACACCCCGATACGTCGAATTCTTAGAGTCTCACAGAATCTCTCACCCATTTCCGAGCTCCAAGACAACAGCCCTGGAACTGTCCCCAGGACCCGCGGGCAACTCATACGGCGACGTAAACCCATGCTTCTCCTGCGCCGCCACCGTGAAGCCATGCGCCCAGCGCTTCTCCCACTCCCGCCGCAGATGGAACCATTTCGCCGCGAAGTACACCGGTCCCAAGCCCCTCATGATACCGCAGTAGCCGTACTGCGGCTGGGTGAACGCAGCGCTCTGGCAGAGGAGGTCGGCGATCTGGTTCAGGTCTTCGAGGAGGGCGTCTTTCCGGACGCGGAGGAGGGTGTGGTCTTTGATCCGCTCGAGGAGTTGGAGGATCGACTGTTTGACCTGCATGAGGCCCGTACAGAAGGACATTTGCAGCGAGGCGGTGGCGAAGGAGGGGTATTCGATGACGGAGGAGAACGCCCCGGGAGTGTCCCGCGTGAGGTTCTCGAGATGGGGGAATGTCGACGCGGGGACGTAGTGGAAGACTTCGCCGGGGAGGGTGAGCATCCAGTGGGTTAGCCAGGTGTTGAGTTCTTCTTCGATGCAGGTGAAGCTCCCTAGTAAGGAGTAGGGTTCGTGGAATTTGGGTTTGCTGGACTGCTCTAGTAAACCATCGAGTTCGTGGAGAAGACGAGGAATGTGGAGTAACGTCTCCATGAGCTCGCTTTCGATCGAGCCCGCCCACGCAGCACGGGTCGCCCATTGTCGTCCAGCTGACGGCACGGGCTTTCGACTGATCAAACCAAAGGACGTCCCCGTCAAACGAATACTGTAAAGCAAGATCTTCGCCAGCGGCGAAAACTCCGCATAAGGCCCTCTGGAGAGCATAATCTGCTCAGCAGCCTGCTTATGCATCCTCATCGACTTGGCATTCCCCCTTGTCGGCGTAAAGCTATCCGCGAAATGCAGAATCCAAATCGCCGCCAACATGCCATCGTCGTTCGCCGCGTCCGGCCGTTCCAGGTCGATTTGGAGGTTCGCCATAGTGTAGTCGTAGAGTTTAGAGGCTTCGTTGAGGAGCGTTTCATCCTTGCGCCGCACGCCCATTTGCAGCAGACAGAGCAGATCTACAGCTGCGGTCATGGAGGCGCCTTTGGGCTGGAGACATTTTCCGCCGAGGAAGCGGCAGTACATGAAGTCTGCGTCTTTTGTCGAGGATGCTGGAGAGAAGATGCTTCGGAATTCTTCTCTGAGCTGCGAACGCTGCATCGCGGGACTGCATAATGCTGTGGTTTCGGCTATGCCATCGAAAAAAATGAGGTCTTGATCTTCCTCATCGTTATCCTCGTCGTCCACATCGTCTGTTGCTATGTACGTCTCGCCCGCATATGTCAGCCGTGGCGCGGATTCTGTGCACCCAGGGCAGGTGGGCAGATTGAAAGGGCATTTGTGTACGACCCGCTGTGACGCCGGCGTGATCGAACTTTGAGGGGTCAAATGCTGCATGGACAGGATGGCGCCTTCTTCGTGAGCCAAGTGGTTGTTGCGAAGGTTGCGAAGAGATGCATATGTTGTCTTTCAGCTGAAGTGAAGTGTGTTCGCTAGGGATTGGCTAGCAGAACCTCGGCCGATCATTGCTGATTTTAGCCCTAAGTCCGAAGTATAAATTGAAACGTTAGAACTTTCGCATTGATGATGCTGAAGAGTGGTGAATTCAATGTTCCGTTCCATTGTGTTTTGAGAAGATGTTTTGTGTGGTCTTGTTCTGACCCGTCACAACATTTATTTCGAAGATCCCATTCCCATGAGGACCAACAAGAACGAAACGTTTCGGCGAAGGAAACCAGGAGCAGAAAGAAAGTAAGCTTCTCTTGTTTCCTAGGGCACGGCCTCCTGGCAGCGGACCCTATGTGGTGTGGAGAAGAAGAAGGATGCATGGGGACTTCAGCTCATGCAGCGCCCATCAAACTTACCAGAAGACCAAGAAAATGGTACATATCCGGGTAATACGGCGTCTGACAGCGGCCGTGAAACCTCAAAAGGCAATCGATGCCATTGCACGGCAGGTCACAGAGGCTGTATGGTACGCCTGAGGTCGGCGACTCGGACAGGCGTTGCTGGTAAGACCATACTCGGCCTCTTGGGCAAGTAGACTGATACACTGCTGATTCTGGCGGGCCAGTGCTCGTGTAGCTGTGGTTCACCCCCTCAAAGCGATCCAGTGCTGCGAGAACTAATTAATCCAGCGCCGTCCCTTTGCCAATTGCAATTCCAAGTGCGCGAATGCAAAATCCGAGCGCTGTTGCACATGTGTCGCGGTATAGGTTCACGGCGTCTTGCGTTACAGCTTCCAGTATCGGGGCGGGCGTTGGCGGTTGCAAGATCGGCAACGTGCGGCATTCAGAGAGCTTTCTCCGGCCTAGACCATCATGCAGACAGTATGTCGACTGTTGTTGCAATGCTGCGTTGGAGCACATCGGCGAGCTGCGTAAGACGGTGGTGAGAGTGGGAAAAGATAGGCTGGCGAAGTGACTGCTTTCAAGACATTGAGTTTACGCCGCCCGCCTTCCCGTCCCTCCCGCCAAGACGGCGTGATCGAAACACGTGACGAACGTTGGAACGTCGAAACTTCGCGTCCGGTGCGAAAGGTTCCTTCTGCACGCAATATATCAAACATCAGCTTCATCAGCGTCAAATTTCTTGGTCTTGATTACCAGACATATCCATGTTCCACTCAACTTTGTCTTGTAAATTGTCCTCGAACAGGCCCAATCGAGCAGTTCGCCTCTCGACTTGCCAAGTAGTAAGCCAAGTGTACCAAGACTCCTTGTAATCTCTATCCAATCGTTACGCCGGCATTCAGCAGGGTTGAAAGCGTGAACAAATCGAAATGCGGTATCACACGAGGCCAGCGGGCCTGGCTAGAAGACTTCGCGAAGAGGCTGATGCTGCTAATCATGCACGACCGCTTGCCTATATCTATCCGCCTTGCTCGCGTGGCCATCTAGGTTCCGTCGCTGGTTGAGGACAAGGCAAAATACCATACAATGGGTTTCAATAACTGGGTGCACAATGCGAATGCCGCCGTGGCTAAGAGCCCGGTGGGCCGGTACTTCAGGTTGCAGGGTTCCGGACATGTGAGTGAATGTTTCGAGCGCATGGCATGGGAAAGCCCCTGACAAGATGTTTCAAACAGCCCAAGGAGCGCAAGGGAACCTTCTTCTTCACGGAAATTCGCGCTGGGCTGGCTACGTTCTTCGCTATGGCCTACATTATCTCGGTCAACTCCAATATTGTCAGCCAGTCTGGAGGAACATGTGTCTGCCCGCCAGACTCCCCGGATCTCTGCGACACCAACCCTGAATACTTGCTGTGTGTCCAGGAAATCAACCGCGATCTCGTCACCGCCACTGCTGCCATATCCGCCCTGACAAGTTTCTGCATGGGTCTTTTCGCCAACATGCCAATCAGTTGTGCTCCAGGAATGGGCTTGAATGCTTACTTCGCCTACAACGTCGTTGGATATCATGGATCAGGAAACATCCCCTACCAGGTCGCCCTGACAGCTGTGTTCATCGAAGGATTCGTGTTTGTCGCTTTGACCGTTCTCGGTATGCGTCAATGGTTGGCTCGAGCGATCCCGCACTCTATCAAGCTTGCGACTGGTGTTGGAATTGGTCTCTATCTCACCCTGATCGGCTTGACCTACAGTGCTGGTATTGGTCTCGTTGTCGGCGCATCGTCGACTCCTCTCGAGCTTGCTGGCTGCGTGCAATCTGCCATGGATGAAGATGGGCTCTGCCCTTCAGGCGCAAAAATGCGAAACCCGACTTTGTGGATTGGCATCTTCTGCGGAGGATTCTTCACTATCTTCCTGATGCTTTTCCGATTCAAGGGTGCGATCATCGCTGGTATCCTGCTCGTCAGCATCATCTCTTGGCCACGTGGGACCGATGTCACATATTTCCCCTACACTGAGCTTGGCGATTCCTTGTTCGACTTCTTTAAGCAAGTCGTCACGTTCCGCCCGATCAAGAACGTTCTCGTGGCGCAAGACTGGAGCATTGGTGAACATGGCGGTCAGTTCGCTGTGGCTTTTATCACGTTCTTGTATGTCGACATTCTCGACTGCACGGGAACGCTGTACTCTATGGCTCAATTCTGTGGTGCCATTGATGAGAAGACCCAGGATTTCGAAGGCTCGGCAGTTGCATACTTGGTTGATGCTTTTGGCGTCAGCATTGGATCTCTTCTGGGTTGCCCACCGGTTACTGCGTACATTGAATCTGGTATGGCCCTACAACTATTATTATACCGCGACAGGCACTGACTTTTGATAGGTGCTGGTATTTCTGAGGGTGGTGGCACAGGTCTAACAGCAATGACCACTGGCCTTGCCTTCTTCATCGCCGTTTTCTTCGCACCAATCTTTGCATCCATCCCACCTTGGGCAACGGGCTGCACGCTCGTGATAGTCGGAGCTCTCATGGTCAAAGCAGCGGCGGACATCAACTGGCGATATATCGGCGATGCCATTCCAGCTTTCCTCACTGTAAGTTACAACCTCACAATCTCGCCATATCACAAGCCGCCGCTAAACGATACATCAGATCACCATCATGCCGTTCACATACAGCATCGCCTACGGCCTCATCGCCGGCATCTGCTCCTACATCCTCATCAACACGGGCGTGTTGATCATCGAAAAGGCCTCTGGCGAACGCATCAAGCCCAAGGACAAGGAATACAAAGAATTCTGGACGTACAAACTGCCAGGCGGTGTCTTCCCACCTTGGCTCAAGCGCGCTGCTCGGGGCAAGAAAGATTTCTGGCGCGAGGACGATGGTGAGAGCGGTGTTGTTTCGGGACGCACGATTGATGGAGCGGAGCCCGAGAAGAACGTTGCGCAGTCTGAGGTCGGTGAGGTGGGACATGAGAGGAGTAGTGCGAGTTCTGGGGAGGAGAGGGCGAATGCGCAGAGTAAGGCGTAGGCTCTACGATAAGAGATGGGATATCGATTGTCGATTTGTGTGTTTATCATGTTACTTGAGCGCTGTACATTGAGTTATCTTGAATTATCTTTCATCTTCTTCTCTCATTTTCTTACGCATGATCACGATCCAGACGCTGTCAAAAGCACGCAGGGAGCAGTAGTAGAGGACTTGAGGATCGCGTGATACAATCAACCCAAAACCAGGCCTTTCCAAATCACGCATGCTTACAAACACCTGAGAAATGCACAAGTAGCACGATGCACAGTGAGAACCAAGAAAGAAATCGTATAACCCGCCAGCTGCTTGGCCAGAGCCTGATCCAACACGTTAACGTCGATACTTGTTGCCCCCTGGTATCAATCGAGCACATGCAATGGCAGCATTCCCAAAGTGGTCTCGTCAATGCTTTGATCGTGCTACAGGCAAAAATGTAGCAATCCTCAAGTCCATGGATGTACGCCAAGACCAATTCACAAAGGCCAAAAATTCATGGATATCGATATATCTCAGGATCAAAACTTCCTACTAGTAGTAAACCAAGCTCAAAAAGACTTCGGATACCGGGAGTCGAACCCCTGCTACCTGTTAGTATTACGGTCATGGCAGTGGGCAATGGTAAGGCATACGGCTCTACCCGGCGCATTTTCACTCTCTTCAGTTCTTGGAAGGGCACATGAAGGTAGAATTGAAAGCGGGTGATGCTAGCCGATACACCATATCCGATCTCGAAGCTGGTTGGCTGATTGATGGGAGAGAAAATTCTATGGCAGTTATGAAAGCTCAACCACGGCCCGCAGGTAGGGCGAGTTCGGCCGAGCAGTGGAGGTTCGGCTTTCGAGCTGTGGAGCCTCGAGAAGGCAGCGGTCAACAGCTTCAGATCTCGGGCATAGGCAACAAAAGTCTGTGCTATCACATTGGATGGCGGAGGGACGATCATTGATAATGGAGAGAGATGGAGAGATCAACGTTTGAAGGGAGAACGATGACGCTCAGAGCCCCTGAGCCTTTCCGGAAAGCTGCAGATCGCTGCGTGCGACAGCAAACAATCAGATCAAGCGAACGAAACGTTCGATACTTCATCACTCATGTCTATGTCTATCATTTACAATGCCTATCGAACGGCTACAAGTCATTCTCCTCCCTCCTCCCAACAGCCCTAACCTCCGCCCCTCTAAACCAAAGCATAACCGTCAACGGCACCGCAAAAACAGTCCAAACCAACGCCAGCAGCGTCGTGCCCCACCCATACCCCAAAGTCGCATACAACTGCGGCGCAAACAACGGAAAACTAAAC
The DNA here is from genome assembly GCF_010093935.1 of Zasmidium cellare ATCC 36951. NCBI lineage: Eukaryota > Fungi > Ascomycota > Dothideomycetes > Mycosphaerellales > Mycosphaerellaceae > Zasmidium > Zasmidium cellare. Next base: position 81,359 of record NW_022986951.1, on the reverse strand, counting down.
CCAAACAAATTACTGAGCATCCTCGCCGCCGCATTGGCCGACGCAGCGGATTTCTGGAACTCGTCGAGAAGGTAGGCGAGCACGGCTTGCGCGGTGACGAAGCCCCCGATCGTGAAGATCACGGAGCCGATGTCGACCATGATCCAGTGGATGCCGCTTTGGGCGGACCAACCTGCCCAGAAGAGACCGACGGGGCAGATGAGGACTCCGATCGCGAGTAAAGGGACGCGGTACTCTGGTGGTGCTTCTTCGTTTGGACGGCGGGCTTTCATTTTCTTGAAGATTATGTCTAGGGTCTGGCCGCCGACTTGGGCAGCGAGCCAAGCTCCCATGGCGATGGCGATGTAGTGCAGCGAGGAGATGGTGGGTGTTTCGTGGTACTCGTCGATGAAGAGCGTGGCGTAGACCGAGAGCCAGAGGACGTAGACGCCGAATTCGAGACCCATGAGGAAGGATAGGATGATGATGATGGGTCGACGGAAGAGGAGTCGAATTGGAACGGCCAAGGCGGTTCGCGCTTTGCGTAGTAGCTCGGGGTATGCGCTGAGGAATGGCTCTCTTTTCAGTCCGTTGACCTTGCGTTGGTGTCTTCGCAAGAGGACGGGCATGTAACTCTCGCGGATGAACAGGATTCCAACGAGCAACACAGCTCCGTCGAAGATGCTCAGGACCCAGAAGAGCCATGGCCAACTGACTTTCTGACTGACGACACCGCCTACGATTGGACCTAAGGCCGGGCCCAGGTAGGGAAATACAGTCGCCAAAGCAATGGACTTGCCGCGGTTCTCTCTCGTGAACATATCAGCCACAATAGGCCCAGTCATCTAGGACCACCATCAGCATACAAACTCCACGCTCACAATCTCAATGTCCTCACCGTAGTCCCACAACTCGCCCCAGCGCCCGCCAAAAGCCTCCCAACAACCATCACCGCCGCCGACTTCCCCACGGGACAAATCGCATTCCAAAAGATATACCACAGATTACAGCAGGTCCACACCGACTTCCTGCCAAACATCTCACTCGCCGGCCCGATCAGGAATGGTCCAAACGCGAGACCGAGGAGGTAGATCGAGAAGGAGATTTGGATTTCGGTCGAGCCCATGTGGAGGTCTCGACCGATGGTGGGGAGGGCGGGCGCCATCATGGAGGCGGACATGAGGGTTACGAGTTGGCCGAGGGAGACGATGAGGGCGATGGCGATTTTGCGGGTGAGAGGCCAGTCGTATGGGCTTGTGAAGGGCGGTGAGGGAGGGGAGGGTGATGAGATGGTGCCGACATCTTTCTCTTCGTCTGGTATTGAGGTTGGCGTTGCCGTCATGATTGTGGGCTCAGCAACGACAGTGCTGGTCTTCTCGTCTGCGATGTTGTTCGCCATTGTGACAAGATGCAAAAGAAACTCTCTCCCTGCGGGAAGATTCGATCAGATAAGAGACTTCTTTTGTACTTCCTCTTGTGCAACGGCACTCGCCTCGGAAAAAGAATGATACCATCTCCGAAGTTACAGCCTGCCTATAACGAGTTGCTAGTGAAATAGTCTTGCATGCTCGTGAGGCCGAGAAGGAGTTCGAAGTTATGCACCAGAGGGCAATGCGGAGTTCGTTTGAATATCCTCCCTCGGCCGACGAGCATGTTTACCACACGGCTCTCGCAAAATCCTCCCTCTTCGCGAGGCACATAGGAAAAGCCTCTACAAGTCCTTCTCGGTTTTGAGTAAAGCGCCGGATTGGAGCTGTCGGCTTAGCCGCGAAGATATTGCAAGAAGTGCATTTGCAGAGAACATTGCACTAAAGTCGCACGTGCAATCGATCACCGGGTCAGAAAGAGCGAGTAAATCAATGGGACCCCGATGAATGTTTCTTTCTGTCTGTTCTTCTTGACGACTGACTTCGTAGCGCTTGGTCCAGATTGAGACTGAGAACATCTTCTGTGAGGGTGCTCGATAGCGTCGAATCGTGCTCAGATCCTTCCCCGGTAGCCAAATGCCTACTCCAAGTGGCTCGAATAAAGGTTCTGCGTAGCCTGAGTGGAAAGGCAATTCGCTATCTGAGGTATTGGGTCCAGAGAGCTCTCATGCCGGGCTCAGGGCTGGCATCTAGCAAGATCGTAAATGCTGGTGCAACGAGTGCTATCGAAGAGTTTGCCGAACGTTTGATCGACCACTCGCATCGAATAGTGAGAGCTCCGGGAAATCGTTCCAGACATCAGAGCCTTGCTCTTGAGGCCTATTCCACCTTCGATTGCACAGAAGTCGTCCGTATCCTCATTGCTTGGTTGAATACCGCCGCAAGGAGCTGTTTGAACGATATTCTATCATTCCTCGACATGCGGTACGCCACCAACAAAACAAGCACCGGACTCACAACCGCCACAACCTTCCAGAACACACGATCGAGGATCTTGAGTAACAACGCCACCCGCTGCGACTCCATGTACTCGCTCTCGTTGACGTGAGGAAAAGGCTTAGCTGGGACCGGCAGTTCAAGGAATTGGCAGATCGGCTCCCACCCATCTCCCATCTTATATTCGAGTAATCGATCAGGCTGGTCCTTGAGAAGTCTCCTGACAGTCTTGAAATGCTGTCGATACACAAGCCGCGCATTTGCTCGAATCTGCTCGCGATCGTTCGAACCGTAGCACAGCCTCGTAATCGCATGGGTCATGGCAGAGATTCTTCCTAGCCAGTCGTAGTCTATCGCCGCGAAGACTTTCGATTGCGGCTTCCCGTAGTTCTTGATCAGCGTCTCGTCCATGCTGCGGAACCATTCGTCTTCGTCCCTCTCCCAGAGGATGACTTTTGCTTCTGGGTAGGTTGTTATGAGTTCCTCGGCGAAGTCCAGACAGGGCTTGTCCGCGACTGCAGAGACATGTCCAAGAAGGCCATCCCAGAACTTCCTGTCAAGCTTTGCTCTGTTGTTCGAAGTTTTGTACTGGACCGCTTCCAGCCACATGTCGGCATCGCGGATGCTGGTCAGGATGCGGTAGAAGTGGTAGCATGGCATGTCCAGCATCTCAAGTGCTTTCGACATTGAAGCGGTACCCGTACGGGAATATCCCATAGCAAGCACGCGCATTGGTACCTGTCGCGTACATTTGTGACGATCAGTGTGCTGATCTGGTGTGAATAGCAGAGGGTGGGCATTCTGAATGCGCTTCGGTATTAGGGAGGGCATTGTCGATGGTGAAGTCACTTCCCGGTATGTCGTGATCGTTGCAGAGAAGGCGGGTTTTTTTCAATGGCCGCCTGAGAATCCTTGAGTTTCATTTTGTTGTTGAGTTACTCCGCATTCCTGATAGTGAAGGAGCGCGGCGGGTGGTTGGCCGTTGCACTTTGCCAATATAGGCAGTCAGTTAGACTTTATATCGACCCAAGCGGTAGAGATCTACGTGCGAATCGCGCTGTATTTGCAGCCGGGGAAGCAGCCGCAAAATACAGTCCCCAGCACAAACGTTAGCAACCCCTGCTAGCCTAACGGTGAAAGGTCGACACGCACACGCTGTCAGTGCTCAATCGCACAGACAGGATTTGTTTGCAAGACGCTAGCAGGGGTTGCTAACGTTTATGCCAGAGACTGTAGGTTGAATGCGGACTACCGTGCGAGAGGTAGACAATAGAGTCGTTATCAGTAACAAGGCCGAGGCGTTCCCTGCCATGACAACCAGTCGGGACGAAGTCAACGTGCCATGCATCTTCTTCGACAGGCCGCGGTAGAAGACTCGCCTAGATGTATCGTACTTGGTCAAGCGGTCTGCAGTGTCAAAATAAGAGGATGTTGGACACAAGCCTCCAGGCTCCACGTCGATCATACTGCTCCAACGGCAATCATAGCCAGCTTGGCAGCCGTCGAATGGTATCTGTGCCCAGATTTGGGGACAAGCGATGGGAGAGCCATTCGTAGCTAATGGTCAGTCTCAAAGTGACACCAAGGCAGTCATAAGAGCAATTCGCACCGACCCAGCCTTCGATTAGATAATTGCAATCATTCGAGACTGGACCTCGTCAAGATGGTAATGTCCTCTCCAGATAGGCTTGGCAATTCAACGAAGCCATCCTTCCACGTGCGATCGCAACCAGATGCCGGACAAATAACAGCGCAGATGCCGATTGGAGTATAGCCGTCTCATCCTGATTTCAGGTCTTTGTTCAAAAGTGCGTGTGTGTCTGCAGTGACCATCAGGGTCTCCTTCTTTAAGAGGTCCTCATTATTGGCCTCGAGTTCTGCATACTGATCCCATCCTGGCACTTCAGCGCGCTTGCCGTCGCCAGGCAATTCCGCTGGCGTCGTGGGTAGATCACCTGGAGCTTCTGCCATATGGTATTTTGCGTCCTTGACGTCTGCCAGTTCCGATGGCGTAGTCTCCACGGGAAGCTCGTGCACGACTCCCGGTTCTTGTGGTAACGTCTCGCCCAATTTAGACACTACAAGGACAAACTTGCGCTCTTGACGATGGCGGTCACGGTCCTCCTTCTTGAGATGCCAATGCGCTTCTCCCGAGATCAAAGAGCTTTGCTGATCGGGAGACCTCATCGCTTCTTCGCTGAGCTCCAATCTTGCGACCAAGCCACGTTCTTGAAAGTAGCCATCGTTCCAATTTCGCATTACATCGCCCAAAGCACCCTCAGAGGCATCGCTCAGACCAGTCTTGACTCTCTTCTCTTGGAGCCGACGGCTTTGGTTTCGTCCAATGTGCCATGGATGCGGGAATATGGTGAAAGACAAAATACCAGTAGCCCATGCATTGGCATTATCACCGAGACTGAGCTTTGTAGATTCAACGACCTGGGCGCTGAACTCATCCCACCTGGTCGGATGGACCTGCATATCGAACAAGGCTGGATGATAGGCAAACCCAGAACTGAGACTCGACCCTTTTGTGTATACTCGGATGGATTGTGCATCTTCCGTAGAGGAACTGTATAGTGAGTCTGTCGCCGTCCGGGAGCTTCGAAGTGACTTCGACTTGGAGGAAGCATCATATTGACTCATGGCGCTGCTCGCATTCGTGTCGATGCTGGGTCTCCCTTCTGCGCTCTGTTTCCCAGACAGAGACTCCTTCCTCGTTTCCTCTGCCGTGAGCACCTTCGGCTCGCCCTTTCGATCTCTCATCTGAGAGGCAGCCATGCCGGCTGAAAACGTCGCCGCTTTCGCTATCGGCATACCGGAAACGATCAAAACTTCAGGTGGGCAAGGACGAAAGGGGCTGATTATAACAGAGTTGTAGACAAGAATGCAGCGACACCTCCTGCGTCATTGAGAAAAGTGATGCTTGGCCGTGGTCCTAGTGGATGCGAGGAGCTGAAGAAAGCAAGCACTTGGTGGAGACAGGGCGCTAGCAATTTAGCCGAGATTGAGCCAACAGCAGGGCTGCAGCAGGGGTTCCCACCCTCCTCCATTGAACTCTCCCCCAACACCATCACCTTGTACATCCGCGCGACATGAGTAGTTTGACTTTGCAGCCCAATGGGCATCAAAACCGCAGGAGAGCCTGTATCCAACAAATGCTTCATCTTCTCCTCTCCTTCAAACCGCGTAGTTGTGCTTGAATACCACATTGACACCTCAAAATGCCTCCCGCCCGTCGCACCCTGAGCAGACGAAATGTGCGCGGCAGAGGGTATGCAAAACGAGGCTATCGACAAAACGGCGAGCTCTCCTTTCAACTGAAACGATCATACGCCCACTTCTCCCGCCAAATGGACATCAATGAAAACGAGACCATCTCTGAACCGATCCGCGCCATGTTCCGTGAGCTACTACTCTCCTCCTCGCTACTTCTCTCGTAGCTGCAGCCTAAAGGGTGATAGATTCGGTAGAGAATGAAGATCCTGGATGGCTTCCTGAGGGCCTGCATTTTGCCTTCGTGCTGAGGCGACAGGTGCTCGTGCCGTCTGAGGACATGGTCAAGACTCTGTTTGATGGCGGGGAGACGCTGTCTGCGAAGGTCAGCAAAAAAATCATTTGCAGCCACCAATACTGTCTCGCTGATGGCGGCTGCAGGTCCTGAACGATGATGGCGTCGAGTATGAATGGGATGATGGTAGCGTGTTCACTCCGAAGCCTCGTCGTGAAGGTCGTGAGTCGAAAGCATGCCCTGTTACTTCGGCCCAGACTGACTACAATGCCCCAAGGCAATGCAGGTGCTCCGATCTATGATTTTCGTGGCTCGTGATGGGATTTGGCTGGCTCACTGCATCCCTTGAACACTTCAGTGGCTTGTCTCATTCTTCACGACCAATTCTCCCATATACACTGCTACTCCTCTAACCACACCGCACTATTCACACCATACAAGTTCAGAAAATAAAATCTCGACATGCACTTGCTTCCTTCAACCACTTGCACTTCACAACGCAGCACCGTTAGCCGTATTATCGGACGCTGAAGAACATCTTTCCTTTCTTACTTGACCCCTTGCCAACCACCCAACCACCAACTCTCCTCTGTCAACGAACGCTTCATCACCGCATCTCGAACGTTTCCCGAGCAATGGACTCACACCGTGGTGCCTACGATACGACGGGCACACTAAGGCCATCAAAGCCCGGAGAGTCGGAATCATCGGATAAGAAATGACCAGTCGATGTCGTGAGCATATCGAAGGGCAAAACAAAGAAAAAAGTCTGGCAAAGTCCTTTAGAAGCATCTACTCAATCGCACCTGTCTCATCCACTCCCCTACAGCGTATACCGAAACTGCTTATTCGTCTTATCCGTAAAATCATCCTCATACGCATGATCAAACCCCTCACTGCCCGCGCGATCCCTCTTCTTGTTATCCCACACGCACACGAATCGGTACGTGATGATGAGGACGATGGTCGCGGAGAGCGTGGCGACGGTGGTGATCCAGCCCGTGCGGTATTCGGGCGCTTCGGTGGCTTTGAAGACGAGGGGGCCGAGGAAGTTACCTGGAGGGTTTGGTCAGTGAAGGGGGTTGTGGAAGGATGGGAGGTTGAAGGTACCTAGGCAGTAGCCGATGAAGACGCCGCTGGAGCTGAGGGAGCGTTTGGTGTAGCCGGCGCTGTTGACGATGACGATCTGGGGGGTGTTAGTTAAGACGGTGGTGTTGTGAGCACAGGCGCGGCTTACACTCATCAGTACGGCATAGCCACCACCGTAGGACGCCAGGATGTACACGGCGAACAGCCTCCCGCCCGTGCTGCTGATCGCCAAAGCAAACAACTCGCCAGAAGAGAGACCGCTACTGTGATAGCCACAAGCCAACACCTCCACCCCTTATACTTCATCGCGATATACGGCGTCATGAGCTCGATCGTGCCAATGATCGCACCGGCGGGCATGACGAGCAAGAGGGAGTTGAGACCGCTAAACCCGAGTTGGTTGATGATGATCGGTGTAAAGGTCGAAACAGGTCCATTGACAACGAGCATGCAGAATGCGGTGGCGAAGAGCAGCCAGAACTTGACATCACGGAGGAGTTCCCACAGTTGGGAGGTCTTGAAATGTGTGTTTCTCACGCCGGCGTTGTTCTGTCGCATGCGGGCTACTGCGATGTACCTTTCACGGGCAGTGAACTATGACCATGTGAGTACGTGCCTTGGACTGGAATGAGGACGACTGCTATGTACTTACTCGCTTGGCTCGAACAGGATCTGGAGGTAGGAAGAAAAGTATGATGAAGGACCAGAGGACTGTGATTGCTCCGGCGACGAGGTACTGCGATAGGTGAGCATCACTGACGTTCAACTAGGATTTCCAAAGACATACCATGTAGCGCCATGGACTTAGGCTACCTTGGATGTGTCCGAGGCCGTAGTTGATCAATGGTGCGAAGATGGAGACGTAGCCAGTGGCGCTGTACCAGGCGCCCATACGGAAAGCTTGCTCTTGCTGCGACGAGATCAGTTAGCTCATTTACCCCATACGGCACAGATAACGAGCCTCACCTTTCGATACCACCCGCCGACGACCATCATGAATCCTGGCGAGACGCCTGATTCTAGGAAGCCGAGGAAGAACCGCTGGGCGTACAGCCCTTGGTAGTTGTGGCATGCGGCCGTGAGCATCAAACAGATGCCCCAGAGGATGACAATGCAGAACAGGACTCGTTCGATCGGGTAGCGTTGGGTGAGGACAATGGCTGGGTAGGCTCCACAGATAAAACCTAGGTAGAAGATAGCAGACGAGTAAGAATACCGTTCGCCGATTGTCAGTTTGAGGTCGCTCCTGAGACCGAACAGGGCCTGAGTTTGTCAGCGAGCAGTCCCTTCATCGAATGGGTTCGATCGTTTCTCACAGCCTGCGAAAGCATCGCCTTGTCATAATATTGCAGTCCGTAGGTCAGGACGAGCAGGGATAGGAGCCGTCGATCGATCTTGCGAACGACTTTCTTCTCTTCCTCAGGAGTCCATTCGAACGGTCCCTCGTAGCTGGCGAGAACTTTCATGGCTTCATCTTGGTGTAACGTGTCGACCTGTACGGTCTTCTCCAGATCGGTGGCATCTTCTGTATTCGTAGCGATTTGCTCAAGCTGGTCGTTGTGATGGAACTTCTCGGAGATGTCCATATTTGCGGTACGAGTCCAGCGACTTTCGATACCACGACGGAAACATCTTCAGGGCGAGGTCTTTATAAAGATAACAGACGGAACCCTTCGGCGTGAACTTCTCGCGCCTACCTGTCGGCAACAGCGTATACCCACTTCCCCTCACATTGTTCTGAAGCCAAGACAAAATGCATCCTTCTAGCGGGGAAGTCGACTGTTTTCAGGCTCTCCGCGTGGGGTACTCTGGTACATGTCGACACTGGTGTGTAAACTCTGCATGTGCGGCTCGCGTGTTCTGCAAGCAACGCTGCATACGCCGAAACGCCGAAGGTCTTTCGTTCGTTACCGCCGTTTCGCTTTTGCGATCTTGTTAGCGATTCGACCATAGGCAAGCCACCCAGTATAGTCTTTCATCTGCTCGGATGGGTGCGGTCGGGTTTCCACGTTGGTCCTGCATGCTACGCAGATCATACGAACATTTCTGCGAGTTCAGTAAGATGGACAAGTTCTGGATCGTGGACGGAACGAGACCCGGCAAGTCGATTCAAGCAAGAGCCCAAGCTTGTTACTCACGCCAAGCACTGGCGTTTCCTAGAAGCGAGTAAATAAGCAAGCTCACTTGTGTATCAGCATTGCGACCTGACCCCGGTTCTGGGGAAACGATGCGACTCGTCAATGTGCAGTCGAGCAAGGCTTTAGCCGCGGATCGCTGTAATGCCACGTGCCGAATGAACTTCCACGCCATGAGGATTACAACGCGCATGTTGGTGAACACTAGCTGCAGGTAACATCGAGGATCTCGGCCGACGATTGAGGTGAGCGAGCAGTGCTGCTGGAGAGTGTTGTTCGCGCAAAGATCACCGGATGCCAAGATCGGCCCACTTCCTCGTCACTGAACGGGGAAGGTAGGTGGCAATATTCCACTGATTCTTGACGATCCTTTGCAATGAGGGTCCGGGTATATTCGCATGGTCGAATGGTAGACGTAATAGTCGTCACGAGTGGCAGTGTTGCGAGAATGCGTGCCGGTATCGAATCCACCCGGATCGAAGACGGGGCTGCAGCGCAAACATGTTATATAGCAGAGTACTGTTGATGCTGAGAGCTGTCCGACGCGGGATTCTGCTAGCATTCGCTGTGTGATGGAGATGTGTGATGGAGATGTCGAAGTGAATGTCTCGATGTCAGCACGTGAAGGAGTCCCAGGTAGAGTTTAGTGCACGGCAACAGCCGCAGAGCCGCAGCAAGTGGAAGGCGCGTGCTCCAGCAGCTGTGATGATGTGAAGCCACGACTGTCCATCTGCCTGCCACCAACACCCATTCACCACCGAAACAGCCTCACCGCCTCCATTAACCACCCTCATCAGCTACACACGACTCCGACACCGACACCAGATACTCCCCACCTCCCGATTCCCGTTCCACAGCCGCCGCCATGTCCGGCGACGGGTCCATCGTGAAGGCCGACAAGGACTTCACCAAGGAGGTCGATGCTGCCATCCCAGACGCTGAGAAGATTGCACAGGTAGGTTGAAGCATTGATGCTTGATTATTGCCTGCTAATTCACTCCAGAATGGACAAACACAACAGGCGATAGAGAAGCTCCTCCCGCTTGAGAAGCAAACGAGACAATCCAGCGATCTCCCCTCCACCTCACGCATCCTCGTTGCCGTCGTCACCATAGCCAAGAATGCCGGAGACTGGTCATTACTCAATGAGCAGGTGCAGCTGCTCAGCAAGAAGCATGGACAGCTCAAGCAGGCCATCACCAAGATGGTGCAAGTAGTCATGAGCTTTCTGGACGATACACCCAATCTCGAGACCAAGCTGAGCGTCATCGAGACGTTGCGGACAGTCACCGAGGGCAAGATCTTTGTCGAAGTCGAGCGAGCCCGTGTGACGCGGATACTGTCCAACATCAAGCGATCTCAAAGCGATGTCACATCTGCAAAGGACATTCTTTGCGAGCTTCAGGTCGAGACTTTCGGCTCGATGACGCGAAGAGAGAAGACGGAATTCATCCTCGAACAAGTGTCGCTCTGCATTGAGGACGGTGACTGGACGCAGGCTGGCATTCTGGCACGAAAGATCAGCACCCGCTACTTCGCACGCAAGCCCAAGAAGAGCGCCGAGGAATTGGAGAAGGCGCGGAAAGAGAAGGAAGAGCGAGAGCGGATGCGGTCAGATGGCACGATTGGCGAGGAAGAGCCCGAAGACGACGATGTGACCGATCTCAAGCTTCGCTACTACGAGCAACAGATCACACTCGCCAAACACGAGGACAAGTACCTCGATGCTTGCAAGCACTACCGACAAGTATTGGATACGCAGGCCGTGGAGGACGATTCCGATAAGCTACGGGCGGCTCTCCAGCGGGTGATCTACTTCGTCCTCCTCGCACCCTACGACAACGAGCAATCTGACCTCCTCCACCGCATCGCCCAAGACAGTCGCATCAGCTCGTCCTGTCCGACCGAAGGCCAACTTCTCAAACTCTTCACCGTCCCCGAGCTCATGCGTTGGCCCGCGATCGAATCGAATTATGGCGCCCAGCTCGACAGCACCGACATCTTCTCGAAGGCCGAATCGCCAAAAGACCCCAAGGCTCACCAGCGCTGGCTCGACTTCCGCAAGCGTGTTATTGAGCACAACGTCCGTGTCATCGCCAAGTACTACACGCGCGTCCACTTCTCGAGGCTCACGCAGCTTCTCGACCTGCCAGCGCAAGAGACGGAGAAATATATCTCGGATTTGGTAGTCAACAAGACCATCTACGCCCGCATCGACCGGCCGGCGCAAATCGTCAGCTTCGAGAAGAAGCGTGATGCGGATGAGGTCCTGAACGAGTGGAGCGGGAACATGAAGTCTTTGCTGGGCCTGCTGGAGCGGATCGATCATCTGATCACCAAAGAGGAGATGATGGCGAGAATCCAGCCTGTCAACGAGAAGGCCTCGACCAAGGCGAGCACCAAAGCTTAGAAAGCTTAGAAAGCTAAGGCTCTGCGTGCTCTGGAGGACAGGAAGAGATATGATGCGCTTTCAGAGTCCGACGAATCTTTCAACTCAGTCGATGGTTTCATCCTCGTCTGATCCTGAGTTGAAGCACAGCATTCGGAGTTGTGGCCGTGCACAAAAGCGTTAGCAGAGGTAGTGCATACATGATGTATTATAGAGCTGAATGCAATGCAACAACCTACCATACTTGTACTTGAAGTCTTGAGCATGAACCACAGGAGTCTAGAAAGTCAGCCTTGTGCGGGTCCATTCCGCCCTAGCTGTAGCTCACCTCGTCTTCTCCATCAAATTGTCTACCACAAGCAAACATCACCCACCAAATGGATAAATCACGCTTCATCTTCCGGTCGATCGTGCAATCGCAGCCCGCCCGCCATATCACGTCTGCAACCTCATCGAAACCGCCGTGGATCTGCACTGCCTGCCTCCGCCGCACTGCCAGACCCTCGATTCTCTTCCGCGCCCAGAGACAACACCGTCGATGGCAGTCTTCCAACCAACAACCCGCAGACAACCCCGAGTTCCAATCAATAGTCGACAACCCGCCCCAACTCGTCCGCGCAAACCGAAAACACAACACACTCGGCCTGCTCATCCTCGCCGCCATCCCCGTGACAGCCTTCATCCTTGGCTGCTGGCAAGTCCAACGCCTAGGATGGAAAACCGACCTCATCGCGAAGTTTGAGGATAGACTGGTGAGGGAGCCTCTACCACTGCCGCCGCAAATCGACCCGAATGCGATTAAAGAGTTCGATTATAGACGGGTGTATGCGAGGGGAAAATTGAGGCATGATCGGGAGATGTTAATCGGGCCGCGGTTGCACGATGGGGAGGATGGATATCTCGTCATCACGCCGCTCGATCGCTCGGAGCAGTTTCCTGGCTTCAAAGGGAATACCACCATCCTTGTTTGCAGAGGCTGGATCTCCAAAGATAAAGCAGCGCAATCCGCGCGTCTGGATGGTCTACCCCAGGGCGAGGTGGTTGTTCAAGGGCTGCTCAGGGAGCCTTGGAAGAAGAATATGTTCACGCCGGATAATGTGCCGCAGGAGGGGAAGTGGTATTTCCCGGATGTGTATCAGATGGCGGAGCATGTGGGCAGTCAGCCCGTGTGGATTGAGGAGACGATGAGGCCGGACTTGTTGACGAGTTATGATCGCATGGCGAAGGGGGTGCCGATTGGACGGACGCCGGAGGTGAATTTGAGGAATAATCATACGCAGTGAGTAGAGCTGTCTTGGTGTCCAGGAAAATGAGGGGGTATGCTAATAAGTTTAGGTACATCTTCACGTGGTTCTCGCTATCGCTGGCTACGACCATCATGATGTGGATGGTGATTAAAAAGGCTCCTGGAGGCTCCTCGAGGAGGCTACGGCAGAGCAAGGAGTGGTAGAGATATACCGAATGCTACGCAGAAGCCTGGCAGCTACAAGTCAATCTATCCACCCCACCCCTCTAACTCACGAGGTGGGCATCACGGAGCGTTCAATTTCCTGTCTGTCAAGTCGAGCCCAGCACACAAGTCGCAGCCAGGCAATAATTTTGGCCTATCTTGGCGCGGAGATAGGCCCTCGTCGAATGCCTGTCGCCAATCCGATAGACCATGGCAAACGTTCCTGAATCTCATCAAGCACTTTAAAGGTCGTCATACTTCAGAACACCGAGGAGAAGAAACGTTCATATCGCGTGGAGATGAGGCGTTTCTTGCTGACGACAGCGATTGCTGTCCTAGCCTCCCGGATATTCGCATTGAGCACGAACAACACAGCGTGCTCATCTCTTGACAAGTTGAAACTGGGGAATGGCACAAAAGTCACCTTGGCGACTTCTATACCGGCTGGCTCGAACTTCACAGGTGAATCCACCGAGACAAACTACAACACGGCCCAAACCAACCTCCCATCTCTCTGCCGGGTGACTTTCACCGTCCAGACAAGTCCCAGCAGCACCGCCCTCGCCGAGATCTGGCTCCCTGATACATTTACATGGAACGGTCGGTTCCTGGCGGTCGGCAATTCAGGCTTCGCCGGTGGAATAAACTACCCTGATATTGTGTGGGGCGTGAGGAAGGGCTTTGCTACGATGAGTACGAATACTGGACATGATTCGACTTCGAGTGATGGGACGTGGATGTTGAATAACCTGGAGGCGGCGGTGGACTTCGGTCATCGGGCTCTACATGTCACGACTGGGGTGGCGAAGGTGATTGTGAAGGCGTATTATGGGAAGAGAGAGGGGTTTGCGTATTATGCTGGGTGTTCGACTGGTATGTCAATTTCCCGGAATTTTGCGACTGCCTTGTGCTGACGTACGTTTCTAGGTGGTCGACAAGGTCTCAATGCCGCACAACGCTATCCAGGAGACTATGACGGTGTTCTCGTGGGATCTGCCATCCCCTCACAGACGAATACTTCCGCCTAGCAGATCTATGTGGCGCTGGAGCAGTTCCCGAACAATCGATCCTCGTACATCCCCGCGAGCATGTGGTCTACGATCCACCAAGCCGTGCTGGAGCAATGTGATGGACTAGACGGCGTTGCAGACGGCATCATCATGGATCCTCGAATTTGCAACTTCCGGCCAGAAGTCCCCCTCTGCACAAACGGCAACACAACAAACTGCCTGAGCACCGCCCAGGTCCAAAACCTCCAACGCATGTACACTTCCTGGCTCGACTCCACCAACCACATCGTCAACCCAGGTCTCTCCCCCAGCGGCGAAGAAGGCTTCTCTTACCTCATGAACGGCGTCGAACCGCAATTCGGCCCTTCCTTCTACCGCTACGCCGTCTTCAACGACTCCGCCTAGGACTGGCGCACACTCACGTCAGAAGACGTCCATTTCGCAGAGGAGATGAACCCTGGAGGAATGAATGCTTACGACCCGGATCTAAGGCCATTCGAGAAGAAGGGAGGGAAAGTGCTGCAGTATCACGGGTTCGCGGACCCCGTCATTCCAGCCGGCGTTGCGGGGAGGTGGGTTGAGACCGTCGAGGCTTTCTATGACAGTCTCGGCGGAGGAGAGGATATCAGCGACTTCTACCGCCTCTTTATGGTCCCCGGTATGGGGCATTGTAATGGTGGAGTCGGGGCTTGGGTTTTGGATGCGGCTGGTCAGGATGGTCTTCCACCGCCTGAGTGCAAGGGAAGGAGTCATTCTATGCTTTGGAGTTTGGTGGAGTGGTTTGAGAAGGGGCAAGGACCGGAGAGTGCGGTGGGAACGAAGTATGTCAATGATATGGTTGCCTTGGGGGTGGAGTTTGAGAGGGCTGTTTGTTCGTGGCCGGATGTTGCGAGGTTTGATGGGGAGAGTGGGAGGTGGGTTTGTCCTGGGGAGCTGGGCGGTAAGTTGAAGGCTTGAAACTGGGTTGCTCCTGGGTTGGGCTGTGAGAGGCGGTCTGCGAGGTTGTACAGGTGGAATGTTGTGAAACATCGGCGGGTTTTCTGCAGAGTGCTTGGGCTGAACTTCAGCTGTTCGGCTCACGATTTGCACAACATCAGTCAGACTGGGCCTTGTGTGATATCGCAAGTTGATGAGAGCCTTGAACATGACAAGCCCAAGAGGCTTTCAACGCAGACTCTACACATCGAATAATCTCCCCTATCGCAACACATTCGTCAACTCGACAGCTCTTCAGCTCTCCACAACAAGACCGTCTTTCTCCGCAACATCACCCACCTCGCCCTGAACATGACGTAGGTCGACGCTACGGACACCACCCTCGCAGCCCGACTAATTATAGCATAGAAAACCCAAGAAGTCATTCATCTGCATTATACTTTCGGAAAATTGTTCTGCGCTAGGCCTTGTAGGGCAGTAGCGGAGAGAGAAGTCGGATTTGTGCGACGGCCAAGCAACTTCCAAGCATTTTCGCCTCCTCACTTCCTGGCTACTGCGGCTACCACAGCCGCTATCAGGCACTATCTCATGCACTGCTGTCTACGGGATTGGGATTGTTGCACGCTCACGCGCACGCTACGGAGTTGCAGGGTTCGGCGACGGGGGTTGCACTTCAGCTCGTGAATATTGTGCTGCACACTTCAGCACCCTTGGCAGAAATCCTTAATCCACTGTGCCTCTGCAACCCTGCCTCACACTCCAGCAATTTTCGCTGTATCCGCGGACTCTGCCCGACGAGGGCCAAGCAGGTGTGCAGCTCTGGGATCGTCGTGCTTGACTAGCGGACTTGAGGCTGCGATCTGCAACTACATCTGGCGGCGTAATGCAGGGTATATGGCCGTGGCATTGGCAGCGTGGCGGTGGATGTACAGCTGCGTGGAAGGGAAGATGGAGACTTGGGTATTTGAAGGTAGGGTTCGGGTCTCTGTTCCATGGTACTCTTATTGCTTTCTTCACGTTTCAGATTTTGTGTTGGGTCTGTGCGGTGGTCTTTGTTAGATCTCGATATGCTTTCGCTTTTCGTCGCGTGGTGGTTTCTGCTCGCTTTTACCGTTGCTCTTCCTCCTCCGGGCCCCTTCCATCAACGACAGAAATCTAGCCATTGGACACCAGCGTCGACGAATGGAACAGACGCATTGGCACAGCAGGCTTTGAAGAATGCGCAGAAGTATCTACAAGGCCCTCGAAATGGAACGTCGAGCTGTAGATTCGATGCAGCAAAGAAGCGAGTAGAATGGGATGCGTTGTGTGACGATGAGAAACGGGATTATATCAATGCCGTTCGATGTCTTCAGACGAGGCCTTCGATCAGTGGCGAGCTGGTGCCGGGAGCGAGGAATCGATATGATGACTTTGTGGGCACTCATATTAATCAGACGCTATCGATCCATTCGACTGTATGTTGCTCGAAGGCACTCGCAGTGCGATGGCAAAGACTGACTTTTCATAGGGCAACTTCCTCACCTGGCATCGATACTTTGTCTCCACGTACGAGACAGCCTTGCGGGAAGAGTGTGGCTTTAAGGCTCCTCTACCTTACGTGAACTGGGCTCGCTACTCCAATAACGTAATCAATGCCCCTCTGTTCGATGGATCAGACACTTCCATCAGCGATAATGGCGCATATGTGCCAGGCAGGCCGACGATTCACTTCCCTTCAGACAACAATCCTATCGTATCCCTTCCACCCAGCCAGGGAGGAGGCTGCATCACCTCCGGACCCTTTAAAGATTACAAAGTCAACTTGGGCCCCGTTGCCCTCGTTGGTGTTGACACCACATCCCCTAATCCTCAAAAGGACGGGCTGGGCTACAACCCGCGCTGCATCCGTCGAGACCTCTCCGTCACCGCCGCCAGTGGCGCCTCCGACTTCAACACCACCAAGCTCATCACCCACAGCTCCACAATCGCCGCCTTCCAAGACGAAATGCAAGGCCCCTTCGGCTACGGCATCCCAGAAATCGGCGTCCACGCCGCAGGCCACTACATCCTCAGCGGCGACCCCGGCAGCGACTTCTACACCAGCCCTGGCGACCCCTGGTTCTTCCTGCACCATGCACAGATCGATCGGGTGTATTGGATGTGGCAGATGTCCGTGTGGGAGAAGATTGAGGAGAGATTGAGCAGCATTGCCGGGACGGTTACGTTTTTGAATTCGCCTCCTAGTCGGAATGCGACAGTGGAGGACCGGATTGATTTGGGGGTGAATGATGAGTTTAGAGGGTTGAGGATCAAGGAGGCGTTGAGTACGGTGGCGGGGCCGTTTTGTTATGTCTATGAGTGATGAGTAGATATATATATTTAATGAGAAATCACGACTCCAACGACTCTCACCTCGTCCCCTTAACAGGCCTCACCAAAACATGCTGCTTATACGCCTCCTTCCCAGGCATGACCTTCCTCCCCCTCTCCTCAAACCCACACTTCTGATACCACCCCACCGCGAAATGATTCCCCTCCACAAACACCGGGTACCCCTTCGCATCCGCAATCTCGCACGCCCGTTCCAACAACCTCCTCCCCACCCCCGTCCCCTTGCGCGCATGATCCACGCCCGCATACTCCAGCAGATAATGCCACTGCTGCTCCCTCCCAAACAGCTTCTCCCGCCACTCGGCCATGAACTCCACCGAGGGCTGGAATTCCTCCGCATCGTGGTCGGTTGTGAGGGGATACATCGACCACATCCCCGCGCCCGGGACGGAGGGGTCCATGAGGCGCATGCAGATCACGCCAATGACTTGGAGGGCTGGGTCGGTGGCTTGGGTGTCGAGCGCTATGAGGACATGGGCGGTGGGGTCCTGGATTTCTGAGGAGAATATGTTCGACCACCAGTTTTGGACTAGAGGTGTGTCTGGGAAGACTTTGCGGTGGAAGGCGTTGGTTGGGTGGAAGGAGCGGACGTGGATTGTTGAGAGGGAGGAGACGTGTTGAGGGAGGGCTTCTTGGATTGTGATTGTGTTGGGGTCGCGTTGCGTTGACGCCATTGTTGGCGACTTGGGTTCTGTTAGGGGTCCAAGTATGTAGGTTTCGAGTCGTTTCTGTTGTCTGTCTTCCTCGAATGTCTTGACGTCGAGCCGGATATGAAGTTGTCGGTGTCCAAGCCCGAAAGATTTGGAGTTGACTCACGGTGGCCGGATAGAGAAGAAGGCAAGCAAGCCCGGGTGGGGCAGACAAGTGCGCCCTATGCAGTAATGTACTGGAGGGCTAAGCATAGATGTGGAATCTTGCGAGATGCAACTCGACTTTCATGGACTAATACGCGAGTGAGCTTCCTGATGTCGAGATAGTCGAGCGAGTGTTGGACGGGACACGCATAGTCGGCAACTCACTCGAGAATGCAAACTCCTCTTCATAGCCAATGTTGATTGCCGACCCATGACCTCGATGGTAGTTTTGCTTCTGATAAAACATGTTGTTAAGATGCTGGTAGCACAGCCGTGGTCCCGCAGCAGCTTGCGATCGAGTACTCTGCCCGAAAGCATGGGCTTGTGTCGTTCTTGATACCATTTCCCCCTTTTGTAGAGCATCACCTTCAATGGAATGTCCAGGCCAAGAAAACCACCCCGTGCGCTCCATTCAATTCCACTGAGTCCTGGCCGCTGATCGTGCAGACTTCTGATCGTTCCTCGATGCCGATCAGAGCAATGTAGTTCTCATCTGATTCGTCTCCTGTCGAAGGAGCCGTCTTCGTTTCACTCATGTCTCATTTTATACAGCGACGAGCAACGCAATTCTCGAACTAACCGCAGTATCTGCCTTTGTGTTGAAAGACGACGGTTGCTGCCGCCTCGGCTTCAGCGAGCCATCTGCCGTCTCGGTGCGGTCGCTGACTACCTTATCGACTGAGAACACCTTCGAGGCTCTTTGCCGTCATTTTGGGGCCTCTGACCTCGTGCAGATGGTAGGATGATGTGGCAAAATGTTGGAATTGCAGTTGACTTGGCATTGCCGGCCATGGCGTTTGGCACCCGGCCGCTGAAGTGGTCAATGGTTCCAACATGCGTCCATGATCCAGCGGCTATGTCTGCATTGCAGTGTGAGCAAAGATCTCAGCCGGTTCTGTACCAGTTCACTCCTCGCACCTGAAAATAGTCAGCCCACGATTCGTTCACCACGGAACCATCGAACATACGCCAAATTGTTTGTAGCATCTCCACTGGCCTTTTTTTCTCCTCCACCAGAGAATGGTCACGCTCTCACGCTGTATCTTCCACGGATGACCGGTAACTCGCAATGTAGCCCACACCGTAGCCAAGCCCTTGACATCGTCCACATCCGCCGAGACCGTCTCGACCTCATAGATGTATCCTGGATACTTCTTGTGCATCCATTTGTGGAAGGCGATGTGTTCCTCCAATGATCGACTTCGAACCTCATCGTAGTCGATGTAGGCCGAAAAATTCGGTAACGCGTACTTGAGGAGCGGATTGGACCAGTCTTGTTCGCAGAAGATCCGGATCATGGCTGTTGAGAGTTCTTCTAAGACCTTAGCAGACCTGGGGTCCTGCTTCTTGCTCTCCTTGGGCACCCAGGACTGCGGATTCAGGATCTCCAGTGAAGACGCCATAGCTTGAGATGAGAGGCATCACTGATGTCGTTGCAGGTTGATGATTGAAGTATGAGGCCTATTCGTCCTTCGTCCGATAGAATATACGCAGACCGTTCACAAGCTGGCCCATAGTTGTTCGCGAAGGGCTTCTCGTAGTCCCGAGTCGGCGAACTCAGCTACCAGTATCGTTGTGATGGACACATTCCTAACATGGACATCAAACTCCTTCGGCACTCTCCAGAATCCAAATAAATACACTTCTACCTCCCCGCCTTCTGTTAACCCGCAACGTTGACATTACCTAACCCAATCCAGAGCCTTTCATTTCGGCCCCGCCGGTTTCAGCTTGCCCGGAGTGCCAAGTCAGCAGTGACGACTAAGCAAGCAAGGAGGATTCTACAGCCACACAGCCACTCTTTCCTGCCACCAACAACATCCTAAACACTCAGATGATCCATCGCGAGGTCTGCCTCGTGGTGAAGGAGCATAATACCGCGACCCGAGGGCTTTGAAGGATTCAGGAAGACCAAATCCCGAAGTCACAGGCGAACTCGCTGCATTGCATTTTGGCGGCTTGCCTGATATGAGCAAGCGGCGGCCCACTTGTTTTGGAGTACAGTCAGGGCAACCTGGAATGTTTCGTGTCTGCGAACTACCGACAACATACATGCCTCTCACAAGACGATCTTCAGAACGGCATCTCTTTGGCCGCGGAAAAGGGAAAACGAGCCAAGTTGTCCCCGCCTCCAGATCTCTGCAACGACACGAGTTTTGAGGAAAATGGGCCAGCGACCACTGGACTGCACGCCATTGGGAAAGACACCCAACTTTTGCAAACACCGAGAGTCAGAGAGGGAGCTCTATACCGTATGATGTTGTTTGAAACCACGGAGTACTAGATTGGGGACCCCTTCCCAATATCGAACAGCTCCTAGCGCTACGAGCCAACATCATGACCGACGACAGGCAGTCAGCGCAGAATGAGCCCAGATACGACCAGGACCAAACTCTAATACTAATATACCTCAGGTGAGGCAGTGACCCTACCCATGTATACCACTGGACGCTCGACTACATTAGTGCTGAATCCCTCCCCAGGCTGCAACATTCGGACAAGCGCTCGTAAGACCGTCTTCTGTGCACTTTCGTCCGTTGGGCCGTGCGTGGTGAGGCTGAGGATCTTCCGTACGGACTAGAATCGCGAGAAAGCCCTCCACCCTGGCCAGAAGGAAGCATCGACAAGGCTTGTCTTCCTATTGGAACGCTTCCACTGTCCGCGGATGGTGACTTCCCGACAGAGGATGGCCAGTGGGTGCTCAACAGTTCCAGAGGCACGAAGGCTCCATAAAGAGTCTCGATCCCGCTTCCCACAGCATGCCACATTGTGTTTCTGTGGCTGAGTTCTGGTTGCGGACATGGCCTTGCCATTCAACTCGCACCGGCCTTCTACCGCACACCACGATTTCTGTGTTGGTTATCCTCGTCACACGTCTATAGCCCTGCATCAGCGTTCATTAATGTGCAGACAAATCAAACAAGCTCTCATCCGAATAGCCTGATGCTACAACCATGAAGGATGTTCGTACAAGATCGACTAGTATCTACATCACGAACAACATAGGTCCATGTCATAGCGATATTGCAGATAAAAAGATTCGCTGCAACCATATATGACGACCTATCGAAGCCCACAACGAGACCAGACTGAGGGGCCTTTCGATGTTCGCCAAGCCTCCTATTTCTGCAGCGACCTCGCGAATCGCCAGAAGAAGTCAGCCATCTTATTGAACACTGCACAGAACTGCGAAATCTAAGATATACCCAGCAAACGACAAGAGAGATGGATCCGCTCTCGCTCAGTAGGCCCTTTTCAACAGACTTCAGCTTAGGGGGGTTTTAAGCCAAGTTAGGGCCGCATCCTATTGTCCTTCTGTACAAAAGGGCCTGTTCCCTTCGGCCCTCACTTGAGCATGTCTTTGCGAAACATCATCAAACTCCATCGCTACCGGACGCACGCTTGGGTCGATTTCCCCCCTCTCATCTACTAGGCTCTCGTCTTCCACAGCAAGCCATCTACAATTTACTCGGAAGTAGCCTGTGAGAATACGGCTGGGTTTCGCCTGTCCACTTCTTGATCGCAGCTTTTTCGGTGCCACCGAATTCATGCCACACTAAACAACATGACGATAAACATTTCAATCATTGGCGGCGGTGTTGCTGGCTTTTGCCTCGCTCACGCTTTGCTCAAACATCCTGAGATTACATTTGACATTTACGAAAAGCATGACGAAATCCGCGCCATTGGTCAAGGCCTACTCTTACAAAGCACAGCTCGCCAATCGTTAAGGTTAATGGATCCCGACCTTGGATCATACCCGGAGGAGATAGGGGGCGCAGAGCTCAAGCTATGGACCGTGGCTATGGTCAGAGCAGCAATCGAGTGCATTAACAATGAAACGATCTGACTGCTGAGGTAGGGCGAAGGACCATATCGCGGCCAGTTGTCCCATCAGATCTCTTATCCTAAACACGAGCGCCCGATTGGCGTGGACAGAACCAAACTAATGTCGAAGCTTTTGCAGAAGATTCCAAAAGAGAGACTTCACACTGGCAAGCGAGTGACGTCCGTAAAGGACAGTCTGAATTCCAGCAAACGCTACAATATTCAATTCGACGACGGCACGAGTTTGCAAACTGATGCAATCATTGGTGCGGACGGACTCAGATCATACATTCGACATCTAGTAATCCAAGAGTGGCCCGCTGATAAACTCGTTCCACGACCCTCGGGATTATGGGACGGCCGTATATTGATACCAGCCGCGCGTGCACGAGCTCTACTCAAAGATCACATATCCCATCCGCTGACCGAAGGCGCTGTGATGTTGGTCGGTACCAAGGGGAACATCTACTTCTCACTCCATGAAGACTGGGAGTATGCGGCCTGCATCGTTGCGGGATGGAAAGAGCAGACAGCGAGCTCGCCATGGCGATTCCCTTTATCTGCTGGATTCCTTGACGAGAACTTTGGGGATGGCTGGGGCATGTTGGGTAAGGGCGTTAAAGACACGATTCTTCAGCTTGCAGAGCCTGAAGGCTTCTTCGAATGGGACATCAATCCGCTTCCAACATTCCACAAGGAGCGAATGTGCTTGATTGGAGATGCGGCTCATTCGGCGGTGCCATGGTGCGTTTTCCAATTGATTTGGTTGAACTGGCTGACATCAAACACAGGCTGGCGGCAGGAGCTACAATCGGGGTAGAGGATGCCGCGATTCTAGGGGCATTGCTCAATCAGGTCCATTCCGTTTCAGAACTTAACGTGGCATTTGCCGAATTTACAGCCACACAAATCGACAGGTCGCATACGCTCATCAGCAACTCCCGTCACACAGCCCGCAACATGGTCGAGGGGGCGAGCACTATCCCGGCTGAACTTGCTCGAAATGATCGCCCACTTAAAGACTTCTTGTTCGACGTGGATATGAAGGAGCGTATTAAAGTAGCGGTCAGTAGCTTTCTAAGTAAAGCAGGGGCGCGCAAGTGAACGCCCGGTATGAAAGTGACCCAACTTGACGCTGATGCCGTCAATATTGAGTGCTGTCTGCAGCTGGGCTCTGGACTTAGCAGATATGATGTCCTCATCATTGCCTTTGCGACATTCGTCATTTGTGGAGTGGAGAGCTGGGAAAATGTTGATGTGCACTTTGGCTACTCGCTTCATTCTTCAGCGGCGCTCGTCCAACCATGACTGATGATGCTCAACACACCAAGGCCTTCGAACAAAATATGTATACAGTATTGACGCGAAGGAAGGAGCTGCATCTGTGCTTCGTCAGCAGGCTGACGATGGCCCCGCCCACACTCCACCACACAACGAATGCACATGCATCCACAAGGGTGATTTTACGATAACGTGTGCAGGCACTATCATGACAGCTCGCACAAAATGCTTCAAGCCCCCTCTCAAGGACCGGGTACGGCTCAATATAGCATTGATGGAATAAAGACGAAGAGGAAGAGAGAGGTTTCCTCTCGGATGTCGTCTGACTCTTGTCGAACATGCCGGTAGGTCATAGCCCGCAGACGCTGACTGTGCTACTCGAGGGACTAACGTGTACAAGTGAGAGGAAGGTAAAATGCGACAGCGAGCGTCCATCATGCAAGCGATGCGTAAACGCCGGACGCGTCTGCAAAGGCTACGCCATATGGCAAGTCAAGCTTGACACATCCTCTTTAGTTCAGGAGAAAGAGACACAATGCGGGCATCTCGTACCGGTCATCCAAGACTCAACCAACGCAGTATCGGCCTCCCCCAGTTCAGCGCACACAAATCGGGTGCAACTGCTCGCAAACTTTGTCATCCAGAACTACTCTGGCGCAGCACTTGCATCGCCACCTTGTGCTCACACTGCACAGCTATCCTTCCTGCATACCCTAGCTGGATCTCATGTGGCGTCGCCAATGCTCAGAGTGGCGATTGAATCGCTCTGTCTCGCCCATCTTGCCAATAACACCATGGACCGAAGACTGCTCGGCATGCCACTCCAAGAGTCGTATGGTCGCTCGATATCACTCTTGCGGGCGGCCATAACCAATTCGAAGTCCCCTGGTATAACTGCCCATCACCATCGAGACATCGTTGCAGCCAGCGTTGCGCTAAGCATGCTGCCACCTTCCGTTCCCGCACGACTGCTTGACAAAGGCGGAGGGAATAGACACTCGAGCCTTCACCTCAGTGGAGCTTGGACATATCTACGAGTACACGGTCCTTCCATACTAGGAGAGGGCGACTTCTTCGAGGCCCCGCTCTTCTATCACATCCACATTCAATCGTTGTTCAATGCGTTTGCCGAGCGCAAAAGAGTCGAGTGGACGCAGGCCGAGTGGGATAAGCTTAGACAGCTGGGACCATATCCGGATCCTGAGTTCCCTGCCGCAGTCCAGTACCTACTATATCCGGATTGCATTGATGACAGCAACGCCAACTTCGTATGGTACGGACTACGCGAGCACGGGCTAATGGATGCTTTTACGCACGCTCTTCCTGGTCTACTGGAAAGAACAGACCATTTCGTAGCAGCTCAGGCAACCCCAACTACCAAGGATGACCTGGAGTGGGAGTTCCTGGATCTATTTCAACACTTAGGAGGTCTGCAACAGGCGCAATTTATCATACTCCTCCCCCCGAACGCCCTGAACCTCACGCCAACTCTCATCGGCATAGACGGTGATCTTGGCAGCTTCGACGAAAATATCGAGGAGCACATCTTTATGTTGAAGAAACCGACGCCATTCTCCCATTTCTACAAGTTCGCACAAGTCCCACATGGATTTGGCTGCGCGCTCGTCCATCTGTTATGCCTTTTGGCTGACTGCGCCATCCTCCAGCTCCTCCATAACGCCTTCTCCCAAAAGCACTTCTCCCAGACGATCAATCCTGTCAAGATCATCGACATCGAGCACCGAGCCTTCTGGCACGCCGGGGAACTCTGTCGATGTGCTCCCTTCTATAGCCAGCGGTCGGTCACGGCGGGCAAGTTCCTTTTCTTGTTGTTGAGCTGCGCGGGAAACTTTTTCGAGAGTTATGGAGCGATGAAGGAGTGGGAGTGGTGTAGGGATTGTGCGGATGCAACGAGGAGAAGGGTGGCGAGGTTGGAAACGAGGAGTCCGCCGACGATTTGTCCTGTTGGGGATTTGATTGAGGGGCTGCCGAAGGGGTTTCGGTATAGTAAAACATAAGAGCCGATGATGATTAGAGGAGAATGGGGCCTGGGACATGGATACTTTTGTGTTGTTATGAGCTCCTGATCTTGCAGTGCGGAAGTAGCAAGCCTCGAGAAGTGAAGTTCACGGTTGCAAGTGTCAGAGAAGATGGTTGCAAGACTTTTTCTCATACTCATTGTCCACTGTTGCAGATTCGACGTAGCTCTTAACTACACGGTCGCACGGTCGGACGACACCCTTCAACGAATCTCGCACATGCTCTACAGCCTCGTGTCAGCCTCGACGCTAAATTCCACGCTAATGCACTCTCCGAGCTGCAGCCACACATTCGCATGTGATTGGACGTTAACAAAGCTAATGCATTGTTCGAGATGGTTAACGCCAAGGGCTTCATGCAGGTTTCGAGTTTCGCTTGCGATTCTGATAGAATGGCTACATTTGTTCGTCTGATGCGTCAGTCGATGCGAGGAGTTGTGATGCTTGGATGACGAATGCAACCAATCTCAAAGGTGTAAAGATAAGTGAGAACCCTCAGGCAATGCTTGTCGTTCATTTCTATGAACGTAGAGTCCATCGTTGCGCAAGCAAAACACAGCAGCGATGTCCAAACCACTGATCACACTACACTGGTGCGTACGCTCCTATTCCAAATACCATCCTATTTCCACGAACAAGACTGACCCCATACCCAGGCTCAACAAATCCCGCTCCCAACGCATCCTCTGGCTTCTCCATTTATGCAAACCTCAAATCACCCACACCATCAAACTCTACAAGCGCGACCCGAATATGACGGCCCCCTCAGAGCTGAAGAACAACCATCCTCTAGGGAAATCACCGCAAATAATCGTCGAGGCACCAAGTATGCAAAAGCCGGTGGTGTTGGTTGAGTCGGGTGCCATCGTTGAGTATCTGGTTGACTACTTTGCGAAAGACCTGAAGCCTAGGCAGTGGGTGGAGGGCAGAGACGGGGAGCTGGGAGGCGAAACGGAAGAGTGGATGAGATATCGATATTATATGCATTTCGCAGAGGGAGTTTAATGAGTCTGTTGCTGACGGGGTTGCTTGTGGACCGTGAGTTTCTGCTATCATCAGGGGAGACAGTATTGACATACTTGTGGTAGAAATCAGGAACGCTCCGGTGCCGTTTTTCGTCAAACATATTACGAGGTCCATTGCGGGTCGCTTCGACAATGAGTTTCTAATTGAGAACTATGCCACGTATTTCGGGTTTCTGGAATCGCAGCTGGAGTCAACGCCGAGTAGTGGAGAGTATCTCTGTGGCGCGAATCTTACTGCCGCAGACATCATGATGTCTTTTCCGGTGCTTGTTGGCGAAACGCTGGTCAACTTGACCAAATATCCAAGGCTTTTGGCATATGTCGAGATGCTTGCGAAGGGATCCGAGTATCAAGCTAGTGTTGAGGAGATTGAAAAGATGACGGGTGAGAAGTATGTGGTAGTGTGAGATAGCATGCGGGCTACAGGCCCAAAATTGTTCGTTATTCTTGAAAGAACGCTATTGAATGAAAGGTAACCGCGAAAAGACTTCCCATCTTCTAGAACCCCTGCTCAACCAAGCCGTTGTACAAACTACCCACAACTAAGGGTTGTAGATGCTGGTCGGGCAGTTGAACTTGATCTCGGGATAAGCCGCCTTCAAACCACGGTTCATGTTCGCAATGTTGGCTCCCTGCATGTCGCTGTGGATGGCAAGCTTTGTGTTCGTCTTGCCACTCGAGCCCGAACACTTCATGTAATTGACCTTGGCGACGCCATTGATCTTGTCTCGCAGCTCCTTGCATCTGCCACCGCCAAGGTACGGTCGACCGAGGGTGACTATGAAGACACTCTCATTGACGTTGACCATGTCATTGCGATAGGCTTTGCAAGTTGACTGTTCTGGGGCAACCTTCCGAGCTTGGAGGGAGGAGGTGTTGGAGTCCACGGGCGCAGCCAGTGCGCTGGTGGCGGCCAAGAGGGTGAGGATGGTGGTAGCGAATTGCATTGTTGTTGTTTGAAGAGGTGAGGTGTGTCTAGGACTTACCAGAAGTCTTTGATGGGTATAAGTTGTTGTGTTCGTGTTTTTGTATACAGTGGAGAGCTGGCATTTGAGTGGGCGAGCGCTAAACTTATACTGCTGTGGCGAGAGAACAGACACGGACAAGGGGAGGATGTAGACAATAGCCAGTATACAAAGATGTGGCGATCTCGGGGAAGAAGGGCCAAAGAAGATTGTGTTCTGGCTTTGTACCGTTCTTTGTTGGCAGCCCGTGACTCAGCGATTGTCCATGTGATCGCGATCTAGGCCCAGCGGGATTCAAAGTGATGGTAGCTGTACTTCCTGATCGGCCATGCTGCCCAAGGACGATGATTGACACAAGCAAATGGACTTCAGCACACTACCGTGCATGACACTATAATATTTTGTATCACATCGTCCGCAGGTTGGCCGGTCGGCGTGGTCGTTTTGCGTGGTGCGCGTCCTCCTTGGTCTCGTCACTGGACGGGTTTGTTGTCAATACCGGTTCCCATAGTGATAGGTGATATTTAGAAATGCTCCAGCCGATCTTGTGACGTAGACTGAGCAACGTGAGACATGGGATGCAATGTGGAGGCAAGGTCAAGTGAATGGGTGAGAAGTCTGCAAGTGACGTTGGCGTAGTGTACGGGAAGAGACTAGCGCCCGCGTGGTCTTGGCTTTCGAGCGCCACTTCCAATCTTGCCCCGCCCGCTTCTTCCTCTTCGACAACCACCACGACAGAAACAACACCACAACTCTCCACTCCACTCTCGAAACCAGTCACCAAAACCCTCAACGCACATCGTCAACCAACACACACGCGATCTCCGACCAGCAACAGCATATGTCAGCCCAGATCGACAACCTCAAGACATACGGCAAGTCCTCCTTCCCTCAGCCTCATGATAAGCACTGCGCGACCGATCCTCGACCTCGACCTTGCTGAACACCTCGACAATGCTCATGAGCATGGCAAATAATGGCGCCGGTGACGGGTCGCGAGGGCGATCATGAGAGGTCACAGCGACACGTGAAGAGTATGCTGACAGTTGGTGTGACACAGACCCCTTCGCGGAGGCCGATGAGGATACTGGAGAGACTAAGCAGTCTCAGAACTACATTCATATCCGCATTCAGCGTAAGTCGACTCTGCATTGCACCCTACTTGCACCGTGAGCCCCGCTGACGTACTTGCCCCACAGAACGCAATGGTCGTAAGACCTTGACGACGGTGCAGGGTTTGCCAAAGAAGTTCGACCAGAAGAAGATCCTCAAGGTGATCAAGAAGAAGTTCGCCTGCAATGGCACCATCGTCAACGACACCGAGATGGGCGAGGTGATCCAGCTTCAGGGCGATCAGCGCAAGGATGTGCAGGAGTTCTTGACCGACAAGAAGGAAGGCCTCGAGCTGGATGCCAAGACTATCAAAGTCCACGGTTTCTAGACGCTGCTCCGTCATGACAGCGTCGCGCTCGCTCAAGCTCGTCCACACAAGCAGTGGGAGGTCGTGGATAAACACACGCTACGCGCGCTGGCTCTCGTAGCGGTTCTCAATCCAGAGTATTGCGGCTGGGCCGGTGGACGTACAGAGACGACCCTCACGACACGATTACGACAGCCAGAGGCTACGACGAGACGTACGGCGGGCGTCGGTACGCATGTTTGACGAGCGCTTCCTTTCGGGCGATTCTTACACAACACACGGTTTCTTCATACTTTTCTTCAGATGCGATGGTTCAGGGCACGAGCCACCTCAATATGCGAATGCGGAGAGACTCGACTGGCACAGTAATGGATCTGTCACTGTCGGTAACGGCAGCAGAGGCGGCCATTTGGGCACTCGGTAGTCTATGTAGCAGCTTGCTATGGGAATGCATCATGCAGTCAAACTCTTACACTTTCTTTGCACAATCTCTTCAGCCTTGAGGAGTCTTTTTGATACATTTATTGTACACTGGTATCTCACTGTCCCTTCCGAGCTGCCACTTGCGATTTGTACACCTGCTCCTCTACCCTCTTCATCTTTGCAAGCGTCATCTCCTCAGTCGTGCCCCATATCAGCCATGGACCCGGCCGGCTCTTCTTCACGATCCGCTGCAGCACCACGTATTCGGTCGTGTCCTTGGTACTCCGCCTCCTCTCTCTCTCCAGCTCATCCTCGTGTATTTCCTTACCCTCCGCATCAGCCAACACCTCCCTCACCTGCCGGTCCTTGCCCATGATCCTCCGCAACTTCTGCAACCGCTGCCTCGACCGAATCTTCACCACAGCTTGCAGAATCCCAGTCTGATCTTCCCTCGGCCTCTTCGGATCCATCATCGCAACAGAGTACCAGATCAACTGCGGCTGCCCAAGATACTTCTCCAGACTCCAGAGAAGTGAAGTATTCGGTGCACGTTGCGAAATCCTCGCCCTCAAACTCCCCATAAAACCCGGCGACAGTCTATGCTCAATCGGCGCCAGATCGCCCGTCGCGAAATGCCGATACATATCCTCATATAGCTCCTTCGCGACGCCCGCGACTTTGCCCCTCTCTAGCGAAAACCTCGGCCGCACCGCCCACTTGCTAAAATACAACGCCGTCATCATCTGCACCACGCCGCGTTTGATCTTGTGCCATTCCAGCGCGAATCGGTCCCGCGGGTCTTTGAGCCAAGAGGGCAGTTTAGAGCCTGT
Source organism: Zasmidium cellare ATCC 36951 (assembly GCF_010093935.1). NCBI lineage: Eukaryota > Fungi > Ascomycota > Dothideomycetes > Mycosphaerellales > Mycosphaerellaceae > Zasmidium > Zasmidium cellare. The sequence goes on along the minus strand of NW_022986951.1, from coordinate 51,459 downwards.
AGGCGGGACCACGGTTCCTGGAAGCAGGCCGTACTGCTCCAGCAAGGAGCCGTCGCGCATGGCAGCTTTTTGTTGGGCTTTCATCTGCACTGCGATGGAGGGTTGGGAGGGTTGGCGCATGGAGACTTGGCGGGCGGCGGCCATGGAACCGGCATGGCGGCGGGGGGTGAGGGTGAAGGGGCGGGTTTGGTGTCGTTTATAACCCTGTTGGTTGTTGTCACCGCGGGCGGTGATGGAGATGGGAGCGCATCGTTGGAGGGTTTGAGGGGATGATCGTGATGGGGCGTGCAATAGGGAGATGCAGAGGCGCGTCGGGGGCGACATTTGAAGAGTGCAAAGAAGGGAAGAGGTGAGGTGGTGGAGGGATCAGGATGCTTTGACTTTCTGAACTTTTGGCGCCAAATTGGGATGCTGCGAGGTTTGGTCTGAGCTCCTGCCAAGCGGAGCGCGTCAGGCTTCAATATATATAGCATTTCTTATTCAATGTATATTTTGCATAGCGACAAATCGCTACGAACTAGTCTGCTCATCAATTGTGTTCTCGTTGGACAACAATGACGGTTGGATATTCCGCAACAGCTCCTTGGCCCATGCCGCGGCGGCTGCAGATGCATATGAGTGCCATTGCTTGTTCTTGTGAGAGTCGCAGTAATCGCAAATCCCTCGAATAACCAAGCAGGGGAAGCGGTTCATCAGTCCAGCAGCCTCCATCTCAAAGCACAGTATACCGCCGTGCTGACTAGCAATGCGATCTCTCCGCTCGCCATCTCTCATCACAGCGTTGCCAGATGCAATCGTGCCATAGTGCACCACAGGTCTGTTGGATGGCCGTTCGGGCCGCAAGATCTCTTGTTCTCGGGGACAACTATCGCACGTATCCTTCCCTTGAGGATGCTCGAAGGAAGGAGCGAAGAGCCGATCTGGTGCGTTGGGCCGATTGGCGTATTCCGGATATGAGTCCTGATACTGACTGTATGCTTTCAAGTATTCTGGAAACTTGCTTTTGTGAAGTAGCGTTGCCTTGACCTTCCCTACGGCAGAGAGCAGAGTCTCCGGCACCGAGTTCAGCGAACCCGTCATCTGGAATTCTCCTCCTTGTATCGCTTTTCCAAAGTCCCACTGGATGACCTGGCCATGGAAGTCAGTAGAGCTCTTGTTTGGTCGTGGCCACCTGTACTCACTCCACCAGTCCTGGCGACTGGGTCGGGTCTGCTGACGACAACGTCACCTAAGCGTACGTCTGCCTTTTCACTCCAGACGCCTCCTCCTATGCCGACCATGAGACAGAAACGTAGAGCTTTAAACACAGCTCGCATTTCGGCCGCTACCGCAGCGGCGGACGTTGTTCCCATAGAAGCCTCTGGCAAGCAACCCATGACTACACCATGGCCATTGATTTTGCCAAAGACATACGAGTATGTCGTTGGTGGTGATATTAAGACATCTTCATGCTCTTCATCGAGCAGAATCTGAGATGCTTGCCATTCTGGCACTGGTAACGCACATATCCATCCTACAGTATATTCATCTTGTCGTGACTTCGGTGTGCTTCGCTTGCCACCAGAAACGCTTGGAGCTGGGCTGGGATTGCCATAGTTGTAGGTAACGTTTCCGTAGACATGCCCGTTGTGCTGTTGAGAGCGTCCGTTCGCCGCCGTATCCTTGTAAATAATACTACGACCCGAAGAGTCCATCGATGAAGACGACTTATAAACGCTGACGTGAGAGTGCAAGTGGTGAGAACATTACGCCTCGGGCAGGATGCGATTCATGTCTGCTGCACGTTCTGTATCTTTCCTTCCAGCGCTCTTCAGCGGACGCGAGCAGGGCGACGGCATGGCGGCGATATTGTGGTCGTGCTCCTTAACAACAACATGACCGGTGAAGACTGGAAGGGGCAGAGCGTGGGGTTGATCGTTGATCACTGATCACTTCCGGCCGAATCAAGGCCACGGCTCCACGCGCTGTGCCGCGCTTGGCAACGCTTTTCCAGACCTTCTGCACAATGCACGCGTACAGCACGACATCCAAGCAATCAGATCACGGCTCCAGAGCGCCCGCCTGCAGAACTGAAAGTGTACCAACTGCAATAATGTCGGCGCCGACGTGGGGGCTGCGTCGGGGCGCAATGCCTCGCGGCCTGGAGGCTGGAATCGCCTCATGACTGGTTGTCTGGACATGATAATCATGAACGAGGGGAACCTCCAGGCTCGGGTCATTGACAATGTCATTGTTTATTCCAGGGCAGAACATACAGGAAACATACAGTTCGTTTACGTCGGCCGCTATCCTTGACTTCGGCGCTTCAACAGAGAGCCAGGTCGGGGATCTGTTGGAGACAGGATGGCCTCATCAAAGCCCCTAATTGGACGCAGGCAGTCGACTGCACTTAATGGCGACTCAGCTTTGATTCAGGACGAAGTTTCCGAGTGGCTTCAAGGCCCTGAACAAGCACCCCGAACAGTCTATAGCGGGATCTCAGCGACAGATGCTGCCTTTCAACACCTGGGGCATGTCTTTGGTGATGTCACCTATAGTCAGTTCTTACAAGTTGGATGCCTTCATAGTCAGATTACTAACCAACAAACGCAGACCAATTCAATGTCCACGAAGTGGAACAACTACGTGCTCACGTTCGCGGAAATGATGACAAGTCCGATGGGTGGGATCTTAGAGAGCACGATGAACGAATCTCCATCCGACAGGATGGTACAGGCTTGTGGTTCTTCGAGGAGCGCGTGTTTCACAACTGGTCTGGTATCGCATGCACCAACCCAGCTCTGTGGGTAACGGCATCGAGTGGTCGTGGCAAGTCCGTCCTGACCTCGCAGGTTTTCGAGCACGTTGCAAAGATGGCCTCGAGTCCGGCCACGGTACTCATTCATTTGTCATATGATACGCAACGTAACCGATTGCAACTACTCCGGAGTCTGGCCCTGCAGCTTATCAACTACCTTTCAGATCATCATGGTGTTCCTCAAGAGATTATTAGCAAGAGAAGAAGGCCGCTGAACCTTGCCAAGGAGTTTGAAGACCTCGTCACGGAATTGGTCGCTGTCTGTCCATTGGTGTTCATCTTCATCGACGGACTGAACGAGATCGATGACTACAGTCGTTCCGTCGCCGCCACTTTAAGGCGCGGCTTGCAGGACTTCATTGCATTCTTACGAAACCAAACCTCCATCGAAACTGGAGAATCCAAACTTCGACTGTGGTGCAGTAGCCAAGAGGATGAATGGATCAAGCCATGCCTGCGTGGTGCAGAGCATTTTCGGTTGCCAATCGACGCAATAAGGAAAGATGTGAGCCATTTTCTCACTAGCATGCTGGATGGTGCCCTCTGGAAAGCTCATGATCGCGAGAAATGTGACATACCGATTGAGGCCGAGGAGCGTTTGCATTCCACAGCAGCGGATAACTTTCGATGGGCAGCCGCGATGCAAAGATCCTTGATTGATTGCGCACAAGACCACGATGTACTTGACATGATAGCTAAAGGTCTGCCAGTGGACTTGAACAAGATTTATCAAAGAGAACTCGAGCGTCTTCAGCTGCGAGATAAAAATGAGGCCTCCGAGGATCCTGATGGTGTTGGACACTGCCTTTCCACGTAAGTGTATTGCGCTCTCTGAAACTTGTGAACGAGCTAACACTTCCCAGCCACATTCTCAGTGTCTTGACTTTCTCGAAGCGAGCACTGAAACTCTGCGAGGTCCAGGAGCTGGTGACTCTGGTGTCACCCAAATTTGCAAAACGCGGGCAGCGCTCTCTTGACAGTAAGAGGGGGCTCATTAGACTTGAATGGATCCAACGCCGCTCTGGTCTCTTCATCAAGTATGTCGATGCTCCAAACCAAGATATCGGAGAAGGCTATCTGCGGCTAGACCATGGGTCTGTCTACAATTTTCTCACAGGGTCTTGGTGTGATTCATCAACTGGACAGTCCTCACCGTGTCCCGATCGTTCGATCCGGCCAGACGTCCTGGCATTTGGCTGCCTGCAATACCTGACACAGGGCCGATACGCTCTACCACTCCGCAAATTGTCAGCCCTTGAGTTCGAGGCATCGAGTGGGCCAGAACCCCGAGACGTACGCCAGCATCGCTTCTTACAGTATGCGGCAAAATATTGGTACAGACACGTTGACGAGGTTGAACCGCTTCCAGAGAAACTTCGGGAACAAGTCATCGATTTCATCTCTTCGCCCCACTTCGTCACGACTCTGCAGGTGCAGTCACTGTACGTGGTTGGGCATTTCATCCAGAATCTAGAAAACGGGCACAGGAAGTCCATGAAACAAAATTTACCTAGCTTTATGCACAACAGCGATGTGGGCTGGGCCTACTACGATTTCCGTGCAGAGTGGGGTCAATTCCTTCAACATGGAATTACGACGCAGTTCAATGGAGAAATCGATCGTTGTTTCTGGGGCGCTCTCGATGACAGGAACGTTCTTCGCAACAACCGCACCATTGAGCGTTACCGAAGCTACCGGCTAGGTTGCGAGGGTGGAGAGTCTATTGCTCAAGGACCTTGCGCTTATGAAACTGTCAATGAATCCGGGGACAAGATCTCTGTCTGGCGGACATGTCGAGACCTGTGAGCAGTGCCCTCGAAACTTTTCGGGGAGACTTGCTAATGGCTGTCTAGTTCTTCCTCGACGATGACAATGATTCGCGAGGCTTGGCACGTAGACGGCGTTACTCCACCTTCTCGATACATTTGTGAACAACTCATTTTTGACAGCGACGAGGTCAACTGGAATGCTTATGATCCGTGCAAATCTCGGATCTTTGATTTGATCCCGCAAGACGAAAGCCAACACCGCCCATCGCCCATTGAGGTCATAAAACCAAACTACATGATTCGAATCGGGGCCCGCGAGTTTGTGAAATACCGAGATGTGTGGAAACCACGCAGCACTGATCGTGAGACGACACTCACGTTTTGGGACAGCACCCATCTTCGCAACGATTACCTTGTGAGAACCCGGCGACGCAAAGTCCTGTACCCTTTTGAGAAGAGAAGAAGTAGAGAAGCATCGCCTGCGCCCTCTTCGGTTTCAGCAGCCTCGTCTGATATGGCTCCATCAGCAGAGTACTTTTACTCGGGCACTTCAGACGAACACAGTACCACCATGTCTTGGTATGACGATGAGAGCGTGGATGAACCAGACAATGTCTCTGCGGGGATACCGGACGAAGACCGCGGTGGAGCATCTCGCTATGTACTGGACGAAAACTTGGACTCGAAAAGCATTCACCTTTGCAACGACAGTCCACGAGAGCCCATTGCTCTCTCTACGGCGGACACGACTTCTCACGAACGATCTGATGAAGCTGGCGGGAGCGATGAGGCTGATGAGATCGAGGAGAGCAGTGAAAGCGACGACGACGTCGAACGTGTGCCGTACCAGCCCCGCATCACCAGCAGCGGCAAGTACGTTGTCTCATGCGACGAATGTGGTGCGGATCCAGTCTTTCGATACTACAGGTGTAGGCGCTGCAGGCCAGGAGACTCCTACGATATCTGTACCAGCTGCTTTAGCCAACACAAATGGTGCGATGACTCCTCGCACCAACTATGCGGGTATGACAGCTCACGAGGACGCCAAATCGTTCGAACTGGACTACATTCTGTTGACTGGTCACTACCCAACACCTATGTCAAGGTGCGCCGTCTGGATGGCCACCAGGAGGAGCCGGTATTCCAATTCCGTTCACCAAACGCGGCGCAACTTTATGAGTCTGGGCCGGCTGTGCACCCTTTGGAACCTTTACTGGTCTACGCTCTGGATGGCCAGAAACTACTTTTCGCCAACATGGAACAAAACAGATTCTTTATCCAAGATGTACCCCTCCCGCCAAGCAGCTCCGCGATCAGCGTTCAGATGCACTTTTCCGTCGACCAGAAATATTTGCACGTAGCAAGGTTTTTCGCCGAGGAAAGTGTGAACACCAACTACGTAGAAGTCTTCTGCGAGATCTTTGCCTTTCGATTAGCTGACGGCAATGCTACCTCTGGGAAGCCCACGTTCTGTCCTGGTTCCTGTGTATCTCTGGATGCTCGACGACAAAAGCTGGTATCTTTACTCCCGTTCACCATCACTTGGACCACGGACAATGCGTACGTGACGTTGAGTTCAGACAAACTACGAGTCTACCGCTTCAAGCTACAATCCGAAGGCAGCGAGGACGTCACTGGAGATGTTTGCATGCCGGTAGAAGACATTTTCCTACCCAGATCGTGTTGTCAACGGTCTGTTCGTTTTTTTCCGCCACGCTCACCCGACAGTGACTCTACATTGGTGCTAGGTTGCCGACAGGATGAGACCTTCGATTTCCCTGTCGTGGTCTATATCCGAAAGGAAGACCTTGGAGACTGGATCCCCGCCGATGAAGCACTGAGGTCTTACGCTTCCGCGAAGAAAGCAACACTGAGAGACGATCCGCTTTACGAAGACTTTGATGAAGATTCTGACTGCGACACTTTCCTGTATCAGACGGAGGGCGAGCGAATGTATTAGTGCTCGACTGAGAACAGCTTTGAATCCTTATTTCAGACATACCTTGTCTCAGCCTCAGGTGCCTCCTCGATTGCAAATCAAGACTACTTGCCAATCAAATGGAGACGTTCTCTTGATCACAAGCTTTCCGCAGGCTCTGGTGGTGGCGCAAAACCCTCATGTCGACAAGGCCAATCAAGGCGCCTGCGTCTGCGTATGCAATGTCTCCACGACCAGAAGTGCATGTGATTGCCGGGTTGCTGATTAAATGTGCGGCTAGTCCTGCATGCATAAATGCCACCCAGCGGCCCCACGGAGATCCAGCCTCAGCCGCGTGCCTGGCGAGATTATAGCAGCAGCAGCCTGCTTCTGCAAAGTCTAGCCAAACGATCCTTTTACTCTCTCCTCTCCAGCATGTCTCGTTCGCTATCGACAGAGAACGAAGACACGACAGGCGCAAGGCGTCACGGGGCTTCATTTTCGCGCACAATTACAAAGGACGTACCTTTGTCCCGTGAGCAATCAAACACGACCGAAGAAAGGCTGCGACAATGGGAGTTCGGAGACGAACTCATGCAAAAGCTCGATTGCTACGTGGCGAAAGATAAGGTCGCTCGTCTATACAAGAGAAGCCAAGGAGATGTTGCAGAAGGCAAGAAAACGTCTTAACGTCTTCGCCACTGCATCTTTACAATCACTAATCGCAATGCGTTTGTGCAGCTGTGACTCTCTATGAGGATCTTTACAAGGACGAGAATGCGCCTGTACCTCAGGGCCCGCCAAACGGAACGACTACGGGAGATGTATCCATGTTCATCACAAAAGATCAGTAGTAAGCGCTGGCTTGAATTGACAGGGTTGGGCACGCGCTGACTACGTTGAAGTTGGGATAAGTATGTGGCGCTCGAGGTGTCAATCGTGAGTCTTGGCTTACACCAAGAAGAAAGAACCTCCGATGGCGCCTTGTGAACCCGAAACGGGCTCCTCCCTCGTCGAAAGACAACTGTGTCCTTCTTGTGAAACGAGTGCATTCCGAGAAGCTCATGTACGAATATTCCGAAATCGAAATCAACGGCTCGAGTCTATTGCGAATCATGAGAAACCTTTTCTGCGACGCCAGTGGCCTTACCCTCACAGATCATGTGAAGACGGTTGGGTTTGACTGCATTTGTATCTTTGTCACACCATGCTGACTATCTTTAGTTGAAACCAGAATGGTTCTTCTGGGCACGACATACGCTCAAGGCGCTTGCTGATGACAGCATTGACAACAACAGCCAGACTCAGTTCGAGATCACGGCCGCCCTCGCCTTTATCAAGCACCATTTTCCCGAGATAAGCGTGGAGCTGGCGAGTCCCAGCTTGAACACGCGTATCAGCTGGGAGAATCTCTGGGCAATTTTCTCGCCAAACTTACTGATGTTCGCGAAAGATATTCTGGACGAGCCTCGCGTGTGGCGTTGCGTGGACACCAGGTATCAGAAGAAATGGGACGGCACTCGTCAATTCATAATCAGAGCAGAGTCTGCAGAATACGATGGGCGACAGATAGGATTCGCGTTTACTGACTTGGTCATCCCACTCTATCAGGACGTGAAGCTCATAGAGGAGCTACAGTACCAGCCGCTATATCTCCTACCGGGGCGACAGACCATCTGGAAAGATGTCCTTGCACGAACTCAGAAACAGCTTTCCTTCATCGATCTACCATACAAGGTGCAGGAACATGGCGGAGAGGGAATCGTGCCCGGGCCACCAAAGCAGAGCTATTACGACCCTGACCCACCGCCACGCCGATGCCATGTGAGTATTTTGAGGTTGTGGTGCACGCATGGACAAGCTGACTCTTCTCGCCTCAGTTCCGTGGTCGAATCATGACAGATCCTGTCAAGTATAGAGAGATCGAGCAAAGCCCCCTTGGTTCAGACATCGTTGGAGGATGGAAACCAGGCCGAAATCGAATCTCTCAAGATGCTCCCGATGGAAAGGTATCAGTTGATAGGTAATTCTTGATCTCTTCGCTAATGAGACGCAGATAGTTGACCTTGGCGAGCTTTTTCGAGACCCTGTGACTGGCCCTGTAGACGTAGATCACGACAAATCTAACGTAGTCGAAGACAGTGACAGCGATTCCGACGATAGCAGCGACTGGATCGCATCTAGTGGAGACATGAGGCAAGGGGGCAGCCATCCTACCGCTACCGCAGAGGATCGTGCTGCCATCAACGCTCAGCTCTCGGATATCGAGCGGTTACTTTTCACAGGACTCGTGTACGGCTACTGTTTCGCAAACTCAAAATGGGGTAAGTTCAAACAGAATACAAAGAAAAAGCAGCTAAATTCATCTGGCGTAGGAGCATTCTCCGTATCACGAATGAAGGATGTGCAGTGGAACTCCACTCTAATGGACTCGCTAGTCCTGGACCCAGACATGCTTTCTTCCATGCGTCAGCTCGTGGAAAACCGTCTGGAGACAAATTTTGATGACTTTGTATCTGGTAAAGGCCAGGGACTCATCGGCCTTCTCTGTGGTCCACCAGGCCTAGGGAAAACATTCACAGCCGAAGCGATTGCAGAAGTTGCTCGGCGGCCACTCTATGCCGTGACGAGCGGCGCTCTTGGCTCAACTGCCCCTGAGATCAACAAGAACTTATCGGCAATCTTGGGGCTGTGCGCGCATTGGAATGCTGTCTTGCTTCTCGATGAAGCCGACATCTTTCTCGCCAAGCGGTCGCTCGATGACTTGGAGCGCAACGCCATAGTCTCTGTGTTTCTCCGCGAACTGGAATACTACCGGGGCATCATGATCCTGACGACGAACCAACCTGAGCTGATAGACCATGCAATGCTGAGTATGTTGACCCATTACCTATAGAATGGGCCGAATAACACTGACTTCGCGTAGGTAGAGTACATTTCTGCTACACATACCCTATTCTGGAAGCTAAGGCACGGCGAAAAATCTGGCAAAGTTTCGTTAGCAAAGCTCAATCGCTCGATAACGTCGATGTGAAGTTGGAGCAAAGAGACCTCGATGAGTTAGCAGAGGTAGATCTCAACGGACGTCAGGTATGCCATGGAACAGTAGCGAGTGATGTGATTGACATCAGCTAATCGAGATCTCGGCAGATCAAGAATACCATGAGTATCGCTGTCACGTTAGCTACGGCGAAAGATTCGAGGGTGCTCAGCATTGACACTATCAGATCAGCCAAGAAGATGCAGATGTTCGATTTCTTACACGCAGATGCAAAAGGGGCGCGACGACTGGACGATCGGCCTGCTGTAGCCGCGAAGCCCAAAGTCCTTGCGCTCAGTCGAGCGGCGTCTCCAGTGAGGAAAATCGACGTTCCAGCAATCGAGATAACAGGCGATGTCTAGGCTCGTATAGCAAGATTGCATCAACTCAGATTGACCGCACCTTCGCAGCGGCGGCCAACATCCCACTGACAGTCAGTCTAAGCCGCAGCTCGGGAGAAGGCAGCATGACGCCACTCGGCAAACTGTTTGAGACCCGCAAGACTGGAGGCGGAGGACCACAAGCTCAGCGAGTGCTTCACTTTTCACCAGCTTCCATATAATATAACTCTGAAGACCGACACCTCTCGACATGGTCTTCGGTATCGCGCTCTTGGGCGCGGGAACCTATCCCAAACAGAGTAGGAAATGAAGCCTCAGCGACCAAGAAAACAATTCTAACGGGGCTTTAGCATATCTGGCACCACTTCACTCTGTAGACGCAAAGCTTGTTGCCGTATACTCTCGGTCCCGTCGAAGCGCTGCAGATACGGCTGAAGAGGCCAAGAAGCTCAGTGGTTTCGTCTCCTCGAATTTTGACCTCTATCATGATGAGGAATCAGGTCCTGGATTGGACGATCTGCTCAAGCGTGATGATGTCCACGCAGTTGTCATATCGCTGCCGACTCTCGTGCAGCCTGGATTGGCTCTAAAGGCTCTTGCCGCTGGAAAGCATGTTGTGAGTTCATTCAGTGGTCAGGCATAGATGCCAATCCCACTGACTATGAACAGGTTATGGAGAAACCTATTGCAAAAGACGTACAAGCATCTCAAGCCCTCATAGCGGAGCACGACGCCAAGTACAAGTCAAAGGGTCTCATTCTATCGATCATGGAGCAGTACAGGTTCGATGAAGGCCACGACAACGCGAGACAGATCGTCACCGACGGCACCATTGGCGATCTCACTGCAGTACATGCACGCGTCTGGAACAAAGTGTCGCCAGGAAACAAGTACTACGAAACCGAGTGGAGAAAAAAGCCGGAGTACCAAGGAGGTTTCCTCCTCGATGGCGGTGTCCATTTCGTCTGTGAGTGCATCGAATGCCACAGGTCGCTGACCATCGCTAATCAATGCCGCCACAGCATTGATTCGACACATTGCAGCTGACGAGATCGTGGAGACGGTGTCATTTGCAAAGCAGACTCTGGACCACTTACCGCCCCTCGATACCGTACAGGCAGCATTGAAGCTCAAATCCGGAGCCTTGGGCACATTGAGCATCTCGTTTGCTTCTGCGAAGAGAGATTTCAGCTACGTCTTCATCGGGTCCAAAGGCAGCTTAGTCTTGACGCGTGATCCGAACGGCACCAAGCTCATAGTAGAGGACGATGCAGGCAACGCCGTCAGCGAGGAGATCGTGAGCAACAGCAGCACGTACAAGAACCTGTTCGCGGCATTCCTGGACGACATCCAGGCTGGGAAATCGGACGAAAGAGGCTCGCCACAGCAGGCACTCGCTGATGTTGCTGTTGTTGAGAGTATCTGCAGTGGAGGTGGGAGTGTCAAGTACTATCCCGGCATTTGAAGAAGGCCAGACACGATATCACGGACCTTGAAGGAGCTAAACGAAAGCCAAGACGCAAAATCGCTTACTGTATGAACGACCAGACTTGAAAATAGATACTGCCTCCTGTGGTCGACGAATGGGCGTCCACAAAACACTCAGTATTACCCTGCGACCTTGTTTTTGTCTCAGAGCGAACACCTCACATGGCATCGATTACGCCAAGTCGCATGAACACGAGCTCAGCACCAGGCATGCCATGGCCTATCGAACCCTGATCAGCCCCAGTGAAGTCGCGAAGGACTAGACTGCCTCATGCGGCCATACCTGTCATATGTTGTCTTTCCTTGAATAAGTATCGCACCCCGATCTGTCCATGCTCAGCTAATTGTTCCCCAAGTTTGTTGGGGCGATTTGGCTGCTCACTGCGATGAGAATACTATCGAGAGCGACAAGCAGCCGCCAAGACGTCCTTGACTGCGTTCCAGGATGTTGATGATTATCGTGTCAGCATCCTGTGATATGCCCGCATTTAGGTTCGCCATTGATTGCAAAGGACCTCAGTAGGCAGTACTAATAGCGTAGCCCCGCCCTGAGTCTGCACGGCTACCACATCATCGATTGAGTTGGAGCGATTCTCGCAGTGGGTTCTTGGAAGCTGACTTCACTTCTTGAATCTCACACTTACATCAACAGTATTTAATACAAGTTCCGGGCGGAGCCAGTCTGAAATTATCAGGAGTCTCAGTCGTCGCTATAATGTCAGACCCAGGTTTCCCAGATCACTGGGGCTGGAAGTTCACCAAGAATATCCACACCAAACCAGAAGGACCTACCGATCCAACGAGCATCAAACTGCATTCAAACTTCGTTGTCCTGGTCACCGGTGCTGTCAAAGGTGTAGGCTACAACATTGCCCTCTCCTACGCCAAGGCCGGAGCAAAAGGCATCGTCATCGCGTCCCGCACACAGTCTGACCTGGACAAACTTGCCACCGAGCTCGAAACTATCAACCCGGGCATCTCCATTCTCTCCCAAAGATGCGACACGACGAAGGATTCCGATGTCGAACAGCTGGCGAAGGCCACGAAAGACAAGTTTGGCCGCCTGGATGCCGCCATCGCCAACGCAGGCATCATCTCCAAATACATCACCAAATCCGACGGAAAAGAGTACATGCCAGTCGGAATCTTCGAAGACCCCGACCTCCCCCGGGTCATCGAAACCAACCTGCTTGGTTCCTGGCGCGTGGCGAGATCTTTCATCTCCTTGCTCCAAGCCACGCCCGACGGACCGCAGGCGTTCGCGGTGATCACGAGCGTGGCGAGCCATATGACGGATAGCCAGTTCACGCCAGTGGCGTACGTTCTGAGTAAAATTGCGATCAATCGTATGGTGGAGTGTATCAAGAACGATCATGAAGGCATTGGGGCATTTGCGGTACATCCTGGTGCGGTCCTGACAGTACAGACGGAGAGGCATCATGAGACGCAGTTGGGGAGTGTTTGGACTGATTGTAAGCCAGATTTTGTCATGAGTAGATTATTGTGTGATGGCACTGATTCTTGGCACAGTGCTCATCGATGACCCCGGCTTGTGTGGCGGCTTCTTGACGTGGTTGACGAAGGAGAAGAAGCCTTGGCTGTCTGAACGGTATGTTTCGAGTAATTGGGACGTGGAGGAGTTGGAGGCTAGGAAGGATGAGATTGTTGAGAAGGACTTGTTGATGTTCAGGATGAATGTTTGAGGAGAGCTACGGTGCGTCCCTGGGAGAGCTATGTAGCATTTTGAGGCCAGCGCTGAACGACTCATAGCAAAACGTCCATCCAGTCTTAAACCAAGATCTGACTCGAGGTCACTCGTTTCGTATAGCCTCTTCTGAAACCAAGAATGATACACAGAAGAATAGGACTCCAATGCTACGACGTCTATACCGCCACAATTATTGAACCCGCCCTTACGCCCATTTACGGTCTTCCCACTTTCTCTCTTCCCCTCTCATCCATCGCTGGTACTTGTAGCATTTGATCCTTCCCTTTTCCGTTTGCTTCCGGCGGCCGGCCCACCACAGCCTTGCCCTTTCCTCCGAGCCCACTCTCCTCAGCACTGCTCCGCTTTTGGCCCACTCGCAGATAAAACCACACTCCCAGCATGATCAAAACTGCCACGAAGGCCAATCCACTCACAGCTCCTCCGATTATTGCGCCCAGATCGGGCGGTCTCTGATGCGGTGCCCATGTTGATTCAGAAGTCGGGAGGGGCGTGGATGTACTTGTTGATGTGCAGCCCACTAGGTCGGTCGTTAAGCTGAGTGTTTGGCGAGCAAGGAGGTGATGGATGAGATCTGGTGTTGGTATGCGTTTGGCCATGGTCAGATGTATCGGCGGTTGTTGGAGATGAGTGTGATTGTGGATCAGACTTGTGTTGGGTCGGGCGTGCGGTGCTGGCTTTATGCCTCTAAGTGATGTATGTTGTCCCCGTAATAAACCTGTAAGTATTGTATTATAGACCATTCTTGCGAGGTGAAGTCTGCAACAATGGCTTTCGTTCTAGAGGGTTGATCCAAGCATTCCAAAGAAAATGCCACTGGAATGTATCATGTTGTGACCGACGCTTAGTCCTTCTAAAGGGAGCTTGCGGTTGCACCTGGGACGTGAACTTGTTGATGCCGTCTCCAGAAGAAGAAAAGAAGCATCGCTAACGTTACGACTAGACCGCCTGATACGAGGCTGCAGGCGATTGCGATGAGGTCTGATGTTGAGTGTGCCATATGAACTGGATGAATGATGCGAATACGATTTGGCCCTGTATTGTGGTTTCTCTTTTGATTCGCGTGAAAGAACCAGAGATGGCGGAGGAAGTACGAGGTCGTTCTATCAGGCTGGAAGAAGACAGTGGCAAAGTACAGTTTGTGACATCCTTGTTGGCGATATTGAAGGACAGGGGTCATCAAGGGAGAGTTCAATAGATCTGCCCAACAAATCTAACTCCCACCTGTCCGGACGGGCTTGGATCATGATCCAGGGCGACATGTGATACTCGAATCGTGCTGAATGCTCGGAAGTGCACTGTAACTGAGGCCGTACATTGGGAGCGTTGGCATTCCAGTAGATATAAGGGTCATCTGGTATAATCAATGGAGGCCGGGAGACTATGAATGCTTTCAAATAGATGATTGCTAGCAGCATTGTTGGACATAGCGTTGGCCTTCTGAATCACAGAGCAACCGCAATCCTGTTTGTCTCGAACTTGCGGGTGTTCGGAATGCCCAAGGCACAAGCCATGGCGCATGCTCCAAAAGCAATACTCACATACCTAGATAATGGTATTAGCAACAAGCTATCATGCATTGGAATCAACATTCTTACCAAACGAGATGCAAAGCCTCAGCGTAAGCCCACTGGGTACCAGTCAAAGCAGCACCAAGAATTGCCTCGGTGACTCCAGGAATCGCCGATGCGTTAGCCGGTGCAGTGAGGAACGTGCCGACAAAGAGTTCTGCACTGGAAGCTGGAAGCCCTGCCTGAATTGCGTATGTTGCAACGAGAACGGGGAGCCTCTTGGTCAACTTCTTGACAAAGACGCTGTAGTAGATCGAGTATCCGATGGCACCGCCTACCGCACGAACGGAGAGGGACAATGCGGCGCAGGTCGTGATTAGAGCATCCGGAGCTGCGATCATGGCGACTGTAGCGGCAGGAACGATAACACCCCCCAGGCCGAAGGCTGCGAAGGCGGCGAGTGTGACGGACTGATAGACGTTCTCTGGCGTCATGCTGGCGAGCGATCCGCCGAATGCAGTGAGCATCATGGCAGCCCGTAGATGCAAGTATTAGCAAGAGGTTTGTTTTGAACGTTAACGCACTCCGAACGTTAACGCGTTAACGCTCACGAACTTACCAGGAACAGCACCCATTTGGAACCACCTTTCCACGTGCTTAAGAGAGCATTCCAGATGATAGCACCAACGGCAGTTGAAAGACCCACCGGAAGTCCTCGCCAACCCTGAGCAGTGTCAAAAAACGTTCCCAGATGAATTCCACATTGATACCACTTACAATAGAGACCGGATTGGGGCTCCACACGTTCGATATCGTCAATGGCCAGAAATTTAAGAGCGAAAAGAAGTTCATTCCAGCCACAAATGCAACAGCAAAGGATAAACCAACGACACGCTGGCCTTGGAAGAGCTCGAAAGGAACCATGGGGTGGCGGGCGAACTTCCATTCCCAGATGAACCATGTCAGGAGGAGAGCGATGCCAATGAGAAGGGTGCAGAGAGTGTAAGCGGAGGTCCAGGGGTGTGTGTAACCACCGGCTTGAAGTGCAACAAGGCTGGGTGAAGACGTCAGCCAAAAGCTCGTGGTATGTTCACGGAGGACTTACAAGAGAACTAGACCGACAATCGACAGGAAGCCTCCGACGTAGTCAATTCGCTTCAGGATCTCAATCTTCTTGAGACCATCGCCTCGGCGGTGTCCATGGGGGAAGTAGAAGACAGCAAGACCGACAAGAGTGACAGCGTTATAGATGAGCGAAATCCAAGAGCCCCATCGCCATGTGGGGTTTGACCCTCTCGTAGAGAAGAGCTCGCTGTACATAACGTAAGGGCAGAATGGGAGAACGAAAGCTGTGAGGATGGCCAGACTGTACCCACGATGTCGTACAGGGACGACTTCGGCCAGGCTGTAGACGATGTCAGTGAACGCGTCAAGCGGCATGGATGAATTTGAATATTTTACCCAGCTAGACCGGTCAACTCACCAATCCCAGCACCTGCACCAGCGAGAGCCATTCCCGCAAGAGCTTGGCCAAGTTGATGGGAAGTCCCAAGAACAATGCACCCAACGCACAGAAGTGTTGCTCCAAAAAGTGCAATGCTTCGCTTGCCGAATAGGTCTTGCAAGTATCCTACAAAAGGGCATACAGCAGCAATGGCTAGAGTATTTGCAACTGGCAACCAGCCAATGATGTCGTGGGCGTTGAGGTCCTCGGCGATGAAGATTAAAGTACCGCCAGTGAAATACAACGGAATCTGAGAGCCTGTGGATATCAGTGTCGGCCATGATTCGGCTATAATAGTGGTGAGTCTTACCGGTATAGAGCATTGACAAGAAGGCTGCAGCCAGAAGCTTCTTCACAGTCCAATGGACTTTGCCATCTGAATCGTCTCCCTTGAAAGCCTGGTGGTTCTCTATGTCGACAGCAGCGAGAGTCTCATGAGTCTCAACCTTATCGAGGGGATTGTGTTTTTGTACGCCAGGGGTCTCAGCATCTGAAGTCGTCTCTATGCGCTCCAGCGTCTCCTTCTCGTACTCTTGTGCTGCCATGTTGTGGACACTGTAAGGTGAAGTAGCAGACGAGGAATGAAGTGTGCAAGTCACCCTATGATCGACGGCGAACCGAAAGAGATATATGCAAACATCTACCGATCGCTCAAAAGCTATGCCGGTGAGGGGAAAGCATAGCCGTTGTCTAGCCACAATCTTGCTTCACAGACATCCAGAGCATCAGGACATCTGCGTCGACAGCGTCGAGTCAATCACAGGCTGCACCAGACCAGTCCTAAAGTGCGCTTGGCGTTGTACATTGATACAACGAAAGCCGTGGCGGCTCCAGTGGATTGGGTAGATGGACGTCCAGCACGTGGGAATAACGGTAAACACTCGGTCCGTAGCGGTCCAACAGCTGTCTCTACGAACGCCAGCTCCAGAGGCGGTTAAGTGTAACTGATAGACCGCGTTGCATGTATAGAAGTACTCTCGCTCTAGGCCAATTGGGCGTGTTCACACGCGACAAGAACGCCTCCAAGATGCGGAGAAGCTGGGGTGCATAGGCGTGGCGCCCCCAAAGCGTGGATCTCTGGTCTGGCCCATGGTCGTTCGCCTATTGCTTTGCTCGGCTGTTCTGACTGAGCATCTGAATTGCTTGATGAGACATATTTGGGGTGGCAATGATGGGGAAAAGTGGTGATTGATGGAAGTGAGGAAAGAAGAGGCTTTCGCCTACTACGATCTAACTTATTGGGGATTAGTGGAATTTACGGATCTCTTGATGTCCCCGACGTCCCTGACTTCACCTCCTCTTCAAACACCGTTCTAACCTCAGACATTAGATGCAATGTCATGCATCCGGACTTGCCGTGTGGCACGTTACTCGCTAGTCCATGACGATCCAGATTGTGCCATCGAGTGGCGCATAGCCATTCGAATCTGCTTCGTTCTCTTTCCACCAGATGCTTTAGCGAATGGCCAAGGAAACAAGGCGGAAATGGAGCGGCGACCAGGGCACCTTGTTGTACACGGAGCGAGAATGTCACTAGTCGGGCCTTGTGGAGTATTCAGGGGCTGTTCGTCACAAGGCCGTCCGAAATTCCTTGTGTCTCGTCCGTAAAACTCGCAGCACCCACAGCGACCGTCAAAGGTGTGGTTGTGCTGCCAGAGACACCACAGGCTTCGATTGACAGGACAAGATTATCCTTTGTTTTGCCAATTCTACCCTTTCCAACGTCTAGAAAATGAGGCAGTGGGCGGGCAATAGCATGCCATTATCGAAATCGGTCAACATAATAACCACGGTCTACTAGTAAGATCTATCGTCGAACCCGGCTACCCTTCACTCTAACAGAATGGCTAAAAGGCTTACGGCTCATTGATGGTTTATTTGCAACTTTCAACTAACAAATGCTGTCGCGCAGAACGTCACCAAGTCCCTCGAAAGATGGTACGGGCAAAGGTCCTAGCCACCCGGCGCAGCACACTTATCCCTCAAGGAAGAAACCGATGTACTGCGTCAAGGGATCGAGACGGCCATAGAATTGCATTTTGGCAGTTTGGTCCCTTTATAGGTGAAGTACACCTAAATCTGAGTGAAAGGTAAAGTTGTCTCGTAACACGGTATAACCTAGTATGCGACGCTCGACCAGCAGCAGATAATTGGGTATCTTCAAAATGGACCACAAGTCATCACTAGTGACGTGCGGAGGTGCAGCAAGAGCCTGTTACCGGAGAAGTATCGCAACAAGCACACGTTCGAAAGCTTCTGACGCTACTGCTTCTTCACATGTCAAGGAATGATGTCACGCAGGTGAATGTTATTCACCTCTTGCACGTGCCGCGCGCTTCAGCACGGGTTACTTGCGCCGCGAATGAAGTGATGGAGCAGCTGACGACACTTTCGTTCACTCGCTCAATGTAGCCATTTAAATACTTCTCTCATTCGCGGAAGTCTTCTCTCACAACACACACATCTAAGATGCCCAAGCTCATACTGAAGGTACGTACACTAGCCCTGTTGATTGACATGCGACTCGCACTAACAGACTGTCTAAAGAATACCCACCCTTCCCAGCGCTCCCAATCCGCAACCTCTTCGCCTCGGTCCACACTCTCTAAAGCCGCCGAGTCTTTTGCCAGCAAATGGCTCTTTCGCTTCTCCGAACTCAATCTTGAACTCGAGTCGGCTAAGCACGAGCGGGAGCCAGACGAGGACAACTTCGACGCTGGGGACGACGGTGAGATGCGTCATCTTGCGGTAGTCGGCCACACGCAAGAGCTTCTCATATCATTCGACGAGGAAGCAACCACAGGTAGCTTCACCTCGAAGACCTTCACCAACAAACCCGACGTCTCGAACCCATTCCTCGTTGCCGAGGATATGCGAGAGTTCGTCTACACTTTCTTGACCCACTGGGATCGAGTGAGGAACGAAGGCTGGCACGGGTTGCCGAGAGGCACGACTTGGATAAGGCCTTTCATTAAGAAGTTGAATGAGTTGTTCCGGGAGAATAAGAAGTTAAAGCCTATGCCGGGGATGAAGAAGCCTGTCTATCATGGCGGAATGACAAGCAATCGTGGACGACCAAAGGGCAGTGGCAAGAAGAAGAAGAAGGCGGACTCGGATGATGATGATTACGAGTAGAGGTTGGAAGCTTTGGTGGCAGGTGGTGTCTGTAATAGGAAGTTGGGTGGGGCGGATATTGGGCCTATCCCTGTTCTCGGCCGAGACGTAGCTGTAGCGAGAATATGCGTCAGCACACTCAGGGACTGAATATGACTTCTCCGACTTCTCGGAAGATCCCCAAAACTTTGAAAGAACTACCTAATCCGCATCCAGACCTAACTGGCGTCAGACCATCGTGCCCTACGGACTTACAGCACCAAATTCCATTTCACCACAACCACAATGACCGTGTCTCTCCTAACGAGCATGCAGTGCTTACTTCAGCAGTCCAAGATGACTTCAGAGTACTTAACGCTCATGCCATTGGTGTCGACTCGCAATGGAAGAATCCAAAACCCACAGTTCATCAAGAATGTCCGAACGCAAGGTCGTCCTCACCACCGGCGCAACTGGTGCAATTGGCAGCGCAACTGCCGTGGCCTTGGCTAAGACTGGCGAATTTGACCTCGCGCTGCACTATCGCAATGCCAGCCCCGAGAAGCGAGCCACACTGCAGGAAGAGATCCTGGAAGCTGCTCCTTCGAATCTAAGGATCGAGTTCTTCCAGGCAGATCTAGGAGATTCAGCGTCGATTCAAGAGCTCCACAGCGAGATCACAAAGACTATGGGGGGAATCGACGCCTTTTTCGGCAATGCAGGCTCAAACGAAGGGGCAACCAACGTCCAGAGTCTGGCCGACGTATCGACAGAAGTCTTCTAGAAGACGTGGAAAGTTAATGTCGAATCGAATATTCTACTTTCTCAGCTGTGTTTGCCTCATATGCAAAAACAAGGCTATGGTCGTATCATTCTGACCTCTTCGTTGGCCGCACTCACTGGAGGTATCGTTGGTCCACACTACGCTTCATCCAAGAGCGCTTTGCATGGATTCATTTACTGGCTTGGAGGCTCCGTGGCCAAGAGCGGAGTAACCGTGAACGGAATCGCCCCTGGGCTTGTGACTGGAACCGAGTTGCTTGATGTTGGGACCGTGGCTAACAGTAAGTGCCCCACTTGCGTTATGTCCCTTTTCAGAGACCGATCAGGCTATTAGGAATACGAATTGGAAGAGCTGGGCATCCGGAAGAGGTTGCGGAGACGGTGGTTTGGATGATGAAGAGTGGTTATCTGACGAGGAAGATCGTTACTCTTGATGGCGGCATCTTTTGTAGGTGATGTGCAATGAGAGACACCTGCAACAGTCATTACGAAGCCTCAGACCAACGACAATGAGCAAAGAGGCACTAGAGAGAAAGTATGTAACTTATCCTTCGGACTTTGCACCACTTCAGGAAGTCATCGAAGGATTCAACTTGCATGTGTGGGAATGCGTCCTAACTCCGTAGCTCTATGGAGCTGGAATCCTTCACAATTGATGAACTTACCATTCTTTTGAACTTTTCAAGAGCTGATTCAATCTCTCACCGCTGTCGTTGATCAAAACTGCTTGGGGTGTGTACACGCTCTCGATGGCTTTACAACCACACATCGGGGAGGGGGCATTCAGGGATGAACCAAAGATAGATGAAGGCCCAATAATTGACGGCAAGCCAACGAGTATCTCAACATGGTCAGCAAAACAGTTGAAAGACTGCGCTCTCCTACCTGGCCTGTTCAAGACGATCAATTTGGCTTATCTGACGTCTGACGAGAAGAGTTTTGGTACAAGTACCGGAGATAGACTCAAGTCCACCGAAGATCTGATACAAGTGCTTCGCAACGATGCCAACTCATTCATCATCATATTAAACCAAACTCATAGCGACAGAGAGGTTTTATCAACTGCCAGCTGTCGAAGGTACTACGGACCGGAATCGGATACCAGTCGGGCTTGGGCGTGCACTCACACGCCTGCACCTGGTGTCGAAGAGTGGGAACTGAAGTTGGTGGCGACTCATCCTTCAGCTCAAGGCAAAGGGCTGGCGAGCTACATGCTCGGACTTACGGAGAAAGAGGTCGTCAGTCGATTCAACGCTAGAGAAGGGAGTCGTCGCAAGGCTGCGGCGGCGCAGTCTCATCCCAAGATGATCATGTGCACCCCAGAGACGACATTTGCGGAATTCTATGCTCGAAGAGGGTATGGCAAGGATTACGTGCGGCCCTTTAAAAACGATCATATTGGCTTTGACATAAACTTCATGTCCAAGATGCTGGATCCGAAAGATGGTGATCATATGGAATAGAATTGGAGGATCTACACGGATAGCCCAACATTTGAGAGCTTCAGTGTTTCGCCACAATAACTAGAGTGAATCTTCTTCCTTCATAATCAGCATCATAACCCTTAGAAAGAAGTCTCGCGGCCCTCCGGTCGAACATTTTAGACCCCCTTCGTCAACTTTGACCTGAAGCTTTTGCCTGCCCAGTGGCCGGAAACCCATCTTCTCATACAGTTTCTGCTGATAATCTCCCGCAGTGTCCAAGAATACAGGCGTGAAATTGTCTTTTTCGAGGCATTGCTGTCGGTATTGCTCAATCTGCCATCGTAGTAGGCCGGCTGACAACCCCTTTCCTGCATGTGCCGGATCGGTCCCAAGAATTTGCACGAATGCTCCTTCGTGTCGACTTTTGTAGCCCAGAGGGCGTAAGCAGCGATCGTAAAGACCGGATAGCTTAGACTCGAAGTATAGGAAATTCCATGTCCCCATGAATCGTCCCAGCCGAAGTAAGGCGAAGAGAAATCCACTTCGGAGGACCGCGTAGGTTGTGACCTCGACTTTCGGTGGGAGCCAGCAAAGCATCGCCGCCGGCTGCGAGCTACCTGCCGGAACCGCGACGGATATGCTGCCTCCAATGAGTCGTACAAGGCGGACAATCGCACGGTAGAATGTCAGACGGTCTTGCTGGGCCGCTGTAAGAGCCTCCAATATTGAAGTATCATCTCCCTGCGGTGCAGATTCAACAGGAGGAATATGTTCCTGCAGATTCTGCCACCAGTTGATATCCCAGTTGCGGAGGAAGGAGTTGTAGAGAATACGGGCAACAACCTCATCCTCAGACGGGTCGGCCAAACGGTACTGCGGCCTGTCTCCAGAATTCGTTAATTCCATCGTGGCTTCTTAGTCTAGGGAAAGCAGGAGAACAATGTACTCGCTTTGGATCCTCCACCCAGCGGCTTCAGGAATGTAGCATTCAAAATGGGTTGACAGGCAGCACAAGATGTTGAACGGAAGGCATGCCGTACGGATGCGAGCTGCCCAATAGTAGCGTAGAGTGGCTGAAAGCACAGAGCTACAGACGAGCAGGAAGCTTCCGCACTCCGCCCGAAAGAACAGCTACATCAGGAGTGATTAGGGCAGTCAGGCTACGTATTACCGCATCGGGATTCATCTCCCCGGGGTCCGTCAAGGCACGTAGCTTGATCTATCCCATCTCTAAGCCGTTAGGAAACTGTATTGAATGTATTGACGAGCTCGGTATTGACAGACTTAGAATTTCTTCGTGACTGCGTTGTGAATCATGGACAAGGCTGTATTGGAAGCGCTAGACGTGAGACCGAAGCCTTTGTTCCAATATTCACAAACGAATTGTAACGGCTGAAAGGGCCATTGAGGATCTTGCGTGGCTTTCTCCACACAATGCCGTTCATGAAGGCTCGTACATCTTGCTTTGTTCCATAGTCTGAAAGCAATTCTTGTAGCCTTGTACCATTCAATAACAAAGGAATTGTTATCAATGCTATTCCCCGATAAGTCGTAACACAACCTTTCCAAGACCTATATAACCACCTCATCTGTCCCCATACTCAAGTTTTTCCTTCTTCAGCCACACACACCACCAACTCAACTAGCCTCCAAGCCGAAAGGACTAGAAGGATTTGGCTCTCCCTTCATCCCGGCACACAACTGGAGCAATGCACAACATGCGGGGCGCCTGGAGCGCATAATGGGCACTACGGGCTTTCCATGACAGAGGCGGCGGGACCGTTGGTCGGGGAATGACAACGCCTGGAGCGCATAATTAATGAAGCTTTGTACGACAGAGGCGGGGGGTCCGTTGGTCGAGAGAGCCAGCGACTGGATCGCATACTGGACGAAGTTATCTACGACAGAGGCGGCGGGTCCGTTGGTCGGGAAGCATGAGCGGCGCATTGGAGGACTTGACACCAGCAAAGGGCTTTTCACGACAAAGGCGGCGGGTCCGTTGGTCAGAAGAGCCAGCGCCTGGAGCTCATACTGGACGAAGCTATCTACGACAGAGGCGGCGGGTCCGTTGGTAGGGAAGCACAGTCGGCGCCAGGGGCGCATAATGCTGGCATGAGGGTCTTTTCGACAAAAGCGACGGGTTCGTTGGTCGAGAAGTCTTCCGGCTCCCTTGAGAGGTTGAGCTCTGTACATTATCGGGGACAGGCTGGTGGACAGAGCGCTGTGCGCATAATCAACATCAGCTTCCTACGACAAAGGCGACGGGTTCGTTGGTCGAGGAAGCTGCATAATATCGGCTCGCCTTTGAGAGGCTTGAGCATTATATTGTCAAATCTTTTTCATCGACTCCTTCGCCGCACAAGCGAGGATTTGGAGAAGAAGAACCAACACCACTTGTAGAGGCAGCCTGCTAGTCTACTCTGTGTGTAACCACTCCGCAAACCATCCAACAGCCGCATTCTTCGCCCTCGTCATTGCCCTCTGCTCTCCAGGCTTCTCCTCGTCGCCCCTGACTAGAGCGCCGTGCGCCATACCGGCAAAGTGCTGATAGTCAAATGCCAAATCGCCTCGAGCTTGCGTGACGCGCCAGAAATGGTCTTTCAACTCGGGTGAGAACGGTGGATCGTGCTCCGGTGCCAGCAATTGGACTGGGACGTCAACATTATCGATGTCTTCCTTCTTCAGGATACTTGGATGACCGGCGATCACGCAGTCCACCAAGTTGTTGCCTTTGGCTCCGAGGCGGAAGACGGCCCAACCTGAGTAGTCGTTAGTTTTTAATCTGAATGAGATGCCTATCCTCTTACCACCCCAACAGAACCCAACAGCCCCGACCTTCTTGTATTCACTCCTCAACTTCCTCGCACAAGCGAAGATCTCTGGCTCTCGGATCTCCCTGCTGTTTCTCTGCACGCATCCAGCCACATCAATTCCGTTAGGTGCCCACTCATGTGGTTCCATTTTCAGGGCTCTCAAATCCAGTTCTTCTCCATTCAAACTAAAATACCAATAAGCATCTACAAAAAGCCAACCAACACGAGATAACTTACAAATCTGGCAGATACACAGTCGCTCCCACCTCACGAGCATAATGATCTGCCAAGAGTCTCGCATTGCGGTATTTCCAGCCCACGAGGTCATGCACGAAGAGGATTGCCACGTCCGAGCTTGAGCCTGTTTTGTAGGCTTGATTGGAAGTAGTTGGAAAGGGGATGACCTCGCCTTGTGGCTCGCCGGACCATTCGAAGCCGCTGAGGCAGCATTTCTGAGCAGTCATTCTGACAATGCTTAACGTTAGACGTTTTGTTCAAATGGAAGGTGGTCGTTCCTATGCACTTCATCTCTCCATTGAACTGCCTTAATAATGTGGGGGTCACAGCTCAAGGCTACAGCTGATTGACGTGGCACAGAGAAGGATGAGTTAGGTTCGATCTTTCCCTGTGAGTCATAGTTGAACGCTGCTGAAGCTCACAGAATGGTGCGAATGATACCTGTCGGTTGTGTCTTGGCCCTTGATATGAACACATTGACCTAGAACATCGCCTTGTAACCGACAATGAAGCTGATCAACGAGGAGATATCATTGTCCTCTCGATTCGCGCTTTGCTCTGACAACTCGATCTGCCACAACGGAGATTGCTTTCAGACTACGAACACCCAAAGCTCAGCTCTACAATCGGATTCATATCGATCAAATGCTGCACCGTGAAACTTCTGCGTGGCGAGTGGCAGCAGCGTCCCCGTCGATATATTCACCAACTAGACGCATGCCAATCTACATTCCAGCACTTCCATAGATCATCTCGACCTTGGTCACTACCAACTCCATGCCAGACCTGGAAGTGATTGCGTGGGTCATACTTCCTCTTAACCCTCACCAGCCTCGCATAGTTCTCGCCCCAGAACGCACGCTGATGATCAGGCTCGTAGACGTCGGCCTTAGTACACATCAGCTTGGGCAACCTTCACCCGTGACAAGTTACTCACCTCATTCTGATAAGCAGCCCCATCCGGCACCGCATCCCTCAAAACTTGCATTGCGTCAAATACATTCCTCGTCACAGCCTTCCCATCAACTCCAACACTTTCGTCCCACCGCTGACCGAGGTACACATGCCAAAGGCTATCATACCACACCGGCGTCACGCTTGTCTTGCTCCCAGTGTGCCTCTTCGATGGCGAGTTTGCAAAGATGTGGAACTGCGCGGATGTACCGACTTCCAAGTTCTTTCTCATTGCGTCGTGTGTTGCTTTCGCTACAGTGGCACTTCGTTCAGCTGAATTGAAGTATGAGGTCGGAATGAGGCGTGAGGAGACCGTGGAGGCGTATCCTGCTGGATACGGGTTTGGCAGTACAGTGTTCAGAAAGGGGAGGAATGACTGTCGAGACGTTAGCAAAGGTCGGCAAAGCGTGTCAGTATCGTACAGGGCACGAAAGGTAGCCTGGCTTCGACAATGTTCCTTCCCTTCCGTCCGCATCTGCTTTCTGTACGCTGGGCAGAGTTCGAACAAATTCCGTGAAAGGCCTGGCGACTTCACGTACGATCAGCAGCGACCAGGATGTAAATACTTCAGACATACTTCTCTGCACCAAGTCCATATCCGTTGTCGCACCAATCACCCCAAACACTGTCGCAGGACCTTGAGACAAGATCGTCCCTCCCAAACCATGCTCGCCCATGGGTCCGGTTATGTTGGCGAAGCTTTCGAACAGTCTCAACCCGTCATTGCCTTGCAAGTCCACACCGATACTCGTTGCAAAGACGGCACTGATAGGCTGTATAGGATGTGCTTTGTATGTCACGGACACCGTCACTCCAAATGTGCCTCCTCCTCCGCCTCTCACGGCCCAGAAGAGATCAGGCTCGGCACATTCGCTGATTGTTCGAAGCTTCCCGTCAATGGTGACGATGTCCATCTCAAGGAGCTTCTCAGATCAGCATCAATATATGTTGGGAGCATCCTCGACTCACATTGTCCACACCAAGCCCTAGCTTGGGAGTCAGAAACCCATGCCCACCGCCCAAAAGCCAACCTCCTGCAGCGCCGACGTTTTGTAGGTCACCACCTACGAGAGTCATTTTCTCCTTTTCTGCGAACGCATATGCTTCTTTCCAATGTACGCCGGCGCCAAGACGGACAGCGTCTTGCGTTTGGCCGCTTCCACATCCTTTAGGAGTGAAGCGTCTTTCCCGAGAGATACTCCTCAAGCCAGCCGTCCATATCGCAAAACCACCCTGACCTGAGCTACGACCTTGATAATCATGACCCGTGTTTTTGACGATGATCCGCAGATTGTGATCGGTGGCGAAGCGAACGGAAGTGCTGATATCAGATGCCGTTTCGGCAGCGACTGCATAGAGCGGAATGTTGCCCTGCTCGCAGGTATGTGTATCGTACGTAAGGTCTGTCGAAGGAAGAGGGCAGGCAGGAGACGCATCAAAAGAGCAGTCCTCCCAATTGCGTTGTTGATAGGTGGATGAGTGAGAGGCACGCCACTGTCATTCGATATTAGCAAAATCTTTCAAAAGGGGCTCGAGGCGCGGGTACTTCGTCATTGAAGAAGTTGGCACGGATATCGTGGCAAGCAGTCTGATTGAACTGATGATCGCTGGTAGAGTAGCACGCTGTAGCGATGGGTCTTTGTGCAATCAACCTGCCGTGAACGGTTCGGTTGAAGGCTTTCAATTGCTCCTGGGACGGAAAGCAATGCCCGCCCAAGCATGTGGCACTTGCTGATGATACTGCACAGAGAGCAGCGCAGAGGAGCTTCAACATCGTTTTGATATACGGGATGAATTGGGTCCCATACTTACTGCAGCCTCTACTATATAATGGAAAGTGTGGGTCAGAGTGTTGGTGATCATATAATCACCAGTGACCCGAATTCAGTGTGCGATGTCAACAACCATAGCCAAGTCGTTGGTGATCAACGTCTACATCAACTTTTCCAACGTCAGCGTTGTAAACCAACAAGCTTGCCCCGGGATATGCAGAGGGTGATGCTGGACGTGTCAATATCCAGCTTAAATTACCCTTGTGCCTGGCGTTGGGGCATCTTTCGAGGAGTTGTGCGATTGTCATCCTCGATTCAGGTATAGTCTATGAAAAGCTGTCATTCATGCTGTCTATGGCTGGAATATGGCAGCTATATCGCAGACTCACGCTGCTGTATTTGCATCCACAAGCTTGGTCTTCCCACCTCGCGCCCACTTAGCGACCTCCGCAGCAGCAATATCTCTCCCTTCACCTCTTCGTTGGCACGCCTCCTTGATCGCAATAGCTCTCTCCGTAGTCTTTGCACTCCCCAATATATGTAACAGTTTAGCACTAAACTGTCTGCCTTCCACCCCTGGCGCCACACCAACGTTGCCAACAAGCCCAATCCCGAGATACCTCGCCCGCTCCGCATACTCGTACGTGTCCCACCAGACTGGTAGAACAAGCTGTGGGACGCCGGCTTTGCAAGCTTCGTAGTAAGAGTTCGCGCCTCCGTGGTGCACTGCGCAGACGAAGTTGCCTGTCTCCAGGAGACTGGACGGTTCCGCGACCAGCCAAGGGAGGATGCGTAATCGCTCTGCTTTCACGAAAGTCTCGAGGAGAGGTTTCATGCGGGTGTCGCTGGACCAGTCGTATTTGAGTTTCCAGAGGACTTGCACATCGTCTCGGGACTCCAACACAGTCTTGATCCCCTTGGCCAGTTCGAATGAGGCTTCTTTGTCAGCTGCGAAGTGTGTTCCGAGGTTGATCAGCACTGTTGGACGTTGTTGTAGCCAGCGTAGCAAGGTTGCGTCGGCATCGGCTACAGGTCTGAGTGGTGGCAGGGTGATGGGTCCTGATATCACAACATTTGGCGGTATTGGGTCAAGACCATCGTAGTCGGCTTCGGGCGTGAATGAAAGAAGATAGCGGCCTTCTTTACGGTATGGTTCTAGTAGAGGGAACGTGTGCTCCAGTTTTGCGTCCTTCCGAGCCTAAGGAGTTGTTAGTACGCATGGACTGGGACTGCTGAGTAGAAAGTCGATACCTTGGCCATCTCCTTCAGATGAGGCCCACGTAGAAGGGTATAGATGAACAGAACAGCCAGCACGATGTTCTTCAACGTCTCAAACAAAGTCAATGGATAGGTGTATCCAGAGGACATACTGGACACGTTGTCAGCAAACCCCTAAATCACAAAGCCATTCACACTCACACAGGCCACTTCCAGAACAACGGCGCCCCGGGGAGAACACCAGCGACCAACTCCTTCGCCGAACTAGGCGAGATGGTGATATAGTCCAACTTCAAGTCCCTCGCCGCATCCTGCGCATGGAAGAAAGCAAGATCAAGAACCAGCGCCGCCGGCTTGACATCCTGAATGATCTTCCGGCAGTGATTCACAATCTCAATATACTCACTCGGCCACCACGCAAACGCAGAGCGCTCGAGATTATTATAACTCGCAGGAGCATTGAAGAACCCCGGCGGATGAGCGTACGGCGATTCTGGATTCTTGCGGTTTTGGCGTGCGGCGAGATCTTCCATTGCGATTCCCGGGATGGAACGGAATTCGATAGGTCTGGCGATGGCTTTGTTGCCCTCGTTGATCTCTTTGATTCGGGATCCTAGCTTTGCGAAGCTGGCGATTGTGATGTGGAAGTCAGCGTCGCGGGCGAGGGATTGGGCCACTGCGAGGACGACGTTGGCTTGTCCGTATTCGGCGTGCACCATGAAGAGGACTGGTAAAGGAGGCGCCATGTCTTCTTGAATTTTTGGTTCGCACGAGCTTTAGTATGTGGTGGTTGAAATTGAAGTGGGTGTTGAGGCGGCTATGGCTGTTGTGGAACCATCGTACGTCTTTGCGGCGGTCGCAGCTCCCATTCCTAAAGGATCATCATGGTGGGGATTGGGGTATCTCGCATTTGCATCTTATTACAGCGCCAGCCCAGAGGACTTGGCAGGGCTGATAGGCCGGAGAGCGAGCTTCAATAAAGATATATGAAGAATAAGCCAGCCTTAGTAAAACTCATCTGGACGTGGAGAGTATGTGTCAGCATCGTCCACCAGCAGATGAGGATGTAGCTATGACTTGCAGCACACCCTCAATCTTTCAATCTGCCCCACTCAGCCTTGACATCAACTCTGCCTCCATCCATGGTCTTCCCTCGATCCCACTCCCTCCCCTCACCCTTCTTGTTCCACCTAACATCGCTGATGTCCTTCTCTCCATCATCTCTCCCACTACCACCCTTCTCCCAATTCGCCACCTCATCATCTGTGAAGCCCGCCGCGCGCAAGCGATCTGGCCCAGATTTCCTCCATTTAGCACGATCTCGCAAAGCCTCCAGCGCCATATCCCAGTCATCGCCGTCTTCGTCCTGTTCCAAGCCCACATCCATTTTGGGGTCGTAGTTTGGGTCAAAACGGGAGTCCATGGCGGAGCTGCTATCTGCGCCTCGTCCTCGGGTCTTGATTTTGGGCGGTGGCTTAGGGCCTATTGCGGTTTCTAGTGGATCCGATTCTGATTCATCGTCATGTGGGGATGAACGGCGTCTATGATGGGAGCCTCTTTCTTTTGATCTTCGTCTGTGGTGAGAGTCTCTGTCTGTCGACCTTCGTCGATGACGAGAATCTCTGTGAGATCTGTGACTGTGTCCTTCTCTCTTTGGTGACCTCGACCGGGACTTTGATCTATGCTTTCGTCCTTCTGCTTCGTGTCGTCGCTCTGTGCCATGCAGCCGTTCTGTGTCTCGCCGGCGTGCCGTATCTCTACCGGTTTCGAGATCCGGCTGCTCCTTCGCTCGACCACTTCGATCCCGCTTCAATCCACGCAGGCGCTCTTTCGATTCCTCCTCCTCTTTCCTTCGAACAGCAGCATTATGACTGTCGGCTTCTTTGACTATATTCCTCAAGAATCTTGTGTTCGGCTTTGGCGCATTGCTTCGCGGTCTCGAGGAGCCCAGCAGCGAGCCCAGCCCGGCTGACAGATAGCGACTTTGATCTTTGCGTTGTGCGTCTCGCCTAAGGACTTCGGCCACGTAGTCGTCTGTGATCGGTTCCTCGAGTGGCATTGTTGTGTTTGTCGAGAGAGCGACAGACTTTCACATGCCGATGACATGGTTGGCAGGGGTTGAGCGGGAGTGGGGGCCGAAACGCGGGGGCGGCGATTGCCACGTGCCGCAAAGTAAACAAATCAACACTGGTTGCTATCAAACTCTTTACCATCACCACAACAGACAAAGACTACCAGAGTGCATCTCGAGCTAAAAAGGGAGAATAATATCACCAGAATCACCTTTGGAAAGTCACCATGGA
Organism: Zasmidium cellare ATCC 36951; assembly: GCF_010093935.1. Taxonomy (NCBI): domain Eukaryota; kingdom Fungi; phylum Ascomycota; class Dothideomycetes; order Mycosphaerellales; family Mycosphaerellaceae; genus Zasmidium; species Zasmidium cellare. The sequence goes on along the minus strand of NW_022986951.1, from coordinate 20,768 downwards.
CCCTCAGACGGCCTTGGCGCGTCTCCAAGAACCGGCACTGCACGATCTCTCCATCCTGAGCATATCCGAGCCCATCCTCAATGTCGCGTCGCAGAACCACCGCTCGCCCTCGAAGCGTTACTCCAACGCAGATAAAATCAGCCAGACGCCCGCTTCGCTCGCGGCAGACCTCACGCATTATCAAGAGCTCTTCTCCAAACTGCGATTCTCGTACGTCGAACAGGTGACGAAGGAGCGCTTTCTACGAGCTGTGACGGCCGAGCAGCCAGACTTCGTGACAGCAGCGGAGAATGCGGAGCTGGAGGAGCGACTACGAGGAGAAAAGGCGGCGTTGAAGCAAAAGAAGGAGGAAGTCAGGGAGATCATCAGCGCATTGGAAGAGCAGGGACGGCAACTTGCGAAGAGTGAGTATAGTGCCGAAAATTTTTGTGTGAATTGTGCTGACATTGTAAAGGATACGAGCAGATCCAACTACAAACATCACAGCTTGATGCCCTGCCCGCAGAGATCACGTATCTGGAGACCACAATCGAATCGCTCCGCCAACGTCAAGAGCCCGAAGCCTCGGATCCGGAAATGCGCATGCCCCTACAGCCTACACGAGACCTGCTGAATGATCGTGAACGGGAGCTGCGGAATGTCGAGATGGAGATTGAGAAGCTGACAGCGGCGTTACCAGCCAAGAAGGCTGAAGTCGTGAGATTGCAAGACGAGCTGGCTCCGATCCAGATGCGGAAGATTAAGGCTGTCGAGGAGGCGCAAGAGGCGAAGAGGAGACGAGAGCATGGCGGTACTGCGGACGAATTGGAAGAGGAGGGCAGATGGTTGCGTGGCGTTGAGTCCAGCTTGAAGGCCATGCTGGAGGTTTAATGAGGGCGGACGGTATTCGCCTCGAACCACGAATGTGACGCTACGACTGTACAATACGACCTGAAGATACCCCATGTTGATTGCAACTCGATCATTGCAACGCCAATGAAGCGAAACCGATCCCCTTTCCGAGCTCCACCGGCATTATTATTTAAAGTTCCACACGCGTGTCTCGACCTCATCTTGGACTGGAACGCTACAATACCACCCCAATATTCACGAGCGGAACGTCGATGGCTTGCAATTGCTGACCATTGCAGTCGTGCATTTACGAGCTTCTCCGCAGTTTCTACGCGAGGCACTTGGCTCCAATGATGCCGATGATGCTAGGGCGGACAGGAAGCTCCACCGGCTGTAGCTCGTCTGGCATTGTTCAGCGGCATCTGAACACATCTCTTCCTGTGTTCAGCCGTTTGATGTCGCAGCATCGATACAACTAACCACCCGCATGATCGTCAGTTGAAGGCTTGCTTGCACAGCAATTTAATCCGGGAGCAGACAATCTATTGCAACGATGGCCCCGCCCAGATATGCTACATATCCGTCTCTGGAAGGCAAAGTCGTAGTAATCACTGGCGGCGCAGAAGGCATAGGTGCAGCAGCAGTCCGCATGTTTGCCCACCAAGGCAGCCAAGTCATCGCTTTGGACATCTCCGAACCAAGCTCCACCAAACTCCTCGAGGACATCAAAACCAACGCCTCCCAATCCACCATCATCCCGACCTTCCACCAATGCGACGTCACAGACCTAACCCGCCTGAAAGAGATCGCCGACGACATCATCCGCAATCACGATAACAAAGTCGACATCCTCGTCAACAACGCCGCCTCCTCAGCTGGCAAAGCTCGCGTGGGAACGTTCGAAGTCACAGAGGATAGCTGGGATTTCAACCTAAACGTCAACCTCCGCCACCAATTCTTCCTCACGCAATACCTCGTCCCCGCCATGAAGAACGCCGGCGGGGGCTCCATCATCAACATGGGCTCCATAACCTGGCGGATCCCCGCGACAGGCCTCCCCATCTACACGACCTGCAAATCCGCCATCTTAGGCCTAACCCGCACGCACGCCCGCGAGTTCGGCAAGGACAACATTCGCGTGAATAGCATCATGCCTGGGAGTATCGCTACCGAGAGGCAGATTGCGGAGGTTTTGACGGACGAGTATAAGCAGCAGACGTTGGATGCGCAGGCTTTGAAGAGGGTTCTTACGCCCGATGAAGTGGCGAGGACGATTTTGTTTTTGGCGAGTGATGATGCGGGTGCAATTACGGGGAGTTCGTATGTGGTCGATGGGGGGTGGGTTGGTGATCCGTAGATGATTGGGGAGGTGGGAAGGAAATGAGGGTGCTTGACACTGTTGTGGCAACGATGACTCTAGTGGTCTTTGGTCAATGTCATACGCTTTCACAAGAAATGCTGCAGAGAACGAAACAATCTAAAGTCTATCATGGTATTAATCTATCATATCATCCACCCAAAAGTCTGGGATATCATTCAAATCGTCAATCATTACTTCAAACCCAAGCCCATCCCTACAACTTCTCCATCAAATTCTTCCTAACCGTCCACATCCGTGCCCTCTTCCCATAAATATACATCGGAATCGTCGTCAAACAACACCCCAACTGAATGCCCCCAATCGCCAAAAACACATCCCTGCTCCCCTCATCATCCAACCACGAATTAAAAAACAACGAAAACACCAGCCCATGGAAGGTATTCTTGCTGAAATTCAGCGTCACGAGCGCCTCGCCGGCGTACTGCCGGTACGAGTCCACGGCGAAGGTGATGGAGGTCGTGCTGCCGAGCGAGCAGCCGAAGGAGATGAGGCCGAAGAAGACGGTGGGCACGATCCAGGCGTCGCGGTCTTGCGCCGACCAGCCGTAGCCCATGAGGCCGATGGTCGTGGTGAGGGCGATGGGGATGGCCATGACGAGGCGGAATTCGGGCTCGTAGACGCCGCCATTGCGGCGCGCCATCCAGCGCACGATTAAATCACTCACTTTGCCTGCGACGGCGGTCCCCAGGACGCCGCCGACGAAGGGCGAGATGTAGATCAGCCCGGCCTGCAGCGAGGTGAAGTTGTAGGTGTCGCGGGATTTGTAGATTGTGGTTACGGATTCGGAGATGACGATGAGCCAGCCGATGGAGAGGGAGTAGATTAGGGTGGACCAGAGGATCGAAGGGTAGGCGAAGAGGATGAAGGGCCGGAGGGCGACTTTGAACCAGTTGGAGTGCGAGAGGCGGCCGGAGTAGGGGCGGAGTTGTTGGACGAATGTCTTCGGGGGTGATTGCAGGAAGTGGTGGGTGTAGGCGTTGGTCGGGGGTGGGATGATTTCGCTGTGGCCTGTGGAGGTTTTGGAGATGGGGGATTGGGGCGTTTCTTCAAGGCGGGAGGGTGTCGTGAAGTAGTCAATGGCGATGGGTTCGTGGTTGGTGTCGGGTTGGGATGGAGGAGGAGGCTGGATCTTGATAGCATCTGTGTCGTCCTTCTCCTTTCTCTCGTCGTCTCTCTCGGCGGCCTTCTCGTCCGGGGATTCGTTTTGGAAGTGAGCATGTTTCTCTGTCTTTATCTCGTGGAGAGGACTGGTAATATCGTCCACGGCGCTAGCTTTCCGTGCTTTCCTCTCTAAGGCTGGGCTGGCAGGCTGAGACCTCGATAGGGACTTCCACACGTTATGCACACTTATGGCACTATTCAATCGATTCGGCCGTGGACGATGCGGTCTCGGGGTCCTATCCCAGAACGTCTCTGGCACGAAAAAGAAGAGCAAGACCGCTGCAAAGCCGATAACGATGGCGACCATCCAGAACACCCACCGCCATCCCAGGCTTTGTATGATGGCGGCGCTGACGAGAGGAACCAGATTCTTTCCGCTCAAAAGTAGTAATGTGTACACTCCTAAACGATAGGCTTTTTCATGCAGGAAATAGATCTCCGCAACCGTAGCAGAAGGTAGACATTCGACGCTGCTGACCGCAATTCCTTGGAACACCCTCGCACAGACCAAGCTCGCAAAGTTGGTCGACAGAGCACACCACACCGCGGTGAGAATGAAACAGATAGAGGCCACAAGATAGACCGGCCGTTTCCCGAACAGGATCGCAGTCGGAGAGAGGATCACGCTCCCAACGCCAAGACCCAACATATACAGCCCCGTAGTCAAGGCAACCCGTGGCTCGGTGGTGTGGAAGTCTTCAGCGACGTTGTTGAACCCAGCGGCTAGGATGGGTGTCATGCCGCCGCCGACCATGCAGTAGAAGCCCAGTGACAAGAGCGCCGCATCTCGACGCCAGGTCTTCCAGTTCAAGGGATCGTTGAGCGAGTCGTCCGGCTGAGGTTCTAGGACAATCTGGCCATCTGCGGTGAGCTTTTTGTCGGCGATTGTCGAGCGGCGGCGGATAGAGCTCGTTCTGGAGGGAGGGTATGGCGACGGGAGAGAAGAGGCTGATGTGCGCGCTGGGGCGTTCTGGAGACCTAAAGGCTCGTTGTATTCTGAGACTTTGGAGAGCAGGAGCACAGAGCCTGGGACTTCTTCCGTTTCGTGGTCGTTGAGCATGCCCATGTTCCATTTCGTGGGTCTGCTCTTCTGAGTTGGCTCGGTGTCTGATGTATCTCCGCTGCTGCCATGTTGTCCGCTCCTGCTGTTTCTGTTCCCGAGCATAGTCTTCCAGTCAAACCGTCTCTTTGCGCGTCCGTCTATTGCTGCAGCCTCAGGCTCGGTAGGCATAGCCGCCTCCAACGCCTTCTCTTGATCTATCTCTTGCCCAGGCATCTTGTAATCGCTGTCGTTGCGTCCGTCGGTGATAAAGATATCGGGGAGAGAACACAGCAAAGAAAATAAAGCAGTGAAAGAAGCGCAGCGCAAGATAATAAGCAGAAGCGACAGTATCATGTGCACCTGTCTCTAGTCGGAGGTGACAATATACTTTAATAGTCACCTGCAACCAACGGAAGGATCCCTCTCATCATGGTCCGGCGTGCGTCAGAGGTATGTATCATGCCTTGCGCCGCTATCTTCGCGCCTTGTTGCGACCTGGTCAGCTGCCAGTGTTTTGCGGCGGCGAGGGGTGGGAGATGACCAGACTTGAGGAGGATGCGTGGTTCATCCTCGCGCTCATTGTTGCAATCGCGATACGATACCAGCTTACTCCTGTGCCTCTTGGCGCGGCATCATCATCGAGACCCACATCGAAACGCCTCCGGCTCGTATGCCGGACTTCGTCTTATCAACAACATGGGAAGAAAGAAATATGCTAAGCACGCTCCGAAGTCAGACCTGATATGAGGCCGAAGTGAAGTTGGAGTCCTGCCGATATGACGCGAAAACAACCAGACATGTACAATGTACTCCTTTCCGCCGCCGCACAAGGATTCGCGAGCGACCGAACGCCACGGCACGGCAAAAAGACGAACGAAGCTCATACAGCTGGATGGGCGCTCGAACACTCCTGCATACCCTCGTCGTTCCGCTCAAACTGGAACACATGGCATCGTCAATCCTCTCTCCGATTGCCAGCGCGACCAAGCTCAGAGCAGTACTCCGGATTGCTTGGACAGCTAACAAGCAATGGGGATGGTTCCATTTTCAGTGGAAGAGGGAGGGTAGCCAAGGTCAAATGAGTCTTCCTTCAAAGCTTGGATTACGCCTTCAGCACATTGTCTCAGTCCGCCAACATGGGTCTAAACGGTGAGACGCCAACTCCATGATGAGGATCCGGGGCCAAATGCGGAGGCTGGGGTTCATCGAGTGACCACGTCGCCGCGGCTGTGAGGCATGACGCCGTGCACGGTACAGGTCTGCAGTACATTTCTGTGCGATTGACAGAAGGACACTCCGAATCTTGTTGTTGCTACCAGGTCAGCAAGGCAACCTGAGCGTCCAACAGCATGTCCTTTCCAGCGGGGATTGCTGCTATTTGTCGAATTTTTTCAACAAAGCGACACGATGGCAACACAATATTGCATGTGACATACGGCGACACTGCTGACGTCGCTGGCTGTGTTGGTGTAATGTATCACAGGTGTGCTGATGTCTTGTCACAAGTTCCCGTGAGCATCTTCCAGCGCTTGCTCTCTGTTGGACTTTCGACATGCGCATGGCCCCTTCTACATCTACTGTGTTAGCATGTGACACTGGCGACAGCTAACAAAACCTCAAGAAACCTCATTCAAGATTACTCAAGCATTGTTGAGCGCGTTGGCGCGACACTTGGCGGGCTTTCCTTGTCCCCTCGCTCCTGCAAGCTCTGACTGTTCACCATGAAGACCTACCTGGACTGACAAGTCACCCATTCCCTGCCACTCAACATTTCTGGAGCTGTCGATAGGCCGTGACTCGTCTCAGCGTGGAAGATGGGGCACTATCGACGCCGAAGGCTGAATACGAATATGCTGACAGCAACACGCCAACGATCAACGACACTTTCCTCTATCGACTGTTTACAAAGATCGCCCTCCAAACTCTGGGACGCTTCCACAAATCCGACGGTCTTTGTACCCCTATCTCCAAACACCTCATCGTCAAGACAGGCTTTCGAGTCCGCTTGACAGAAGCAGCAACCATGAAATACCTCTCAGAACATACATCACTCCCCATTCCCAAGGTGTACTGTTCGTTCACGCACAAAGATCAAGCGTGCATCTTAATGGAAAGGATCCAAGGAGACGAGATTTCTGCAGTATGGAACGATCTGTCCGAAGAGAGGCGGCGTAAACTCCTCGCGCATTTAAGAGCCATCATGGACCAGCTGAGAGCATTAAGACCGCTCTTGGGTACTGGAGTGGAGAGCTGCACAGGCAGTAGTCTCTACGACAGTCGAATCCCCCGCTACCCAGAGTTTGGGCCGTTCAACACAATTCAAGACTTTCATACCTGGCTTCGACAGGGGTTTCGCCCGTCGGGAACGCATCAGCGGCTGACAGAAGACGAGTGGGAGGCCATTAAGAAGATGGCGACAATGCAAGATGGATCTTGGCCGGATCCTGTCTTCACCCACGCTGACTTGAATCCGTCCAACGTACTCGTTCGTGCATTACTGGGAGTATATCTCTGCGTGGCATGGAAATTTCCTGAGAAAGACATGGCAGGATGTGCTGGATCAATTCCTGGAGAGCTTTCCTGCCGAGCGAGAAATGGAGACAACTCGGCAAAAATGGTGGGGAGAATGGTAAATGAGGTACGCGCTGTTTACATTGAAAGTGTGAATGCTGACTAGACGGCACATCTCACTTAATATCTGACGGGCTAATATAGAAGTTACCAAGATCGCTACGATATCGTCTCCTTGTTGTCAATCAAATCCCATGTCGGCCTCGGTTTCTCCAAGACGTTGATTCCATCCTCATAACGCCCGTTCGCCGTCTTTTGCGCCACATACTGCCTACCCTTCGCCTCAATCTTGTCCCAATTCAGTTCAGCTGTTCCCACAGCCTTACCGTCTTTCTCCAACATCTCCAACGCACTGGCAATCCACGACCAGCACCTCCAACTCGGATCGCCCTGCACAATGGGCACATTGCGCAGGATCGACACCAGCCGCTCGTAGTCTTCGACTTTGGCGATGAGGATCCGCGCGAGCAATTGCTTGGTCATTTGAACATTGCTGAGATGCGTTTCCTCGTACACCCATCGGCTGGGGCTGTTCTTGACGCGGAAACGCGTGCCGGGCGTCGGATTCGCGCTTTCCTTCTTCGGCCCTACCAGAAAGCTCCAGCGGTATCTGTCCAAAGCTTTCAGCCTGTACGGAAGATTGCGTGTGCAGGGGAGCTTGCGTACTTATTCTTCTCATCGATGTTGGTGCCACAGGGGTGCAGAGCGACATACAAGCGAGGTTTGGAGGAAGGCATGCTGCAATCAAGTACACGAATACCGGAGTTCCAGGGCCCTCAAGAATAGCCAACTATATGTTGACAATGATATGGGATATCGGACTGGAGACCAGCATGCTGCGTCCGCCATCTGTCTGTCCTTCTTATCATCATATTAGGCAGTACAACACAGCCTTGCTTGAAGCGCCTGTACGATAGTATCACGGTGCGAATGTCCAGCAAACAATCGCTTTCATCCAGCATGTCGAGGACAAAGTGGCCAGGGGAAGCAGGAAAAACGACGCCCTTGGGCGTCGATATGACTGGATTTCGACGGATGTCACCTACACCCAAAACTACTGTCCTATGGTGACAGATTCAGGCTGGCCAGCAGGCAGGCGCAGGCTGTTGGTTCCGTTGCATATATACCGTACGTACGTGTTTGCTTGGGGCACCGTCACTTCACTCAGAGATGTTGTGAAGCTCTAAACCCGTGAGACGGGCACCAGATTCCTCACATGCTCTAGATCAAGCATCACCACAAACGTGACATAAAAACTGCGCCTTGTGCTGTGACATCGTTCCAAGTGACGAGCGGCGGAGCAGCCAATGGTGTCTCAGGGTTAAACTGTCATCCCTCCTGTGCAGCAACTGGCGTTCATGACAGGTTACCATCGGGCGTCAGCAACAGTTCTCCAGAAGTCAGTCTCCAACTGAGGCGTACTTCGAAGTCATGATGCCCGGATGAGGTGTCATGTGAGTGAGACTACAATTGCTAAGTGATCTCGACGGTGAATCACTAGAGATATCCTCCAAGCCTGTACATAGATAGCTCTTCATACAGCCGTATCACCCGCTAAGCGACATTCATTGATTACAGCCGCCTTCATACGTGTATTCCGTCCCCTCGAGGAGGCTCAAATACTCGGCTGCTCACGATCAAATCAGCGATGTTCTCTTTTCTTAGTGCTGAATGTAACTCACCAGCCGTCTGCCACTTCTCCTGAAGCAAGCCCAGCACCCGTCTCAAATCATTCAGACATCGCAAACGCTTTTCATCCCCCGACTCCCTGACGTACCATGCAAACGTCCCCGAGGCAGAGTACAGGCAGTACATCACCAGCGGGCTGAGACAACCTCGATTAATGGTGTGGGCTTGTTCTAACTCCATGGCGAAGGAGTGGACTTGATACGCCAGTTCTTTTGATCCGTCTATCGCCAGTTGTTGGAGGTCTAGTCGCAGTCCTCGATTGCCACCACAGGCTTCTACTTCGTCGACTTCCACGCAAGAGTGGACGTCGTACAAGAGCATCAGAGCCGAGTAGCACAGGGCTCTTCCAGCGTAGAAACGATCTGGAGACTCGCTAGCTGATGATTCGTCGTTGATGATCGTACTCAAGGCCTGTGCGGCTTTCGAGATTTGCCATGCCTCCTGAAAATGCAGATCCGCATCTTCAGCGGAAGGATGCTCATTGACATGTTGACAAGCACGGCCGAGTAAATGCGCCGCTTGACAAGTCCTCGCAAAAGGGGCGACAGGAGCGGCTGCAGTCATTGACATCACGAGCAGAGGATTCACAGCCATCTCACCGATATCCCAGCTCTCATCTCCAGCGGGAATGATCTCATCCGAAGGTATCGGAAGCGTTGCCAGCGGCCGAAACCGAAGTCCAAGATGTGTGTAGCGATCGAGTAGAAGCACTGCCCACCACAGCCTCCGTCGTTCCTCGACTTCGATCCACGTATCTGGTTTCGGGAGGAGTTGGGTCGCTTTTCTCTTGTCGTGCCAGCCCATGCTATAGCATAAACGACTGCACATTGCCACAGTGAGGTATGCTGCTGGGAAGATCGCTTGGCTGAGTTCGTGCACGGCGATCAAGATGTTGGCGGCGAGGAATTCGAGAGACAGTTGTCCGTAGCTTTCACAATGTGCCAATGCTGCCTTTACGGCTTGATAGACCTCGTGAGTACTTGACTCCGGCTCGGCGAGGAGCTGCATGGCGTAGAGCATCGCTGTAGTGTCTGCACCATTGATGGGACCATTGTCGACTAGTCTTCTGTCCAGTCGTACTTTCGAGATAATCCCGAACCAGCAATGCGTCGTCTCGAAATGCACCTTGGCAATCTCCCTCGCCTCCGAGACCGTAAGTCCAGGTACATCAGTCCCTACATGCTCCCATTCCAGCGAGTTGCGTAACGTAGGAACAACTCCCCTCGACGCCACCGAATCCAGAAAGAAGGCCGCGGGTAACCCAGGTCTCGGATGCGGCTGTGAGCGACATATAGGCTGCGATGTCACTTGGATATTAGTCTCATCACTCGAACCTGATCGTGGACCTCGCGGTGTTGACTCCGGTGACGGATAGGTGCATGCTCTCCCTACGCGGGAGCACAGAGCACAGGGTGTCTTCCTATCACAGCGTCTTTTGAGACGCCGACAGGCTAGACAGCTGAGATCTGCTCTAGGCGAAGACACTTGCATTGTTGGCCTGGCGGAGGGCGGGCGCGGGCGCGGAGATGAGCGCGGAGGCAGGTACCCCAATAGTCTAGGACGGGGGTTTACTTGTTCAAATGGCCTTTCTCTCGATTTTTCTGTATCTCTGGGCTCGAAATCTGCCCTTCTCAGCTTAGCAGCGGCTGGTTGTTGATGGTTCTGATGCTTTTGTGTAGAGGTGAAGTCCTTGTCCTTGTCAAAACGCGGACTTGGCCGCGGACTTGCGGCCGCTTGGCTCTGGCAAGACGTCGGACGGATTTACAGAACGGCGATATCATATTCAATCGATCAAGGACAACGAAACTTCAAATGCATTGTGTCCAGTTACTTCTTTCTCACATGAACTGCTCGAGGGCAATGTCAATGCCTGGACCTTCTTTCCGCCTTGAATCAACATACCAGTATCCTTGACCACCCCCTGCCCAAGCCACGACTGTACATGTTCAGTGGCAGTCGTTGTACCTTTTATCTACCTCCCACAATGTCTTCCCCACCGCATTAATAGTGGCAATGCCATCCGTCTCAGCCCAAGGAGCAGAGAGCGAGAATATTCCTCAAGAGAATGAATCGATTGAGCTTTTCCAGAAGACGTCACTGGCCATGAAGTCTATGTCCAAGTCGCACGACGGTATATTCAAGAGCAACACAGAAAGCTCATCGTAAACCAAACTCTCAATCATCCCCTCAGTAAGGCCTCTGCTTCGGCGGCCCCCCAATCCTCGCCGCCATCTGATACTGCTGATTATCCCTCTCCGTCAGTCCCAGATGATACGGCTGTTCGCCCCTGAAATTGAACAAGAAGCTCATGGGAAACAGCGGATCGAACGGGCTCGCCTCATGAATCGACTTGACATCCTCGTCGGTCAATCGAATGTCCAGCGTGGCGGACATGGCTGTGACATGCTCGACCGTCTGCACGCCTACGAGTGGCACGACGTATGGCGATTGGGAGATGAGGTAGGCCAGGGCGACGGCTTGGAGGGTGGTGTTCTTGGCGGTGGCGAGTTTCTCGAGGGCGTTGCTGACGCGGATGTTTTTCTCGGTGATGTTCGCCTGTCGTCCTGAAGCATTACCGTCTTCTTTCAGCTTCTCCCGCTGCTCCGCGGAAAGTAGTTGTCCTCCGCCCAGCGCGGCCCAGGGCATGATCGCCATCCCCTGATCTTGACACATGGGAATGATCTCTGCCTCCATGTCCCGGAAAGCGGCGTTCCATTTGCCTTGGTAGACGCTGAAGGGTGTGAGGCCGTTGGCTTTGGCGAAGGCATTCGCTTTGACGACGACCCAGGCTGGTGTGTCGGAGATTCCCAGATACAGAACCTGTCTCGCCAACACGAGAGCGTGCAGATGTTTCATGACTTCCTCCACGCTCGTACCAAAGTCCCACCAGTGGACGAAAAGAATGTCAATATAATCAGTCCTCAACTTCTTCAGACTATCTCTCACAGAAATATGCATACTCTTCGCCGAGTTGCCGGTATAATTCGATTGGAACGGCAGTCTCTCACGATCATAGAACTTGTATCCAGCAGTGTACTTCGTCGCAATGACCATCTGATCACGAACATCCCGTTCGTGCATCCAGTCTCCGATACGTCGTTCTGAGTCCTCGGAGTTGTACACGTTCGACGTGTCGATGAAGTTGCCGCCTTCTTCAAAGTAGGCGTCGAGGAGTTTGAAGGCTTCTTCATTTTTGCCGAAGACGGATGACCAGGAGTCGCCGATGCTGATTCCTCCCAGGGCTAGAGGGGACACTTTGACAGCTGCTGTTGAAGACAAGATCTGGTGTAGTCCTAGCCGGGTTTTGGGTGGAGATGATGGGCCGAAGAACGACATGTCTGTATCTCTGCGATGGTGTGGAGAGTATAGTACTTTGGGCTTTATTGACTTGATCGTTGGATTGGAAGCCAGTGAGGAGATCGACAACTATTTGTGTGTTCGGCAGTTGAGTCCTCACGAGCGGACAGGCCGCGCCCTCCGCGTCACATGCCGCGCGTGAAGGATCGAACATAGCTGAGAGACATGGGACCGGATAACAAAACCTGGCTTTGGGCATGCTGTTGTCGAGCGAATATCAGTCGCTTTGTGCAGTGGCAAGGAAGCGCTTGCTAACAAACGGAAGTGCTCGAGGCTGAATGCTGGGATCTGGGATCTGGTGATCGGATTTAAGGCGTTCACCCGAAACGATTCGCATTGGCGATGATATGGTTATGCATGCTTGATCAGCATCTTCTGTGGTATCTGCCCTTGGTATCCCACTCAAAGTGGAATATTCATGCTCGTTACGTCTAAGCCATCTAAGCAGCTTGGAGTACAATCAGCAGCGCAGTGCTTGTAAAAAGCCGGAGAGATGGCAGTCCAATATGTTCCACTTTGAGCGGAACGAGAAGGGTATGGAAATCACGCCCTTTTGCGTACAACGACCTTGAACGCATCAGGCATTGGCTTCACAAACCAGTAGTTGTAGGTGAACAGCTCATTGGCCGGGTTGGCCAGCTCAAAGTCGTAGTTGGAAACGATCATAGGCACGACTTTCGAGATCTCAAGGTATGAGATATGTCGCCCAATGCAGGTCCTGCTGCCATTTCCGAACTTTCACGAGAGCGTCAGCCGTCTGATGTAAGAGGGTAGTAAAGTGGAACTTACAGGCATGTAATTGCTCTCCAGCAGCTTCAAATGTTCGGGATCCTTCTCCGCTTCGATCCATCTATCAGGCCTGAACTTGAGAGCATCCGGACCCCAGACATCTTTGTTGTAATGCGCGGTCCACATGTTAATGCCGATCTCACTACCCTCAGGGAAGTATCTTCCCATGATTTCAGCGCCGCCTTTCGGTACAACTCGCCACATTGGTAAGCCAGCTGCACCACACACTCTTAGGCCTTCCTTGATGCATGCTTGTAGGTAAGGCAGGTTCTGGCTTTCTTTGAAAGAGATGTAGTCCTTGGACATCTTCCCGTCCTCAATTGCTTGGTCAATCTCCTTCCTAAGCTTGGCCAGTGATTCCGGATACGACGTGAGATGCCATAGGATCCCACTAAGAGCCGTTGACGTAGTGTCACTGCCGGCAATGATGTTCGAAAGACCCATCATGAAAACGTTGTATCTAGTCATACCCTTCTCTGGGTCATGTTCCGCGTCCAAGGCTAGATCCAGAAAGTCACGAGTCTTGTCTTCAGAGTCCGCGGCGAGAGGCTTCTCTCCGTTCTCGACCGACTTGCGTTGTGCCTCACGCTCTTCCATGCGTTTGCTAACGAACTTCATGATGTAATTGCGGCCAGCGGCTCCAGAACCTGGTAGCTTCTCTGCAATTTTGTACATATATGGATGAGCCCACGCATACACACCAGCCAAGGTAGAGTATAAGGCCATGGAGTTCAGTGAGGCCATGCAATTCGCGATATCCTTTCCTTCATCGAGGAACCCGAACCGGCTGCCATACGTGATACAGCCGATGACATCGAAAGCGTAGCACTGAAGCCAATGGTGCATGTTGACGGTGATTCCAGTGTTTGCCATCTCGTCCAGCCTCCTCTGAAAGACGGCCTGTACGTCATCTGAAAACTTCTCATAATGCAGTAGACTTGACAGTGAGTACATGGACTGGAACTTTCTCCTCGTCTCAGCATGTCGCTTCATGTCACGATCTGGGAACATGGTCCATCTGTCCGGACTGGGGTGCCTCCAGCCATCATACCAATCGCTCTTGGGCATCTTTGAAGAGATACCATACACACTCTTTTCGGGCGAGGTGATCGAGTACAGATTCGGTCCCAAGCGGACAACAGGAGCATAGTGCTCTCCAGGTTTGGCATGCTTGCGGTGGAGTAAGATGTTCTCCAGGTGTGCCTGGCCTTTCCAGATGCTATTGAAATACCACAATCGCGTGAAGCGAGCGGCAATTGGGCCGGGGACGTCGCGTAGAGGGTAATTCCATTCCGAGTAGAGCACGTAAACGACGCGAGCCAGGAAGGCCAGCCCCAACCCAGAGATGATGAACTGCAACAGCATGGTCAAACGAGCGTCTCTGGCGGTGTGGATGTTTCGAAGGACTCAGCCCAGAGCAGATACTTGAAGATGATAAAGGCTGAATCTGGAGGTCGTGTTATACTTAAGCAGAGGAATGAGGCCCTATCCGAAGCTGATGTTGTGTAACGATCCCGAATGACAAGCCGTAAGCAGCTTCCGAGTGGCTGGAAAGGCGGGGACGGAGCTGGCTCACCTCGAGGTCCATCCAGATTGCCAGAGCATCTTCGCTGGCCCTAAGTGATCACTTTTGGAGATAGAATGTGGTTAGGACAGGTAGGACACAATGCCTCCGTTCTGCAGTTTTCGCACTTGGTCACTGGCTGTCGTTGCTCCACATCACACTGTGGATGAGCTGCACAAGGCTCGCCCTCTCCGCCGGACTGACTATCGGGTTCGAAAGTCGCTGGCAACCACATTCATGATCATGGTACGGTGGGCAAGACAAAGTAGTTGTGCGAGATTATGTTCCTGGGATCGGTCCCTAGAGAGGCAGATGTAGAGCAATTGTCACGATCTCGAAGCTGCTGCAGTATTTCTGGTTTCGAACGGAGTCGAGCATATTGCATGATACCATTGATGTTCAGTCGTGTGTGCAGTCAAAGCTGATATGATGTCTGTGAAGGAGTAGACAGAAAGGAGGTGATGGACCAGGATGGGGTGGACGACGTCCGGCTGAAATTTCAACCGCCCCACTAAATTTTGGCTAAGCCTTTCATGGGTCTTTGCGACTTCACCAGAACTTGCAGAAGGTCATCTCGACTCAAGACAACATCACAGCCTCATCTCACCGATGCCAATGATGGCAGACTCCGACGACGACCAAGTTGGCATTCCTTTGATCGAAGATCTGTCCGATTGGTCCCCGCCCGCCGCGAAGAAATCTTCAAAAAGAAAAAGAGAAGGAAATGAAGAGGAAGGGCTAGCGGACAAGAAAGCAGCGAAGAAGAAGAAGAGGACGAAGAAGAAGCCGCAAGATGTTGAAGATGAGGCACTGGATACCAAACTGGGGATCAATCATGCCATCGCACACATGGACAGCCGCTTGATGGCGGACCACATTGCTCAGAGGACTCGACGATTTCAGCCAGATTTGAGTCTGGTGGAGGCTGAGGATATTCATATTTCTGGTCCGTATGATACAATCTTGTGAGAGAGCGTGTCCCTCTGACTTCTACTGCAGACAAAGCAATCGCCGACACCACCTCCTTCGACAAACAACGGACCAACGACAACCTCCCAGCATTCCTCGAGAAGTTCGCGCCGTCGAGAATAAAGAAGAAGGGCGCCAAGCTATCAGATGCGCCGAAAGAGGCAGGCTCTCCACATACACTTGTCGTCGCAGGCGCGGGACTTCGTGCTGCAGACTTGGCTCGGGCTCTTCGCAAATTCCAGACCAAGGAGTCGATGGTAGCGAAGCTGTTCGCCAAGCACATCAAGCTGAAAGAAGCGGCTGAGATGACGAAAAAGACGAGAATGGGAATCGGTGTGGGTACGCCGCAACGGTTGATCGACCTGCTGGAGGATGGTAAGTTGCCGGTACCAGAGTTCTTGGGTCATCAGCTGACTTCTTCCAGGCGCATTGTCCACAAAACACCTCGAGCGAATTGTGATGGATGCTTCTCACATTGACCAGAAGAAGCGTGGTGTTCTGGACATGAAAGAGTTGCAGGTGCCACTCGTGCAGCTGCTGAACAAGGCGGAGTTGAAGGAGCGCTATGGATCAGGCGAGGGGAGGGTAGAGTTGCTCTTCTTTTAAGTGATACCCATCTCGCACAGCAAAAAGCCATTGTTTTTGAACCTGGGCACCTCTCCTGTTCGTTCAATCGACGCTCCCACTCCGCGAGCATATTAAATCTTCTCGCCCAACGCTTGGAAGACAGTGCTGCTTTTCCCTAACTCATTCCTTCGCTTTTCAACTATAGCACAGGGATACTCGGCCGGTGCCCATCTTCACTATTCTTCCAGTTCTACACCCGCAAGTTCGCTAACACAAGACCTGCTTCTTGCCTCGTCTCGCCGGTTCGTTCCACTAGGTCAACGTCGCCGCCATCCAGCTTCCAACATTCAATATCGACTGAATCACCCACGCTGAGGCTTCCCACCCTTCGCCAACCAGCAAATATGTATTCCACTTCGCGTGAAGGTGGTGTCTGGCAGCTGGGAATATGTGAAACAGATCAACTTCAAACTTCACTCGTTCCTTCCTTGCTTGGAATCTGTAGTGACCGGCCCGCGCTCGCTTAAAACGCACGTACCACCGCGACATATTTCAAGCCGCTCCTCAAGTCCTCCTCCTCCGCAGTCCTTCGACATCCGCTCACTCGGTCACACTTTCGCACGCTATCCACCGCTTTTACGCCTACCCAACATCCTCTACCTTCTCCTCACCACATCCGCACACTTTCATCACCACACTCGCAATGGCGGGTCTCATCGCCGCGAAGGTCGCATCTCTCGCGCTGCTCTTCGCAGCTCCGATCGTCCAGGCTTCTCTGCCTGACGCTCGCTGTAAGTCGCACATCACCTCACATTCAACCTCGAATCTCCACTGACTTCCTCATAGCCTGCGCCTCGTGCTGGGAGACCGCCACCAACCAGGCCGTCACCCCGATCTGCATCGGCATGAACGAGAATGACGCCGCCGCTTGTCTCTGCGAGCAGCACAACCGTCAGGTATGACACCCGACCTGCGAGACTTAAGCCTTCGACTGACACTCACACCCAGACTTTCAACATTTGCAACACTCATTGCAAGGCCTTTCCTCAGAAGATGCCCAAGAACGTCTGCCGCAAGGTCGCTGCTCGTGCCGACGATGGCACCACCAAGCGCGACGCTCAAGGCGAGTCCATCATCCCGTGGCAGGAAGAGGACGATGACGACGACAAGCACAAGAAGCGTCAGTGCGTCGGATTCCTCCCAGGCCTCCCGTGCCACAAGCCCCATTCGTCAACCACGACAACCTCTGCTCTGACTACTTCGACCCCCGACAGCCAGCCCGAGAAGCGTCAATGTCATCCAATGCCAGGCGGTCCCTGCGATAAGCCGAACTCCTCGACGACCACTCCACAGCCTGCACCATCCCCCGACAACAAGGTCAAGAAGTCTCCGCCGGGCCCTGACTGCGTTCCTTTCCCAGGCGCTGCCTGCGATAAGCCGAACTCCTCGACGACCACTTCTAAGCCTGCAGCAACCCCTGACAACAAGGCCGAGAAGCGTCAGCCTGACAGATGCAATCTGATGCCAGGTGGTCCCTGCAACACGAATGCTGATCAGTAGAGTGCATGTACACTCTCACAGCTATCAGGGTGTAGGTTCACCTTCATGATGAATGTTTGATGCTTTGGGATGAATGGCGAGAAGCGACTTTCTGGCTGTTGCCATGTCGGCTCTGAGATACCCACAAATGCAATGCAATGATTAAATCAATGGTTGAATGCGTTTTTCATTTCCATCTTCATTTTCGTCCGTAATCTCTCTCGGCTTGTCTTTGATGCATCATCCTTCAAGTACACCGCCTGCTTGGTAATCTCAAAACCCAAGGAGAAACAAGTGGCTTCTTAACCTTGAGTCTCTCCGTCGAATAACGATTCAGTCAACCTTCGTCGCCTCCTCAGCCGTCTCCCTCAATCCCTCCGCGGTGGTCACCCCCTTGTCCAAATCCGCCGCAAACAACGCCGCCCCACAAGTATTCGTAAAAGCCGCAAAGATGCCCAACACAGGCACCATCTCCAACAACACCGCCGGGACACCAAACCCGGTGTACGCACCCTTCCGCTCCTCGACAAAGCGCTGCTGCTGCGGCTTCGACATGCCCTTCAGCTGGAAATACCGTGCGTGCGCATGCGGTCCGTAGCGACGTCCCTGCAGGATGACGAACATGACCGTTCCCACAACGGGGATGAAGTTGAGCGGGAGGTACATGAGATACCGCACGATAGCCTTGGGCGTGAACTTCGCAAAGGGCTTGCCCGCCAGAGCGCCCAGGCGTTGGAAGGCGTCGCCCATGGCAGAGGACTTGACGGTGCGTTCTTTGGCGACGAGCGCCGTGTGGCCCTTGGCAACGAGCGTTGCGTCGAAGGTGTCGATGAGGGCGTCTTCGATTAGGAGCGTTTTGGAGAGGACCATGGTTAGGGTGCTGGATTCGGAGAGGACGAGGAGGATTGTTGTCAATGCGGCGATGGGGCCGGAGGTGAAGACTAGGATTGCGAGTTGGGGGAGGTAGGTAAAGGCAAACATGAAAGCTGGGGGATGGGGTGTTAGTGGAATTGATATGGGAACGGTGGCGAGGGGAACCTACTGGTTACGCCGGCGCCGAGGGTGAGGGTTGGGATGAGGCGGGTGAAGAGCGGTTTGCGGAGTTCGCGGTGGGAGAGGAGGTAAAAGATGCCCTAGAACACAACATTAGCTGTCATAGTTGGTGTTGAAGAAGTAGTGATCTTCCGACTTGCCTTGATGGGATAGACATATGCTCCCGACCTCACGCCCTCAGAGGCGACCTTCTTGATTTGCTCGACTTCGTGCTTTGCCGTCTCTTTGAGTTGGTCGGCCATGATGGGCGAAGTCTGGCGTCTTGATCTGGAAAGCAGGAGAACGGTGATTGTTTTCTGAAGGAATAAGGCAGCTTTAGGTTTTGAACAGCAATTGCAGTTCAAGTTTGTTGACATGTGACAGAGCGATGACATCACATTCGCACTAGTCCCGAAACGGATGCTGCGACTGCATGTTGTTGTGCCTGGGGATCACGTGAGTGCCAAGAAGGCCACATCTTCTGAATTCACAGTCCTTGTAGATACCTGCTCCCGTAATTAATTATCTATGAAGGCCTAATAACCGCTACATAACAGGTTATAAGCCCGGCGCTTAAGATTAATTTAACTATACTTATTTGATTATCTCTAATTAAGAATCTATAGTACCCTTGTCCTTATATCTACCTAATCTACCTTGTTCTACTATAGAGACCTAAATAAGCGAGAAATCTATTAAGTATATCCTTAAGAAGGGAGCCTCCTTTTAAGCATAGAGAGACATACTTAAGGCTACTCTTATTAATAAGGATTATATAGTATATATCTTTAAAGATATCCTATAGTTAGTATATAAGCTAAAACTAGAAGCCCTAGAACTATTACTCCTAATTACTGTCCCTATTAGAGAACAAGTAGCCGAAAGAGCAAGGACTTAAGCACTAAACATAACTACTAAAAATAAATACTAGGAGAGGCTACTAGAGTAGTACAAGAAAGACAGGATTACCTATAGTATTATTAGCTCAAGATTAGATAATAATATTAGACTAGACTTTAAAGTAATAAGGAAAACAGTAAAGGAACTGTATAAGACTGTAGCTTTAATATATAAGCCTATTATTACAGTAGATATCTATAATACAATTAAGGCCTTATATACTATAAGACTAATTAAGGGGAACACCCTAGTATTCTATAAAGTATTTTAGAAGAATTTGTAAAAGTATAAAACTGCTACTAAGCAGTACTGTGCTGCATATTTATACTTACCTCTTGATATTTAACTCCCTAATATATATATTAACCTTATCTTCTAAGGAGGAATAAAATACTTAGAATAGATAAGAATATAGAGGCAGGCCTATAGGCCTAAGAACTATACCTTAGAATAATTAATTTCTAGCCTAAGAGCTAAGAGGGCTCTACTATCTTAACCCGGACTTAGAAGGCCTACTAGAGTAGTAGGAGTAAGTAATAAAACTTATAAAGAGTATAGGAAGGGTAAATATAGCCCTAAGAACTGCTAGATAGCTTACCCTAAGAAAGCCCTAGAGTAGTAGGTAGCTAAGAATAGGCAAGATACCTAGAAAAAGAATAAGAAATCTAATAAGAACAGTAATAAGGACAGATCCTCTAAGAGTAGAGGGAGATCTAGCTACAAGAAGAGCGCTACTATAGCGCTTTAAGATAACAACTCTAATCTAGAGATAATTAGTAAAAGTGAGGATTCTAGCATATCTAGTATAGTAGTTACTACAGCTAGTACTAGGCAGAAAGGCCTTACATCTAATAGTATTATATTTAATTCTAGAACTTCGTATTATTTCTTTAATAAGAAATTATAGTTTAAGAGCATAGAGCGCTTAAAAGCGCCTATAAACTTCTCTTAAGCAGTTAGAAAGTTAAGCTATATATATAAGGGTACTGTTAAACTTCACCTTACTACTAAGAAAGGAGTTAGTACTATAATCAAACTTACAGGTGCGCTATACTTACTATACTTATACTGTAATCTAGTGTCTAAGGGCAGGCTTAAGCGCAAAGCTAATATTACCTAGTACTAGTATTCTGTAGATCTTATTAAGGATAGCAAGATAATTAGTTAAGTTACTTAAATCCTAGATGTAGATATCCTTTAGGGAGTCTAATTCCTAGCCCCTAATAAACAGACCTTAAGATCTGTACAGTACATTATAGCTCTAGCTATTACTAATCCTACAGCTATAACTAGACTTTAGTATAGGAGGCTTAGCTATATTAGAGGGAAAATCCTTAACCTAACTAAGTAATATACTTAGGGTATAGAGAATATTA